>NC_063340.1:55122363-55234521 GCF_021869965.1 Rhincodon typus
TGTATATTGGGCACCTATATTCCTTTCAAAATTACAACATCAAAGTATAAATGGATGGAGCATTCATCTTGATTATTCATTCTAGAATATTGAGCACCCTAACTAGTTAACATCTGAAAGTGTTGGGGAGGCTGCTTAGGACAAGTAAAAGTTTAGTTTTTTTTACAAGATTATATTGATCATTCCACCCAAGATTCAATTGGCCCTATCATGTGAAAATTGTCCACATTCTACCATCTGAAAGCAATGAGCAAAAGTGGAGATCTCCTGGTGGTGTTTGAAGATCACCAGGAGTACTAAAATGAGATCCAGATTTGAATGTGATTTGGGCCTTTTGTCTTTGGACCTGACCAGGCTGAACAGGTGTTGATTTTTCACTTCTGTTGGGCCAAAACTAAAAATTATTCTCAAGTATCTTGCATGTATATAAGACAAAATGGCCTATATGTTAGCGGAAACAACTGAAAATAGAAAATAAGGATTAACATTTTGGGTGCAGATCTTTCACACTGCAAACTCTGTAAGCAATTTATAGGCAGGTTTGACATATACACTGAGCTAACTGTGATTTGTTCCACACAATTAGAGGCCAGTTTTTTGTGAACATCAATCTTTGTCTTTTCAGATGTTGCTGTATATTTCCAGAATATTTTTGTTTCCATTCCAAATTTCCAGTGATTCCAGTTTTTTTGCCCTTTGCTTGAATAAATGCATTACCTAGACATTTATAAGATAAATACTTATTTTAAAAACGTAGACTAAAATGTTTAAAGTGACAACACTAATTTGTTAAAAATAATGAGTTTTAAGAAAGTGAAAAATATGAATTTTTATTTGGAAGATGTATTTACAAAACTTCATGACACAAAGAATAGATTTTTTAAATTTATTTCCAGAACTTTTCTAATAAAAAGATTATTGTTGTTTTCTCCCCTTGAATTTAATATATCTTTCTAACAAATCTAATGAGCTTAGTCTCTGTGGAACATACGTGGTTACTTCACAACTTTGGAATGGGCAATTTTTTGTGCACTGGTGAAGTACATTGGAAAAAAGCTCTGCATTATTAAATGGTACTGTACAACATACAGAACTACTTTACTTTCTCATCACATAGTTTTTCTTCTGCCTGTGACACTATTGAGCAGTCTGCTGAAAACAAACATTGTTAAGTGGATAGAAGAGCAGGGGTAGTCTAATTCCCTATTGCAACATTTTCAATGACGAACGCTTGGTAAATGGATTTAGCTTTGAAAGAAAGTCGCACAGAAATTTGATGTGGCCTTGTGACCCTGAGTAAGCACATGTATCTTCAGCTGTCACATAACACACTACTGCTTGCTTACTTTTTCAGCAAAGACTATTGATTTTGCTCATTGGCTGCAGGCTAGTCCATAAAGAACAAATTACAAAGTCAGAGGTCTATTGCTACTGATAGCTTGCATGATAACAGGGGACCCATTTCCCCATTCCTTCTTACAGTACTTCAACTCATTTATACTCATGGTTGAGGAAAAAAAATAACATTAATAGCATAGTCAATGGAACTAAGTTCACCACATTAGCAAAAAGAAGAATTTTACATTAGGGAGTTAGAATCATTTAATTAGCAATTGTTTCAGTAATATAGAATCTGGGAGGAAAGGATCCTGCTGGCTATAACACCAAAAGCTCTGAATCCCTGGGTTAGATCCCAATCTTAACTGACATTTCCATTTAGGATTGCCCCAGAAGGTGTGTTTGTTAATCTTAAACTAGGTTGCCTGGGAAAAAGAAGGAGGATCTGTCTGAGCACTGCTCAAGCATCCCTTTTGGCAGAATATAGATGTTTATCTTCTTTAACCATTTCACAATTTAATTATAGCCACTACAGAATTCCTGAAAGATTGGAGCATAAACTTCTCTCTGACTAAGAAAGTGTTTATAATCAGCCCACAGGAGATGCACTTCCTGCAAAAGCTCTCAGTTTTTCATACTTATCGCACGACACTCCACCTAGCACCCTGGCAGAATACAAGAATACTTTTCAACAGTAGGAGGTGAGTTTGATTGACAAGAGTCCCTGTGGCTCAAATCTATGACGATTTGGTTGGCAGCTGAGGCTTCATTGTACGGACTTCCCAAATAATGTTTGAATATACTGACCCACTTGCCTGATCAATGAAAACACATCAATTTAACTATCTCCAATATTGAGATATTCTAGAACTTGTTTTGGTATCTATTAATATGCTGAATTCAGTGATTGCAAATTAGAAATGTTGTTTATAAGTATGCATATTTAATAGTGAGTCACCACCATTACATACCCAAACTAGGCTGATGGACACATATATAGGATAGAAAACAAAATTAGTGTAAATATTTATAAGAAGAATTTCTGACTTTTAATCTGGAAGTGTGACAAAACTAGACTGAATCTTCCTCGACCTTGGTTCAGTTTTTGGGAGTCGCATGAAGGATTTTTCTCCATGAGCCATGATGACTTTTCTCATGCAATCTTCCACTGCTCACCACATTAGGTATGCCCCTGGGCTCCACAGAGCACCACTCATTGAATCTGCTGTCATGGAGGCAGAACTAACATCTGGATAACAAGGATACCAACATTAAGCTCCTTTTTATTGACTACAGCTCTGCCCTCAGCACCATAATTCCAAACAAACTCATCTCTAAACTTAGGTCTTGGCTCCCCTTCCTGTAACTGGATCTTCGACTTCTGATCCATAGACTGCAATCAGTAAGAATAGTCAACAACACCTTGTCTACCATAATCCTCAACACTGGTGCCCTGCAAGGCTGCGTACTCAGCCCCCTACTATACTCCTGATATATTCATGACCGTGAGGCCAAATTCTGCCCAACTCTATTTAAAAGTTGTTGACAACACCACCATTGTAGTCTGGATCTTGATGAAATAGAATGGCATGGTGTAAAGACAGCAATCTCTCCATCAACATTAGCAAAACGAAGAAGCTGGTCATTGACTTCAGGAAGTGGAGTGGAGGGCATGCCCCTGTCTGCATCAGTGGTGCTGAGGTAGAGATGGTCAAGAGCATCAAGTTCCTTGGAGTAATAATCACCTACAATTTGTCCTGGTCCAGGCACGTCAACATGACCGTCAAGAAAGCACAACAACGTCTCTACTTCTTCAGGATTTTTAGATTTAGTATTAGGTTTTATTGTCATGGCTAAGGCTTAGGAAATTCAGCATGTTCACACTGACTCTAACCAATTTTTATAGATGCACCATAGAAAGCATCCTGCCTGGATGCATCACAGCTTGGTATGGCAACTGCTCTCCTCAAGACTGCAAGAAACTACAGAGAGTCATGAACATAGCCCAGTCCATCACACAAATAAGCTTTCCATCCATTTACTCCATCTGTACTTTCTGCTGGCTTGGGAAAGCTATCAACATAATCAAAGATCCCTCCCACTCTCTTTATACTCACTTCCACCCTGTTCCAGCAGGCAGAAGATATAAAACTTTGAATACATGTACAAATAGTTTCAAGAACAGCTTCTTTCCACTTTTATCGGACTTTTGAACGGACCTCTCAAATATTAATTCTGATTTCTCTCTTGGCACCTTCTATGTGGCTGTAACACTGTATTCTGCACTCTGTTCTGCTACCCTGATGCACTTTGTATGGTTCGATCTGCCTGTATAGCACGCAAAACAACACTTTTTACTGTATCTCAGTACATGTGACAACAATAAATGAACAAATATCAACAATGCCGCCAGGGCTTTACAGCATTGATGCCACAAGCAGCATATTTAAGCCCCAGCTGTGCTCAGCTTAAATGCTGCAAGCCAAGAGCTGCTAATTGACGCCTGCTGCTTGGCCACTATTCTTAAGGAAATCATTGAGAAAGGGAAATTGGCATCCCATTGTGGAGGAAGGAGTTTGGCGATAGGAGGGCTGGCTTTGTTGTTCTGAATGGAAAAGAGGCCATGACACCAGATGCTGCCAGCCTGAACAGAGATAACCATGTGGGTCAGTGCAGTGTCCTCATTGAGGAAAAAACAAAATCCAGCAATGTAAGAAGAAGGCCAATGACTTTCTCCTCTCCACAACAGCAAGTGGCCACTATTGTTTCTCTGTTACCTCACACCCACTCTAACTCTGCCAACTAAGTTAATGGTCCACCACTCTCACTACTGCATGTAGAACCTTCACTCAATAACTCTCACCCACCTCATGGATGTAGAAAGAATGCTTCCTATTGTGAGATGGTCAAGAACTAGGGCTCATAGTTCAAAAATAAGGTGTTCCCCCTTAAAGAGAGAACTGAAGAAGAGAAAACATCTCTCAGATGGTTAAGTCTTTAGAGTTGCCTTTCTCAAACAACACTGGATGCAGAATCTCTAAATATTTTTAAGGCAGAGGTAGATAGATTCTTGATTACCAAGGAGATGAAGGTTTATTATGGGTAAGCAGGAACATAAACTTGAGTTTTAAATCAGATCAGCCATGATTGTTTGAATGGCAGGTCAGGCTTGAAGGGCAGTCTTGTTCCTTGTTCCTATGTTCCTATCCTCCCAAGCCTTTCTGCCCTCTGCTCTGCCTATTCACTCACTGACTGGCTCACTCAGAATACCTCACAACCTATCATACTCCTGCACTGTCATGACAGTTTTTGTCTCCCAGTTCTTCCTTTTGCCAGGATGGTGTTGATTTGCAAAAGTCCCCTATCCCTGAGTATCCACTGCTGCCTATGCTTCATCAGATCTGACCTTTATATTTGGAACAACCATTCTCACCTCTATGACCCAGTGTACTGGCTCCAATCCACGCACTTGTGTTCCCCATTTTCTGCAATGCAGTCAGTTCTGGTGTCTGATAACCCCTCTTGAAGTCTTCTGCCCAAATGCACAGACAGTGGCCTATGAAACCCTTTCCCCACTGACCAAGCCCACCCCAGACTGATTGGCAAGGACATCCCAGACTGAGGATAGACTGGATCCCCTGACTGATGTCTCTACAGCTCTCTGACCTGTAATCCCTAGACTGGATGGACTGTGGGACAGACCATGGCCTAATCCTTGGATTGGATGGATACGGGTGTCTGGACCCTGATCGCACAAAGCGCACTACAGATTGTGAGCATACTATTGGACAGAGATCAGACAATGCTCTTGAATGGAGTAGCAATAACCTCTGACTGAACATAGACACCCCTAGCTGGACTGAGGACAACTTCCCTGTGCAAAGCGAGTGGGTACTAAGGAAACAACCTGAGAGCTTTGAGATGCATACTGTGCAGAATGATAAGATGGGTATGTGTCCCTGTGTATAGGCGATAGGCGGGGAAGGCGATGGCCTAGTGGTATTATTGCTGGACTGTTAATCCAGAAACCCAGGTGACGTTCTGGGGACGTAGGTATGAATCCCACTGAGGCAGATGTTGGAATTTGAATTCAATAAATATCTGGAATTAAGAATCTAATTATGACTGTGAACCCATTGTTGATGGTCGACAAAACCCATCTGGTTCACTAATGTCCTTCAGGCTAGGAAACTGCCATCCTCACCTGGTCTGGCCTACACGTGACTCCAGACCCACAGCAATGTGGTTGACCCTTAACTGCCCTCTGGGCAATTAGGGATGGGCAATAAATGCTGCCTAGCCAGTGACATCCCTCATCCCATGAATGAATAATAAAAGAAAATAATGTGACCTCGGAGCATTGCAGTGCAAAATAGTGGTAAACTCCAAAGTGTAATATTGATGTGCCGAACTGTATAAAAAATTTGTCCAAGTTGTGCCATGATGATGTGGTGAGGCTAGTATTTTTCAGAATTGTGAACTGCATAGAAATGAGGTCAGATTAGGTAATAATGAAACCCTAAAACATGCAAAAGGATCCTCACTGCTTAGTTGCAAGATTCTCATTGATCTATCGAAAGCTTAAGGGAAAATAATGCCTTTATCTTGATGTCAATTCTTCATGCTATTTGTCATGTTTTCATGTTCTCCCACATCTCTCACCATTACCCCACTGATCAAGAGCCAGGAAGATTCTGCCAACTATTCCAAGACTCAAAATGACTAGTTGGAGATTTAATTGTTCCATTTGATATCCTGATTAAGCATAATGGTTGTGATTGAATATTTAAGACTTTAAGTTGATTCACATGATTCCAGGTTGGTAAATTGCTGTATATAGATCGGGGAGTTGAACTAAAACAGAACTAAAATATTTGGACCTTAGAAGCAAATCTTAGAAGCATTCTTAATATCATCAATTTTTTTTTCATCTGTTAATAGAATTTGGACAGATTTCCTCTTGCTGCTTTACTTTGTATTATTTCTGTTTTAGTGTCCATAATAAATTACTCTCTGTAATGCACATACCACTTTCTTTTGGATGACATGGCTGGCACCAGTGTTTGAAACTTAAGATATGAGAAAGGAGAGTGTCCCTGTTCGTAAGTTTGAAAACAATACCATTCGGTTAAAATCTTCCCACCCTTGAAAATAATTGTATGCAGGTTCATAAATTCAAGCATCTTTATACAGAAGCAGTCAGGCTTATTATGTTGATGAGATTAAAATTGCACATTTAGCAATATCAGAGGCTGTTGAATCATTTGGATTGTTCACAAATGGATAAAAAAAATGTATAGAGTAGAACTGCCAGGAAACAGAAAATGATAGAAAGAAGAAAATTAGGTTTTATATCTGAGTCCTGGAAGATAATACATTATTCATAACATGTGTTTTAATAAAATGAAAATATACTTTATAATGATATAGTTTTACTTCTACAGCTTCTATCACACTTCAATCAGAGTAACACTTTGTTCCGGTTTTGTTTTAATCCTTTGCAAGCTGTTGAAAATGACTGGGAAAGTTTAGCTTTTCGTCTGCTTGTTTATGTTACTGGAAGCTGAGAATGCATCACATTCATGACAGACACATTTTATAAGCACAATTCTTTTCTAAGCACAAGTTTCTGAAATGATTGTTGTAGAAAAATAAGATTACACTCCATAGTAAGCAATTTGAAATTGAAACCTAAATTGTGTCAACAGAAATGCCCAAACTAGATGAAAGTATATATCATAATATTTATATAAAAATTGAACAGGTGCAAAATAGTTACATTACAAAGTCATTGATTAATGTTTATTCTTGTTTTAATAAAATGTTATAAAGCTCTACCAAGAAAACTTGTATTTTTGTCCTGTAACAAGATATGACCCAATTTTAGTACCAAGTGTAGCTAATGAAATGATCATTAACTCACAAAATACAATTAGCATTCAATATGTTCTCACTTTGGATACTGCACTGATACACTCTCCTTCTACAATCTATTAAAGGCTGTGCATAATGTAACTGTGCAGAAACGATGGCAAGTTGAGATTACTAACTTTTGTTATAATGCATGTATTAGCTATGACGCAAAACGGGTTGGTAGATTGTCACTTGTTTATTTTGAAATACCTTTGTGTGTTTGTCATGTTTTTAAATGTATCTGACAGAAGTTGATGCTCCAATGCACACAACCAAGGGATGGTTGGACATAGGTTATTGGAATAAATTCCCCACACATCAAGTTGCAGATTCCAGAAACACCACTCAATGGGATGGAGAGTGAAAATATAGAACTTAACCCTCAACAGAGAGTGAACCACTCTTGACTTTTTTCGAACAGCCTATAGTACATGTTAATACACGTGGAGAAGACAGATACATGAGAGTTGTTTGAATGGAAGATGCTGGTAGGAATGGATGAAAAATGCTAGGAGCATAAACACTAGAATAGACCAGTCAGGCCCTAAGTTTTATGCAATACATAAAAACAATGGTAAATTTGAGCTCATCCAAAACTCTGTTACTTGTGTTCTGTCTCTCACCAAGTCCCATTTCCCACTTATCATGTGTTTGGTGAGTTACACTGTCCAAAAAATGCCTCAGTTTTAAAATTCTGATGTATGTTTTTTTTTAATCCCTCCATGGCCACATATTGCTGTAATTTCCTCCTTCCTAAAAATCTACTGGTATTTAATTCAGAGCTGTTGACCCTTTCTGATTTTAATTCCTTCACCATTGGTAGCCATTTTGTCAGCTATCCAAGCCACTGCTCTCGAATTCTCTCCCAAACGTCTTCATCTCTCAATTTCTCTTTCTTTCTTTAGAACCCTCCTTAAAGTCTACTTTGCTGTCCAAGTTTTGCTTTATGCCCTAATATTGCCCGATGTCTCAAATTTTGCTTTATAATGTTCTAGTGAAGCATCTTGATATGTTTTATTTATGCTATATAAATCCAAATTGTTGCTGTATGTTATGAAATGGATCAGAATGGAAGTGCAGAAAAAGTAACAAATTAAAAGAATGGAAAAATTTCCGAAACACTGTTTAAGACATTCATTTATGAAATGTTGTTTCAATTTTGAACAATATCAAACAGTGTCAAAATAAGGACATATTCCAACATAAAATTGTTTACAACACACCCTATTGGCTGCTTTAAAAAGAAAAATCTGAACATGTGTAATACTGAAGCACTTTAACATTTATTTGATATAGGCAAAAATGAGGTAGAAACCACATGAAAAATATCAACTTACCACCTTTAGATGATAGTGAAGTATGAAGCCCATTTCTATAGCAGATGAAGTCTTCAGAATTTACTTAACTAATTTTACACAGCAAAGAAATCCAGAGAGTGTTCATACTTATCCTAAAATAGTCACGGAAATGGGACTGTACTGGTTAAAGTGCTTGGATGGATTAATAAAATGCCCCCATTATAGAAAATGGATGGTGTCTGGCCTGCCATATTTACATAAGACTGTTTCCATGTTTGCTAAATGAGCAGACTGTCAGCTGTGTAGGGGATGCCATGTCAATGAAACTTCAATCCTTCAGGATCACACAAACCATTTCAGAAACTACTAGGCATGAAGCGGCTGGAAAGAATTGGTCACCCTGCAGAGCTGGTGTAGCCGAGTCCAAGTTTTTTTTTCACATGGATCATGAGTTAAGAGATCTACTGTAAGAATGCTATGCAGCAGCTGTAGAGGGAATATAATCAAATATGGCCAGAAGCGCGTGTAGACTGTGCCTCAGCTTGTGATGTCAAAGCATTTTCCAGCTACAGACTAGTTGTGGGCACAGATCATATGACCAAAGCCATGCCAGACCTCATCACTTTTCATAGGGTTAGAAAGCTGGTGATGGTAATGTGATTTATGCTGATGACACATTGATAAAGATGATAAACACATGCATAGGCGAGCTATCCATCTGAGGAATGCATATGAACTAAATGACACAGTCGTAGCTGGCACAAGTTTTTAATATTTTCTCAGGAAATGTCTGGGTGTTTGGGATCATAGATAATGCTTTGAGGTAGGAATAGCAGCATTAAATAACATTTTTGTTTGGATGTAAAACTGTATTGCAATGCTGGTTTGTTGAGAATCAGTGAAAGCACCCAAAAAAAAGGAAACTCAAAGCAGGGACATGTGACAGGTGAGGATGCACTCCAGTATTTACTCCTATATAAACAAAGATTATTATCGTCTGAGTATTTCAGTGATCAATTTTACACCAGAATGATCAATTGAAATTTTGACCAGTCGGCAGTGATTTGTTATCAAGTCTGCAAGTAAATGCAGTTATTAACTGATATAGAGCAGTGATAATAGAAAGAATTTGTGTAGGTTTTACGTTCCTTTTAATAACAACAATAAATGCTTCAAGTACACAGCATGTTGGTTAGTATTAGAAATAAAAACAAGCAGTTGGTGCAATTGTAACCCATGAATCACTAGCTTATTTTTTGCTTTCTGGTGCTGATTGATCTTTCATGAATTTTTTGCTTTTACTGATGATTTCAAGTTAGTGCAGTCTTTCTTTTGATAAATGCTGATCATTCTTTCATTTAGCTAACTCAAAACAATAAGCCAGCTTCATACAGTGAATTAAATAAGCATAGGCTTTAATGTAGTTCTGTAATCAACACATGGTTACGATGAAGAAGTTAAACATTGCTTACAAAAATAGATTTTATTTATGATAGTGTTTTGGTTATAGGAGCACTGATGTAAACTAAACTACCATCAGCTTATTTTAATTTTATTTCTGTGTCTCTTCAGTTTTGTAATCTTAAATATCACCAGGGGAACCATGCAGAATTGGACAGTAAATCATATTTCGTTCTTCTGTCCAGAGATATTTGACTGTTAAAATGTTTATTATTTTCCATCTTTGCAGTCCTTGGTTATAGCAACACTATTAAACTCAAAAATTAAATCAAATTGAACTGTTCGCTTGGTTTTTGTCAGTTTATTCTTTATTTTCCTTAACCCATCTCTAATTTCTTTCTCTAATTTGTTTTCTTGTCTGCTCTGACATAGTTTTTCTGTCTTGCTCAGGCACGTGGAGAAAATGTTAGGTTGTTTATCTCTGAATGTTTGTATGGATTCAGGTCTTCAATCCTGCCATGTCCATCTCTCACTCAGAGGAACATTTATAATGCATGGGTGCCCTTAACTTTTTTTGAAAATTGCACCTATATCTTCATATTGAGATTCCATTTTCAACAGCAGTCTGATTATTGTTTTGCATGTCTCTTTGTGTGATGCCAAAGATGAAATTAGAGGTTAGTGGCTCTGTAAATTCATTTCATGGCCTGTACCACATGATAGGAAAATAATGCCTTCCTGAGATTCATTTAACAAAATGCACATTTTGTATAGGCACAGAAATTGATTGTCCATTTCTCTGGTGCATTTAAAAGTAATCTAACTGCATTTTCTGACTCTGGAAATTGTACATATGTAGGAATGATTTTCTGATTTGATAATCAGTTGGCCCTCTAAGGGGAGTAAGGGATTTTGAAAATCTTTTGCTATTAGAATAGAGAGAATGGCCAAGAACTCCACCATATTGCGTACCATAAGTGTGCAATTTATACACACTTGCTACATTGACTATGAACAAAAAGAATTATTTTCAGCCAGAAAATTAAGCCAGAACAGCATTTTTTCATTTTAAATAATAGAGAAAGAAGGGGGAACATTTTTGCTATCAAATAGGTGTGTATTTTGTTTTCAGCATTGTACAAGATTCCTTCTGAGTCTCATCAGCTCTGAAGAGTTTGCCAAATAATCATATGGTAACAATGACATGGTTGATCTGTGACTGAACCTACTTTCATCTGTCTGACTGATTGATTTTAAAAATAGTCTAAACTTCTGAAAACAATGAGAAAGACTAAACTCAATTTAGAATCTCTATGCTATTCTAGCATGGAAGATATTTTCATATTTAGTGATTTACAAAATGAATCTAGTTCTCTGCCAATGTTTGGAATTTTAAAGCAAATTGATTGTCTTCCAAATTTTAAGGGTAGAGTGTTGTCAAGAGGTGATGTCAGGGTAGGTTATGGTGACCTGCCTCCAACTTGTCAACTCTCACTTGGATAAAGCATGACATAGTGTTTCAGCTCAGGAGGGGGGAAACAGACACTGAGTAATGTGGTGTAGAGCTGGATGAACACAGCAGGCCAAGCAGCATCATAGGAGCAGGAAGGCTGACGTTTTGGGCCTAGACCCTTCTTCAGAAATGGGGGAGGGGAAGGGGGTTCTGAAATAAATAGGGAGAGAGGGGGAAGCGGATAGAAGATGGATAGAGGAGAAGATAGGTGGAGAGGAGACAGACAGGTCAAAGAGGTGGGGATGGAGCCAGTAAAGGTGAGTGTAGGTGCGGAGTTAGGGAGGAGATATGTCAGTCTAGGGAGGATGGACAGGTCAAGGGGGTGGGATGAGGTTAGTAGGTAGGAGATGGGGTGGGGCTTGAGGAGGGAGGAGGGGATAGGTGGGAGGAAGGACAGGTTAGGGAGGTTACTGCTTTGCAGAACACCTACGCTCGGTTCGCACTAAACAACTGCACCTCCCAGTCGCGAACCATTTCAACCCCCCCTCCCATTCCTCAGACGACATGTCCATCCTGGGCCTTCTGCAGTGCCACAATGATGCCATCCGAAGGTTGCAGGAACAGCAACTCATATTCCGCTTGGGAACCTTGCAGCCCAGTGGTATCAATGTGGACTTCACAAGCTTCAAAATCTCCCCTCCCCCTACCACATCCCCAAACCAGCCCAGCTCGTCCCCGCCTCCCTAACCTGTCCTTCCGAAATGTCAGCCTTCCTGCTCCTCTGATGCTGCTTGGCCTGCTGTGTTCATCCAGCTCTACACCTTGTTATCTCAGATTCTCCAGCATCTGCAGTTCCTACTATCACTGAGTAATGTGGACTGTTCGAATTGCACTTGCTCCTGACCAGTCACAGCATGGCAGTGATAATAGATGTGGATTTACAATCCATATAGACCACCTTGGTTGGAAGAAGGTGTGTAATCACAAGCAGCGACAGCAGGCAAGAAAAAACGAGTCAGGAGATATTACTTTTCATATTATTTTCTTGTCTCAATGAAGCTGGCTCACCTCTACACATCTGTTATACACTGGTACCCGTGATTAAGTGATATGAGGGGTGCTTTTGTATTTGTAGTAAGGAATCAGGGCAGCTGTTCTTCCGTCCTTTCTGATATACTTCAGCATTAATGTGCGAAGTAGTTCTGGAGGATGAGGAGTTTGGAACCCTGTTCACTGTTTCTGCGATCTCAATTGGGTTGCAACCCACAATTTTGGAACTGTTGGATTACAGCAAGAGTAAAGCTCTGTCTGTTCCATTCTAGTAATTATCTTTGCTCCAATTTTGGTAACTGCATATTGCACCAATATGACATTTCCCATTGTCTCCACCAGCCAAGTGTAGCATTTGTCTGGTTGAGGTTACAAATTTAACAATAATTAATATAAAAGTGGTTCATTCTGAGGGCTAGGGAGTTCTGGCAACTGCAAGCGGGCTGAGGGCCATTTGCTGGCTTTTAGATCAGGTATGATTGAGACATGAGGTTTGAAAGGAGTCCACAAGTGGAAAGTGAGGGAGTCTTGTGTGAAAGAGTGTGGAGAAGGCAAGAAAACCAGCACTGAAAAAGGGAGAGGGAAGTTTAGCAAATACTAGAATCAGCAAAAAAACAACCTTAAGGCAGATTTGACTTACATTAATGTTGTTTTGGAATGCAAATTTGCAGCAGTAAAGGGAATTCAGACTTTGCCCAGCTTTGGAGAGATGGTTCCAATGAAAATGAAACTTAAGAAACACTCCCACAATGATATTTAAAGATAAACAAAGGCTATTGACGTCAGACAAAGTGACGCATTAATGCCTGTGTGTTTTGTAAACTAATGTGGTATTGTACAAACTCATCTTGGGAAAAATAAGCAAAACAGTGGAGAGTTAATGTAGCGTGGAATGCTTGAATAGGGGTTTGCACTCATGATTCCCCACATGATAAGCTTCCTGAAGCCAGTTGTACCACGATGGGAAGCATTCAGTGGAATGCTGACATGATTTTACAGGGGGGTGAGAAGGGGAAGGGGAGCAACAATAAGGAGAGATAATTCAGGCACAGTTTGTTGATTCTGGTGAGTCTGTAGACAACGAACATGTTGCACCACTTTGTTAGCCCAGGATTCTGTTGACAAAGGGAGTGGAAGGAAAATAAATATGGAAGGAGCATTGGAATCAGTTCCTGGGGCAAAAAGCACCTATTCAAAAGGGATGAGTTGCACGTCTACAACCAAAAACTCCACAAGCAGTGTTGTTGGGAAGAGTTTAAACCAAATTTAAAGGGGGATTGGCACTAGCAAATAGGAATTGAAAAGAGGTATAATGTGCACACAATTAGAATATTGGCAGTGCTAGAGAAGAGAGTGGTTCCAGAATAATAAGTTCTTAGGTAGGTTCAGAGTATGGGAGAAAGTAAAAAAAGTCTAAATTAGGGTCACTGTGCATGTGATTGTGCTGAGTGTGGTAAATAAAAATTGTGCATAACTGATGCAGATAGCCAGGTTGGAAGAGGGTACCATGGTGATATCAGACATCTGGATGAAAGAAGGGCAGATCTGGACCCCAGATGTTCCTGAGTACCTTGTTTTCAGGCAAGTTATGACAGAAAAGAAATGGGGAGGGGGTTGGCAGCATTGATTAAGGATAACGTTGTGATGCTGGAGAGAGAGGATGTTCTAAAGGAGTTAAGGATAGAATTCATTTGACTCAACCTTAACAGCAATTAAGCTGCAATGCTCATTGTAGTCTATAGGCCAGGGAAAAAGATATTGAGTAGCAATAAAAGGGACCGTTATCTGAATATAGACTAGGATAGTAGTGTAAAGTGCAGAGAGGATCAACAGAGTGTGTTCAGAAAAACTTTAGACAGCTATGTGATATAACAAGGTGTAGAGCTGGATGAACACAGCAGGCCAAGCAGCATCAGAGCAGGAAAGCTGACGTTTTGGGTATAGATTTCTGAAGAAGGGTCTAGACTCAAAACATCAGCTTTCCTGCTCCTCTGATTCTGCTTGGCCTGCTGTGTTTATCCAGCTCTTCACCTTGTTATCTCTTATACAGCAATGTGATTCTTCATCCAACACAAAAGGTAACACCTACATACCTGGTTCTTGGGAATTAGTTGGGCCAAGTGGATTCAATGTCAGTAGGAGAATATTTAAGAGACTGTGATCAGTATATCATAACGTTTAACTTGATTATGGAAAAGGATGAAGAACAGCCCAGAATAAGAATAATTAATTTGGGGAAAGCCAATTTCAATGAGGTGAGAATGAATTGGGCCCAGATCAATTGGAATCAAATATTGGCAGGAAAATTGGTATCTGAGGATTGGGATGACTATAGAGATATGTCATGGATTGTTAGGTCTTACTACCGTAATGATAAGGCAGGACAAACAAACCTAGAACTCTCTGTATGAGAAATGAGATAGAGATTAAGGTGAAAAAGAAAAGAGTGTGTTTTTTTATGGATGTCAGGTAAAGAATACAATTGAGAAATTGGCTGAATATAGAAGGTTCAGAGGGGAGGTGAGAAAGCAAATAAGAAAAGCAAAAAGAAAGTATGAAAGAGAATTTGTAAGTCCTCGGTAGGCATAAACATAGTAAATAGTGGTATCAAGAGTTAGAATGGGCCAGGTCTCATATTCTCAAGCCCAGGCAAGGTTAATGCTTCTCTCATCATCAGTGCACTCCACACATATCCAGTCAGTCTGACATCCAAGACATGGAGGATTAAATGTTATGGCTAATGTCATTAATCTCTAGCAAAACATAACACTGATCAAGATTAGTGGAGTTAGATAGCAGCTATCCAGAAATATATTTTAATAAACAACAAGAAATTACATTTATACAGTGCCCTTAATATTGTAAAAAAATCCTAAGTATGTCAAAACATTGTCAGACAAAACTTGACCAGATCCACGTAAAGTAATATTAGCATAAGTGACCGAAGTTCAATCGATAAAGTAGCTAAGGAGTAGCTTAAATGAAGAAACATAGGGAATTAATATCCTTATTTTAAAGTAACTCAGGTATTACAGTGGCCAAGTACTTGGAAAATGCAAATCTCAAAATTGGCAAAATTGGCTAATATCACATTTATTTCAGTGGAAAACTGCAGAAAACCTAATAAACATGGCTAAATAAATAATATGCAAAGTTGTGTAAAGTCCGTTGACTTTTCATGACGTCTGACTGTCAGCTGGCTTTTACATGGTGCTGTTGACTTTAGGTTCACTCAGTGACATTGCAGAATGTTTGTGACCATTTGTGAGTTAAGATGCATAAAATACATTGGGAATGGGTTAGATTAATACTGCATCAGTTGTAACCCATCTTTTCAATGTTATTAATGCCAATTATTACATCAATTAAGGTCTGTTGCTGTCAGTCGCGCTGGACAAAGTATTTTAGTCGCAACCATCCAGTGCTAATCCCTGAATGCAGCTGGTCTCAATAATACCAAAGTCATATAAAAGAATGTAAGAAACTTCAACAAGCTTTTACATCACTGCATCACAGCTCTTGTGGTGTAGTGGTAGTGTCCCTGTGGCTGGGCCAAAAGGCTTAGGTTCAAGTCCCACCTGCTCTAGAGGTGCCATAACAGTTCGATTTTGAAAATATCTATATATCACGACAATAGAAGTATGTAATTTTACTCAGAGAGTCATAGAGTAATACAGCATGGAAACAGGCCCTTTGGCCCAAGCTAGTCCATGATGACCATTGTACCCACTCAGCTAGTTCCAAGTGCCTGCATTTGGTACACATCCCTCTAAACGCTTCCCATCCATATACCTATCCAAATGATTTTTAAATGTTGCTATTGTACCTGCCACTTTCTCTGGCAGCCCATTCCATATTCGCACCACTTTCTGCGTGAAGAAGTTGCCCTTCAGGTCCTTCTTAAATCTTTCCCCTCTCACCTTAAACCTGTGCCCTCTAGTTTTCAATTCCCCATTGCTGGGAAAAAGACAATATGATTCATCTTATCTATGTCCCTCATGATTTTATATAGCTCAATAAGGTCACCCCAAAGTCTCCTATGCTCCAAGGAACAAAGTCCTATCCTGGCCAACCTCTCCCTATAACTCTGGCCTACTAGTCCTGGCACCATCCTTGTAAAGCTTCTTTGCACACTTTCCAGTTGAACTATGTCTTTCCTATAACAGGGTGACCAAAACTGTACACAATTTTGTACTCCAAGTGTAGCCTCACCAACAACTTATACAAGTATAATATAGTGTCCCAACTCCCATACTCAATGCCTCGAACGATGAAGGCCAGCATGCCAAATGCCTTCTTCACCACCCTGTCTACCTGTGACACTGGTTTCAACAAACTATGTACATGTACTCCCAGGTTCCTCTGCTCCACAACACTCCTCAGGACATTACCAATTACTGTATAAGTCCAATCTTGGTTTCAATTTCTAAAGTGCAACACATCACACTTATCTGTATTGAATTGCATTTGCCAATCCTCTGCCCACTTCCCCATCTGATCAAGATCCCTCCGTAATTTTTGATAACCTTCTTCGTTATCAATGATACCTCCTAATTTTTATATCATCTGCAAAGTTACTAATCATGCCTTGTACATTCACATCCAGAACATTTATGTAAATAACAAATAACAAAAGTCCCAGCACCGACCCCTGTGGCACACCACTAGTCACAGGCCTCATTTGGCAAAAGTTGGAATGGTAAAAAAAAAGGCAACACAACTTTATCATGGAGATATTAACTGGCATGTCCTCTCTTCAATACAGGGTTTACTTTTCTAGTGGGACACAATGGCCTGAATTTTCACAGAGGTGAAAGGCTTTGGCTATACTGGTACGGCAGCCCTGAATCCAAAAGTCTTATCCCTGTATCCCACACCCACCATTTCCACTGTGTTCGGGGGTTCAGGGGCAGGACAGATTTTGCATATGCATGGCTCATGCAGACAGTGGCATGTTTAAAAGTGCATCTTTCTTCACTCAGGAGCAGTTTTCAACATTGAGCTTTCTCAAATATGACTCATGAGATCTACAAATCTGAACAAAGTGTCTGAACATCTTGAAGTATGGAAAGATCTGATATCCTGTTGGAATTTTTAAGAGTAGACAAGAATGAGCATAAAATGTGATTAGGTCTATGGAACTTTCAAGCCAGAAAATCATTTAAATCTCACACTCTATGTTTTGAAACAAATACACCTTGTTTTATCTCCCATCTGAAAAAAAGGTGGTTTACAATGTTGTCGACATAAGCCTGAGAGTGTTCAATAGAGTATTAGTATTGCTTGAATGCTTCTGCAAACTGCCTATATCACCACAAGGGTTTTTAAATGCACAGCTCAGCAGAAGAGTCATATTGGATTCAAAATGTTAACTTTCTCTCTCCACAGATACTGCCAGACTTACTGAGATTCTCAAGCACTTTCTGTTCTTATTATCATAAATTCACAGTTTGATTGACAGGTCCAAAAGTTTATAAAGGGCCTAGCTGTATTTGATGTGGGGCTATCAATACAAATGTTTGTTTTAATAAGTCATTAAGTGTTTGAAAGGAATTAAGTGTAATGAATGGGCTTTTTATCAATGAGAGTGTTTTAATCAAGTGAAGTCTGTCATAGATAATTAGAACTTTGTCTTATTTAACCTCATTTGATCATTTGATCTGCCTATGGTGGTTACTGGATGAGTTGGAATGGAGGGTGTAAGGAACAAGGATAGTGAGTGGGGGTCATCGGTTGATAGAAGTTGCCACAAAAGTTGACATAGGGGCTAGAAAGAGCTATGGAAAAAAATGGGGGGATCATGGGTTGACATGAGTTTGTACTTGATTGGCATAGCTACTATGAATGGCTTTGGAGATAACTGAAAGGTCATGGTTTGGCACAAGTTGGCACTAAGTTGATTTGGGGACTGTAAGGGGTAATGGATGGTGGGTAAAGAGACATACATTGGCATGGAGTCAACAACTCTGGCAGCCTTTCACATTGTTAAAAAAAAATCCTGAGAATAGGATAGGAAAGTCCAAATGGTTTCACTCACCACTCTCTCCACATATTTATTATCTGTTCATTTTGAGAATAGCTAACTAGTAAAATGTTTTTAACAACAACAACAACAGTTCTGAGGAAGAGTCACCGGACCTGAAACATTAACTCTGTTTTCCCCTTCACGGGTGCTGCCAGACCTGCTGAGCTTTTGCAGCAACTTTGTTTTTGTTCCTGATTTACAGCATCTACAGTTCTTTCATTTTTTATGTTGTAAAATGTTTTCTCCTGAAAATGGATATTGACTTAGAAATTATATTTGGATTTTCAAGGATAATTGGACAACTGACCAAGGAATACTGATTGAAATTTGCAGAAATTCTTTATAATGCCTTGAATAGATGCTTAACAAACTCTAACAGCAGAATTGTAATTTCTAGAATGGTACTACCAGACTCAAGAAATAAAACAATGTGACAGGCTCACTTAAATGTAAATGCTTATTCCAGAGACTCCAGTGCTTCTGTTAGATATTTATGTGTTATTTTTCAAAGGAGCTCGCTTAGACCCTAACAGATGCATAAGGATTAGGAACATTGAAGTCTCCAGATGAATACAGGCCAAGGTCTATGGAATTGACGTTCTACAATCCTGAGAATCACCTGATGGAATGATAATGGAACTGTTGAGGAATCATAGCAATCAATTTTGATCAATTAGTCAGCAACAGATCCAGAAATGACACCAGAAAAATTACATTGGTGCAGAGTATTGAGATGCATAGTAGAAAATCACTCTTTTCTCTGTCATGTAAGATCTTTACTGTAGGCAGAATCTTAGTTTCCTGCCAAGGGCAGGAAAGCCTGAAAGTTGGCTCTGGAGTGTAACACGTTGGGTTGTGAGCTGTTGTTTCCAGGGCAATTTTATTCCACACAGGGCTGGGAGTGCCAGGGTGAAAACTATCTGGTGCAAGAAAAAGATGGTCTATCAAGCCATTTAAATGACCCATTGAGGTAACTCAGTCGCAACTTACTGTAATTTTCCAATCAAGTCCCCAACAATTGGAAATTAAACATAACAAGATATGATGGCCACCTTCCGGTGCCAGAGTAGAGCGGACCAGGGCTCCATCTTGTTAGAGACACCACCACACTGCACTCAACGTGGCCAAGGGCCAGAACTGTGACATCTGTTCCATGATGCACCTCCACACTATATCCTGCTTTGTGCGGCCTGTTTTAATTTTTTTTAGCCTTTTTTTCAGACGGTACCTCCACCATGCCACATTCCTCACTCTGTCTCTTACATGCATTGGCAGTTTCTGCCTTGCCTCATGGAGCTGCTGATGTGCCATTAGAAAGCCTTCTGTTGGCTATCCCATCACGGCATCCCACTTTCCATCCTTAATTGGACTGAAAACATATTCCTACAAAGATTGCACTGGGATTATGTCACTAATGTAGTGTGGGGTCAGGACCTGGAATTTCACTCATTGTTAGAGTCTTATTCCGAAACAAATATCCATCACTTTGTGTCTGGCCTTAAATTACTCATACACTGTATGGTAAGATGGCACCTAAAAATGGCGACACAGTTCCAGCAGCAGTGGTGCGGCCCCAGGACATGGTTGGGCCTGGGCAACTGATGGCAGTGGCATTCCAGCTGCAGCAGAATGTGGGGATTCAGGGCAGACTGAAGGATTGACTTTTGGCTTTGATTTTCTGATGGGAAAGACTGATGGCAGAGGCAGGGGAGTGATCTGGATGTTTCCTTTTCTCTTGGCTGTTTCTTTTACTTCTGCTTCTGTTTTAAATCCTGCCTGTTGTATACTAAATTGGTGCCAGAGAATGACTTTGTACACTTTTCACTGTACTCCTGTAATCTTATACTCGAGTACACATGACAATAAATCTAAATCTAAATCCAATTTGCATTCAGATGACTTAGTTGGATAGTAAATCGCAATACTTTTTTGGTCTGGCTGGTGAGCAAGCACCATAGTGTCCAGGGATGTGCAGGCTAGATGTATTAGCCATGGGAAATTCAGGGTCACAGGGATAGGGTCGGGGTGGATCTGGACGGGATGCTGTTTGTAGGGTTAGTGTGAACTTGGGCTGAATGGCCTGCTTCCACACTGTGGGGATTCTATGAAGTTATCATCAATACAGATGTATAAGCAGCTACTGCATTCTTTTTAATCTACATGCTCTGGGGAATGGGTTACACAGCAGATTAATATTCCTCCCTTCACCCCTACGGCTTGAATCCAGCCCAAGATGCAAATCTCAATTTTCCTACTGGAAAGGCACTGTAAAAAGCTGAATTTCAAAATTCTAAACCAAAGTTCCATGCATCATGTATTTCAAAGCCTAGGCTGCATGGTAACACACTTACCTTTAAGTTATGATTGCTCTTGGTTCAAACACATCCAGTCATCTGAGAATGTAATTTCAGTTGAACTGGAGAATGGCACTGAAAGCAGGCCGAAAAAGTTGTTATGATCAATATTTATCTTTCAACCAATATCACTATAATAGACCAATTGACCTACTATCTCATTGTTGTTTTAGGGATCGTACTGTGTGAGAAATAAGTACTCTGTTTTCCTGAATTACAACAACAATTACATCTCACAATTTGTCTGTAAACATTGTTTATTGTCTATAAGCATTGAAACATCCTGAGGATGTGAAAGGAACTATATGTATGCAAAACTATTATCTCTTGCAGAGATTGCTAGCAAAAAGTACTTGAGAAGAATGGACATATGTGAAGTCAAATTGTCATAATTTGGATAACTGAGGAAAAGCTCTCATTACTTTATGAATTTTAAAATCAGAAGACACACATCCAGATAAAATCAAAGCACTCTGTCTGTGCCATTTTGGTGATTATGTTTTCTATCAACCATAGTCATATGTATTATCATCAGTTTAATTGATGTCTTAATCTACATATTACTTTTGATTAGTTTGCACAGAATATTGGCATCACAGTGTGCACCAAACTAGCATCTCATAAATTCATACCCTGTCTGAAACTACATCCAGGCTTTTTCTAAGATTGAAACAAATAGTAGGAAGTAGAAAATTGAAACCAACGTATTGCTAGCTTTCACAGTTTTAATGACATTATTGGAAAAAGACTGCATTGAAAGAATTTACTTTGTAAAGTCATGTTTTAAATCAGTTTTACACAGTTCCAAAAGAAAGGAAATCTCAAAGTAACATCACAGCACAAGGAGGGCCAATGAGTATGTTGCCAGATAAAACATTTAAGTTAACTCATGATATCTTCATTTGGTGCAAGAGAAGGTAGTTATAGAACTGGATGAGTTTTTAATTGATAATGAGGGTAGCTGGCTGTACTTAATGTTGACAAGTCACCTGGACCAAATGGAATGCATCAAGGATGCTGAGGGAAATAAGGATGGAAATTGTGGAAGTATTGTCCATAGTGTTTCAATCCTCCTTATACCCAAGATTGATGTCATTTCCATCCAGTTTATATTGACAATTGTCACTCAAACTGTGATAACATGTTACTATTTCTGATTCCAATCATAGGTTTCCATAGAACAGTGAAATCTCACTAATGCCTGACATTGTCACTTCAATAGCACCCTCCCTCCAGTTTATGAACGGTGGCTTCAGCTTCAAGTGTGACTTGAATTATTGTAAGAAAATTACAGTATTAGATTTACTTTATATTAAAACATGCCTTATAGTAAAATGTCAAGGGGCTGGAAAGTTTCAAATGTTCTTGGTGAATGAAGGCTGTAAAGATAAACCTGACAACTAAAGACTGGTCTGTTCTGAGCAAGGGTCACCGGACCTGAAACATTAACTCTGTTTTTTCCTCACAGTTGCTGCCAGACCTGCTGAGCTTTTCCAGCAACTTTGTTTTTGTTCCTGATTTACAGCATCTGCAGTTCTTTTGTTTTTTTTTTAACTAGTCTGTTTTACCTTGGTGGTGGGAAAGCTTTTAGAAAAGATAAATCAGGGCAAAAATAATAGTTTCTCAGTCAGGTGTGGAACAATTAAGAAAACCCAGCATAGATTTTACAAAGGCCAATCTATTAAACTAGTTTGATTGAAACTTTTGCTGAAGTAACAGAAGAGTTTGATGAAGGCAATGGGGTTGCTTTCTAAAAAGCATTTAATTAATCATTACATAACCGAATTGATGGCCATGAGATAAAGGAGAATGTGGTGACACAGATACAAAGTAGGCTGATTGACTTGAAAGAGAATGTTTATTTTTTGGACTGGACAACATTATAAAAGTAATAACTACATCTAGGGAATTCGACTGGACAACATTGTCCAGTGGAGTTCCCTAGGTGTAGATATTACTTTTCTTAAAAATGATTGAGACTTGGATGTACACGTCACAATTTCAAAATTTATGGAGGACAAAAAACCTATCGAAAAATTCTCTATGTTACCTATACTGCAAGTGTGAGAAAACTTACCAGTTCTGTGCATTTATGTTTATGCCCCATAACGGGGACAATGTGTCAAATTGGCAATCATGGCAGCACATTTTGCTCTGGGTTTTTGATTGAAACTGCTAGAAGAGGCTGAAAAGTTAAGTGCTTTCTTAATTTTATCTTAATCCCCTGTGCTGGAGAAAATATATACAGTTTTTGATTATATACTAGTAATTCAGAATTGGCTGATCCAAATTTCAAACCTCTGAATCCCTACTAAAATCCAAACCTTCATCACGTATTATGATTTCCAGTTAGATACTGTTATTCACTATCTTATGTATATTATGATGGAATATAAGAATTGGAGATGTACTAGACACATCTTATTATTCCTAATAAAATTTAATACTGACCTCTTGAAGCTGTTCGGCTGTAGACAGATTTGAAAAAAAAATCTATATTAACCTCATCTCCAACCAGTTTATATCGGCAGTTGTCACTCAAACTGTGATATCGCGTTAACATTTCTGATTCCTATCATAGGTTTCCATAGCACAGCGAAATCCTGTTAACTTCTGACATTGTCACCTCTATAACACCCTTCCTCCAGCTTATGAACAGTGGCTGAACTCTTCAGCACTGTGACTTGAAATGTTGTAATAAAGTTACAGTGTTAAATTTACTTTATATTAAAACATGCCTGGGCAAACCTGACAATTTAAACATTGCAGTGTCTGTTAATGTTAGAAGTGCATTAAATGATTTGTTTTCAGATTTGAAAAGTGAAGGTTACTGATTAAACAACAAAAATATGCTATTCCTTTCTATGCTTACAAACCATCTTACGTTTCTAAAATTGGAATTTGTTGCAATTTTTTTGAGGTTCAATAGATTTATAAATAAAAAACAAAGCAATCATATATATTGGTTTACTTAAAGATGCATCGATGAAACAGAACTTTATAACAACCAAAGCTCCCATTGCAATAAAAAGTACATTAGTGTAATCACAAGAGAATGATGAAAAGGCTGAGGTCCCTGTGTGTTTCAGTGGAATAATTAACCTTTAAATCTCTCATGAGATGCAATAGAAAGTTTTGGATTTTGCAATAGGTTGAGAAAAAGAAATATGGAGAAATCTTGCTCAAGTAATGCTGTGAGTTCTGTCTGGAGCCATGTAATTTTACTGCAGTGAAAGACAAGTGTGGACAAACTCATACATGTTTCAGGGAAAAAACTGCTGCCATTTGTGCGAAATTTACCCGTGTAAACATTTACAATCAAGCTGCACCAATGGTATGGACCCATTTGACTCATGTTGTATTTGGATTCCCTGTCAGCCTCTGAAATCAATGTTGAAGCAATTTCAGTATGCTAAAAGATCCTTCTATCTGTTTCTGGAACTTTCAGCAAAACTTTGAAAAACTAGGCAGAACACACAACAGCCATTTGTAGCCTAGAATTTAAAAAAAAACTCTACGGACTAATGACCCACGATGAGAATGACGGAAAGAACCAAGAAAATTGTAGGGACAGACTTTACATGTAGGGGCTTGCATTTATATATTATTATTCACAAACATCAGAGTCTCAAAACTCCTTTAATAGCTAACAAAGTATTATTTGAAGTGTAGCCGCTATTGTAATGAAAAAATTGCAGGAGTCAAGATTTGTTCCACAAATCCCCCAAAACAATGATAATGCTAATGAGATAATGTTTTTGTGATTTGTTTGAGCTATAAATATTGCCCATCACACTGGGGATAACTCCACTGGTGGTCTTCAAATTAGTGCAATGGGATCTCTTACATTTGTGTGAACAGACAAATAGATCGTTAGTTTAACATTTAATATGATAACCAGTGCCTAGGACAAACATTCGAAGCAGGAGGAGCAGAAAACCTCTCTTACTGCCAAAGCATTCCTGCAGTCTGTACTTTGTTCAATCCCATTTTCCTCAGCCCAAGCCAGCCAGGTCAGGCCACTGCCAGCAGAGCAACTTGTTTAAGTATGATTTTTCTCATTGTGCACTGCCTTTGGTGACACAAAAGCTGCTGAAAGACATTATTGAAATGAAGCAGAAAGTCCAATTTTGGGTAAGACTCAGGCCTGTAGCCTGTTACCTCTTTTTGGGTTCAAAAAGAGCTGGAACTAATTACCTGCAAAAATCCATACTCTAACGTTAATGAGAATAAAATATTAGAAACTTCAAAAAGATCTTTTTTTTTTCCATTCAGAGTGGTGTCCCAGTAAGTCCAGCGTTTAATGCTTTTCCATTGCTGCCTTTGAAAAAGTGGTAGGGAATTGCCTTCTGGAATAGCAGTAGTCTGGGTGATGAAAGTACTCTCACAGTACTGTGAGTGAGGAAGTTACAGGATTTTGGCCCAGTGGTGATATGTTTCCGAGTATGGATCACAATGTGCTTTGGTGTGAAACTTAGTGGTGGGAATGTGCCACACGCATGCAGCCTTTGTCCTTCTGGGTGGTGAAGGTTGTGAGTTTGGGAGGTGTTGTTGAAGCAGTTTAATGTTGAACATCTTGTATACAAAACACACTGCGTGACAGTGGTGGGTGTGAATGAACTTTTAAATTGGTAAATGACCTGCCAATCAGGTGGGCTGTTATGTGGTGTTAGGCTTCCTAACTTTGTAGGAGTTGGACTGATCCAGGCAAAGATTGTCTATTCCATCCCTTTACAGCCTGTTGCCTGATAGATAGGAGATGGACTTTGAAAAGTCTATCATACAAAACTTATTGTAGAATACCAGATTCTTTGACCTGCTTAGGTAACCACATTATTTATGTAGCTTGTCCATTCATTTTTCTGCTCCCCAGATATTGTTTGTGAGGGATTTGATGATGATAATGCCATTGAAAGTTAAGGGAAGTTGTTTGGATTCTCTCTTGTTGAGTAGGATTATTGTCTAGTATTTGTATGGTGAGACTATTACATAATTAGTACTTATTGGGCGAAGTCTTGCTGCATTTGGGCCTGGACTCACTCATTTTCTGAGGAATTGTAAATGGAGCTGTACAATCATCAGCCAATACCTCCATTTCTGTTCTTAAGATGGAGGGAAGGTCATTAATGAAACAGGTAAAGATGGTTTGGCCTAGAACATTGCCCTGGGAAATCCTGCAGTGATCTCCTAGGTCTAAGATGATTGAATTCCAATAGACATAAGCATCTTGCTTTGTACTCAGGGCACCACTTGTCCCTATCTGCCTTCAGTTTTACTCAAGGTTCTTAGTAGCACATTCAGTCAATCCGTATCTCAACGTGAAGTGCAGACATTCACACTTCTGGAATTCAAGTCTTTTGTCCTTCATAACGTTTCTTCCTTGTTAGCTCTGCTGATGACCTCTTCCAAAACTTTACTTATAATTGATTGGCTTGATGGGCTGATAGTTCCCAGATTGGAATTTTAAGAGCAGTATATGCCTGGAGAATTCCCCACTTTGTTGCCAGAGTTGCAGCTAAGCTGGGATGCTTAAATAGAGTTGTGGCTAGTCCTGGAGTATGATTAAGTACCCATAGCTTTCATTGTATCTAGTTTGCTCAGCTATGCTTCGATATCGTGGACTGATTCAAATTGACTGAAGAATATTATGGTTGGGCCCACAGGTCAGAGGGATTATCTGACCGAATATGGTTGGTACACTTGTTTTTCAGTTTAGTCTTGATTTTTGCACTGACGTGCTGAACCTCGCCTTCACTGAGGATGACAATGTTCTTGGAGCCACATCTCTTGTTTGTTGTCTAATTGTTCACCACCATTCACAATTGGATATGACACAGCTGCAGGTCTTTGATGTGATCTGTTTGTTGTGGGGTTGCCAAGCTCTGTCTATGACATGATGTTCTGCTGTTGTTGTAGCTTCAGCATTTTGACACCTCACTTTAAATATGGCTGACACTAATGCTGGTGCCTTCTCTACATTCTTCAATAAATTAAGGTTGGTCATTTGGCTTTTTTTGTTAATTCATTCACAGGATATGGATTATGCTAGTCCAACACTTATTGCTCATCCCTAATTGTTTACAGAGCAGTTGAGGGTCTGGAGTAACATATAGGTAAGGTAAGATTAGATTTCATGGTCACCATTGGTCCCATTAATTCCAGACTTCTATTGAATTCAAGTTCCACCATCTGCCATGGTGGGATTTGAACCTGGGACCCCAGAACATTACCTAGGTTGCTAGATTATTGGTCTAGTGATAACACCACCATACCATCTGCCCACTCATCCCCCAAAAGTAATAGCAGTTTATAGTAATAATAGTGAGATTCATGCCAGACCATGAGGTTACACAGTGTAGTTGAGTACAATTCTGCAGTTGGTTATGCCCCACTGCAGTTCATGGATACCTAGTTTAGAGTTGGATTTGTGCTGGATCTATCCTAGTCTGAGAAATGAAAACAAAGCATGCATCATGTTCTCCTTGAATACAAAACATTTCTTAGCGCTTAATGTGTTTGAATGTATCAATAGCCTTGTTGCTAGCTTATCTCATTTTAAAGTCACTTCATTGCGTTAAACATTGAATGATGGGAACTGTGAAACTGAGATATGCATTAATAAAAATCCAGGAAAAAAATACCCTTTCCTTCTAGCAGCCTCAAAGATCTGTGACATGGAAAAATAGCTTCTTAATTTTTCACTTAAAATTTGTTTCTATCATAGTGCACCTTTTGGTAATCAAATTCCATCTCATTTTCTGTTACCCCTTGTGATCAGAAGGCATCTCAGGTCAGATTTAGTGACAGCCATTATGAACCAAACAAGCATGACATGTGACCTATCATATTACTAGTGTGGGATACTCCACAATTTTGTGTCATGGCAAGTTCTGTTTAGCTTTGTAAAATTCTGAAATCTATCTTTAATGAAAAACCAACAAAATAAGTTATAATCATTATTGAAACAGGGTTCTGTCACACACACTAGGCCACACAATACATTACTGACCAGTCTGAGTAAAAAAAAGCATTTCTCAGCATTTGATATCAGTGTTGCATGAACGGGTATTGTTGCTGCTATTTATCTCATTTTGAAGTCTCTTCATCACTCCTATAATTCAATTAAATTAATTAACAATGTTGAAACAAACTCTTGACATGACACTGTTTTTGTCCTCCAGGATTCAGCATTGTCTACAGATCAGCTTGTTAAATTTCACTTAATTTACCTTAATGACTGGGGAATTCATAAGATGAATGTTCACATGAACTCTGAGGGAATGGGAATTTTCAGTCTGTCAGGTACAAAAACACTTCAGACACTTTGCAGTTAAATCTATTCACTTTGCACAGAACGAGTACAGTCTATTTTAAAACAACAGCAGAACGTTCTGGAGAAACTCAACAAATCTGGCAGCATCTGTAGTGAGAAAAACTGAGTTAATGTTTCAAATCTAGTGATGCTTTGTCAGAACAGTACAGTCTATTTTGAACTCCCCTGAATTCTATCACGTACCAATCCAAGTTTGACTGACTGGCTTCGTAAACTTTTAATCGGCCAAAAGTTGTGTGTCATAGTTAGAGGCCCATACATCGGATGTGGTGAAGTTAATGAGAGGTGTTCCTCCACTTCTCAACCTTTGAACAATAGTGACACTGAGATCCTTCAGGAAGTTAACCAGCTCTATATCACCATTTGTGATTGAGTACCAAGTGTTTACAATGTGAGGATTGCAATATGCAATTAATTCACAACCTTTTGAGGTGATCCAGGTAGCACACAAGTTTCAGGTTGCCAGCTGGATGACTACAGAAGGCAGCGCTGTGCTAATAAGTGCTGCTGAATGGCTGCATGTTCAGCTGGGTGTCCTGGTGTATGCAGGATGAGCACGAAATAAGTCAGTCCCATCTTCTAAAAAGGGCATTTTGATGGCAACAGACGTTGAAACTATTTCTGAAGGCGTTTCACAAAGACTGACAATACAGCAACAGGTTGGAGAGAGGCATCCCTCATTCTCCAATGCAGAAAGCCTTATCTGGGGATGAGAAGGAGGTGGGATATGGTTCTGCTGCAGGTCACAAGGTTTTCCCGGCATTCTCTGTAAAGGAAATGGAAAAAAATACCACAGTCTGGCCACAATTACCTGTGGTTGATCAAAATGTTCAACGACCTCACACAATTGTTGAGGTAGTGAATACATCTTCAAATGTTATGTTCTACTCAATACACCAACAATCTTCCACATTGCTCATTGCACCACACCTCTATTACTCACCTTTCCATGTTGTCTATTATTTAGAACACATGTAAAGTTCTAAGTTCCAATTCACCCTTACATAACATTGCTGCAAGCCACACATCCACGTCTCACAGCTTCCACATACCTTCTACTTATTTAGCTATAAAAAGCACATTACAACAAAGTCATGGCAGTCTTTTCTCTCTCTTTCAAGGAAAGGTTACACATAATAGGAGGGAGCAGTAGGGAATCAGAAAGGGACAGATATTGCTCTATCACCTGAGGTCCTGAGAGGAAACGGTGCTCTGCAAAATTGCATGGGTGGCAACTAAGACCATTGCAACCCATTTTGCCGACGTCGTTCAGAACAATGATGTATTCTGTTTTTTATGCATCGTTTTCATTCCTACCTCAATCTCATCTTACAATTTGGCAGGAGGTATAATATGCATATGGTGTAACAGCGCACTTTTGGCTCTCAACTGCACCCCTTCACCACCATTACCTTTACTTGCTGCAGCTATGCATTTATCCATTTGGATGCCCAAAAACTGACACCTGATCAGCTGGTACATTTATATGTCAAAACATGAGGAGACCATATGGTTGATGAAGGAAGCTGCTTCTTAATGTAGCACTGAGTCACCAGTACTGCCACCAGCACTACATGTATTTCAGAGAGTAGCATGGTGATTGAATCTGAACATTGTGATTCACTGGGTGTGAGTGGGCTGTAGTAAAGCCAAGCGAAGTACTGTACACAGGCAAGCTCACAGAAAGCTATTGTCACCAATGTGTTCAGCCACGGAGGTCTCAGGTATAGACTTCAATGGGGAAGCAGACAGAAAAGTGTTGATTGTTCTGCATTGGTTGACCTGAATAAGAATCTGTTGTCCCTGACAAGAAACACAGTTGTAATCTGTCTCTATTTTGATTAAGGTTTTTGTACAGAGCTGGGAGCCCATCCTTTTGAATATTGAGGTAGTGATCAGCACCATGGCAGCACTTGCTGAGCCAGGCTCAATCCAGGATCTGATGGACAATGTCTCAGCCTCAATTGCAGCACAAGCAGAAACCACCCAGTATCTGAGTGCTGCAGAGGGAACATGGACAGCAATCTTGAAATCTGCTTTTTGCCTTGCAAGGCCAGACTGTTATCATCGTTGTCGCAGATAACAGTGTTCAAAGGGGATTGAGGGTTGTCAAACCAGCCCGGCAATTTGCTCTCTAATGGATTACTTGGCTTGCTGGGGTGCCAGACCAGGGATGTAGCAGGGTTCCCACAGGGTTCCTGTTCCAGGGCAACAGCCTTCATGCTTGTCATTCAGAAGTGCCCGTATCAGCCAGCTAGCCCAGCCTGCTGCCACCTATGCCAAGGTTTTTCTGTTCAAAGCCAAGCCATAGACCCAGAGCTGCTTGAGGTGATTCTGCACGTTCTCTGATTGAAGGTCAATGGATTTCTTCCAGTCATGTGCAGCCAGAGGGTTAACACAGTGCAGGAGTATTGGGCAGACAAAAGCACCTATAAGTCATATACCAAGGGAAAATTGGGACAAGGCTATAGAGTTGAGCATTCTTATAGGACATGACAGGGTCAATCTGAATGAGATGATTTCCCTGGCTTGGAGTAATCCATCTAGAATTTGGAGACAGAGTCCATTGAGGATTGGTGGGCTCACACCTAAGGCTCCAGGCAGGTGGAATCACTGTCTGGGAATTAAACAAGCTTGTGCCAACACCTTCCTTGTCAAGGCACTGGTCTTGCTGTGCAATCATCCGTCATGTGTAGTTGGGAGACAGACAAGAGTCAAGACTCATGTAAAGCATTTAGTTCTTGTGACCAAACAGCCATGTCATAGTTCAAGAATGGTGGGAAAGTTGATTGGTGAAGAATAAAAGCCTGGGAACATTTAGAGACATGATACGTTATGCATGATCACACACTGATTTCATATTCATATAGTGAGGGCTATGAAGTTCCATTTCTTTGAGCACGTGGTCTCATGACCTCCCTTGAGCACCAATACATAGCAAAATAGGCAATGTGTTTGTTGTTACCTGCTTTGGCTTTGGAACCATTCACTGCCAGAGAAACTGAGGTCTATAGGACCTAGACAGCTACTGGCCATCAATCCTTACTCTGCTTTCTGGCTGTAGCTCAATTGAAGGAGGTTTCACAGTTCAAAGACTACCTCTGGTGTATTTTAGTTGGCACAGACTCTGCTTTTGTCTACAGTAGAAATGCTGTCACCATACCTTCTACAAGTTTCCTTTCAAATCTATTCATTAACCCAGGTCCCCTTAAAGGTCCAATGTCATTTTCTTCTGACTCCCAGTGACTTGTGTGATTCCCTCCAGTAACATAATACTTCAAATCTCTCTGCAGTAGGGAAAGCAAGTCAGATCACCTCAGCTGAATTTCCATGCTAGTCCCTTTAAACAACATTCATTGTGTTTCACTTATACAACTGAGAGTGTGGTCTACTGGGTATGTTTAAGAGAGGATGGTAACGTTGAACCATGAATTCCAAAAAGAGGAACATCATGATCTGTCCCCTCTGAGTGGTCCTTGCTTATGCATGTCTCATCCATGACTGTACTACCACCTTTTCTCAAAACGCAATCAGTATAAGTTGCACCAGAAACAGGTCTATTGCCATTTTTAGCCCCTCTGGAGTCCCATAATTCTGAAACCATCAGCACCAAGAAGTCCAATTTAGCTGTTGATGAGCTTACGTCTACCAATGAGACACTTGACGTATTCATGCAGATTATGTGATTGATCAAATGACCGTAAATTTAAGAGTGAGTTTCTAATGTTTCCCAAGGCACAATGAGAGATATCACTCCTTAAAATCTGTCTGATGGATAGGTCTGTCTTTTGCTCACTGGATGAGTTCTGGAATGCCTAACCTGTCCTTAGGGACTTTTATAATCCAGCCCTTCAGGCTGATTTCCTCGAAGACCATCTGCAGAAATGGATTTCTGATCAAGGTAGACTTAGCCACTTTCTTCAGAATTTAATTAAACATGTGCTAGCATGCAGCTGTTCTGGATATAGCACCTTACAGTGTACTTCCTCACTGTAACAGGGCATGGTATGATAACAGTTTCAATATTAATGTCTTACTGGCATCAGAGCTGAGACATTATTATTGTATTAATGCCTGAATGCTTAACACATTTGTATGATATTCCTATGTCAGTTGGCAAGGGTTTAATATTCTTTACAAGCAGCATGTGGGTATTTGTCAAGATGAATAGCATCTTGGATTTTGGGATTCACAGAAGACTGCATTTTGGCAATAGTGGGTTAATGCCAAGGGAATTATAAGCAATAAGAAAAAGAGTTTGCCATCTCTGGCATCATTACTCAGTGAAAGGTATTTGAAATCTGAATGATCAAATACTTCCTGAATTCAAAATCAGACCGACTTTCATTTTTACAAATGATATGTCTGGAGAAAATAGTGTTTCATTTAAAGGTGGAATAATGTTCTAATACAGGGATTCCAGTACAGATGCTGATAAATTGTCAATCTCAATGGATTGAACATTGATGCACATTAACCCAGGATAAAACTTAAACTATTAAATATTCTCCTTGTAAATAAATACATAGAACAGAGGCTGCTTAGAAAAGATGGGGTGGGGTATTAAAAATTGACTGTGAAAGATAGGAACTAAGGCAATGCTTAAAATAAATGGCCACCAGAAGTGGATTGAGCACCAGAAGTCCCCAAATTGCCCTGAAAAATTCACCCACAAGGGTGGCCAGTCAGGAAAAGGACCCCCAACCCCAGTAAATAGACTGGGAGAAAATGGCGAGGAGCTGCTCCTCCAATGACAGGCCAGTTCTCTCTTGGGCCCTGCTAATAAACTCACTTGGAAACATATCAGCAGCAAGGCTGGGAGGGAAGCAGCTTGTGATTGGAGGAGCTGCAAGGATTAGGGAAAGTCAGTTTTGGCATTGAGATAGTTGCCAGAGGAATGACTTTACCTGGAGCCAGTAGATACAGAACTTGGGCCAGAGGACCAAGAGCAGATAGGTTGACAGCTGAGAGCCAGCAATGGCCAGGACATGGGGCCTTTTGCGTGGATGATTTTTGCTGAGGCCAGAAGAGGTTTTGGGCAGATCCAGGAGTCCTGTCTACTGGGCCCTAGGTGAAGTGTCAGACAGAGGAGGTCAAAAGTAGTAGGACGAGGAGGCCCTTTGAGGAGACTTTGATGAAGGAACATCTGGCTTCCAGATGGGGTTGGATGGAGGCTTTACAAGGAGAGTGGTGAATGGGAGGGTGGCTATCGAAGGATGCTGTAAGAATGGGATGGGGATGAGCAGGAGGCTGCAAGAAGGGTGTGAGATGAAAAGAAGGCAGCAGAGGTGGATGGAGATATGAGGGCTGCAAGAAGTGTAAGGGGGCAAGGAGGCTGCATGAGATGTGAGAGTAGAGAAGTAGAATGCAAGAGGAGTGGAGGGAGAGGGAAGTTGCAAGATTGTTGGGTGGAGAGAGGCTGCAAAGGAGAAAGAATAGTTTTAAACCATCAACAAAGAATAATCAAGCTAACTGGGATCCAAGAAAACTCCAAATCACTGAGGTAATGAATTCCTTACAGTTGAATATGGGATACCAAGATTAGGTCTATGCACGTCATTGTACTGAAAAGAATACAGTAGATCTTATTGTAATGAATACTGTCCATTATTAAATTTAATTCTGTGACTGATATCCAAGATGCAATAAACAGGATTGCAACTGCTTGCTTGAAATGTTCCAGCTCTGAGCATATGCAATAGAATTACTATGATCTCAGTTAGTCTGTGTAAAGTATGATTGTGGTGATAGATATTTTTGTACCAAAATATGTCAGTTACTTTGAAAACAAAAAACTGTGCAATGTATCATCTAATAAATGAATTAGTGAGAATAAAAAAAGTAGCCATTAAGAATCAAAAAATAGCCCTTGAGAAAAAAAATCCCATGATGTGGCCTAAAAAAACGAAAAAATTTTGACCTCTGAGCTAAGGTCTTAATAAGCAGATAAGTCACATCACATGGGACAATGGGATAACTATTATAGGGAATTGGAACATATGTAATGGACTATTTTGTGTTGAATTTGATGGGAGTTTTTTTTTTACATACAAAATTAAATAAGCATTGAGTATATGGAATTAACAAAAGACTAATTTTTAAAAATTAATTTTATCTCACCTTTGTCATGACCTTCATGCTGAGTCAATATTTAATGGTTAAACCAATGTTTCCATTATTACTCATTTTGGTCTATTGAAGTCGCTTTCTCCAGTGACCACTTATGTTCTGCTAGCTCTCATTTGCTGTGTCTGGCCACTTTGTTCTCTCTTGTCCCAGTTGTCTCTTTCTTTCTGTTTGTAATGCCAGATCTTTCAGAAGAGACATCTGTCTGACATTAGGAAAGTACATCCCATCCTGCTGCATCTTTAACAAAGATGACTGGTTCTATATCTTTTAACCTTTACTAAAATAATTTTTAAGATAACCATCCTAAGTCACAAGTTATACAATCATTTTCTCATTTAATAAAAATATATTTTACTTTGTGATCTGAGTTCAATCTTTAACTAATTAATTCAATTTCAATATGACCTGAAGAAAATTAAAAGCATAATTGATTAGCAAGGTATACATTGCTCATTGAATCTAGGTTTCAACTTGGCACTTATTGAAAGAGTAAAATTCTCTTAGCTCTGCTAAGAGTCTCTGTAAAATAACTTCAGCCAGTTTCAACCCACAACAGGGATCAGAGCACAAAATTTTCCATCCTACACAGATGGACACTAAATTGCCAGCCTCACTCAAGCAGATCATAAGGGCAGTCAATGTGAGAAATGGAAAAGCTCATGATGGTATTCGGGTGTGCTCATCTGAGGTTGGGATTTTAGTAACAATTTAGGGATGGTGCGCATTGGCTTCAGATGCATGCCAATTTGACCTTGAAGTTGATGCAGGTAAATCCTCCATTTGCCAGTATTCACATCCCTCACTTTAAAAATGTGATAGATCACCACAAGATTCAAAATCATTCTTATAGTCCTCATGCTTAACTCTGACCATATTATCGAAAGGCCGTACACTCAAGGGAGAGGTGAAAATGTTTACTATTCGAGCTTTCAATATTTTCTCCCACATCCTTACCTTATCAAAACTGGCACTAGAAGCATATGAAAATAATAAATAATTTCAAAATGTATGAGAAAATAGTTGATTGACCAGTTGTCAGATTGTACTACTGATCTTCCTTTAAATGTTATTATTATTAACGTGTCGCTGTACATTTTCCATTGGAAAGGTTAGTCAATAAAATTACAATAGTGTAATTTGTACCAAAAGAATACTGCTTTTTTCAGTCTAGTAAAGGAAACAACTTGTGCTTTAAGACCTTCTTGTTTGTAGTGTATTTGTATTGATTGTCATACGTTTTCATTGGGTAATTTATTTCCTCTAGTTGACAAATGGTTAAAAGTATATGCAGTATAGCAAGATAGGATTCATATAAAGTAGCATAAGCTATTCAGCTTCTTTCAATATTCAGCTGGAATCTTAATTTTTAATATCCAGTCTTAATGGCAAACATTTTATGGAGCAATAAAAGTGACTGTGGCTGATATTTGCAGTATGCCCCATATTTTAATATGTCCTATTGCAGTAATGGACCCATATTCTACCATTTGCCAGAGTATACTAATGATTGCTATATTTGTCATCTACAGGAGATGACACGCTATTTGACTTAATGGAGCTTAATTTGTTGCTATCAATGCTAAAATTGCTGATTCTCAAGATTTCAGCATTCATGTGTAGAATACGTGACCAAAAAACAAAGTTTTTAAGTTAATTACTTGTAGACCCTCAGACTTACTGCTGAGTCATGGTAGCCATTTTGGATACTGATACACTGTGTAGAGTACAGCTACATGGTCCGGCCCATTTGAAGTCCAATCCAAGGACAGGCCACAGGAAACTGCGACTAGTTGGAATGGAATTAACCTTTCAGCGTTTAAAGATAAAATCCATTTTTTAAGACTGAGGGGAGAAAAAAGCGGCATTCTCATTCAGTGATCAAACATATAATTGACATCAGACATCAACCCTTAGCCTCAATCACATTTGCTTTTTCACCTTGGAGAAATTATGCTTTGAATACAAGATACTGTGGGGGATATGTGGGGAAATGGAGGAAGAATATCCTGTTCAGGGGTCAATTATTTTATGTCCAGATGGGAGCAACTGAGTGATAAGGCCAGTTTCAAATTTCCCTCCATTTGCTTGACCAATCCATGCATATACTAGCAGCAGCATTCTAAACATAATCACAATGTGTTTTGATGCACAGGGCCTTATGATGTGACAATATATGACAGAGACATGATGTAATCATTTAATATGCATAACTATAAGTTGTACAACTTTGGTAGAAAGACAATGAGGAAGGTATGCAATCAATAAAGAAATGCTAATGAGTGTGGATGAACTGAGACTCAGGAGTTCTGATGTGCGATTCAATGCAGTTGTTGAAACCATAAAAAAACTGTATCAAATAGCATTGCCTAGAGAGGTAATAATAAATTTCTATAAAATTTTGGTTTGAGCACCATGAAAATTTTTCTTTTTTTTTGGTATACTCTAGACAGTATATCAAAGCCATAGCAAGTATACAGCCTAAATTCAATAGTATAACAGGAATGGCAGTAAAGCGATGAATTTGAGATACCAGAGTCAGCAACAAAAGCTGATATTTTACATTTGCAAATCAGGACTGCTGCCATCCTTTGCGTGAAAGAAATCAGGTGAGGTGATATTGGGTTATAAGCACGATGTCAACATGCTGGTTTCCCATAATGCAGTAGGTGGGAAGGCCCTGAAATCAAAGTCCACTCTGCCAATTATGATTTTTTCTTAGAAATGGAATCAAGCTCGTTAACAAACCAATTGACTTAAATATTACATTGCCCATGCCATAAAACAGTGCACACAGTCACATAGATGAGAGTGGAGAGTCTACCTTATCATGGATTGAGGTAAAAGTAGAAATGTCGGGGTGCGGGGGTGGTCATTCTTCAAGAGGAGGTATCCTGCATAGATTAGGGGCACCAGCCCTCCAAGATTGTATTCTTTCTTTATGCTCCCCCTTCTGTTCTCCAAAACATATCACCCCATCCACTTTACCCTCTTCCAGAAAGTGCTTGATCCTTCCCTGTCTAAAAATCTGGGACTTATTAGAGTCTGGTATTCATTGTACTCTACTATTTGGTACTTCTTGCAATCCCAGCAGTGCCCTGTGCTGTGTCCTAGCACCATTGAAGCTGCTAGATCTACCAACAAAAGCTTTTGACTGACATCTCATTTCCTTGAGGGGCACATATCCCACTCTCTGCTTGCTTAGCCTGCTTTAGCAAGTTATCTTTACAGGGTGGCCCTACAGATGAGTCGCAAGAAATAGAGAGCACCCCACACCCCTTGTTCTCACCTCCTGTAAGTTCTAACCCAAAATATTATCAATTTAACTAAGCCCCAATTTTAATGAAACTTACCAAGTTGAAATCAGGTCAGATTTTACACTCCACTGACTTCTTTTAGATTCTTCGCATCCAATGGTTTTTCATTGAAAGGAAGCTGATTTAGTCAAGTTCTGATGAAAAGTCACAGACCTAAAATTTTAACTCCATTTCTGTCTCTACAGATGCTGGCAAACTGGCTGGGTGCTTTCAGCATTTTCTGTTTTTTTTTTAAGACGTGCTCAAGTCTCTGGATTGAGCTTGAATCTTCTGATTCAGAACTGAGAGAATCACCACTGAGCTAATATAGCAGGGCAATGACAGGTGATAAGTCATCAGTGAGTATAAGGTCCTCGATGATGCAATAAAATAACTGTCCAGTGTTACACATTTGGAATTTCTCCGACCTCAAAGATTTCTCAAACATATTTTCATGTTGACCGGCAGGGCAGAGAGACACGCTTGGTGTTTTTTTCAATCATTCACCTACCATATTGGACTCTTGGCCTCCTGTTTCACAGTTGAAAGGCAAGTGCAGCCAAGTTGCACACTCTTATAGGAAGTCAGGATCAGCAAGAACATGAGCTGGAGATTGTGCTACAACTTTTAGCACTAAATCTTCACCTTAAGTTCCATTTGATTTCAGTACCTTGTAGGAATATGGGTTCTATGAACTTAGCTTGCCCTGTGCAGTTGTGTAGTCTGTTGTGTAACTGATTTGATCTCCTTTCGAAACAGATTTATTGCAGTGATGGATGGTCTGGTATGTCTGACCTTTAAAGATAGAGGAAGAATCCAGAAGCTGGAGTAGGTGGGAGAAGTTGCCAGAAGAGAGAGGGAGTGGGCACTATGCGGAAGAGGAGAATCATGATAGACCACCACAGTAGATCATCACATTTTTAGTGTCAGATTTACTGAGGAGTACTGTATGAGATTTCTGCACTTCAGCAAGGAAGCTGTCAGTGAACTGTATCCCCTACTGCAGCCAGAACTTGATGCCAAAGACAAGTGATGGGGACTCCTAAAATGTACAGTTCGCTTGTTATCACAGACAGGTCTATGATCAGTTTCTTGGCAGTAGTTGTGGATGTGGTTTCACCACAACTTTGAACCAATTTGGCAGTATTTGCCTACTTTTATACTCAATTCCATTTGCAATAAAAATTCCAATTGCCTTCTAACCATTTGTACGATCATGTACCAGGGCACTAGTGTCCCTCTGTACCTTAGAGTCTTGCATGCTTTCTCCACTCAGATAAGGTATTGTTTTCCTATTCTTGGTGCCAAAGCGGGCAAGTTCACATTTTTGTACATTACATTGCCAACATTTTTGCCCATTTGCCTAATAAGCATCCCTTCGTATATTTTCTGTCTTATTGACAATTTACTTTCCTATCTACCTTTGTGTCATCAACAAATTCAGCTCCGATGCTTTTGGTCCGCTCACTCAAGTCGTTGATTTAGGTTGTAAGTAGTTAATGTGTGAGCATCAGCTCCTATGGCACTCCATTAGTCACAGCTTGTAACTTGAAAATAACTTATTTATCCCCCTGCCTACACCACGTGTTCTTACTTTATGTTGTAATATTTGATGTGAAAAATTATCAAATGCCTTTTGGAAATTGAAGTACACCATTTCTACAGGTTTCCCTTTATCCACCTTGTTTGTTACTTCCCCCAAAAATTTTTGATAAATTGGTCAAACATGATTTCCCATTCATAAAACCATTGTATTGTGATTTTCTCAATGTTGTTATAACCATGTCATGCTGGTCTTGTATTTTTTTTATGAAAAAGGAAATTTCTTCTTTTAAAACCTATAAATTAAATAAAAATATGGCACTTTCAGATGGAGGGCATAGCAGGCCACATCTATTACACTGGTCAACTTCATAGCCTTTTGAATTGTGTGATCCTAGCCTCAAATCACAAAAGGGAAACATTTACAACTCAACTATCCTGGACAATGGAATGGGTCCTTCCAAGGTGGAAATAATTCTTACTGCCTCACCAGCCATCAAAGTAGAAGCCACTCAAGTTGGTAATAAGGACATTTGAAAAGCTGAAAGGCAGAGAGGAACCTTGCCCAGACCTGGACTAATCAGCCTTTCTGGTTGGAAAGATGAACCAACAGTCTGGGACAGACATTTTGTAAGTTGGAACTTTATAAATACTAACTGCACAGGCACCTGTGTAGAACTCCAAAAAGTTGACTTTGAGAAACACCACTCTGGGGATAGTATTTGATGGAGTGATGACAGAGAGAAACGTACACGACAGAGTTGTCCAACCATTTCACATGATCGGGGAGGGGCATTTATATATTTTTTTCACTCAGATGGGGGAAGGATAAGCAAATTTCAGAAAGATAAGATTTCGCACAACAGCAAACCCAGGAAAAAAAAATTAATCTAAAGCAATATATTGATTATTTAAATAAATGATTAGTTAATAAAAACTACCACAAGAAAGTGCAGAGCAGCAGAGTTAACTAATTTTTACATTTTTTTTGCCTCTTTGTCTCTCTCTAATTCTGCTTTTTAAACAAACAAGGTCCCAAGTCACAATCACCAGGTAAGAGGTAGAGGACCAGGGCAAATCTAAGTAGATGTGTTAATTAGCCTTAACTAACCAACCTTGTGTTTGCTTCTTGTTGTGCACACTCTGAGCTAGCTTGGGCAGAATACATGCAATATGGAGGTTAAAAGTGGGTTGTCTTCCAGTTTGGGGTTTTCTCCAATCCCAACCTGTTTTGTAGTTAGTTTCTTTTTTGGGCGAGACAGGAGTAGGAGGAAGGCAAGGGTTATTATGGTCTGGTGTACTCTTTTGTTTTCATACACCCTCACTATCTTCCACTCAGGTGTATACTTTCTCCCTTTCCCACTCACATGTACACTATGTCTCTTATCCATTGCACAATCATGCACACACCGTCTCTCTCCCTTACACTCACAGATACACATGCTTCCTCCCTGAATTTTACACCTTCCCTTGCATGCTCCTTCACCCACGCTCCCTCAATCTCTTACTTCCTTCCCTCACCAATCTTCCTTTACACACCCTACCTCCATCACTCATCCACCCTCTATCACTCACTCTCTTTCTATCACTTAGCCCCTCCCTTCATCACTCAATATCACTGACACACCTTCCATTCCCACACTTTTCCTCCATCACTGCCCCTCACTCAAACACTCTGAATCACTCTCCCCCTCCCTTATTCCCTTCATCACACCTCCACCCCCCTGCCCTCACATTCCCTTACTCACCCCTACTGTCCCTTGCCTTTGAACCCTTACTCAATCTCTCCACCTCCCTCTCCTTCACTTTTCTTCTCTCCCCTCATAATCACTCAGTTATCTTCCCATCTCCACTCACTCACCCACCCTCTCTCCCTCTCTCACACATACACACTCCCTCCCTCATCCTCATTCCCTCACACAATAAGTCACTTTCCTTTATTTCTTTCTATTTCAAAAATATATTTTATTCATAAAAATACTTTTATATACGTACAATGTCACCAAAGCAGTTTGTTTCTGTACAGTAGTCTATGAAGAAACAAATAAATATTGGAGGATGACTCTATCCAGCAACCAAAACAAAGGCATTTCTTACAAACCAAAGGCATTTCTTTTGTACAAGACAATATTTACATATATATGAGGCATCAAGAGGATCCAATAACTGAACAGACGCCCATTCGACTTCGGCAGAAAGACCTTAGATGGTGGTTTTTCCTCAATATACTCCCTACCCTCTCATGACTCAAGAAGCTTGCTCCACCGTTTTGACTGCCTTTTTCAGCCATGGTGGCTATGGAGGAAAGAGGGAAGCCTCATCTTTCCCTTTACCTGTTTCTTGATGGAGCGTCTCTTTTGGCCCATCAAGACCACACCAAACCTCTGAAGGGCAACCACCCAGACCTACCCCATTCTGTAATCCTGAATTTCCCATGGCTCATCCAACCAACCTGCATATCCCTGGATACACCACCTAACCTGTACATCTTTGGATTGTGGGAGGAATTGGAGACCAGGAGCGAACCCATGTGAAGTCCACAAAGATAGTTGCCCAAGGGTGGAATTGAACCCAGCTCCCTGGCATTGTGAGGCAGCAGTGCTAACCACTGAGCCACCATGTCATCTTGTAGCCTTACTGCCAGAAGGGTCATCATCACTCGCCCTGTGCAGGCCTCAGCAAAAGTGAAGTTACTTGATGTTTGCACAGCTCACTGCTCCTTCAGTCACAAGCTTTCTCTTTCCTATGTTTGTTGCTGCTCAGTTCACTCATGAAATTGCAAGAGAGAAACACCCTTTGATTGGAGGGGCAGTTCAACGGTCGGCTCCATGGGCTGTCTATTGGACAAGTCTGGTCTATAGAAACTAAATACAGTTGCAGGAAAGTCAGACAGTGTGAAAGTGCTAAAACCCACAACTAGTAAAGTACTGGGAACCTACACTCTGTCCCAAATTCTGTTGACTGTCTGAGTCCACCTGTACTAGCAAACACTAACCATACAGTTACTAAAGTTACAGCAGCAGCTAGACCTGACATGTTGTGTTAACCCTTTCCATTCAGCAAGAAGTAATTCAAGCAATGGGCTCCAATGGTATTTCACAGAGACTTATCAGGACCTTTTTTTAATAAGTATTTTTAAAAATCTGTATTTGTTTTAGTCCTGCTATCTGTAAGTTTTTAGTTACTAACTGTATCCCTTTATTCTTTAAGAACTTTTGTCAATAGTTTGGAATAAGCAAACCTTTAACCTGTTTGAACAAAAGATTGTATTCTGGCATACTTTACCTTGTATCATGAAAGTTAAAAAGGAGCTATATTAATCCACAATTCGGTGGCCATACCGGAGACTCATATATTGGTAGTTTCAAAGTTCTGCTATTACCTCCCTAATGGATTCTCACATTTTTGCGATGATGGATGTTAAGTTAACTGGCCTGACATTCTGGATAGTGCTGGCTGCACACCTAAACAATGTCAGTGAAGCCCCAGCATTAATTTCACAAGGTCCCTGGGTCCACAGGAGCATATTCAGGCAAAGGTGCCCTGTCCTCAGAATGGGCTATATTTAGATGAGATTGAATTCTGTTGTCAATAAATTTACCATGTTGGTCTATTTCATGCCCCGTGTTACATTGTCAGCTCATGAAACAAACACATCCATTATGACCATATGACAACTCAGTTTTTACTGCTGGCAGGGGTAAAGGAAGTTTTTTGGAAGGCTCAGTACTTTCAGTAAACATTTCTCCAGATTTTTCTTTTGAAGGAGGATAAGATTGTAGAGGATTATCATTGTGCCGATTACATCCCAGTGACACATGATCACAGACTGTCAGCAATGCTAAGAAGAGGAGTGTAGCATGGGATCTGGCCCAATCAATGTTACAATCTTAAAGCTGAGAAGGGTGTACGGATGTCATGTGCTATCTGGAAACGTTGGAGAAGGTATGGCAAGTATCAAATCATGAACCTTGCAAAGTAATAACGAGGATCTTCACTTTCTAACCCAGGGTTTGTTATGATAACGTATCTCATTTCAGCCTTCAGGTGGAAAATCATTGGAACTGCAAGTGAGATGCTTAAAGTATAATCTGTGAACTGTGTTAGACGTTACTAAGTATAACAGAGGCTTGTTAATATCTTGCTTGTCCTCTATAATCTTACAAACGAAAACTAAACTTGACTGATTTTTCTCATGTTATTCTTCATTCCAGTTCCAAATTGCCCCGAGATTTTTTCCAGGTTTTTAAAGTTAAAGTAAAAATTATATAACACTGAAAAATTACAACATGACTCTCAACAAGAAACGTATTTGTCCTTAACACACAGCAACAGACAGAGCATGGCATCAGTTTGGGGGATAATTTTCTACTGGCTGGAGTCATGCCGAACACAAAGGGATGGTCTCAATCTTAGGATATTAGCTCTTCGGGGTAGTGTCCTAGGTCCAAACATCATCATCTGTTTCATCATTGACTTTCCCTCCGTCAAAATGTTTGAAGTAGGATTCGAATCATAGAGCCGTAGAAATGATACAGCACAGAAGGGGGGCATTCAGCACATCTTACTCAGCTGACCCAAAGGCAGCCAGATGCCCTTTCTAATCCCATCTTTCTGCACATGGCCCACAGCCCTACAGTTTACAGCACAAAACGTGCAGATCCAGGTACTTTCAAAAGAGTTTAGGGTCTCTGCCTCCACCACTCAGGCAGCAAATTCCAGACACTCACCATCCTCTGCATAAAAAAGTTTTCCTTACATCCCCTCAAAGCCTTCTGCCACTTAGCTTGAATCTGTGATCCCTGGTTTTTGACATTTCTGCCAACAGAAAAAGGTTCCTTCTATCAACTCTTATCTCTACCCCTCACAATTTTGTCTACCTCAATCATGTCACCTCTCAGCCTTCTCTCTTCCAAGGAAAACAACTCCAATCACTCCAATATACACTTGTATCCCCCTCGCAGATGGCCTAAAAGCCTTCTGCTTCTTCCTCTCCTGCAGGCCCAACCACTGACAGCCTCATCCGCTTAACAGAACTCGTCCTTACCCTGAACAACTTCTCCTTTAACTCCTCCCACATCCTACAGACTAAGGGGATTGCCATGGGCACCCGCATGGGCCCAAGCTATGCCTGCCTCTTTGTAGGATACATGGAACAGTCCCTCTTCCGCAGCTACACTGGCACTATCCCCTACCTCCTCCTCCATTACATAGATGACTGTATCAGCGTTGCCTTGTGCTCCCACAAGGAGCTTGAACAGTTCATCAACTTTATTAACACCTTTCACTGAACTTCAAATTCACCTCGACCATCTCCGATAACTCCTTCTCCTTCCTGGGCATCTCTATCTCTCTCTCTGGTGACCGCCTCGAAACTGACATCTATTTCAAGACCACCGACTCCCACAGCTACCTGGACTACACCTCCTCTCACCCACCCTCCTACAAGAATGTGATCCCATACTCCCAATTCCTCCGCCTCTGCTGTGTCTGCTCCCAAGATGGAGTGTTCTACTCCCAAACATCCCAGATGTCCTCCTATTTTAAGGACCCCAGCTTCCCACTCTGGTGATCAAAAATGCATTTAACCGCATTTCTTGCATTTCTCACATCTCTGCCTTCACATCCCTCTGCCCTCAACAAAAATAAAGACAGAATCCTCCTTGTCCTCACATATCACCCCACTAACCTCCGTATCCAATGTATCATTCTCCGCCACTTCAGGCACCTACAATCCGACTCCACAACAAAAGATATATTTCCCTCCCCACCCCTATCTGCCTTCCGTAGGGACTGCTCTCTCCACGACTCCCTCATCTGCTCCATTCTCCCCACTAACCCCTCCACCTCCGGCACCTTTCCGTGCAACCGCAGGAAGCGCTACTCCTGCCCCTACACCTCCCCCCTCACCTCCATCCAAGGACCAAAAAAACCTTCCACATCAGACAGGGGTTCACCTGCACATCTGTCAATGTGGTTCTACTGCATCCATTGCTCCTAGTGTGGCCTCCTCTACATCAGTGGGATGTAGACCATTTTGTAGAGCATCTGCTCTCTGTACACGACAAACGACAACACCTTCTGGTCACGAATCATTTTAACTCCCCCTCCCACTCCCTGGGTGACATGTCCATCCTGGGCCTCCTCCAGTGTCACAATGAAACCACCCGCAAACTGGAGGAGCAGCACCGCATTTTCCACCTCGGGAGCCTACAACCCGATGGCCTAAATGTGGATTTCACCAGTTTTAAAATCTCTCCACCTCTGGCCTCATCCCATGACAAACCCTCCTTCTCAATCCCACGTCCTTGACCTGACACAACCTGTCCATCTTCTCTCCCACCTATCCGCCCCTCCCACCTCACTGACCAATCCCCACCACTCCCCACCTTCACTCACCTATCATCATCCCACCTACCTTCCCCAGCCCCAACCCTCCTCTCTCTATTTATTTCTGAGCTCCCTTCCCCCTCCCCATTTCTGAAGAAGGGTCCTGACCTGAAACGTCAACTTTCCCGTTCCTCTGATGCTGCCTGGCCTGCTGTGTTCCTCCAGCTCCACACTGTGTTATCTCCAATCACTCCAATCTCTCCTTGTAGCTACAATTCTCCAGCCCTGGCAACATTCTGGTAAATCTTCTCTGCACTCTCTCCAGAGCAATTACGTCTTTCCAGTAATGTGACCAGAACTGCGTGCCATAGTCCAGTTGTGGCCTCACCAGTGTCTTATACAGTTTCATCATTTTATCCCTACTTTTGTAATCTATATCTCTGCCATTGAAGGAGAGCATTCCATATTACCTTCTTTACATACTTACCCACCTGTACTGCTACCTTTAGGGACATGTGCACTTGCACACCAAGATCTCTCTCTTCATCTACCACTCTTAGTATATTCCCGTTTATTGTGTATTCCTTTTACTCTTTGTTTTACTGATTGCAGTTTTCAGTTTCACTTGCAAATAGTCACATTCTGGCTGGGATTTCATGTCTTGAAGGTGCTACCAGGGGTAGCAGTATAAAATTGAGAAGGTGGCATTGTTTCAGGTCCCTGATGCCAATACCCAAGGACACAATATAATGCTCAGCGTACAATAAGCCATCTTCATTTTATTTTGAAATCAGTGATTAAGAGTCAATTGAGATTGTTAAGATGTCAATAGAAGCCAATTTTATGGATCACTTCAAATTTTTCAGTAAATCCATGCAGGCCACAGCTTATAGTTACTCAGAATACTGCAGTATGTAACTCACCTCCTGAGTCCCCAAAGCTTGTCCATCATCTACAAGGCACAAGTCAGGAATGTGATGGAATACTCTCTACTTGCCTGGATGTGTGCAGCTCCAACAACACTGAAGAAGCTTGAGACTATCCAGGACAAAGTAATCCGTTTGATTGGTACCACATTCACAAACATCCACTCCCTCCATCACCAATACTCAGTAGCAGCAGTGTGTGCTGTTTACAAAAGTAGCTCAGAAATTCATCAAAGATCATGAGACAGTACCTTCCAAACCCATGACCACTCCTGACAAGGTTCAGCAGATACATACCACCTGCAACTTCACCTCACTCAGCATCCTGGTGTAAATATAAGGGATGGCACGGTGGCACAATGGCACAATGGTTAGCACTGCTGCCTCTCGGTATTGGGGACCTAGGTTCGATTCCAGCCTTGGTGACTGTCTGTGTGGAGTTTGCATGTTCTCCCTGTGTGTGCATTGGTTGCCACCAGGTGCTCTGGTTTCCCCCAATAGTCTGAAGATGTGTAGGTTAGGTGGGTTAGCTAGCTGCATTAGCTATGGTAATTGCAGGGTTATGGGGCTAGGGTATGAGTGTGGGTCTGGGTGGGATGTTCTTCAGGGAGGTCAGTGGAGACTCCATGGGCCAAATGGCCTCTATCTGCACTGTAGAAATTCTATATCATGTTCTTTCACTGTTGCTGGATCAAAATCCTGGAATTCCCTCCCCAAGGGTACTATGGCGAAACCTACAGGATACGAACTGCAGTTGTTCAAGAAGACAGCTCACCACCACCTACTCAAGGGCAACTATGGATGGGAAATAAATGCTGGCATTGTTGAAACTGAAAAGATTTGAGGAGGTTTAATAGGGTGGATCCTGGTAGATGTTTCTTCTTCTGGGGAATGTACAACTAGAAGGCACAGTTTAAGAACATGCGTCTCCTATTTAAGACAGAAATAAAGAAGAATTTCTTCTCTCAAAGGGTCATTTGTTTTTTGAATTCTCTTCCGCAGAGAGCAGTGGAGGTTGTATTATTGAATTTGTTCAAGGTTAAGTTCGACAGATTTTGGATTGACAAATGAGTTGAGAATTATGGGAGCAAGGTGACATTAGATTAACATGATCTATCAAACAGTGCAGCAGACTTGGGCCAAATGGCCTACTGTTGCTCCTATTTCTTACGATATTATGTTTGCTGTGCCTTCAAGGCATAACCTCTTGAGTTTCCCCAATAAACTGAGTCTCCTGTCTTTCTTTCTTTCCTCCTTTACAGGTTCCTTAAAACCCTCTTCACTAACCACATTTTTGTTATCTATTCAAATATCTCCATATGTGAGCTCAATATTGTTTGCCAAGTTTATTGAAGGAATTATGTAGTTGTTGGTGCAGTAAATTTGCAGTAGTAATTCAGACTTCCAGCATTCAAGATTTTCTGTTTATGTCTGAGGCCTTTTCGCTCCCAGAATATGTGCAAACTTGGTTTGGTATGTGCTGGTTTATATTTCTTTCTTTCCAACCTCACATCACATCCCTGAGAGGATGAAAATGAATCCTATGCCAAGATTCCAGCAATGTGTTGCTCTGTAACTGACTGCTAGAAGGCATGTGAAAGCTGTCCAGGTTGGCTAACCCTTCAACATACCCTTCCATCTTTTTTAAAAGTGTCTGGCAGTGTGCAGTTCCTCTGCTAATGATGCAGCTCAGATAGTGAATTCACAGTGTGGTAAGATATATGGCCAAAATCATATCCTTCCACCTTGGGCCAACACAAGTCTCATCAATATACCACCAAAAACCCACAATCTCGAAAAAAAAAGCCAAAATAGATGGATGTACTGCCAGATGCACTACTGGTGAATGCTGAAAAGTACCAGTTTAGTCCTTACTAAGTTGAGCAGCAGTTGGGATGCTACAATTAGGTTTGGTGCTTTAGAATAGAAATAAATTAATCAGAGTTTCTGCGTATAAATTAATCTAATAGTTTATCCTGGAATGAGTGTGGCATTGAGCGAGGAGAGTATTGAGTTCTGTTGTGATGCCCTTCATAGATGTTTAGGTTCCTTCCATTCTAAGTTCACACATGAAGAAGCTGCTTTGACAAATTATTGAACTCTACAGAATAGCAACTTAACAGGAATAAGTGCCTTTAGAAAACAAGGAGCCTGTTTAAATAATTTCAAGATTCTTTTTTTTATTAAAGTTTAAAACAAGATTGAAGTGATTGGACACATTTTTATTTTCAAATTTGACAGTATCTTGCAAAATATTTTAGTTGACACTGTTAATATGATTATGGAGAGCAAAACTAAGATTTTTGTTGCTTAAGATTCTGATAATTTACCTCCCTCAAAAATATTTTTTTCAGTTTGTTTTTATAATCTGCTTTAAAAAATGAATATTTAATATATTAAACGTAGTATTTGTAGTGGAAAAATTAAAAAGATGTATTTATCTTGACAGATGAAGAAGTAACTTGATCCTCAAAATGATTAATTATGAAGTGAAGGTTACAACATACTTCTTCAAAATGTGCATCTAGTTCATTTATTTTTGAACATGCTGCCAAAAATGCATTAAACAAAATACTCTAACATGTTTCAAGTTTTTCAGCTGGGGGCTCTAGTATAGCAGCATTGTCACACAACAGAATTTGGTGAAAGATACAAAACAGACCTTTTAGTAAGCAATCCCCCTTAATCCAATTCTGGCATACTGCAAGGGATTCTGAGGTTTGAGAATAGTGACATTTGAAAAGAACAGTCCTGATGAGACAGCTAAGATGCTTCTGTCCCTGCCAAGGCTTGTGGAACCCTATTTTCCATTACCTTGTCAGAATTCATCTCCTGCTGTCACGATGAAGAGATAAGTGTGAAGTGATGGAAAGTGTTGATCAGCTGGTCAGAGAAAGAAGACAGCGGTAAATGGATCAAGGCCTTTTCAAGAAGGATACAGTTGTTCTCAAGCTCTTAATCCCAACTAGTGGGCTTTGGCAGCACGAAGGTTTTACTGGTGCATTCAGAATACTACAATGGTTTTCTTGGAATTTTAAAAAATGCTCCAAAACATTGATATATTAGATTGTAAGTCTGTGAACTAAAATTCCTTCTGGATGGTCTTTAATTTGCAATTAAAAAGTTTTATACAAATTCAAAAAATTAGGATAAATAATGTACATTTGGATTCAGAAAATGTTTATGGGCAGACCAAGTGGATCTTGTTTATATCAGCATCAATAAGGTATGCATTAATTCATTGCAATTCAGTACATTGCACAAATCTTAGTTTTGGGGCAGTTTTGGACTTCATACCACTTTATAAATATAGGAATGGTCATAGTTTAAATCTGAGTTAACAGCCAAAAGTACAGTTGATAGTGATTTCTGTAGTTTTGTTTTTGACCTACCCATTATGTTTAGTTGTTTTTTCCCTCCTAATACTATATGTTTTATGAATCCTGGTAATGTGAACTTTTGTTGAATAATTCGTACATTACAAGAGTGGTAGAATTTTAAAAGAATTTGGCTGTAAAGTTTTCTCATCCTGAAATTGTGAAAAACTCTATAGAAATGCAAATGTTTCATCTTATCTCTCACTTGTATAGCTAACTAAAGAGCTCAGTCATGTGATTCAGTGTACGGTTAATTCCAAATCACATTCTTATAATTCTGGGCAAGTGCCAAACGGAGATTAGGCATTTCAGCAGCGAAGGAAGTTTCACAAGTGTTTGCTCCAAATTAATCGGATTTTTTCAAATTATTGAAACTGCCTCTAAATTAATAATGTGACAAACAGTAAAATGTAATCAACTCCTTCCATCTGCAATCTGATATCATCCTTGTAAGCAGATTTTTTGTTTAATTGTGAAGAAATTGTTTGGTGAACTAAATCAAGAATAAAGGAATAATTGTAACCAAGAAAGAAGCAGAGTGCCATTTATAGAAGAAAAGAATTGTCATGCATGCCTTTTTAAAGACCAATAATATAGGTGCATAATTAGCCATTCAACCCATTGAGTCTGCACTACCACTTGATGGCTAATATGTTTCTCAACTTCATTCTGCTGCCCCTCGCCTCCACGTAATCTTTGTTCCCCTTATTAATAAAGAACTTACCTGTCTCTGTATTAAATTCACTCAATGACTTGACTTCCACAGCCTTCTGTGGCAATGAGGTCCAGATTCACCACCCTCTGACTGAAGAAAGTTTTCAAGGGCCATCCCTTCTCTCTGAGGCTGTGTCCTCAGCTTTCTAGTCTCCTTTGACAAGCCCTTCATCCTGGGAATTGTTCTTGTAAACCTCCTCTGGACCTCCTCCAAGGCCAGCACTTCAATACTTAGAGACAGGGCCCAAAACTGCTCGCGATGTTCCAAACATGATCTGAACAGAGCCTTAAACAGCCTCAGCAGTACATCCCTGCTCTCATATTCTAGTCCTTTCAAAATGAATGCTAACAATGCATTTGGTTTCCTAACTGACAACTGAATCTACATATTAACTTTAGGATAATCCTGAACTAGGAGTCCTAAGTCCCTTTGTGCTTCAGATTTTTGAAGTTTTTCCCCTTTTTAGAGAACAGTCTAAGCCTCTATTCTTCCTACCAAAGTGCATAATCTCATATTTGCTTACATTGTGTTTCACCTGCCACTTCTTAGCGTCTCTCTTCGCCTGTCCAAGTCCTTCTACAGCCTCCTTGTTTCCTCAACATGACTGTCCATCCACCTATCTTTGTGTCATCTGCAAACTTAGCAACAATGCCCGCAGTTCCTTCATCCAGTTCGTTAATGTACAATGTGAATAGTTGAGGTGTCAACACTGATTCCTGCGAAACTCCACTATTCACTGGCCGCCACCCTGAAAAATACCCCTTCATAGCCACACTCTGTCTCTGCCAGTCAGCCAATGCTGCAACTATGTCCATACCTTCCCCCTAACACCATGGAGGGTTGTGTTATTTAACAGCCTCTTGTGTGGCACCTTGTCAAAGGCTTGCTGGAAATCTAAATAGTTTACGTCCACTGGCTCATTCATTTCTGATGTGCTTGCTATCTCCTCAAAGAATTCTAATAGATTTGTCAATTTATCCACCTTCAGACCTTTCAGCTTACCCAGCATCTTCGCTTTAGTGATGGGCAGCACACTTCCCTCTGCCCCGACTCTCTTGAAGCTCTGGTACGCTGTCTTCCACCATGAAGACTGATGCAAAGTATCTCATGAATCATTTCTTTGTTCCTATTACTACTTCTCCAGACTCATTTTCCAATGGTCTAATGTCCACTCTTGCCTCTCTCTCACCTTTGATGTATCTATAAAAATCTCTTGCCACCTTCATTTATATTACTAGCTAGCTTACGCACATATACTTCTCCCCCCTTTTTCCTTCTTTAGGTGTCCTCTGCTGGCTTTTGAAGGCTTCCCAATCCTCTGGCTTCCCATTAATGTTTGCCACATTGTATGCTATTCCTGATTTCCCTTGTTAGTTGTAATTGCTTCGTCCTCCCCTTAGTATGTTTCTTCCTCCTTCGGATGGCCTTCTGCTGTGCCTCCCAATTTACACTCACGAACTCCTGTCATTGCTGCTCCACCATCTTCCTGCTATGTTCCCTTTCCAATCAACTCTGGCCAGCTCCTCCCTCATGTCTTTGCAGTTACCTTGACTCAATTGTAATACCATTACATTTGATTCCAGCTTCTCCCTCTCAAACTGCAGGGTGAATTCTATCATGTTAAAGTCACCACCTCCTGGGGGTCCGTTTACCTTAAGCTTCCTAATCAAGTCTGCCTCATCACATGTCACCAAATCCAGAACTGCTGATTTCCTAGCAGGCTCTACCGCAAGTTGTTTTAAAAAAAATCATCATATAGACATTCCACAAATTCCTTTCCTTGGGATCCACTACGAAACTGATTTTCCAATTCCACCTGCATATTAAAGTCCCTATGATTATTGTAATTATCTCCTTTCTTACATGCCTTTTCTATCTCCTGATTTATTATCTGCCACATCCTGACTGCTGGTTAGGAGGCCTGTACATAACTCCCACCATGGTCTTTAAAATATCTGCTTGACTCCAAAACTTAACTGGTGTCTCTACGATTTACTCTGTTGCACATTATATTGAACACATTTAAATCTCTTAATTCTTGTAGGTAATTTTGAAAACAAAGTTCAGTGATAAGGGCAAAATTGGCGTGTTAATTTTCCTCATGCTTCTTGTGAGAGAATTCCAGGTTTCGACTGAGTGCCACCATCTAGCTACAAGGATGAGATTAAAGGTTCAGCATCTGGTGAATCACAAGCATGCATGGGAGATTCCTTTGTATCTGTGCAGATGTTCGCATCTGAGATGAATGACCATGAAGAACAACACAATTCTTTCCCCTGCTGTGCTGCAGATGACAGTACCACATTGCTATGCTACTCTTTAAGAGGTTGCATTCCTCGGCATTCTTTCCCACAGTGTTGTGTTTTAGTGTTCTGTCGGCAATGTCGTGACACAATGTGCAGCTTTGAAGGCATTGCCTTGGTGTTTAGTTCTTTGTGGTTTTAATAATATATTTTTCTTCATGTTACAGTACATCACATGAATTTACTGCATACACACAGGCAATTTGGCCCAATCAGTCCATGTCAGTGTTTATGCCCCATTCAAGCCTACTCCTATTTTCATGACCTTTCGATCCCTTGTTCCTCACGGTGGTGTATTTCAGTTCACTCAGAGATTTCCAGTTACTGTGGCAACATTCACTTTTAATGCATGTTGTAGTCTGGAGCTATGGATATGACAGTTGGGTCTTCAACTTTATTTCCATTACACTGATCACCAGGAATCTTTCCAACTCTTACTGCCTGCCATTGCAGTATGTTGGAAGGATTTTCAGATTGATACTCAACCTGCTTGGCCATATTCGAACATGTATTCCCTGGCTATCAAAACTTATGGTGAGGTTCAATCTAGGATCCACTGGCACAGGGGCTTGGAGGCTGCCCCCTGCACCACAACACTTGCTTATACGTTTATATAGTCTCCCCTAAAATGCATCTGCATTATTCAACTGTATTTTTTTAAAGACACTTTCATCTTCTGCTCTTCACATTATTATTTTGCTGCATAACTTTAACAACAATAGAACAGTGTACTTTAGTGATCAGAAAAATGAAAACCAAAAGTTTGATACCATTATTAAATTTGAAAACAATTGTATTGTTACACCTTTGCTGCTACCTCCATTGTCAAACTGATGTTTTTATTATTATGCTCAGTCTCAGAGCAGTATTATTGCCATTTCTGTAGGAAGCAATCACGAATGAGATTGGCCTGAACTCAAGTCTCCATTTGCCACTAAACTCTAAATTAACACTGGCATAATTACACCTCAGGCATAGGTCTTATGGCAGAATCAATTTGGACAGATGCAGATGCATTAGTAGCATAAAATTCCAATGAATTCATGACCTGAATTTCCACATGGCCCTATATATCCCTCTTTCACTAAAGAAAGGTTATTCACCACTTCATCCCTCTTCACGACCACACACTAGCAGTTTAGCACCATGAAAATTATTTATTGAAATTTATTCTATATATCCATATGCCGAATAATAAGGTGATAGTTTTAAAGTGCAGACTTTTTTTAAAAGAGGCTCATTGTAAGCGTAGTGGAGTTGGGCAATGGTATAAACAGATACACTAATCTGCTCATGGATTAGAAGAGTAGGTCTCAGCATAAATGAAGTATTATGGATCAGTACCAAATCAGATTTACGACCAGCGCTGACCCAGTTTGATAATTTCTACTTTTCTTTCCATTGTGGATCACTAAGGCTTCTGTTTGGCCTGTCTATGCAAATACACTGAGAGGCTTAAGCAGAATAGTTGAAAGAAAATTTGTTCTAGTCCTAATTAGGCTCCTTCCCCATCTCTTTTCCTGACAAATTAATGATTGTATTTATGCTATTTCCTGTTTTCTTTTTGAACTTGAAGATTTCCTTGATGTTGTTTCCAATTTCCACTCTTCTCTTACCTTCAAACGGCCCATCTTCAAATCTTCTTTGCCCTTCCTCAACTTTTCTGTCTCCATTTCTGGGGATAAGCTGTGAAGAAATGTTTACTATAAGCCTACCACAGCTACCCGTTTCCTCGCACCTTGCTTCCAGTGAGGATACCATTCCATTATTCCAGTTTCTCCATTTTTTTTGTATCTATTGTGATGATGCAACGTTAAAAAGCAACACTTTTGATATAGCTTGCTTTTTCTTCAACAAAGGATCACTCCCCACCATAGTTGATAGGGCGCTCAACCATGTTAGTTCCATTTTTCATGCTTCTGCTGTTGCTCGTTCCCCTATCTGTCAGAACTATGATAGAGTTCCCTTTTTCCTGACCTTCCACCTCAGCAGCTTCCATATTGAACAGATCATCCTCTGAAATTTCAGCCATCTCCAGCATGATGTTACCAGAAAACTTGACTTTGCCTACTGTCACCTTTCAGCTTTCTTAAGAAACACTTGCCTCCAGAATATCCTCCTCCATTGTTCAATTAATCATAATATCCTCATCCATTTAAGTTAGGATAAGGAGAAATTTCTTTTCTCAGAGCATTGTTCATCTTTGAAATTATTTACCACAGTCACCAGTGGTGTCTAGCTCATTGGATGTATTCAAGGTTGAGTCAGACTGATTCTTGATGCACAGGAGGATGAAATGTTATGGAGTGGAGGCAGGAAAGTGGAGTTAAGATCACAATTGGACAAGCTATGGTGATGAGCTCACAACCTCCATTCATCAGCCCCTCACCTGCCCACTTTCCTGAAATCTATTACGCTCGGCCATGTTGTAAAGTGGAAAAGGAAATGAGCCATTACGATGTTAACACATTGCATTAATAATAAAGTACATCATATAATGATATATTATGCTTAAATAAAACAGCTTATTTGTACCAGGCTCTTAGCTCAACATCGATCCCAAAAGCCATGTATTAAACCACTTTAATTCCTAGCATGCACTGCATGAAGCATTAGGAGAAAGTAGAGTTGGGTAGTATTTATCTAGCATCAGCATGAGACCTGCAACTAATCAAACACCAACATTTTTTCCCTTATATATCACTTTGTTCATTCAACATTTTGTGTTTAATATGTTATTCATTCCAAATGTGCAAGCTGTTAGCTTTTTCTATTAAATTCACAAACAAACACTCCCATAGAAACAATGGACCAATCTGCTCAGGAACGGGTAATATTGCATTTCAATTTAACAATATTGGCAAACCCTTATGTTACTTCAATTTGTACACGTCTCCTGTTCTTTCTTTTGTTTTAGGTAAGATGATACATTTCTATTTATAAATTGTTGCAGTGGAACCAAGCAATGAATGATGCTTATGAAAGGTATATGTTTGATTGCGTTTAAGATGTTCTGGCCAGTTAACACGATTACAACATTAGGACTCTCTGCAGGAGTTCCTCTGGGAGTGCCCTAGGCTCAAATATTTTCAGTTGCTCTATCAATGACCTTCCCTTCATCATTCGCACAACACCTGGACAATATTCAGTGAGTAACTCACATCCTGACTCCCTAAAGCCCATCTACCATCCACAAGGCATAAGTCAGGAGCTTATGGAATACTTTCCACTTGCCTGGATGAGTGCAGCTCCAACAACACAAAAGAGGCTTGACACCATCCACAATCCATTTGATTGGCACCACATCTACAAATATTCACTCCTTCCAATACTGACAGCTGATGTACCATCTACAACATGCACTACATAAATTCACTAAGGCTTCTTAGACAACATCTTCCAAATCCATGACCAGCTGCATTTAAAACGACAAGGTTAGCACATACATGGGAACACCACAACTTGCATGTTCCTTTCCAAGCCACTCACCGTCCCGACTTGGAAATTTGTCACTCTTCCTTCAGTGTTGCTGAATCAAACTCCTGGAACACCCTCCCCAACAGCATGTGGCTGTGTTTACACTAAAAGGACTGTGACGGTTCAAGAAGGGAGCTCACCACCATGTTCTCGAAGGCAACCTGGGATGGACACCAAATGCTGGCCCTGACAGAAAAGCCTACATCCCAGGAATGAAATAAAAAACACAATGAGTTTACTTAGAAAAGTTGAGATGACTCCATGCATTAAACTAAGCTGTAATTTTATTTTTCCCAAAGATCAGGATAGCCATATAACATGTACTAAAAGTAGAGTTCAATATTGGGATACTTGTTTAGTTCTTTGTTTATTATAGTTCCTTATGATCTGTGGGATTTAGTCTTAAAGTTGAATAAACCGTGATATTGTTATTTTTGTATCAAAAGAAGATCATAGCCATTAAGTTATGTAAAACTAGGTTTATCAGTGGAACTTTGATTATTTCATTCATGAGAGATGTGTTTAAACAGAACATTATGATGAGTTTCTATTACTGTATATGATTAGTTATTAATAAATGCTTGTATGTCCACAAATAATTGTATTATTATGTATTAAATCTAAGACAACTCTGTTACGTCACTTCAACCTGTGCAAATGAATGTCCTGATCTTTCTTGCGGTGTCAGCAAATATGACACGTCATTAAACCATAGTAAATTGAGATACAGCAGGACTCTTCACACAATTTAAAATGTTTAAAATGCATTCAGAGCTATGGTTCCTAGATTCATGTTGTCCAAGTGTAGTTTTGTCCATTTAACAATTACTTAGCAATTGGGAATGAAAGTCTACATCCACTGAACTTATCAGGATTAACAGCCAAAGAGTTATAAGATCCCCAAAAGATACGGACCCAATTCGAAGACTAATTTAGAGTCAGATTAAATTTCTGTGTTCATTACCAAGAATTCATGACATTTAGACAGAAGCATACAGAATTCATGGATCACTTTGTGAGCAGGTATTGAGAAAGTGACTCATTATGTTACTCTTCACTTGGGAAGATAGCAAGCAAAATTATTGAGTTGCTTTCACTCCCACAGAAGTTTTCTATAAAGATTACTAGACAAACCAAAGATTTTTGGTGATGGAGAACCACTGAAGGATGGACATGAGTATGAAGAGATCCTTGCAGGAAGCTTACAGGTCCTAAACACAAACTCAATGATTGACACAATCACTGGAATATCTAAATATATCAAGACATGTGGAAAGTGTGGCCTTCTGCATGTATAAAAGAAATGCACAGATTTCAATCAATTTTCAAAGGCAAGTGGCAGGATAGGCCATTGGCAAAAGCAGTGCACTAGAGAAAAAGCTAATGCAGCTACAAAGAGCCATGCACTGACCCAAACCAACCGTGTACAGGGAGAAGTGATTGACAAATCAGATTCAAACCATACTATTTATGGTAGAAGAGAACACATTTGGTACAATCAAATCAGTCAATGATCTCCAGGGATATGACTGGAGTGAAATATAAGCCAGGTACCAGGTGATCACAAATGACATGCTGAACAGATTATCCAATCTGTGCAAAGACCAAGATATTCCTCTGGATCTACATGTTGATGATCAAGATTATGACATTAAAGATGTTTCCAAGGTTGGTTCATGACATTTTGTCTGAAATCAGTGTGAACAGTTGCCAAAGATTAGCATCTACATGAGTTGCAAAAGATGATTATCCAGGGATGGTCTGACAGTTATTAAAGAAGTTTGTTCATTTTGGTCATGTGAATATAAACTTGGTATATCATGACAAGTTATTTTCAAAGGCAAACAAGGCCCAGTACAAAACCAACATGCCAAGAAATCATGTTCATATTCATGTTACACCAGGGACAAATGGTTATCGAACGCACAAGACAGCAAGCATGTGGAAGTGTGTAATTGCCACGGGTAAATCAGGACATTCAATAATTTGCAAAGGCCTGCCATGCATGTCAAATACAGTAACCCAAGTAGAGAATTTTTACATCCTCGAGCACTTCCATTCACTTCTTGGAAGAAAGTATCAACAGACCTATTCACAATGCACGAGGAAGATTACGTCTTTGTGACAGACCATTGTTTGATGATTTAGTAACACAATTGACATATTCATGTTACACTGTTTGTTTCGAGTTCTGGAACAGATTGTGTCTGACAACAGACAGCAATTCGCTAGCAACAGTTTCAAGATGCCTAGTAATTGGAGAGTGACCCACATCACATTGTCACCTGACTATTCATACTCAAAGTAACAGTTGAGCAGAATATTTGGGATGTATGATTAAATCAATCATCATCCAGGACTAATCAATATAGCATGACTTCATTTTGAATTGTTGCATTTTAGTCCAACACCAATAGAGAAGGAATTACTAGCCCTGTACAAATAATGCTCTGAAGGAAAGTGTGAATAATCTAGCCCTGCAATTAATTGTCTAATCATTTTAAGTGACAAGACATACATTTACAGAGGAGAATGAAAGAAATATGAGGCAAGCAAGCAGGTAGAGAATGTGAGTTAGAAATGCAAACGATTGAAACAAGTGAAGTTTTCTATAATATGCACCCAGCCCAGATCATAAAGAATGATTACTGATCACAATGCTACGTTATGAAAGTACAGTTACCAGGTACCAGGTGATTACAAATGACAAATGGAGACCAACGCTGTGCAATCAAACATACATGAAGAGAGTGAGGAAGAAAAATCTGGCGATTTTTGTCAAGATTGTCAAAGATTCTGTTTTTGTCCTGATAAATCCCATATACTCCACAATCCTTACCATACCTTTTACTCACTTATCTTCTAGCAGAAATAAAAAAGAGACATTTATTGAACCAATCTAATCTGTGTGATAGAATTTGATTTGGAAATTATCCATTACAATGCTGCAACCTAATTTTTGATTTATGTATTCTTCCATTTAAAGTGTGAGATTAGCGAACTTACCTTGAAGAGTTGGACAAGGTAATAAAATGACAGAGTGACTTATTACCTGACAGCAATAGAAAGAGAGAGGCAGGAAAACAAAAACATTGAGTGATTCAACTGGTTTCAGTAGTGAGCTATGCTTATAGGAAATGTTATTTAAAATTTATTCATGGGATATGGACATTGCTGGCTAATAGCCCATTCCTAATTGCTCAGTGGGCAGTCAAGAGTCAACCATGTTGCTGTGGTTCTGGAGTCACATGTATCCAGAGCAGATAAAGAGGGCTGCCTCCTTTCCTAAATGACATTTGTGAAGCAGATAGGTTCTGACCTTGCTATTAACTCTCTCATCCCATGAAAAAGAACATTTAAAAAATGTTCTGCAGTGATTAATAACCCTAATTGAATGACATTTGCTGAAAACTTGATTTGAATGAGATAATGGGACAACAAGGATGAAAAATAACCTGATCCCCACCCCAGTTAAAATATTCAGAGATATTAGTCAGAGCGAAGCACACAAATAAGCATTATTTATGTTATACTAAGTGAGCAAAAGCATATTTATTTTGTTTTCTAATAATACACAATATATGTTGTGCATATACACAGAGACATTGGGCAACTTTTTATTGTTAATTTAAATTTGGACTTGTTCACATTTTGGGATTTAATCATATTTATATATGAAGTTAATACTTGGAGACAGATTTTCATCTTCAACATCTGGGCAGGAACCATGTGAAGCGAATCGCCTGGCCGTTATAAAATCTAAAGCCAATTAAATGAAAACCATCGATTCAATAAAAGGTGACTGATTCGCTTTGCCAGATTAGCGCCCAGGTGATGGAATCAAAATCTGACCCCTTGATATCTCCATCTCCAATCTGGACACAAACACAAACATTGCAGACAAGTCAGTCTGGTGATGTTTTACCATCATTCTTTCCATAATGGTTATAAACAAACTTTTCACTTATTGACTCCTCAGAGGAAAGTGAATTTTAAAAGATTTCAAACAATCGAGGCTTTTGACAACTTGCTGCATTTTCACTATTTGGAAAGGGAATGTGCTACATTTAATGAATAAAACAAACTTTTGAAAAAAATACTTGTTGTTAGTATGAGAATTTTTATTAGGATTCTATTAATAACATTTAGTCACACTTACATTTACCTCGAGGCTGAGTTCTGCTGTTCACACTTGGTTATGGTGGTGGGTAGGATGATTTAAGGTATTACTTGCTATGCAGTTTGAAATAATGGACTTAATTTTGCCTTATAGGGTTCGAGACTCCAATGTGGGACAAAATGGAGTCTTGAGCCTACACTTGCTGGTGGTGAAACCAGTGGAACAATCTTTCCGACAGCTGGCATCCTAGGTGGCTGCCTCGGAGCTTACCATCCTACTAACGGTGCCAGCCCAACCAGAGGGTCTACAACTCTTGTGGCCTCATCTGCTCCATTTGCAGTCGAGTGCTACTGAGATAGGTGAGGGCCCAGAAAGGTACCTCAACATGGAGACATCTTCACTACTCTTCACGGCAACCATAGAGTTATATAGCACCTTTTGGTCCAACCAGTCCATGCCGTCCATAATCCCAAACTAAACTAGTCCCACCTGCCTGCACTTGGCCCACATCCCTCCAAATATTTCTTATTCATGTATTTATCTAAATGTCTTATAATTGTAACTGTAGCTGCATCCACCACTTCCTCTGAAAATTCATTCCCGCAAACAAACCACTCTCTGGGTTAAAATGTTGCCCCTGTCATCTTTTTAAATCTTTCTCCTCCCACCTTAAAAATATGCTCCTTCTCTTGAAATCCCCCACCTTAGGGAAAAGACACCTGCCATTCACTTTATCTATAGCCCTCATGATTTTATAAACATCTATAAGGTCACCTCTCAACCTCCTATGCTGGAAAACAGTCCCAGCTTATCCAGCCTCTCCTCCATTTCTGGCAACATCCTGGTAAATTTCTTCTGAACCCTCTCCAGCTTAGTCATTAGGTAAGCTGGATCTAGTCTAGCAGTTACATCAAGATGGGGGGGCGGGGGGAGGGTTGGGGGGTGGGGGGTCATTCCCTCCACTGGGTTAGTCTTGGCCACACTTTTAAACCTTCTTGAACACTACCCCTGCTTTGCAGCATTAAAGTCCTGGTCTGTCAGCGTTAGAAGTGCGGGACCCCTTAAGGATCAACCAACATAACTCTAGAGTTGATTGAGGGTAGGTAATGCTCATTAGACTTTCTTCATAACATGACTGAACAGGAAGGAGTCTTGTAGTGCAATGGTACGGTCCTGCCCCTGGACCAGGAAGCCTATGTCCAAATCCTGCCTGCTCCAGAGAAGTGTCATAAGATGTCTGAACATGTTTTTCACAAAATTAAAGGTCTGGGCTCTTCTCCAGTATAGGTTAGTTTATGGACAAGAAAGGGGTCCAGAAGAGAACTATGGAAAATGGCATTTCTGCTGAACTGTGGTCTTTCAATAAAACTCTTGTAAGTCTTTGAAAGTCTTTTGTTGCCTAATTTGATGCATGGATATTGGTCTGTTAATTTGGCTTGTCATAGAATACAGCATCAAAGGAGATGGTGGACTTTATATTTAGCAGAGGTCCACTCTGTAGGTGGCAAAATGTTGCATTATTGTCCTCGTTGAAGCCTTAGCTACAGTAATTGGCTGACTGCCTCTGTAAACTAGGCAGACAATCCTCTAACCTACCTGCATTTGGGAAAGTTCCATCAAGATAGGAATGAGTTGAGGAGCCATCTTCATAGGGCTCTCTGTTGTTTTCCTGGCTTCTACCTCATCTCAAAACAGATCACCCTGTAACCTGGAAAATCCAGCCCAATTCCTGAGCTGAATTGTTTTGCTGTTAGAATTAAGGGAATGTGAAAGTGAAAAGGACAAAAAAAAGTGATGGAATATATTTTAAGTTCGGTAAGATATTTTAAGTTCGGTAGAGAAAGTTATTCCCTTAAAAAAATAATCTTAATGCAATGATTTGTTTGCGATAAGTAATTTGATGGACTGGATCATCCAATGTCAATAGTAATTACATTTTGTGTCTCTGAGGAAGTCCCGAGTTTAAACTTCCGTTGGGCAGAATTAAGCTGCCCAGGTCCCAACTAGAATATCTTTGATAAAACAAAGAACTGCGAATGTTGGAAATCTGAACACACAAAAACAGAAATTGCTGGAGAAACTCAGCAAGCCTGGCAGCATCTATGGAGAGAAAACAGGGTTAGTGTTTCGATTCCTGAAGAAGGGTCACTGGAATCAAAATGTTAACTCTGTTTTCTCTCACAAATGCTGCCAGACCTGCTGCATATTTCCAGCAACTTCTGTAGAATGTCTTTGATACTGAACTTCGTATCACAGCACTTTGTCTTGGTGTCCTGTATTTATCGCAGGACATTCCTCCTGTATATTTTTGTTGTTACTTATAGATGAATGATTTGGATTAACAGTGCTTAACAGCAGAAACTGTATCAGGAGGGCTTAAAAATGTATTGAACCTAAACCTGAACATTCAATACTCACCCATGCAGTGGCATCGGTGCTGACCGAAAAATCTGGGCCTATGTTTTTGACATGTATTACTTCCTGTCCATTAACATTAGTATTCATTCTCACAATGCAATAATTGTTAATATACTCATCTGGCATACTGATGGTTAATGCCTCCTACTGGTGAGTACAGGGCTCACTCTATTGTGATCTAAATGTTTTTGGCCCACAGACTGTTATGGGGTCTTGATTCAAGTATTAGTTCCATGAAATTATTGTATAATTCATTGGAGATTACCACAAACAGCATAAAAGTAAAACTGAGCACTCAGGTTAAAATAACAGCCTCTTAATTGGCTGCCAGTTATGGCTCGCTTTTGTGGGCATTCTACAGACTGTCAACCGGTTGTTGTTAACTTCACCAAATATGCTTTGAAACACTTCAAAGACTTTATGGAGAAAAGAAAGTAAATGAATAAAAAGATGCTGTTGTTGACCACAGGGATGCAATGCAAAATCTAATCACAGCAGTGCCAGGAAACCTGAACTGTCTAAAGATATCTGCAGCTCTCAATGTTTAATTGCTGATGATGGCTACGGGTCAGTCATGCATGACAATGTGAGTGTTGCATTGCTTCATGTCCCTTCTTTGTGTCAGCTTTCACTCCAGGTGATACTATTAGAGTCTCAGTTCTCTTTGAATCTTTATTCTGTTAAAAAAAACCTGAGGAAACATTAAAATCACTTACTCTTTTATCAACAAATATTGAAAGGAAAAGGGACCAAAGGAAATCCATGTTTATGAGCCAGAAATTGCATAAAAATATTCAGCAATTATTGGTAGGTAATGTATGTTGTTTTGTCAATATTTTGTAATTCAAGTATAAACATGTTTAACTTATCAATCTACTACATTTTTCCTATTTCTAAATACCTTTTCGATCATTGATCCAACTATGTGATCTCAAAAGGGGCATTGATTTCTGAGCACTGTATTCAGAAAGTGCAAGCAATACGAAAATAAACTGGAAGCTAAACAAAAACAACTCAGCAGGTCTACAGAAAAAAGGACTTTCTTCCCTGCCTTAACTTGCAACTATTTAACTAACATGATTAAGCACATTAATCAATGGGTTTTTTCTTTGGCTAAGACTTTCAATAAAAAATGTTACCCTATAGTAGATGCCTGCTGTCTCTGAGAGCTTATTGAATCAGCTGAAAGTCTGAATATAAGACTCTGCGATTCAGAATGCAACCCAAATTATTGCAGAATTCAAAGATCTGAAAGATGAAACTCACATTTCAGATTCCTTTGCAGAAAGAAAATAATTATTACTCAGAAGAGGATCAGCAGAAGTCATATATCCTGGCATTAAGTACTTGCCTTATTGTCCATGGCTGCCTTTTTCTGGTTTAGATGCTTAATAAGCTTGAATACCAAATACCCTCAGCCAGCCTTACTCCTAAACAGCTTTCTGTGATTTCACACCTCCAATTTTATCTGAAAAATACAGAGCTTTGTCAATATTTCATTTTCTGTGCAAACTCTGTGGATTACTTTGATTTTGGCTGAACTTGCACGAAGAATGCTGAAACATTCAAAGATGATATGAGAATCACATGGTTATTTGTTTAAATATGTTTTCTCATACTAATGATTCCTCTGTCAAATTAATCATGTTATTCTCAAATTATTGTCAACAATAGTTTCACAAAAATATAGAAACTCAATTAAAACAAATTATCATACACATCCAAAATTGCTTGTAGAATTGCAAATCATCTGAAACAGCCTGAATAATTTCACAAAAAAATACAGATGTTCCTACACCAGCTGGAAAGTCTTTTAGAACTCATTTGTGCATTCAGGGTCTTCCATATTTTCACAACGCTCTGTCATTGAGCAATATTGTGCATGCAATTCAGTGTAGGTTCATACAGTTAATCTTTTCAATTTCAGATGGTCAGAGGCTGAGGTCCCTTAAGCTACCAAACAGAAGACATATCCTCCCCATATGTTCAATCCACACCAGCAGATGCTGAACCTGGAGGCCAAGGAAACACCGCAAAGGGAACCACTGCAGCAGACAAGTCCAAAGGGCTTGGCATAACAACCTGTTCACCGTGGGTCAATAGCTTTGTGCTAAGCTGTAACTCATTCATTATTGACCCATTTTAATGTAAAGAAAGTTTTGAGAAAATCTTAAATATTTCAAAGAACCAGTGAACTTAGGATTTAAAAAAAAAGACAAGTTCAATATAAGGATTTATTTTTCAAATGCATCATCATTCATGCAGCACAATTTATTTTTATTTTTATTTTTCCACCTGCCTTCAGTTTAGTCCCAAGGAATTCTTACTATATTCAGAAGCAATCTATATAACTAGTGCTTAAAAAATTGAGAATGTTTAATTTCCAATCCTTGATTGTTTTTTTTGTCCCCCATTGCTCATCGATGATTCAATCATTAAAGTCAGAAGTGGGCAGGTTTGTTGATAATTGCACTGCTCAGTTTCATTCCTCAGATAATAAACAGTCTGTGCCCATATGCCTCAAGTCCTGTCCAACATTCAGATTTGGGCTGATCATTTGTACCATTCCAGTGAAGGCCATCACGAAGAAGAGAAGAGTGTAAACACCTCCCAAAATATTCAGTGATGTTCCCTTTACAGAATGCCCATTATTAACATCTTGAGTTGGTGGAGAGCGGTTGGGGAGGGTGCGGTATTTTGGCACTACTGATCAGAAACTCAATTTGTTAAGTGGCGTAGGTGCGGCAGTTACGAAAGCACCTCAGGGGTTGAGTATTCTTTATTCTGCAATGCTTCTCCACCACCTACAAGGCATAAGTCAGGATGGCACAGCTGCAAAACCTTCAAGAAGTTCAACACTATCCAGGACACAACAGTTTACTCAGATAGCAGCCTATTCAACACATTCATGCCCCTTACCATGGCTGCAGTGTGCAATATGTATAGGACGCATTGAAGCAACTCACCAAGACTTATTTCACCACTTCTCAAGTCCATAACTTCCATTAACTAGAGTGGCATGGGTCATTGTTATGTAAAAATGTTATCATCTCAAAATTTAACAAACCATCCTGACTTGGAAATGCACTGTTGGCTCTTCCATTGGCGCTGGATCAAGATGTTGGAACTCCCTACTTTATAGTACTGTGTGAGTACCTGAACTGTTGTGGTTCAGGAACACAGCTTAACCCCATCCTCTTAAGGCCAGCCAAAAATGGGCTGTAAATGGTAGCATTGCCAAAGTCTCAAGAATGAATTAACCACCTTCCCCACTCAACCCTAATACTTTTATATTGGCAAATACATTCAATCTGTCTAAGAGTTGAATAGAAACAAGTGAAAGGTACAGATATTGATTGATTTTATACTTGGCCATAAGAATTGTAATATACAATTAACCTGGACTTATTCATTACAATGTATACTGCATGTTAAATGATTGCTGCTGCAACCAGCACTACCCACAATGATAGTACACTGTACATATAACCAGGATACCATATTGATGGTTATTGGAAACAGTGCCTTCAGGTTCCTAGGTCCCAAGCTCTGGAATTTCCTTCCTTTATCTCTCCCCATCACTTCTCTGCTTTGAGAAATTTCTTAAATCTTACCCCTTTGACTAAACTTTTTGCCATCTGAGCTAGTCGCCTGACCTAATATTTCCTTATCTGGCACTGTGCCATATTTGGTTTTGTAAACCTTTAATGCAGTTTGAGTCATATAGCCCAGATTTTCCATTTGGAACATAATTTTCGTAGTCAGGAATTGTTTTTCAGGATTGTGTGGAAGTCCCAATGCATCTGCTTCTGCAGGAATTGCCAAAGAGGTTGAACCCTCCAATTAAGTCCTCAACTCTGAGTTAGACACAGAGACTTCAGATTGGTCCAACTCACTTTTCATAATAGTTAACCCAGGAAAATTTAGAGGGAAGAAGGGTCTGAAAGTGTGAATGCCAAAGAGTGCTTTAATCATCACTTACTATAATGATGTCTTATGGGCTTGGTGGAGGAACACTTCAGGATCTTGAAGGAGTGGAAATTTCCTCTGGCGACTTCCTTATAGAAATTCTATTATATCTCTGTGACTTATGCATTGTTGCTCTCATCCAATAAACTACATCTCATTCAGACAAGAGCCTCTTCCCATTAGACACTGGTTTTTTTCCACCACTGTAGATTCCTGCTGGGAAACAGGATAGTGGCAACAAATCTACCTTTGAGTGAGCAATAGTACATCAAACTCATACAACATGATGAGAATCATGGGCACAGATTTGGGCCCTAGTTTTGAATATTGGTTGAAAAGATAACATTTAAAAAGAGACCCCAATTAACCGTCATATGAACATAACACATGACAGGTTTATTTGGTAAAACTTAAAGCATTGAGTTATTGCATCTTTTCTCCAATTCTCTTATTAATGTGCTATACCATGAACACTGGTTTTTGACCTGGGATCCATGATGAGAAATATTTGAGTTTTTTATGGATAATTGTTTAAGACACAATCCCATACATGCAAACTATGTAGTGGTTCCAATAAGGAAATGATTTTGCAGATAATGCTGAAACAAGATCTAAACAAGGCAAAAAGTGTAAGGCTAAATCATATGACTTTGCAATTTTGTTTTATAGAGAATACAAGTATCTGCTGATTTCCATACCACTGTTATTCTTTTAATTTACATTAAAAATTCCTTTCAGGCATGTAATAACCTCAAGGTAAGTATTTTTATATCCATAGTCTTTCTGAAGGAAACATCAGGGAATCCATTCTTGTTAAGCAGAATGAAAAGCTTTCAAAAGCAGACATTCTCCTATCCTCCCTGTCATGAATCAACAATATTTCTTGAACCAGCCTCTTTGCTAGTATTCAGTATGACAGCCAGGTTCTCTGAACTTGGTACAGTTATATTAAATGTTGGCTGTGAAAAGAAATGAATTAAACCATACTGATGAAAGATCTGCATATCCTACAGTTATTATTTAATTCATATATAGCTGTAAAATAATTTTAGTCAAACACACTCTGTGGAAGCATATGCTACACAGATGTTGGTTAGGTGGTATGTAGTAGATTCTTTGGTTTCTACCGATAATATCAAGGTGATGCCTTCTATTAAGGTAACTCATTTTATAGTAAACACGAGATTCTCAAACCTCAGACTTCTGTTATTGAGGTGATAAAGTGGTTAAGATAGCCTCTGTTTCATGCATCAATGCTTAGCTATTTCTCAAATAAATTACACCACACACTTCACTAAAGTTCAGGTCCCTCCTGATGCTGCTTGGCCTGCTGTGTTCATCCAGCTCTACACCTTGTTATCTCAGATTCTCCAGCATCTGCAGTTCCTACTATCTCTGAAACAAAAAGCAGTGATTTGTGTGTTGGGGGCCATAATGAATGACAATGAGTAAAAAGGGGTTATTAGTAATTAAGTAGAGTCAGTGGTCAAGGAGGGAATTCAGCACAAACTAAACTCGGGCAAAGAATATACTGCTGCAGCTCTCTGTGCTGTGAACAGCTTATAAATATTAATTTAAAGACTACGAACAAGGACAGTAAACGGATTTGGGCATAAAACTTCTAACCAAGAGTGATTTACACCCAATAAAAGTGATAGCAGGATGGAGATACTTTCTACTGCCAAGTTTATGACAGCCATTGAAGCATTGCTATCAAATAGATTGGCTAGAAAAAGGAAAATAAAGATTTTCTTATATCCTGTCTGCTTGTTGCTATATGAGTTGAGTTTTCAATTTTTCTATGTAATTTCTTGTCAACTTTGTAATTTTATATATAAAGTAGGTTAGTATATTTACAATATAGAAAATTCAACACCTGTGCTATCCAATTTCTAATAAAACAGTTTGAACCTGCAATTGAGTGACCCCACCTGTAATAATTTACAGAGATTTTTTCTTGGTTGAAATCTGCAGCCAAATGAAAATCTTCCAAAGGAAGGAAAAAGGAAAATCAAAGCTGTGTTCTCAAGTCTAAGATCTCTGAAAGGTTTTCAAAGCAAATTTATGTTTCATTTCTTCCAGTTTTCTCCCTTCTTTTCTTGAAGCGCTGACACATGCTGTAGTATAATTCCACAACCTCAATTAATTTGTACAAACAAGGGATCAAATTCAGCCACCTTCTGGTAACTCAGCCTCGTGACTATACTTCCCGTTTTAATGTTGACAATGAATATTAATAGATGAACATGGAAACAACATGCTGAATCCAGTTCTAACTTCACCTGATATCCATACACTTACAGTTTCCATTACACATCACTTGGCTAAGAGCGAAAGTCCCAGTTACACAGAGATGAACTAAAACACTCTTGAAGAATATTACCATAGTCCAATAAAACTGAGTGGCCTTCTTATTATTTTGCTTACACCAAAATATATCAATATACAAATATGTAGCGTTTTGACAAGTAAGTACAGTACCAGATAGTAATCATTATAGTATACCAATATGGCTTTTTACACAACCAACACATTGACCTGTATACAAGATTCTGATTGTACAATTTTGCAGCCTAAATTATAGGTCATATTTGAGATTTGCATGTGGTTCTAATGGACCTGGGTAGAATTTTAAAATATGGCTGCACCAGGTCTGTTTTGTTTGTTTTTTGTTGTTTTTGGGGTCTCTTAAAAGGATCACAGGTTTATGCTTCTTTTGTGTTCATTTGAGTTTTTATGCATATTTGGCTACATCTTGTTCAATTTTATGTTGAATGGAACTTCATTCTTGCAGTTTCTGTGCACTTCATTATTTCTTGATTTTCATTACCTTTAATGTAGAACCTCATAAAAGATGGGTAGGATAACACTTTTGTGGTTCTGAATAGACTGCATAATTAAAGTTAGATATGAAAACAGAAGCTTGATGCTTACATATCTTGATAATTCCAGTCACAGCCTTAGAATCCACATCAGAGCATATCAGCACATATACAAGGTCGTCAGCCCAAATGTTGCCTGTTTCTCTTTTCACAGATGCTGTCTGACCTGCCGACCATTTCAAACATTTTCTGTTTTTATTCCAGAGCAATATTACCTTTGATGCCTCAACTCCATATGATATGCTGCAGAGAGTTTTGCCATTTCCTATCCAATGACCTGCATACATTTTTATCAGAGATAGTGTTATTAATAGAAAAATCATTGTATATTCAGCATAAAAAGGTCGTCTCTTCACATCTGTATAAGGCATTCCAGAACACATCAGTAACATCAGTCAAACCACAGGTGTCCCCTTCACTGGACCAGGACAACACCACTTTTGCCGAAATTGGAAATTCTTGACCATTATCAATATTAATTAATAAGAGGACTACAAGGGGATAGATGTTATGCTACAGCTCGACAAATCCCTGGTTAGAGCCCACCTAGAGTACTGTGAGCAGCTCTGGGCACTGTACCTTCAGAAGGATATGGTGACCTTTGAAGGTATGCAGTGTAGATTTACCAGAATGATACCTCCTCTCCAAGGACTAAGTTATGAAGATAGATTACACCAAGTAGTGTTGTATTCCCTGGAATGTAGAAAATTAGTGAGTGATTCAATCAAAAGTTTCAAGGTATTAAGTGGATGTGAAAGGATGGATAGAGAGGCACTATTTTTACTGGCTGAGGCCTAAATGATTTGGTCTAAAAATTAGATGCAAATAGCTCAAGAGTGAAGGTAGGAATACAATTCTACATGCCAAGGATGTTAGAAGATTGGAAATCTCTTTCACAAATAAATCTACGATTACTAAATTTGTTGGCCAAAGTTCACAGATCACATGAATTCATTGAATTGATGGATCAGGGCTGAGGGCTAATGACCCTCTTATGTTCTTATGTGAATTTAGCAAGGCAAGAAGAATGTGCCTTACCCCAATCATGATAATTTTACATTCATTCATGAATTAATTAATAATAACTGAATCTTCTCACTGTCTATGATATAGGTACAGGTTACAAAAGACCAGGATATTAGGTTGGTGCAGTATGTTAGTGACCCAGTCCATGATGGTATGAAATAGAGGGATTAGCCTCGGATTTCACAAATTCCAAGTGTTAGCTACACCAGAGGAGTGAAGAAGGAAAGTCACAGCGCATCTTTTTCACCATCACCTCTACTCAAACTTATGGAACAACACTGACAGAAATTTGGGATAAAGTTACCCTCCTGTGAATGGAATTCCATGTTTCATAAGAAAAAAAAACAATTTTGAAAGTTGTAGAATAATAATTACCAACAAATACCACAAATCAGAGAATCTCTGTTTTGGAAATCGAACTGAAGCTGAAAACAATCAAATAATATTTCTTCCAACAAGTGACCCAGACTAATTTATCCTTTCATTATGACATTCTAGCCTGGGGATATGTAGTCTATAGGGCTGTTCTGATTAGCTGTGCTCCTGTTGATTGTCAGTCTTGCTGATCAGTTTTTCTTCCCTTCAGACAAGGACAACATTGCTATCTCTGAGACCAACTATCATAAGACAGAAGAAATTCACACTATAGCCGAGCCTTAAGATTCATGTAATGTGATTCAGAAATCTCTGCCTAATCATAAATGTAATTGGAGCACCAAAAAAATGATTTTTTAATACCAATGTTTCCACCAGTTGTCAGAGTGTTCCCTATATCATTTTTATTATTTGGGCATCTTTATGAAATGTAAAACACAAATTAGACCTAACTGTTTATTCTAGAAATAAACACAATCACAACTTATAAAGAAGAGCAAACAAATTGAAAATTGTATAGTACTGGTTTACAGGCCCAGAAAGCATTATGCCTGAAAACGTTGTACTTGTTTGAAATGGAGCAGGCAGCATGCAAACTTTATGCTATTGGTTCATCTTGATGATTGTTGTGTGCAGTCCAGTGCAAAGCATGCTGCTGACTGGTTGTATGTTCAGAGGAGAGTCCAGATGCATGCATGGCACATGAGGTGTAAAGTGGGCCTAAGGCAGCCCGCATTTTTAAAGGGGACTGCAGCCAGTCTGCAGCAGCTGGTGGAACCATCTCTAAGAGTGTTTCAGTACAAAATATGAGTCCCAGCAGAGCAGCAAGCCAGAGAGAGCTCCCAGGTTCTCTGATGCAACATTTGAGATCTTAGTCATGCATCTGTAGAGAAGCCATGTTCCCACAGAGGGCCAGAAAGCCCCACCATGCAGACAATGCAAGGGAAATGAGAACAAGTATCCTGAAAGGTCCACTTCGGGAGTTTGACAGCCAGGGCCTAACTGCAGTGGTACAAAATGTTCAATGACTTAACACAAGTGATCAATGTCAATGAATATACTTTCTTGAATGAGTTTGCCTCCGTTAGAGTGTTTTACCTGATATGGCAATAATTGTATTATCCCTTGTAACATAACAAACTCGGCATGGATATTGTGGTATTGAACAATCTAACAGATTTTTAATACAAATGATGATATATAAATATTACATTCACATCCACATAAGTGTCTGGGCTAACATCAAACTCTTAGATTACAACAGAGCAGCATGTTTTCACTAGCTTGTGCTCCTTCAAGTGATCAGAGGTAAGTTGAAGTATGAGACCATTATACGCTCAAGTTACATGCTGAGATACAATGATAATATCATGAGCATGTCTTAAATACATGCTGATATAATGGTCTCTTAAAAATATACTGGTTTATAGACCATGCACAATGAAAGGACCTGTTGCTAATGCTGTCAAAGGAATGAATGGGACATTGAATAAGTATAGACACCTCCTTCACTGCTGGGATTGCTACACTTGGTATGCTCACATGCATTCACACACTGTTGAATATCTTGTTTCATCCTTGGCCTGTGGGCAGATTCAACTGCTAGCCATCCTGTGTGTTCAATGCCCAATGACCTTGGTGTAACATAGACATGATTCCTTGGTTGAATGTTTTTAATATTAGGGCTTCCTTGCCCTTGAAATTGACACGTTGTGGGTATACCAAGTGCATCTCTGTATGGCCAAAGTGAATGATTCTTCTCAGGTACTTCTTTATTGCTGTCAGACCACCCCTGGATAATGATCTTTTGTAACTTTTGCAGTTGCTTATGTTTGGCAGTTGCTGATTGCAACTGTTCACATGGACTCTCGCTAGAGTCCTCTACCTAGAGGATATGTTTAGTGTCAAAGTTCAGAGCATCAACCCGTAGATCAAAATGAATATTTGGTCTTTGTGTGGTCTTTGGGTTAAAATTTTATTAGTGTATTTGAAATTTTATCAGAACTGAATAAGAGTCACTGGACTCAACGTTGACTCTGTTTTCTTCCCACAGGTGCTGCCAGACCTGCTGAGTTTCTCCAGCAATTTCTGTTTTTGTTCAGATCATCAGCATCTGCAGGTCATTGTTTTATTTTAGTAATTGTCCTGGCACCTAGCTTGTGGCATTTCAACGTCATATTCTTGCACCTTGACAAACCAATGCTGAAAATGTGCTGGTGCACTCATTATTGGTTAGTGGCATATTATCTCTAGTGCCTAATGATCTGTGTCAATGGGGAATTTCTTGAAAAATAGCTATCTGTAAAACCACCTGATGCTGAATAATTGAGCTAAAATTTCAGGCTGTATATTGGAGTCATTGGCTTGGATAGATGATAGGATTTTTGAAAAATAAAGCAACAGGTTTCTCATTTCATAAACTGCTTTTAGGGCTTTTTTTCAATGCATCCATCCATTTTGAGAACCATGGTTTTCCTGGAGTCATAATATTACAGTAGGCAGGATTTTGCTGACAGAATCTGCTTCAGAGGATTGACAACGGTAGGCTTGCCACTTATAGGGAATAGCTTTCTTGAGCAAATCTCTCAGTCGAAATACCTTGTCCTCAAAGTTTAGTAACGTATGGTGTGAGAAAATTGTCAAATCTGAAACATTGTCACAGATAATCTTGAACAATGGGGACAGCATTTTTTTTAACAACTTCAATCTTACTATAGAGCAAGGAGGGACTAACTTCACCCCTAAACAAATATAGCATCCACTTTGTCCTGAGACTGCAAAGAGTTTGCAGGACACCCACCAGGAGCTCTGAGCTGCACTTCAGCAAGGACAGCAGGATCTGGGTTAACTGGCTGCCAGGCAACAACAAGGACATTGACAGAGTGACAGTGGTCAGAATATAACTGCTACCGTCCTGAGAGAGAGCAGCAGGCCCATGTTCCTGGAGACACCATCACTATCCCAAGTGATGCTGGAGGACAGGTTGCTGGTTTGCTGTGAGAGCCTCTTTAAACATTAGTGTTCACAGCCATGATGGCTGCAGCATTGATTTCATTATGGATAGATAGAGAGTGATTTTAATGGAACTGTAGTCTGATTGACCACCCAAGAATTGCTTGGTCTGGAGTGCAAGGTTCCAGAAGCTTCATATCTTTCTCCTCCTGAAGTCCTCAACAAAAGCAAAGGGTGTGCCCTCCTGACAGTCATGTGTCTAACAAACAGCAATCCGCCACCAACCTGGGGACACTCTCTACAAGTACTAGATGGCATCCTACACAACACCCCTCCCAAGTTTATTAAATTTTTGAGACAATGGAACCATTTGTTTTAGATGGCAGTGATTTGATCCACAATGATCCTGGTACCAAAATGGCTCTTATTGTACATGTGCTATAACAAATTGATCTGGTGGTGGAGGAGTGTCATTGAACAAGTGCAGAGTAAGTAACACTTTAAGGGAGTGATACATCTCGAGGTTCTAATAGTTTTCTTATTGATATGCGACACCACAGAGTCACATGCCTGCAGCTAACAGATCCCTGCATCACAGGAAATCCCCAATACTGATAAAGCCACATGAATATTCTTCCCAGCTCCCACTGGCCAGAGGGAAGAATTTGAAATACTTTTTTTTGCATTGCGTTATCTGCCTGACACATTGGTCCACAGCTATTTAGGGAATGTTGGCAATATAGCCTATTCTAGTCTTGAAAGATCCATTGACATTGGAATTGATGATACGGTGATCTCATGGTCACTGCCAGCACTGTCCTCGCTCCCCTGCAACAGTAGATTTAATTGGAGGAGATGATATAGTTCAATTGTCAACTCACCATGAATCGTAGCTTCCTCAGACACTGCTCTTTCCTGCGGTAAAGGCAGACAAAATGCCCTTGAAAAATTTTATGTTGGTATAACCTTCTATCGAGAATCCTCCTCCCTCTGTGTACAACTTACCCTCACTGCTGCCTGTGTTCCATTTTTCTGTCATGTTGCACCCACGGGAAGGTAGCTATTATAGCCATCTGGACTGGGAGTAAGTTTTCTGCTGGTGGGTTTTTAAGCAACATGTCAACTCTTTGGAAAACATCAGTACCACTTCCTTCTGACTCCAACAGTTTCTCTGAATTCTTTCCAAAACAACATGCAATGCATCCACTGACTTTGCTCAGAAAACATTAACAACTTATATTTATTTGATGCTTTTAAAGTTATGAAATGTCCCAAAGTGCTTTGCAAATTCTTGGCTGAAATCCCAGGTCTCCATTAGACTGTTGAAACAATTGATCCTCATAAAAATAACTTAGCTTGATTGACAGCTCTGAGTCCCTGATGTCTTACATCAATTGTATTGTATTTATTTACACAAGATATTGAGTTTCACAAATAGTCATTTTGTTGCACAGAATTTGAGTATTCTTGAAAAAGAGGCATATTGTTAAAGCTTTACATATTGCTCCCAACCAGACAATTTGTAAGAATACCAATTCAAGGAGAACAGTAACACTTAGACTGCACGAAAGGTGTGTGTTGATTGGCACATTGACAAGTGGACTCTTGCTTGGTAGAGGCATTGCCATGGAGAATGCACCAATAAATGATATTAACAGTTAACTAATAGGCTTTGCTTACATATGAAGCCAGGCAGATTGACTGAGTAGTCAGAACGTTGTCTTGAGAAATTAACAAACAAATGGCTGTCAACTATTTTGTTGAGTTGAAACAGAGGCAATATATTTAGATGTTGTTTCTAACTATCAAGAATGAGGCCTTGTGTATTGATTGATATACAATCCAGTATACTCCGAGCCCAACTGACAATCCTAAATCAGTTGTCAGTGTAATTCTTTACACAATTTATGATAGTCAGGCTCACAGTGTAACACTCCTTCACCTACCACAGAGTCTCCTGCCTCTAGGAAAATCCAGGCCTTTGTATCCAAATCTGTGTACCACATTTATGAATATGAAGACAAAGTAGTAGAATATAGATTCGTGGGAATTATTCCAGAATGAGATCCGTCAGTTATGTAGATAAATTGGAGAAGCTGAATCTGTTCTCCTTAGAGAAGAGAAAACTGAGAGTAGATCTACTAGCTGTATGGACAATTATGACGGCTTTTGGTAAGGTAGATAGGGAGAAACCTTTCCCATTGGTAGAATGATTGATAACTGGAGGACACCATTTTAAAGTGAATGGCAGAAGAATAAATGGCGACAGGAGGGAAAACCTTTTTTTACATATCCAAGGTCTTATTGCCTCAAAGTACATGTCAGGATTAAGGGACCCCATTCTTTACTGTAATTATCTTTTTAATTCTAAAGAAACCCCTGCTAAGGCCTTGAAATAAAACGCGTGGGGTTCTAATGAGAGCATTTAGGAGACCGCATTGACAGGACATGTGAGGTCCAAATGTCACGTCCAGCACCAAATCGGAGTTGCATTCTGAGTGGTGTTACATCCTGTCACTCTGCATGTTCTTCGCATGTACACAACACACATGCACTAATACCCTTCAAGATGAGCGGCAAATTGGTCACCATTTCCAGGACTCTGAGGTCCATCAATGCTGACACCAGCAGTGTTATAAAGCTTAATTATGCATCCAATGATGTTCTGAGGAAGATGGCAACATTCTTACGTATTGTTTAAATTAGAGAGAAAACATTGCAGAAGGTTTGAGTTAAAATTGAAATAAGTAGCATTATTCAAATAATTAAACTATTTTCATCTTCTATATCTGTAATTAAAGATTTTGAATACAAACTTGGCTTACCTCATATTATTTGACATCAGAAGCTTAAAAGATTCCAAAGATTTATGCAATAATCCATTTTCATGTGAGCATTACAGTAACTGGTATTAATATGAAGTTGCTAATCAATAGAATGCTCAGTTCAGACAGATATGGGTGTCCTGATACATGAAATACAAAAAGTTAGCACAAAGGTACAGCAAGTAAATAGGAAGGCAAATAGAATGTTGGCCTTTATTCCAAGAGGGAGATAATATAAAAGTGTGGAAATGCTGGTGTAAGTGTACAGTGTATTGGTGAGGCCACATGTAGGGTACTGAGTAAAGTTTAGATTTTCTTATTTAAAGTGGGATATACTTGCAACGGAGGCAATTCTGAGAAATTTCACTAAGTTGAGTTCTGGATGAATGGATGAGGAAAGACTGAGCAGGCTGATCCTATACTATTTGGAATTAAGAAGAATCAAAGGTGATCTTATTGAAATGTATAGGATTTTAAGGGTGCTTGAGAGGGTTAATGCTGAGTGCATGAGAGGTAGAAATGTGAAGAATTTATTTTCTCGGTGCGCTATGCATCTTTGGAATTTTCTACCCCAGAGATCTGAGCAGGTTGAGTCCTTGAATATATTCAATGTTTCATAGACAGATATTGGTCTCAAGGAAGTTTTGAAATATAACGTACAAGTAGCGAAGTAGAGTAAAACTGACAATTGCCAGAGAAACTCTGCAGGTTTGGCAGCATCTTTGGAGAGAGAGCAGACCTAATATTTCAAGTCCAGTTCTGAAGAAGGTTCACTGGACTTGAAAGGTTTTCTCCAACAATTTCTGTTTTTGTTTCAGATTTCCCACACTTCTTTGTTTTATTTTAGACTAATATCAAATCAGCCATAATCTTATTGGATGGCAGAGCAGGATTAAGGAAATAAATGCTTTCCATGTTCACATCTCTTATATTCGTAAGTTACTTTTTTGTTTAATAAGCACCTATAATTCATATTAATTACTAATTTCCTCTATTAAGTGTTAAATTTCAAGTTATATTTTATTCAGTTACTACCATATATATCTATTTATTTATCTACCACTGTATTTTTCAGCACAGACAAGGAGGCATCTACACAAGCTTTGCAAAGGTAAACTTACCAGGGATACGGCACCTGCAGTCAATTGGCCTGGGTTGACTGAACTGTAATGCAACCAGAGTCTCAGGTTTGTAAAGGACTTCAAAAGTAGCATTTCTGTTGCCTGGTGACTTATTGAAATACGACCCCACCGATGCCCTGGCTCTTGGTTGCCTGCAACACTCTGCTACTGTTGCATCATGGCACAAATTCCAGACCAGTCAGGCCTGTACTTTTAAAATGGTTACATGACATCACGTTCTTCAACTTTAGTCACACTCTGTATCATAGTCAGCATAATGTATTCAGTTAGTCGGTTATGTGTGTATAATGTACAGTAACTTCAATAAGCTTAGAATCCAGACTGTGTGTAAGTCTATGAAATTGTAGCCATGTAAATATTTAGTGTTGCTAATAAACTTCAAGACATTTATCTCAACAAGAACCTGACTGATGTATAAAAGAACACCAATTACATCAGTTACTCTACTCTAAATGAAACCACCAGTGGGTGAAAGCCTTCAGCCATATGATCCAAAAATACAATGATATTAAAGAACACGCAAAAGTGAAAAACAACTAACACCAGTCTGTAAACAGAGCTCATCAAAAACAGTTCAACGTAATTATTGTGCCACTAACCAATATAATCTTCCCTGATATTGACTGTCCAAAACAACATCCCTCCCAGTCCTCCTATCCTCCAACTAAGGTAATTCTGACAAAGACTAACATGGACAGCGACAACATTTGGTGTTGCAGGATCAGCAGACACTACAGAAATCCACTTCAGAGAGGATGATAAATTCAAGCAGAATACAATGTCAATGATTCACATAAAAGCGAAGAAACAAACTTATTTTGGGCATAGATTCATCAGATCTGGAAACTGGGAAGTAAATGACCTCCTTTGTACAATTGAACAAATTGAAATAAGAGGGAAGCCAATAGTAAAAGACAAGATCAGGGGTCCTTGACTCACATCATAGAGCTGACACTTCTAGGTTACTGAGAAACATAGAATCAGTGAAAATATGAGTTGGAAGAGGACATTCGGCCCTTTAAGCCTGCTCTGCCATTCATTATGATAATTCAAATCAAAAGCTGTTTCCACCTTTTCCCCCCTATCTGTTGATCTCTTTATCCCCACATGCTGTTTCCAATTCCTTCTGGAAATCATACAATATTTTGGCCTTACTGCTTGACTGACTCACTACTCTGGGTGAAGAAATTTCTCCTCATCTCAGCCCTAAATAGTTTACCCTGTATACTTAAACTGTGACCGCTGGTTCTGGACTTAATTCATTAGAAACATCCTTCCTGCATCTGCCCTGTCTAGTCTGTTAGAATTTTGTAGCTTTCTATGACATTCCCCACCCTCATTCTTCTGAACTCCAGCAAATAAAATCCTGAATCAATCCAACCTGTCTCCATGTGTCAATCACTCAATTGCAGAAATCAGTCTAGTAAATCTGCACTGCACTCCCTCTGTAGCAAGAACATTAATCCTCAGATAGGGAGGCCAAAACAGCACACAATATTCCAGGTCGGGTCTCACCAAAGCCCTATATATTTGTAGCAAGACATCCCTGCTCCTGTACTCAATTCCTCTCAGTATGAAAGCCAACATATCATTCGCCTTCTTTACCACCATAACAGCCTGTAAAGAAGTTACTAAAGAAACAAAAAGAGGTAGATGAAATTGTTGGATTATTTATAAAGATCATCTCAATGAGGCAATGTAAAGAAAAAATAAAGGATATACAAATATTTAAGTAAGCCAGTGGCAATGTTTTGGAATGATGCATGAAAAAAAACTTATAAAATGGAGTAAGGTGAGTTTGCTATGGTCTAAAGTTCCTCAAGGCATCTTTCAGTCAGAGTTTATAGTGTGACTGAGAGAATTCCTGAGTTCTTCTTGCATGAGCAGTGCAGAAGACCAAAGACAGAAAACCCAGAGTGGAAACGAGGAGAGTGGAGTTGTGGCAGAGGGTTGGGAAATGGAAGATGAGTAGTATGGTTTGAAGGCATGAGCCACAGGACAATGAAGTGAGGAGAACATTTGTAGAAAGTGCAAAATTTTAGCTTAGAAATTTTTGATTAGTTTCCCTGATCTAGAATTAATTGGACTATAACAAGTGAAGACCAGTGCTTTATAATGAGATCATGTTAAAGCTAATAGAAATCACAGATGATCTGGAGGTTGGTGGGATGGGGGAGGTGACTTACTGAAGGTGGGGGAAGCCGAGTCATTCTCTAAATGGGTGATGAGAAGGTGAGAGCAGATACAGAAATGCATTCTAGATATCTTCATGGACATTGATTAAGTAGAGTCAAAGATCTATCCAGACTGAAGAAGATGACAGTAAACGTGTTCTTTCAGGCAAAAATGGAAAAAAATTGGCTGCATTGTATAAAACTTTTGTGGGAATGTGAATAGGAAGGAGTGCAATCCAGATTTTGTGGAGCCTGTATGTTATATACAGGAAAATGACTTTGTAGAAATGCACAGGTCAGCCTAAGTGAGAAAGTAGTGATATCTACACTCTGATGGGCTGTTGTTTAAGACAGATATATGGCACCCAAGGACCATCATATTGAATTATAGAGAAGCAGCGTATTCCTTGTGCAAACATAATAATGAAACTATCTAAACTATAATTGTTCATGTGCTAGTCAGCATCTAAACAATCAAAGATGCAGCTGAGTACTAATTTAATAAGAGGATAATTAAAATAGTCAAAACAAGGAAAGAGTAGTTTGGTGAGACTCAAGATTGGCTACATGTGTATACAGGGATAAAGGGGAGAACTGGGCCACCTGGGGTTGCAGAAGGATGGTTGGAGGCAATGATGGGAAAAAACCCTCAGCAGAAGAGTTCATATTAGATGAGATTCTGGGAAAATAGTGCTTATTATTTTGTGTAGAATCACAGTGAAAGTGATAAAATCGATGTAATTTCATGTCCAATTTTGTTTGGAAAGTGCAGAAGAAACAGTCAGTTATATCTTGTATGAAGATTACTCTGATGCCATTTTACGAGTTTCATCAGCTCTTGAGAGAAATATCGCAAACTTAGAGAATACTAGGTGACTAGTTCAGTTAATATTTACAGTGAACTTACTTAGTCATTCAAGCTACAATTGATTAATTATTTTGTTCATTCAACAAGAGGAGATCACACCAAATGCAGTAAAGATAATGCATTGAATTGGAAGACATACACATAAATTGTTACTTCACATGGGGTTTTCTGGGCCCCTGGGCAATAATGTGCAATCTGATATAATATGAATGAGAAAACATCAGATAATAAAGCACCTGTCACAACCTTAAGATGCTGCAAAGCACTTTATAGGCAATTAAATACTTTTTGAAAGGTAGTCACCATTGTAATGCAGGCAGCGTATGTGTTGGCTCATTGGTAACATAACTGGTTTCTGGGTTTTGAAGCAGAACACAATAGGTAAAAATCCTACTCCAGTGTCTTGAGATTATTTTTGGCACGGAGAGCTGTCGGCATTTCCATCATAAGGATAAAATGTTAAAGAGCAAATGTGTGTGCTCTCACAAGTTCATGGGAAGGATCCCATGTCACTATTCAGAGGACAGCAGGATTTCTTTGGTGCCCTGGATAAACATTTATCATTGACCAGTGTTACTAAGTATAGATTAACTTGTTATTCATCTCATTGCGGTTAGTAGAATCTTGCTGTGTGTGAATCGGTTGCTTTCTTTCCCTATTTTACAATAGAAACTTATATCTGCATCTGAAATAACAGATTGATTGCAATGAGCATTATCTCACAGTGATGGTATCATAGAATCCCTACAGCACAGAAAGAGGCCGTTCAGTCCATCCACTCTGCACTGATTCTCCTAAGAGCATCCTACCCAGACCCATCTCTCTGTCCTATTCCTGTAACCCTGCAATTCCCATGGCTAATCCACCTAGCCTGGACATCCATGTGACACTATGGGGAAATATAGAATGGCCAATCCACCTAACCTGTGGGAGGAAACCCAAACACGTGGTGGAAACATATGCAGACATGGGGAGAACATGCAAACTCAACACAGACAGTTACCCAAGGCTGGACTCAAGCCTGGATCTCTGGTACTGTGAGGCAGCGATGCTAACTACTGTTCCATCGTGCCGCCCAACATAGGGACTTGGCAAATAATGTAAGACTCTGTGAGAAACAGACATAAGGCTATGTCCTCCTAACAGTCTCTGTCATAACATAGATCTTATTATTTTAACTATGAACTGTTGCAAAGATGCAATAAACTACATCTTGTTTACTCCAAAAGTCTCTTCTTATTAGATCAGAAAATGGCTACCTTCAAACATACACTTGACCTCATAAACTCCTAAAAAAATACACACTTAGAAGGTACGAATGGCAGTGCACACAACATGGTGATAAGCGTGTGATTTACAAGATGATCAGAGGATTAGATAGGGTGGACAGTGGGAGCCTTTTTCCTCGGATGGTGATGGCTAGTACGAGGGGACATAGCTTTAAATTGAAGGGTGATAGATATAGGACAGATGTCAGAGGTAGGTTCTTTACTCAGAGAGTAGTAAGGGTGTGGAATGCCCTGCCTGCAAAAGCAGTAGACTCGCCAACTTTAAGGGCATTTAAATGGTCATTGGATAAACATATGGATGATAATGGAATAGTGTAGGTTAGATAGGCTTCAGATTGGTTTCACATCGAAGGCCAAAGGGCCTGTACTGCGCTGTAATGTTCTCTGTTCTATGTTCTATGTTCTATTTGCAGATCTAATTTAGTAACACCACTTCAAAAGAGGCAAACATGCTGGTAATCCAAAGACTTCAAAAAAAAAAGGTACTGACAACTGCTGAAACTAATGATCTCTAAAAACATCATGGCACACACAACACTGAGGGAAAAACTCAAAGAATGACAGGAAGCATTTCATACCTGACAGTCAATGTGATGAAATGGAAAAAATCTGCAGCTCCAAAGTAGAGGAACAAGTTCCATTGTGAGGTGATGGTCTGTGGGAGTGGTCTCGAATCTGTGTTTAGTCAGTGACTGAAGAGACACTGGAGATTGCAGGAGGCTAAACTAAAATTCAGTAGTGCAAAAGGGAAACTAAATGGTTCAGTAAAATAGAATTGAAAGTGAGGGAATTTTAAAAATAACTTGCAGCTCAGATCAGGCATCAATGGCACACCATATGGATAACATGAGACATAGGTGGAAATAAAGTGATTAACAGGGGCAAGGGAGGAACACATAAAGTTTGGGAGTGAAGAATTGAGAAATTACAATTACAGTCAATTTAAGCAGGTGAGTTTTGGGCAATTTAAAGAAGTGAGTGATTCTCTAGCACAGGTTTTTTTTGGTAGGCTGCATTACAGCTAAGAAAGATAAGAATTCACCTTTACATTAAAAAAAGAGGAAGTCCTCCAATAAAGACATAAAGTATAGGAAAATTGACATTGCAGCCACAAAAAATGGGAATTCTTCATTACAACTTCAAAGGCACAGAAATCCTCAATAAAAAATGAATGAAGAAATCCTTCAGTACAGCAACAAATCACAGAAGAATAAAAATATTGCAAAATAAAAATCTTTAAAGAAGATACCTATTCATGTAGGAAGCCATGGCACTATAAATTATATCACCAGGAGAATTGTCGTAGATATTCCTGATGACCCCTTGTCAGATTTATTACAGTCCCAAGAAGACTTGACTATTGTAACCACCATTCTTATAGCGATTGAAGCATGAGACTAGAAGCAAGACAAATTAATCATGAGGGGAATCTATTTTTTTTTTAAAATGCAGAAGCACAAAAGAGACACGTGATAAGCTAATGCACTGGGCCAGATAGACGCCAGGGTCTACAGTTTTTGCCAATGCTGTTGAGCAAAGAATCCCCACACAGTGCTCAGCTCATAAATCTAAGTGCTTTAATTGTAAAATAATAGCTCACTTTCAGAAAATGTACCAAAGCAGTATTAAGTAGGAAAAAAACAAAAGTCAAAACAATGATATATGACAAAAATCCTAATGGAATCAGATCAAATGTTTTGGCAAAGTGACATTGATGTTGATGGGCATCTCAAAAATTTCAAGTTAAACACAGGATGAAGTGTCATAATATTATTGGATAATAGGCTTTGGTTGTAACACAGTGTTTACAGCTGACAGAAGTTCAATAACATTGTCCAGGGGGCAATGCACTTAATGATAAAGGTTTGCTACAAACACCTTCCAACAGAGAGGACACCAAATTTTAGAAAACATATAAGCACTTCACAACTCAGAATTCTCTTTGCTGAATAGAAAGGCCTGTATTGACCTCAATTTCACTCAAAAGGTAGAAGAGTTTAAGCAACACAAGCTTAAGTGTTCCTCTGAAAAGATGCATCCCAATTTATTTAAAGGGTTAGAAAGGTTAAACATTTAATGTCATATTACAATGAAAAAAGATGTGAAACCCTTATTCACTTATGTACCAGGAAGATACTGTATCCCAGAGGTTGAGACCCAATTGCAGAAATTTCACATGTGGTCGTTATTTTCCTCATCACAAAAAAAATCAGTGGAGATTGAGCATGGTTCCCAGGCTGAATCGTAGTATTAGAATTTTTATTGAACTTTCATGAGGTGGCAGTGAGAGAAACCTTATTTTCATAATTGACAAGAGTCTAGCTAAACTGTCCAAAAGCTGAGTTATCATGAAACAAATAGCGGATTATGGCAAGTGCCATTGGATGAATAATCAAGATTTGTTTCCTTCTATAACTCCCTTTGAAAGATTTTGCTTTATAGGATTATTGTTGGGAATTGCATTTGCCCCAGGGGTTTTCAATGGACTATATTAAATGTTTTGCAAGATCTTCATGTGTCATTTACCATAGGAATGATCCATGGGCAATGGTTGAAGACCATGACAGGGACTACATGAAGTATTATCACATTTTAAAGTAGAGGGCCGTAAGCTCAATGACAAGTATGAATGCTCCAAAGAATCCATTCTATTCTTAGTACACATTGTCATTAGCAAAGGTGTAATGGCAGGTTCTCAGAAAACTAAAGCCATTATGGAGTTTGCCACTTCAGTATCAGTCAATAATCTTCAGAGTTTTGGTTACAGTGAATTAGTAGGCAAAACGTTTGACTAACCCAACAACCATTACAGAACCCTTGAGACACAAAGAAGACACAAAGACGATGAGGGAATCCCCATCATGAGAACACTTTGCAGGAGATTTTAAAAACTATTGATGTTTGCAGAAGTTTTGGCACATTAAAATCCTTTATTTCCAGCAATAATAGCAGCTGATGCTTCAGCAGCAGGTTCAGGAGCATTAATCTTCCATGAGAAGCATGCCTCTAAGAGTACACACATTGCAACTCTGTCTCATGAGCTTTGCTTACAAAACAGTTTACTTTCAGGAAAATGGCAGATGTCAGCAGATGCACACTCCAGAGTGACAGTTGACAACTTTAGCAGCCCACGGTGTCAATTTCACCCAAGAGATTGAGTCACACAAATGAACATTTTGATCCCATGTAACTTTGGTTATCCTCAAATCACAGGCAAAGGCAAATTTACTCAGAGCAGCCAAATGTCAGGAAGGGCTCTTGAACCAAGCATCAACGTTCCTGTTTATAAAAAAAACTATTCTCTACAGTAGTCACAGATAACTCAACCTTCACCTAGTCTATATTGCTTTGTTAATCTTCATTGACATTGTTCAAATCCAGTAGGTGTAGAGTTAATGGTACAAAAACAAACTTGCTGGAAAAGCTCACCAGGTCTGGCAGCATCTATGAAGGATAAAACAGAGTTAATGTTTCGGATCCGGTGACCCTTCCTCAGAACAGTTTCTGAGAAAGGGCCACCGCCCAGAAACGTTAATTCTGTCTTTTCCTTCATAAATCCTGCCAGACCTGCTGAGCTTTTCCAGCAAGTTTGTTTTTGTTCCAGATTTACAGCATCCGCAGTTCTTTTGGTTTTTATAGAATTAATGGTAGTTGTCTTTTCCGTAGGATGGGGATTTCAAAACTACAGGGCAAATTTTTAAGTTGAGAGGAGAGGGGGGAAATTTTTTTACACAGAGGGTAGTTTGCATGTGGAATGAACTTCCTGAAGAAGGTGGATGTGGGTACAATTAGAACATTTAAAGGACATTTGGATAAGTACATGAACAGGAAAGGTTTAGAGGGATATGGGGTAGGGGTAGGCAGGTGGAGCGAGTTTAGTTTGGGATTATGTTTGACATGGACTGGTTGGACCGAAGGGTCTGTTTCTGTGCATTATGACCCTATGGCTCTGTGACTCATAAGCAATGTGGTACTCAATCCCATGCTCTCTGCAAAAGTAACCTACAAACAAGCTTTGGTTTTACCACACTGCCATTGCATTTACGACAGAATAGCTTACCAGTGAACAACACAGCAAGGAACCATTTAGTCCCAGCATGTCATCACAAGCAGGCTCTGCATATAGAGGTAAAGGAGTTTTTTGTATGATTATGGGGCAAAGTTAGATTTAATGGCTGCCAAATGGCACTTATATACTGCTATGTTTTTATTTAATATGCCTAATTTGCTCAGCATTTTAAAAATGTTCAGGCTAAAATTCCTTTTTTGTCAGTTATTCTTAAATCATTAGTACTGTACAATTGAAGGGACTGGGTGATATTTTGGTATGTTCTAATACCATGCTTGGATTAGAATTCTGTTTGGTCAGGTGTGCATTTATTTGAAGTGGACTGTATTTACAGGAAATATAAAAATACAGTAGACTTTTTTGTGTGCCATAAAAGGCACAGTGTGACATACTGCTCCGATCATTAAAAGTCACAGAATTACCTTTTATTGAAGAATAACTCCACTGAAAGAGCTTGGACTCATTTAATAAGTGAAGAGCTAATATTACTGAAGAGTACTTTCTTATTAAACTGTACAGCACTCATTTGCAAAGCACATAATAAAAAATTGTACTTCATGGAGGAAAAGTATAAAGCTTTCATTCCCAAGATCCCCGGTATCACTCATACAGAGTGTATCAGTCAGTGGAGTGCAGTCAGAACATTAATGCAACAGCAATATTTCTGTTCCCAGTGCAGCTTTACTGCACTTATGAGATTCAATGTTCTTTAAACCTTTCTCATGCTGCTGTCTGTTGAAACTTTATTGTTCCCACTGTGATAAAGACTGAGATCCAGGAGATGAGACAGTGATTAAGAAATTACATTAACCTCCCGGGACATTTTAACAATAGTAACAGTAAGATGATATCAAAAAAGAAAGAAAAACTTTTGCGAAGTACAAAAGGAGTTACTTTCACAAATATATCTCCATTGAAATAGTACTTTTTTATTTTTAAATAGTAAAAATTATTTGGTTTATACCTAGCTTTAGGTTGAGTTAATTTTCATTGGTACCGTTTATACATCATCTAACTTTTGCAACAAGTTTATAGTTCAAATAAATTAAATATTTTAATTGTGATTATTGATGATTTGTTTATTCCATGGCTCTGTTCAGTGCACTGATGATATAATATCAACTGGGTAACATCTCAGCATTTCTTATGGGGCCAGTGTGAGTTACCTTATTAATTCATGATGTCATCAGTTACATTGCTCTTCAAACTACAGCCTTCAAAGTCTGACATTTCATACCATCTCTGTCACTCCATTTCCTCTGTGGCCCAGTTGCCTCATAATTATAGACACCCTTTAGCTCCTCAAAATGGTCCAGATCTTATGACAAACCAACATCATTCCAATTCCTTTGACTACCAACAATCGCAGCAGTGGCTTGCTTCAAGCTGCTTTTAGGATTTTGTATAATAACGTAATAAATTTAAGTCCCTCACCAAACCCTTAGTATGATTCTCTTCCAATTATGACTTGCAACAAACTCACACGTCATTTTATGTCACTTACAGTGTGAAGCTTCCATTTCATTACATGATTTATATTTTTCATAATGACAGATTCCTTCAATGTCTAACACTGCTGCAGGAGACAACTACTTTTTTCACAGGATTATACAAAAATTATGACCTCTTTAAGGGAGTTGGTGGAAAAAAGGCAATGTCACTGGCCTAGCAACCCAGAGGCCTTTGTTAATATTGTGGGGATAGGAGCTCAAATCTCACCAGGCTGTTGTTGAAAACTAAAATTCAATTGAGAAATTTGGAATTAAATTCTAGTCTCAGTAATGGTGATCATGGAACTGCTATATCTACAAGGCACAAGTCAGGAGTATAAAGAATACTCTACTCGCCTGGAAGAGTGCAGCTCCAACAACAGTCAAAAAGATCGACGCCATTCAAGACAAAGCAACCTCCTGATTGTAACACCATCCACCTTTACCATTTAGCCTCCCAGATTCACATGTACCATCTATAAAATGCACTGCAATAAATCATCAAATCCCCGACAATGGTACTTTCCAAACCTGCAGTCTCTTTCAGCTAGAAGGGAACAGAGGAGAGGAGCACCACCACCTTGAAAGTTGCTTTTCAAACCACATGCCTTGTTGACTTAACATAGAAACATAGAAGATAAGAGCAGTAGGAGGCCATTTGTCCCTTCACGCCTGCTCCGCCATTTATCACAATTATGGGTGATCTTCCAGCTCAATAGCCTAATCCTGTTTTCTCTCCATAACCTTTGATCCAATTTGCACCAAGTGCTACAACTAGGCGCCTCTTGAACACATTTAATGTTTTGGCATCAACTATTTCCTGTGGTAATGAATTCCACAGGTTTACTATCTTTAGGTGAAGAAATGTCTCCTCATCTCTGTCCTAAATGGTCTACTCTGAGTCCTCAGGCTGTGAGCCCTGGTTCTGGACACACCCACCATCAGGAACATCCTCCCTGCATCTACCCTGTCCAGTTCTGTTGGAATTTTATAAGTCTCTTTGAGATCCCCACTCTTTCATCTAAGCTTCAGCGAAAATAATCCAAACCTAGTCAATCTCTCCTCATACGTCAGTCCCACCATCTCCAGAATCAGCCTAGTAGACCTTCACCACACTCCCTCGAGAGCAAGAGCATCCTTCCTCAGAAAAGGAGACCAAAACTGCACACAATATTCTAGTTTGGCCTTACCAAGGCCCTGTATAACTGCAACAACACATCCCTGCTCCTGTGCTCGAAACCTCTCGCAACAAAGGCCAACATACCATTTACCTTCTTTACTACCTGCTGCACCTGCATGCTTATCTTCAGCGACTGGTGCACAAGGACACCAAGGCCCCGCTGCACACTCCCCTCTCCTAATTTACAGCTGTTCAGGTAGTAACCTGCCTTCTCGTTTTTGCTTCCAAAGTGAATAACCTCACATTTATCACATGCCGATAAAAATTTGCCCACTCCCCAACCTGTCCAGATCATGCTGAAGGATCTCTGCATCCTTATCACAGTTCACCCTCCCACCCAACATTTTGTTTTCTCATCCAAATTGTGAATAGCTGGGGTCCCAGCACCAATCCCTGTGGCACCCCACTAGTTACTGCTAGCCAATTTGAAAAGAGCCCATTATTTCCTCCTCTTTGTTTCCTCCCTGCCAACTAGTTTTCTGATCCATCTCAATACGCTTCCCCATTTCCATGCTCTTTAATCTTGCACAATAATCTCTTATACAGGACTTTGTCAAACGCTTTCTTAAAGTCCAAATATACCACATCGACTGGCTCTGCCTTTTCAACTCTACTAGTTACATCTTCATAGAATTCCCACAGATTTGTCAAACACGATTACCCTTTCATGCTGACTCTGTCTGATCCTGCCACTGTTTTCTAAATGCTCCGCTATAAAGCGCTTGGTAATGGATTTGAGAATTTTCACCACTACTAATGTTAGGTTTACTGGTCTATAATTCCCTGTTTTCTCTCCACCTCCCTTTTTGAAGATTGGAGTGACATTAGCTACCCTCCAATCTGCAGGGACAGCTCCAGAGTCTATAAAATCCTGGAAGATGACCATCAATGCATCCATTATTTCTAGAGCCACTTCCTTAAGTACTCTCGGATGTACATTATCAGGCCTTGGAGTTTTATCCACCTTCAATCCCACCAATTTTCCCAGTACCATTTCGCTACTAATATTGATCTCCCTCAATTCTTCCCTCTCACTAAAACTTGCATTCCCCAACATTTCTGTTATTTGATTTATGTCCTGTTTTGTGAAGACAGAAGCAAAGTATATATTCAGTTCATACAACTAGAATCATCATTATAGAATTCCACAGTGTGGAAACAGGCCATTCAGCCCAACAAGTCCACACTAACCCTTTGAACAGCATCTCACCCAGACCCATCCCAGTTGCTCAGCTATTTGTTTGTCCCCTATGAGACATTCCTCCGTTTCTGCCTGGAGGGGATCTACATTTGTCTTCAGCAATCTCTTTCTCTTCACGTACCTGTATAAACTGTTAGTGTCAGTGTTTATATTCCCTGCAAGCTTACTTTCATTCTATATTTTCCCCTCCTTAATCAATCCCTTTGTTCTTCTTTGCTGAATTCAAAACTGCTTCCAATCCTTCGACATATTATTTTTCTTCGCCAATCTGTATGCTTTTTACTTGGATCGGATACTATTTCTAATTCACTTTGTAAGCCATGGATTGGCCCTCTTGCTCATTTGCTTTTGCGCCAGTCATGAATAAACAGTTGTCGCAGTTCCCCCATGCATTCCTTGAATGTTTGCCATTGCCGACCCACTGTCATCCTTTTAAGTAGCTCTCCCCAATCTATCAAGGCCAGCTCACACCTCATATCTTCATAGATGTCTTTATTAAGATTCAGCACTCTAGTCTCCGAATCAACTACCTTATTCTCCATCTTGATGAAAAATTCTATCATGTTATAGTCACTCATCCCCAAGGGGTGTCACACAGCTAGATTGGCAATAATACCCTTCTCATTACACAGTACCCGGTCTAAGATAATCTGTTCTCTTGTTGGTTCCTCCACATATTGGTCAAGAAAACCATTCTGGATACACTCCAGGAATTCCACTACAGCAATGTGGTTGATTTGATTTGCCCAATCAATGTGCAGATTAAAATCACTCATGATTACCGATATTCCCTTATCTCATGCATCTCTAATTTCCTGTTTAATGCCATTCCCAACATCACCATTGCAGTTTGGGGGTTTATATATGACACCCACTAATGTCTTTTGCCACTTACTATTTCTCAACTCTACCCATATAGACTCCACATTGTCAGAGCTAATATCCTTTCTTACTACTGTGTTAATTTCCTCTTTAACCAGCAATGCCTCTCCACAACCTTTTCCTTTTTGCCTGTCCTTCTGAAATACTGAATACTCTTGGACATTCACTTCCCATCCCTGGTCACCCTGCAGCATGTCTCTGTAATTGCAATTATATCATACCCGTTTACATCTATCTGCGCGATTAGTTCATCCACATGCAAATGCTCTGTGCATTAAGGCACAAAGCCTTTAAACTTGTCTTTTTAACGTTGTTTGTTTCGCGCTTATTTTTCTCAATAGCACTGTTTGAATTTTGTCCCTGGTTTCTCTGCTTATCACTTTTCTTATTCCTTTTTCTACCTTTTGTTTTAGTCCTCCCTCCTTCTCTGACTCCTTCCATAGGTTCCCATCCCCCTGGAGTATTAGTTTAAACCCTCCCCACCTGCTCTAGCAAACACTCCTCCAGGACATCAGTCCCAGTCATGCCTAGGTGTAACCCATCCAATTTGTGACTCTGAACTACATTGCCATTCATTCACTGACAATAGGTGAAAATCCTGGCAGTTCCTTGCTAACAAAAATTGTGGGTGTGCCAACACCAGATGATTTAAGAAGGCAGCTCACATCATCTTCTCAAGGAGACTTTGCAATGTACAATAAAATATTGGCCCAAGTAGGAGGACCCACACCCATGTGGGCCGGGTGACGCAAAAATATCCTTCTGAGGTCCGAAAAGAAATCTTTGGGATTCCTCTGCCGCAACATTCCCTTCCCTTTTGTGTGACCATGATCATTTTCAATTGCTCCTTAACTTGCTGTATCCTTAAGTGGCTGAGTAGTCACAATATTTTCCCTTTCCCATCTACCTGATTATTCTTAGTGAGTCTGATATTAGAAGGAGCAAAATTCTCCCTTTAAATCTTCCTCCACAATATGAAACAATCTTCCATACACTGAAATGATTTGGTAACTATTCCCACACAACCACATTAATAGAAGTTAGAAGATGGTTCTGCATGATGAAACATCATATATGATATGGAGCACAGAAACTGTTGATCAACCAGTCCATATCAATAATAAACTTAACAGTTAAAAATAATTCTAACATAAAAGAAACAAGAAAAGTTTTGAAACCTTTCTTAGTTTTGAATAATAAGGTTGATTTTCCAAATTAGGAAGAAAATTGTCCCAGAAACTCTTAACTCTGGTCTGGTTTCAGCGGAGATCACATTTCTTTTATTCATTCATGAGATGTGGGTCTCATTAGCAAAAGCAGCATTTATTTCTTACCTGTGTTTGCCCTTGAGGCAGTGGTGACAAATCACTTTCTTGAACCATTGTAGTTAGGGGTGCAGGTACACCCACAGTGCTGCTAGGTGTGGTGTTCCAGGATTTTGACACAGGAGTGATGATATATTTTCAGATCATAGTGGTGTATGGCTAGGAGGGAGGATTGCTAATGGTAGTGTTCTCATGCATTTGCTGTCCTTGCTCATCTGGACATTCAAAGTTGTGGTTTTCAAAGGAGATGTCTAACATTGAGGAGCTTGTATCCACTGTCGAATGAATGAGAATTCTAGGACGATCTGAGCACGAACATGAGGATGATTTGAGGATTGAGCATGGAGGGGAAGATCCAGGTTTGTCAGTCTCCTCTGTGTCTGCTGTTACTCAGGTTTGGAGTCCAATTACACAAGTCTCATTCAAAGGGCTAAAGCATTGGCTTGAGAGGATGATGATGGGAGATGATATGTTCCATAGGCTCAAGACTCTTTCCCACATGATACAAAGTCATCCACAATGGGCACCAAGTAACTTGGTGGCACAGAAAGAAGAGGTCAAGATGAGGCACCAACATTGCCGAGTGATGATCTGATCATTTAGTCCAGCCATGCCCTAACAACTGCAGAAGTGTCAGGTATCGAATATATGCAATAAGTCAGCCTGGGGCTGAAATGTGAGTAGGGCTACATCATTAACAGGATAAAGGAAGTAAATTTTCAAAACCAAATCATGAGGATCCCATTGAAGAGCAGCAGCCTGCCATGACACCTTCTTATCACTGAAGTAATGGTAAGAGAACAAGTTCAGGAAGCTACCAACACAAATATTACTATTTCATTCAGGCAAAATACCCAGCAATGAAACATTAAAGGATTGGTACAGAACCTGAGTGGGGCAACAAATGAAACATGAATACATTGTAGATTTATTTCCAGAATTGTTGCATGAAAATTTGAGCTGATAGCAAGGAAAGCTTCAATTTGGCAGAATATCTTTTTTAATGGAATCACATATTAGAAAAACATTACAGAACTGTTCACAGGAGCTACTAGTGGAGTTTTAAAGTGAGGGTCCTGCAAACTGGTGATTGACATACCGATCTTGCTGTTTGTTTATAAATCAAGTTACGGTCGACAATATAACTCTGAAATACCTCTCCTATGAACCAGGTTTGATAACCTGGAGTTTCCTCTGCATGTACAATCCAGCAGTTAGAGCTGAAATTGCACCAAATGTTGGATCTATTTTGCCAACATCAAGTTGCACCAAAGTATCATTACAATATAAATTGCATTCGTCCAGACGTAAAAATAAGTGTTTTCCATGTAAGAGTCCTGAGGTAATTGGAACAGAGCCAATAGAATCTCAAGGTGCAATGGCAGAGGATTATAAAAGTCAAAGAAAAAACTGTTTTCCTTCAGAGTGAGGCTGGGGAATGCAAGGTAAGCAAGTCCTGTACATCTTAAAATTAATTCACTGCAATTACTCTCTTGAGAGTCTAAACTGCCTCAAATATCTCCCTTCTCACAGATGACTGATTCACAAAAGAAGGTCAGGAAGAGAGCATTTAACTTTGTCAATGAGAACCTACAGGCCTTTTTGGATAAGACAGAGGGAAGGCACAATCAGCTCAGCCTTTCCTTCCTATCTCAGCACTCATGTGAACACAAGAGGTGGCAATGGACAAAGGTGGCAAAAACACTGATTAACACATCAGTAACTCCCAGATTGGCCAAGGAGTATCACAGAAATACTCAAACACCTGACTGGAGCAGGGAACATAAGAAACTATCGATGCCTTAGCTTTTTCCCTTGCTCACTTCAAATATCCTGTTTGGGTGAAAGAAGCTGATCGTTGACCAGTCGGCTAACAACACCACCAACCCCACCTCCAACCATCCCACCCACTGCCCCACTCCCAAAAGATGCAGAGCTGTAGCTCCAGATTCTTAAAGGGCTACAAGCTGAAAAGTATCAATTTTGGATTTTAAGCAAGACTGCATAAAGCATCTACTGTTTGGATCTTCTGGTTGCAAACTGTGTTGGGGTTGCTTTTTGCCTATAATGCCGTATAGCAGGCCAATCTATGCCATCCATTCAGACAGACGCCTCCTTGTAGGCATGAAATGTGCCTTGCTTGGACTTCAACACGTAACCCCCTGCCTGTGGTGGCTCCAGTCCTTGGTGTGTCAACTATGACAATGATAAAGTTGGACAGGGCATAAAACTCCATAACAATTCTTGTCACACTTTTTTTAATGGGTGTATTGAAATATACCACAGACTTATCCAAACAGCTCTAAAACAACCACAATGATTCCCTCAATTAATTAGCCGGTATACACATGAATGTGATTGCACCTTTTCTCTGCTTCAGCCTGTCTGTTCTTCCACTAGACACTTATCCCCAAGCATTCATGCATGTATTCGAACGCCTAACACTACTGCAGTTGTAAGGGCATGGCTGAGTGAAGAGGCCATTACCCAGCAATGTAGGTGCCTCATCTGGACCTCTTCCTCCTATGCTACCAAGTTACTTGGTGCCCATTGTGGATGACCTTGTATCATGTGGGAAAGAGCCTTGAGGCCATGGAACATATAGTCTCCCATTATCATCCACTTAAGCCAATTCTTTCACTTCTTGAATGAGGCTTGCGTAACTGGACTCTAAACCTGAATAACAGCTGACACAGTGCAGACTAACAAACCTGCATCTTCCCCTCCACCTTAAATCCTCAAGACACATCCTCAGATCAGAGATAGTAAGAACTGTTGATGCTGGAGTCACAGATAATACAGTGTGGAGCTGGAGGAACACAGCAGGCCAGGCAGCATCAGAGAAGCAGGAAAGCCGATGTTTCGAGCCAGACCCTTCTTCAGAAATCACATCCTCAGATCAATCCTGGAATTCTCATTCATTCCACAATGAGTCTTCAGTCTTAGATTTCATCTTCCAAAACCACAACTTTGAATGTCTAGAGGAGCAAGGAGAATACGTAAAGAGATGTTCATTCAATCGCTGAAGGGTAAGTAACTGAAAGGTACAAATTCAACTTGATTTGCACTAAAAAAAGATATAATATGAGGAATTCCATTTTAGCTAGCCAGATGGTTCGGCTTTGGAATGCGCTGCCTGATAAGAAAGACAGAAATTCAATAGTCATCTTCAAAAAGGAACTGAATAAATACTTGAAGGACAGAAAAATTGCAGATATGGGGATAGAGTGTGATTAACTGCACTGCTATCCAAAAAAGACACAAGGTTGGCTGTGCTGTGCTAAATTGTGATGTTAAAATCATAACAGGATGTGCAGCTTTATATCACAATCTGCAACTCTGAAAGTTCTGAAGGAAAACATTTACTGTCATGTACATGCTTCAATCACACAGAGCACACCAGGGAAAGCAACTAGTTTTCTCTGCCTTTACTTCGCTACATATTCTCCAGGTGAACAACATTGTGGGAGTGTCTACGGTCCAAGAATTGCAGGGCTTCAAGTACGTAGCTCATCATCGTCTTCTCAAAGGCAATTAGGGATGGGCAATAAATGCTGGCTGAGCCAGACGACACACACATCTCCATGAATGTTTAATTTATAAAACTCCCCAGCTATATAGAATAGGTACCCAATCACCTTTTGAATGCCAGTCTTTGTTTCCCCTTGCTAATCTGACATTGGTCTGCTGCAGATGCCTGGAAGGATTCAGCTAAAGTTTCTTCCATTTCCACTGTTATGGCTGAGCAGCATGAGGACTGAGACTTGGAGTGATCATGGAGCAAATTGTTTCTGCACTGTAACACTTTTCGTGATTCAGTGATTCATCTTTGTAGGTGCAAATGTGGAGGAAACCCTAGGCCGATATAAACAGGTCTCTATAGACATGACTGAGTAGCTTTTCTGGGTTTGCTAATGTGATTCCTGGGCCAATGCTGAGTGAGTGCCAGATGCCTGGAGAACAATTGCAGTTGCCTCTCTTCCATCTGCCTGAACTATTCCTCCTCCAAACCGTAACAGTAATTGGGATGCCCAATCAAACACTCAAGCTGAGCAATCTGGTTAGAACCGTGGTTGGCAGCTGGTGAAAACAACTTTGCTGCAGCTCGACATCTGTGCAAAATAAATCTGCGCTATAAAACTTCATCAAGAAATAGTTTAGAAAAGAAAGGCAAAAGCTATAAACCCTGACTGTCTGCAGATAAAAAAAAAACATGCTTCCACTGGGATCACATGTCAGTATTATCCAATAATGCTGGAGTTTGTAGAATCTGAAAAATGCACCAAATTTCTACCACTACAGGTGCAATTCTGGTTTCTACCTTTCACATGCAGCCAGCAAAGCTTGGGCCCTACTCCCCACTTCCCATTTACAACCCTTCATCTGTATGCTTGCCCATCCTAGTTTGAAGGCACACACACTTCATCAGCCCACTGTTCTGTATTAGGTTCCAAGGGAGCTGGGAAGCAGTTTCCCATGCACTAGGAAGATTCTGCCTTTGGGAGTTAGGGTGGTCAACCTTTTGGCTATAAATTGCAGGAAACAGTGGGAAGTTGACGTAACTCAGTCTCCTCATTTTCCAGTAGCTATAATTAATACTTTAAGCAGATAGAGAATCATAATGCAGCCAAACCAATATGAAATACAAATAAAGGTAACAAAATTCACATTACCATTAAAAGGCAGCCATAGTTTAAGAATATCAATTTGTTAACTTAGGTTCCAAAACACAAGTTTTATACAGTGAGACAATGCACAAAGAGCAGCCAAGAAAACCCACATGATTTATTAGTGCCACCAATTAAATTTAATTTGAATGAAATTTTAGATGCATTAGAGCCAAGGTATGTTCTCAGTGTCACTTTTAAAATCTTAAAAAGATTATGGAAACAATCTGGCACTAACGTTCAGGCCACCATACCAGGTTCCGTGACATGCGTACGTGCAAAATACCTGGACATGCTCTGTGAGGCCAGAAATTAGCTGTGGATTATAAGGCCACACATTATCACAAAAGAACATCATGATGGAACATCAGAGTACCCGCTTCCTGCAGTTGTCACCCAGGAGTGGCGGTCTCGGCCTGGCATGGCGGTCTTCTTCAGCGGATGCTTCCGGCCTAGTATCCTGCAGCTTGGCATGGCGGTCTCACGTCAGCTGCGTCTTCAGGGTATTGTTTCTAAATTGGTGTTGCCCAAGGCCAGGAGCTGTTAACTGAACTGTGATGAATTTTGTCTTAATTTTACTTTGTTTTATTATTACGTATGACTTTTGTCATTGATGTAGATGCTTTGGTGGGGCATCTTGTAAAACTTTTCGCTGCATTTTTCATGTAAAAGTACATGTGACAGAAAGTTTCTATTCTATTCTGTTCCGTTTCAGCAATGGCCCTAGATTTGGTCGCTCAATTGAGACAGGCTTAACTGAAGGAGTCGTTGTGAGCAATGATTACAAGGCATCAATTTAATCAAGAGGTTCTGATGATATCATAAACTATGATAGTCACTACTGAATCTGAGCTAGCCCATTAATTAGATAACAGCCTCCTGAATCAGTCCTGAAATGTTGTGTATGCACATGTTTATATTTAATGTATGTTGCTTGTTTTTATAATTTCTCCTTCTCTCCTGCAAGCATCTACTTATGCTGTGCTATGCTTCTGTAAACACAAAGTGCTCTCTGGTGCATTGTTAAATAAAATATTTTCATGTGTGTACCCAGACAGTGAAGTATTGTCGGGTTGTTTGATCCCGGGCATCATTAGTTAGATTTGATCCTATCTTTAACTGGTGTTTACATAAACGTACTTTCCAACAATGGTTATTGGATTACAATCAGGAATAGAAACCTTGGCTGATTTTTCATCTCTCTAGCCAAGGCATACAGTGACCAATTTTCCCTTTCCTTTGCCATCCTTAATAAGAACAGTTAAGTTGGCAGAGAGAAACCCGAGTCCTCCCTCTCTTTGTGCCTCACTTCTACTTTGGCCAGTGCATTTACTAAGTCTTTGGGGGAGCCCCTTGCTTGGATCTTTATTAATCACTCGGTTGGAAGAAATTATTTCGTAGAGCAGCAGGCATCTCAACAGTTCAAAGGCAATTGCTGAGACAACTCTGAAAAGCTGGTGCCAAACATTGATTCAACCCTGATTGCCAAACTGTGCTCACTGTTACCGAGAATTTGGAAACTCTGAAAGCAGAGCTTGGCCAAAAGTATGGGTGGTGGAGCAGATGTTTCAGCTGCAGGACTGATATGTGCAATCCAGAACCCATCATAATGCCTCCAGGTTACAGAATAGCTGTAATGAAACCAGAACATTCCCATATAGCAGCCATTTGTAAGCCTGGCACACGTACACAATACTGTAATCACAGTATGAATTCATGTGAGGGAACAAAATAAATAGTTATTTATTTAGTAGAAATCAGCTCTGCTTTCTCAGGCCACGGGCTTATTATTGATCCAGAAAATGTGGCCCTCGGCCTCACTAGTTTGGCATCATGTGAAGACACAGTGATAAGTTTGTGGATGATGGCAGCAACAGCTGCGGTATTCCTACCCCACGTCTGGGGTGAGCCTATCAGCGCAGCATGCCACTCTCATCTGCCGAGCAGCTTGCATCTCCCAGCATTGTGAAGCTATGATATGATTAATGAAGAGATGTCAGAAAGATAATTCTTTGTATCACGCAATGGTGGACAGAATTGTTTCCGAGGGTGAAAAAAGTCTGTCTTCCTAGAGCTGCACTGGTGGAGTAATCAGCTGTCTTCAGTCTTATAAATAGCAGCACAGATGTTGACAGAGAAATGCTCCCTTAATTATCATACAAACTGCTTTACTTGAGTGAACAGTTTAAACCGGCCTCCAAAGGAAATTCACTCAAGCAATTCCACAGATTACAGCTAATGAACAATATTTCTTTGTGCCTATTTAGTGCTCATTAAAATGTAAAAGCCTTTCATTTCAACAGGCCTGTAATAAATATTCCTTTCCGCTATGCGAGTTGAATGAAGTGGGGCAAATAAGTGGTTGAAGCAGCATCAGCCAATTCATTATCACTGCCTGTTGGGCAAATGGAGACCATTTGTATTCGGGCTGGTGGATGTGTGCTGCATCTGACTGCTAGAAAGTAAAGCAATGTGTAGCTTCAACCTTTGAACCCCTACCTCTTCCAAGGTAGCAAATCATAGGTTTCACAGTTGGCTGGGCACACAGTAATATTTAATTTACAGCAGAGGGTCATATAAATTCAATGAAAAATTCCAAATAAATATTTGAAAACTGTCCAAAAATGGAAATAAATGTTTATTAAAACAAATTGCAATGAGATAACTAGGTGTTTCACCTGGCAAAAAGTGGTTGAAATTCATTTTATTTTGTAAACAATTCATATGATTCCCTTGCACCTGTTATGTTTATATCAATCTAACATTTGGTGAAGGTGCAGGAAACCTGGGTTATACACAGCTAAGATAGTTTGAAAATCTGAATCTTTAATAAATTGAATCTGAAATTTTAAAACTTGCATTAAAACAAAATGGTTTCAATCTTCCCACACCTCATTCCAGGATAAAAACGCTTTGATAACTTTGTGAAACCCATATTTATACGATTCCAAAATAATTGGAGTTCATTGTGTGCTGGTCATTTTTCTGTTGCAAAAATTACATTCAGATCCAATGAAGAAAACAATGAATATGTAATGTCTGAGCATCTTCAAAATAAAATGATTAAAAGTCTACTGATATCGTTTGTGAAGCTTCAATCTAAATATCAAAATTGATAAATACCTACCTGTATCTGAATAAGGGATCCCTATGGATAGGTGTTGTCTAATACTGCACATATGTTGATCAAATGTACTTGTTGGTAGTGTGACCTACCAGCTGAAATGGGTCAATGCTTGATTCTGAAACTGAAGGTTGAGAGTTTAAGCGTCAGGACTATATGGTATTTGAACTCACTTGCCCTAAGTAGGTGACTTTTGCATTTCTTGGCCCAGACTCCGGATAGAGTACCATATGGAGGCAAAATGTCTATCCCACTTATTTAAATGCTGCTTTGTTCCATTACTAGCAATCAGACCAAAGTCAATGACAAACACTGGCTTATTTCATTTCCAGCTGGAACATAATGCAAAGTAATAAATGTAACAGGAAATGGAGGAATAAGAATGCATATACACCTTATTTTACGTTTCATTTCTACTATCAATAACATTCTCTTTTCTGATTAACAGACTGGTTTTGTTAAACATTTACAGACAAATAAACATTATTTTGCATCATTTTATCATCATGTTATTTGATGAAGTGTTTAGCATTTACCATAAATATTGAGGCTACGTCAAAGCTATGCAGGTTTGATTTCTGACACTTTCAAAGCACTGCCTTTGTTTATATAGTTTCTTTAGTAGCTTACTAGCTTCTTTTCTGATCACTTCAGCACCTAATGGAAGATTCAGCAATGACTGACAATTCCAACTCAATATCTCCATCATTGATAAGTGACCCTCTTGAGATATGGATTGATGTCTTTTTTTTTCTCTGATGCCCTCAAAGGAAACGAAGACAAGAGGAGTATTGCTGAGTGCTGGAGAGCTTGCTTACGTTTGCGTGCCTGCAGTGGTTGGATGCCAATGATGGCAGTCTATCAGTGCACCCTGCCTGCATATGAACAACAGATTTGTCAGCCTGTGACAGGCTGACAGCCCAGCTCCCAGCCGCTTGTCCACTGTTATTAAATCAGTACCTCTTCGGAGCATGCAGGCAAGAGGCAATCTGCTTCCTCCATTTGCGGAGGCAAGTTGCCAGTCAAAACCAAAATGTCTTGAGGCTGTAGCCCCAGTATTCCAGATAAAACTGAAAATGTTCACAACTTGCTTTGTACTTCAGGATTAAACAAAATTTTTAACTGGCTTGCAGAAGAATATTGCAGCCATAGTAGAATTTATTTTAAGTAATTAATGTGAATTCTAAGACAACAAAAGTGTTGCACTAACAAATTATGGCAAATCTCTGCATTGGAGGTTAGTCCCTGTATGCAGCACTGCAAATAAGCAGCATAGTTGTGAAAATTATTAAAAACTGTTTCTGGTCTTAAGCATCTTAGTTAGTGTTTCTTGTTAGAAAAAGAAGTCCAGGGATTATTTGGAGATCTTTAAGTAATTTTTGCTCAAGCTTTACAAACTAAGGTTAATTCCATTCACAGCTGTACATTACAACAGCTTGAAATATTTGAGCAAACATGAAGGAGAATTTCAGTAAATAACTAACTGCTGATTGGAACTCTGTTAATTATTTACAAGAATTAAAATTAGGTTATCATCTTTCTTTAAAAGCATGGTAGCCGTTTAAGAGGTAAGCAACTTGCACATAACATCACAATGGAATTATGGTATCTGTTGCTGAAGTCAGTAAATTCTATCAGCGGGGTGGATTGAATAGAGAACTGTTTACTAAGTGCAGCTGGGTTGATCTTTTCACAAGCACTTGATAAGTGAGAAAAAATACTGCCTTTTAATAATAATGCTACAGGACTCTTCAGTGTAAAATATAATGGATTCCATCAGACTCACTATTCTCTATCACATTTATTCAATTGAAATTGATACCTTAAGACTAATTAGAACAGACTTCAATGTGGACAAATACACTTAAATGTACTCCTTTCCACTTTTGTCAGTCTCAGCAGGGAAGGGAATTGCAACCGGATGTTCTGACATTTAACAGAAATGCAAGGTACTGCTGAACTTAGGTGATAATTTCCGATCTTCCAGTTACGTTTATTAACTAAACACGAAATTTCAAGAGGCTACCAGTTTGTAGGTGTTTGCACGTTTAGTTTTTGTCCACCATCTTTTCCTTTTTCATAGAATTAACCAGCATCCTCAAAATATCTGCAAAGATCATTGTGTGCTATTGTTGCAGTGTGAACTGCTATAATAATTAACCAGTGAAAGTTCAACCCAAATTACAGAGTCAGAGGATCATAAAATTCCTGTATATTGATCTATACAGATTTAATTTTTAATTTTGTTTTAAATCCAGTCCAATTAATATCTTGTGGGGGATTTTACCATTGATGGTAACTGAAGGCAGTGTTACCACAGCCGTTATCCAATTACATACCGACTGGTAGCAGCCAAACATTTTACGGTCAGCTAGTTGATTTTCTCCCTCTCTGCAGTGACAGTTGTCATCATCAAAAATGAAGGAAGTTTGGATTGATGCACAACAGAACAGAAAAATGATCATATTGATCCCACATTCAATTTTCCTCATAGTGTGCTTGTGTAACTGATTGCAACTGGTTTGAGTAATGCCTGTAAGATTTGATTTTTAGAGCAGCATTATCTAATGGAAAATGTGGCTGCGTTAGTGAATGGTACCAGTACAGCATCATTCTTAACTTTACCAGGTAAAGTGGTCTACCAGGTATATTAGTCTTCTAGTGGATTCATATTTGTGTTCACTTTAGGACCTATCCCAGCACCAGCCATTATTCCTTGACCAAGGTGGGAAAAAGGCAATTGAACTAAATCTCTCAGTAACCCACAGTAGACAGTCTATATGTATGGCTAAACATTTAGTTTTCTTTCTCTTTCTTTCCCTCTCTCTTCTGTCTGCATTTTGCTCTTTAAAAATACATCTCCCCACCTGAACAGGTAGCAGTTGAGAACTCACTCTGTTAGGCATGCAGAAGGAGAACACTGCACCCCAACAATGTGGCATGTCAAACTTGTTGTGTCATTAACTGTCTAGGTCAAATTGTTTGTTCCAACTTCAATAAAATATGAAGAAATAAACCACTTTACCATTAAAACGACCAATTACAGAACACAACAGGCAATATTCACACAAGTGATAAACAGTTAAATGAGTTTATGTAAAAGAGCTGGTGTGAATTGCACCTGAGTTTTACACTGTAACTACCTCTTCTTTCCCCTTTCTGTGTTCAACTTGATCTCTGTGAGTTTTAGTAGATTAATTATCTTTTCTACTTTGAGCTTTATTTTATTAATTCATGGAATGTTGGCATTACTGGCATTTATTTCCCATCCTTATGCCCTGGAGAATGTGGTGGTGAGCTGTCTTTTTGAAGTCTTGGAATCCTTGGGGTGTACAGACACACAAAGTGCTGTTACGAAGAGAGTTCCAGAATTTTACCTAGTGACAAAGAAGGATCAATGATGTTCTTCCAAATTAGAACAACATCTGCCTTGAAGGATAACTTGTACCTACTGCCCTTGTCCCTTCAGACAGAAGAGATCATTAGTTCAAAGATGTTTCTGAAATGTGGCTTGGTGAGTTATTGTATTGCATCCACCATGCATCAGTGGTGAAGGGATTGAGAATTGAAAGTGGTCATTGAGGTGCCAATCAAATGGGCTGCTTTCTCCTGGATGGTGGAGACAGTAAAGACTGCAGATGCTGGAAGCTAGAGTACATAAGTGTGGAGCTGGAAAAGCACAGCCGGTCAGACAGCATCCACGGAGCAGGGAAGTCAATGTTTCGGGCTGAAACCCTTTGTCTTGCTTTTCCAGCTCCACGTTTGTTGACTTCTTCTTGATGGTGTTAGGTTTTGAGTGTTGTTGGTGCTGAAACCACCCATGAAGAAACAGAAATTGCCATTACACCCCTGGTTTGTGCCCTGTAGATTGTATATAGTCTTTGAGGAGTCAGGCGGTGAGTTACTCAGCATAGAATTCCCAGCCTTTGACTTGCCCTTGACAGCACAGTTTTGATACAGCTCATCCAGTTCTGTTCTGATCAATAGTAATGTCAGGATCTTAATTGTGGGGGATTCAGCAATTGTAATGCCATTGATCATCAAAAGGCAATGGTTATATTATCTCTTGTTGGAAATGGTCATTGTCTGGCACTTGTGTGAGGCAAATGTTATTTTCTAATTATCAGCCCAAGCCTGGATGTTTCCATTTCTTGCTGCATATACAGACAAGCTGTTTCAGGATCTGAGGAATGACAAATGGCACTGAATACTGTGCTATCATCAGCGAACATCCCCACTTCTGACCTTACAATGGAAGGAAGGTCATTTAAGAAACAGCTGAAGATGTTTGAGCCTGGGGCACTACGCTGGGGAACTCCTGCAGAAATGTCCTGAGGTAAAAGAAGGAAGAATAATTCCTTTAATGCACTTCACTATATTTTGCTAACTCAGCAGACTAAAGTACTAAGAGTATGATATATTTGAAAGTTACAAGTTATTAAATATTGGTAAATATAAAGCTTGATTTCTTGCCAAACTCCAACAGTGCCACAACATTGGCTGTCAGTCTGTTGTCCCCACATACCCCCTGCCCTGTTATTTGGGCCCTATCACACTGTGTATGCATGACCAGCTTAGAGATATGGCATTGTACCATATTCCTGACACACAATTTTAAACAGACACCAAAACATGTAGCTGTATTACTGTCCATACATTGGTGTTGTTTGTCATTATCTGGAAAAACATTTACAATTTTCTCCATTTGCTAACCATCTCAACCAGAAGTTAATATGTCTACAACAGAGTTGCAAAAGTATATAGGATGTGCTGAAGGGCTAAAATTGTTGATGATATTCGACAGCTGCATGACTTTGAATGAGTCCTGTGAAAATTCCTAAACATGCCAAAGATGGCATAATCAAAGTTGCTTTTCAGTACCGGCTCAGCTTGTTTTCTGTACTGGCGGTTTATTACGCTATAAAAGAGGGAGAGGTTTGTTCCGAGTCGTCGGACTTTACCTTGGACCAGGATCGCAAATGGTGCCAGCAACAACCTCAGCCTCAGACCGGGTGTTGATCGAGGGGTTCCCAGTGGGCAGAAGGGAGTGAGGCTTATTGGTTTTTTTCCTCTCTTTTTCATCCTTTTTATTTACTTAATAAATGTTCCTTTCTCTTCTCGTCTTTTATTATTACTCGATAAATGTTCATATTTAAGCAAGTTACTGTTGTTGAGCCTTCTCTTAACTACATTTAACTGAATCCAAAAAGAACCACTTGGATACATTCTGTGATCCAAGACATCTTTGGCAACGAGGATGGGATTTGGGAAAATGTTTAAAAGGAAAAAGCAACCTGATGCTCTGGAAACCTTCTGTCTTCCAAGGTGGAATGCAGCAGACTTGGATGTGTATCTGTAGCTAAAATGTTAACACAATTAGGAAACCCGAAAAGATGGGGGTACAGTTATAACTGGAAAAAGAGAGAATTAGAGTCTAAGTTTCTGCGCTGTGCAAATGCACTGAATATTGTACGAGTGTTAACTCTTTGTGGTCTGGTTTGAGTGGACTTTTGTTTGTTGGTTGTTAAATGTTGTCTTATAAAATTTGTGTGTTTTTGTTCCCTGGATCTTGAGATCTGGAGATACTTTGAAGTTAATTTGCATTTTGGGAATGCTTGGTGATTTGAAAGTGTGTTGTGTGCCCGTATCAATGTAGGAGATGTATGGTTAATGTAATGTCTTTTTAAGAAACCACCAGTGGTTGTGTAAAGCAAAAATCTGTGAAATGTTGATTCAAAAATTTGTTTGCAAATGTACCTTTTGGAATTGGCTCCATGTTGTGTTTGGACTTGGGTAAATTTTAATTCCAGAAATTACCATGTTTGGAATTTCATTTTCTGGCCAGAGTGATCTTCTAAATAGTGTTTTAACAAATGATTGAATCTTTAAATCTGGATGATAAGATTGACTCATTTTTAATATCCAAGTGATTGGGACATTGGCATGTTGAAAATGCAACTCCCTGTGTGAGAGGAGTTTAGAAAAGGCAAATTTAACAAAGGGGTGGGCTTTTCCTTCCTTCAAGGAGGAAAAGAGATGGATGATGTAATTACATGCAGGAGTCTACACCCCACTCCCTTTTTTGAATCCATACTAGCTTAATAGTAATTAACCCATTCTGCTGGTCGTGGAGCTTGTTTGGTTGTTTTTAGAAATTGGTGAAACTGAAGGCTAAACCCCTTTGCAGAATTTCAACGTCGCAACACAGTGATGGATGACCCACCCTCAACCCATTAAGCCATTCATCAATAACACATTTCAGTGTTGGGGAAGTACTTTGGAAATATTCATTGTAGTGAGTGTCAAGAATTTCAAAACCACTGAGCCTGGGTACACTTAAGCACATCATGACAAAAACTATGTTAAGACTCACATGCCCTGGTATTCTATAACATTTAAATATATTAGTTACCTGAAAATGTAAAGGGATTCTGGGAAATGATAAAGTGCATGCACATAATCTCAATGGTTTCAATATATAAAAATAGTTAGTGACTTTAAGGGAGTAAACAGAATATTGAATTTGGATAAATTTACATAGAGATATATCAAATAAATGAGTCATCAAATAACTTTAAAAAAATGTGGGTCATCTTAGAAAAGTAACAAACAAAATATGTTGTGCTTGAATCAAACAGAAATGTTTGACTTCTGTTTTAAAGTATTATAAGATTATGTTCCATGGACTACAAATCTCTACAGATCTCTGGCATGAGGTATGATGGTAACAGTTAAATTGCAAAATTGGATGAGATGAGGTAATTAAGGGCGGGGACTTGTGGCAAAAGAAAAGAAATTAGAATAATGGGTTGAAATGGCAATTGAGATTAAAATGCATTTTAGTGAAATGGAAGTTTGGATAAGAGTACCAAACTGACAGCTTTCTCTTGATGATGTTTGTGTCCTTGTTTTTCTTTTAAGAAAGATTGAATTGGTGATCAAGCCACTATTCGAGGCATGGGGAGCATATGTGGAGAAATAAATAAAACATCATGGACCATTTGATAAGATCATGTCGGAGTCAAGAATGCGTGCCATGATCTTGAGATACTGATGTAAGTGTGCAAAAGTGAATGTTACCTCGGAGGTAAGAAATGTGAGACAATACAAAAACATGCGCTGAAGAATGAGTCTCAGACATGTACACCTACTTAACAAAAGGATTAGTGTGGCTTGGAAGAGCACAAAAACATAGCTTAAATGATAAGACACTGACACAAAATCCATAGTGAAACTGACTTTAAAACAATGAAAGTAGCATTAGTGAGAGGGATCTAAAAAGAATTACAATCAAAATATAAAGTGTGATTGGTTATTATGTCAAAATGGTACAGAAATGAAAGATTGTGGACTCTGGGAGGAGTAATAGTGGACTGAGTGAAAGGGCCCATTGGATGATGTACAGATACCCCATTTTGAGTGTTTGTATGATGCATGTACTCCAGTGTTTAAACGAGTAGGTGAAATTATAATGGTTAGGACAGTTAGTGTATGTAAAAAAAGGCTGAGCTAATACTCAGGTGTTGCAGGAGTTTGTGATAAGGGAACCCCGGAAAAAATAAAAGGCAGGAAGCATAAGTTGAAGGTAAAGCCTGATGAACATTAGAGCTGTATTGTTTGATCCTACGTATATTGTAGCTCAAACGGGGTACCTACATATGGAAGTTATTACCACTTAATGCTACAATCATTCATAAAATTGGCAAGGAAGGAAACGTGTGGAAGAAGAACAATCCTCAAGATGGATGTGGAAGAAGACAACTTGAGGAACTTTGAGTCTATGTATGAATTTGTTTTACCATTATTGGGTCAAGTGGTCTGTGGATAGAGAACTGGAGGATAAAAAAAAAATCACAAATTAAGGAACCTGAATCTGGAATACACTAAATTTCAGAGCAAATTATATAAATAGATTAAGCAGAAAAAAGCATGCAGATGATATTCTGGTTGCCTCAGTCAGGTGGCATAATTTGCTGGTTCCATCACAGCCTTAGCCGTGCATCAGAGATGGGATATATATTTAAGCGTTGGTCCCCAAAGGCCATTGCGATCATTAATTTGATGACACACCCTGTTGTTGTACTGTTTGTATTGATGATTATTTTTATTGTAGTTTTAATCTTCTAGTGTCGGTTACATACACCTATTATACATTCTCGCGCAGCTATATCTGATTGGCATCTGCACCTACAATTGTAACATGCACTGTCAAGTATCACCAGGGGCAGATTGTATAGGATGGGCTGAAGGGCTAAACTTGTTAATGATATTTGACAGCTGCATGACATTGAATGAATCCTGTGAACGTTCCTATACATGCCAAAGACGACATAATCAAAGTTGCTTTTCTGTAATTGCTCAGCTTGTTTTCTGTACTGGCTGTTTATCACACTATGTAAGAGAGAGAGTTTTGTTCCAAGTCATCGGACTTCACCTCGGACCGAGATCGTGAATGGTGCCAGGAACAACCTCAGCCTCCAGACTGGGCATAGATCGAGGGGTTTACGATGGGCAGAAGGATGTGAGGCTTATTGTTCTTTTCTCCTCTCTTTTTCACCTTTTTATTTACTTAATTATCATTCCTTTCTTTTTTTCATCTTTTATTATTCCTCAATAAATGTTCATATGTAAGCAAATTGCTTTTGTTGGGCCTTCTCTTAACTACACTTAACCGAATCCGAAAAGAACCATTTGGATACATTCTGTGATCCAAGACAAAAAGCACAGACACTTCTCTGATATCTCATCCACATGCCTATTCTTCATCTATAAGTCTAAGTTCAAATTTGACGACAGAGATAATCACAGCTGGGCCTATCGCTGTTCTGACCTGACAACTACAGAAATGTTCTTTTCAGAGAGGCCAATGAAAAGCAATTCTGGAACCAGAAACATCAACAATTTTTGTCCTTCCTAACTTCAAGAAATTAAAATTTTAGCTTCCCAACTGTTGCTACAACTGTGCACAGAAGTCCTTGATCTGAAAAGGCAATCCAATTCTCTCCTTCTCTCTATGGACCTGAAATGATAATTTTGTTTTTCTCCTCACAGATGCTGCCAGACATACTGAGCATTTCCAGCATCTTTGTCTGCATTTCTTAGCATTGTTAATTGTAATTTCAAATATTATAGGTGGAAGTGGAGCAGAGGAATTGACTCCTTTAAATTTAGTTGCATGTAAATATTTCTTGGGAAAACAGATACCATTCTTTTTCAAATGATGACTAAGACAAATGTTTTAAGATTTCAAGAATGTTGTCGATGACCACAAGATTTTGATTCTATAGTTAGTGAGAACAAATACTAGATCATGCAGGTCTGTCTCAAAACAGCAATCATCATGCATTTGTTATAAGATAATTCTTGGTACAGACCTTAGTAATAGACAACTCCTTCAGAGTCTAAAACTACCCCTCCCTCGCTCAGCCTAATCAAACCATTGTAAGTATTGCTCACAACTGAAGTACAGTGTGCTGTAGAATTTGTTTGAGTGAATGGGCGATTAATTTAGTGTTGAGTAATTAATTGAATAAATTAGTAATTCAGTGGATGAACAATTAAGTGATTGATTTTGTGAATGAGTGATTGGTTGAATGAGCTAATGAGTGAATGGATGATTAATTAATTGAATGAGGATAGATTGAAAGAATCAGACATTGGGTGAATTGAGTAAAACAGTGACTAATTGAGTGAAAGAGTGATTGAGTGAATGAGAAATTGGCTGAATGAGTGAGTGATTGAATGAATGAGTCTATGAGTAGGTGGTATTTTATGCATTACCCATCATGAGTTTGGAGACAGTGAGGGTAGTTAATTGATCGGAAGGCCCCAAGGACTTCCTATCCTACCACCAATTGAGATCCTTAAGAGGTGATGATGACCAATTAACTGTCTTTGCCACTGCCATTGGGTTTAACACAGCAGCAATGGGCCTGTCACCATGCAGAAACACAATAAGTAAACGTGTCTGGTTGTTTGTGATACTAGGAAAGGTTGGTTTGGGAGAGTTAAGGTGTAATCCCTCAGATATTCAGTCCCTGATCAAGAAACTCAACACTGGGAAAGGGGGTTGTGTGGTCCTAACAGTCACCCTCCTGCCCTTGCTGCTGATCTCCTGTCCCTAAAAAATCCCTCCCATCATCACCTACATCTAGCCTGGTCACATTGTGATCCTGGGCCTTTGGTGAGTGTTGTTCCAGTAGCAACCACAGCTTCACTGCTGGTGCTGCTGACTAAACAAACTCTCTGCCTCTGATTAGCCAGCAATTCTTTGCGAGTGGGATTTCCCACCACCAGGGTTCTCATGCCATCACCTCCATAAAACTTACTGCAGTGTATGAGTGAGTATCTAAGTGACTGACTGATTGTGTAAATCGGACAATGGGTGAATGCTTGATTGTGTAAATAAGTGATTATTGAGTGAATGAGTTAAGCTATTGAATGAAAATTTAAAGAAGTTATGACTAGAGTGAATGTGTGATTAGTTGAGTGAATGAATCACTAATTGAGTAAATTGTGATTAATTAGATGAATGTGTGATTATTTGGGTGAATTAATCATTGATTAAGTAAATGAGTTGAGTGAATGATTGACTGAGTGAAAGTGTTCAAATGAGTGAATGAGTGATTGATTGATTGAATTGGTGGTTGGATGAGTGATTAAGCCATGGGGAAAGGATGCATTAGTGTGCCCTTGAGTAAGGATTCCCATTTCATCATACTCATGTTCCACTGCGCTGCCAAGTCGTTCAATTTCTAAGGTGGCTCTTACAAAATGTTTAAAAGTTAACATCCTTGATATGGTGTAATTATCAATGTGAAACAATAAATGGGAAAATTCCTTTTATCCTGCAAACTTTGCCCATTTTCTTAGTATTATGGACTACAGACTGGTCTTACCTTGGTTGATGTCTTTGCATCCATTAACTTCTCTCTCAGTTTCAGTGGCTCCATTGGATGACCAATGCAGCATTGATCTTGTCTGGAGTAGCACCACAAGACACTCTTGGATATGCTTCCATGGTAAAAGTACAGGGGAAAGTGTACCCACTTTTCTGCAATTCATGGGTATGCTGTTCTACAACTCCAACTGATAACGTAAATAAAAAACAAAAGAACTGTGGATGCTGTAAATCAGGAACAAAAACAGGAGTTAATGGAAAATCTCAGCAGGTCTGTCAGCATCTGTGAAGAGAAAATCAGAGTTAACGTTTCGGGTGCGGTGACCCTTACTCAGAGCTCTTCTGATGAAGTATCACTAGGCCTGGAACGTTACCTCTGATTTTCTCTTCACAGATGCTGCCAGACCTGCTGAGTTTTTCCAGCAACTTCTGTTTTTGTTCTGTCTGATAACGTGGTTGTTCCGTTTTGGTACTGTTCCAGCGTAATGAGCAGTTATATATCTGTAGGGAAAAATGTTTATTCTATAGAAACTTTTTTTTTGTTCAATCTCTTTTGCTTTTCAAATCACTGTGGTACTGTTGGTCTACATCATCTCACAAAATTAAGTATATATGGTTAAAGCTCTTCGCTGTACTGTCACATTTGCTGAAATTTGAATACTAATATATGTCATTAAATTGAGAAAATAGCCTTGAGCTCTTTATCTTTTCTAGCTTTCAGATACATACATGTTCATGTTTTGGTACTGGGACATGCCACACTTGATTTCTCAAACTGAGCATTAACACCAGTTTGCTGGACGCAATCATACTTCCAAGTTAATCTGCAAGTTCGGCAGTATAACAATGGTCACCCATCATGGAAAACTGTAAACTGAGCGCAAGTTCTCTAAATGTATTTGATGTAAGATTACCTGACTATAAAATGGGTATGAGAGATAGTAGGAACTGCAGATGCTGGAGAATCCGAGACAACAAGGTGCAGGGCTGGATGAACACAGCAGGCCAAGCAGCATCATAGGA
>NC_063340.1:55244521-55297316 GCF_021869965.1 Rhincodon typus
CAGCATCATAGGAGCAGAGAGGCTTTTCTGATGAAGGGTCTAGGCCCGAAACGTCAGCCTCTCTGCTCCTATGATGCTGCTTGGCCTGCTGTGTTCATCCAGCCCTGCATCTTGTTGTCTCTGATATCCAGATTACTGATTATAGTAAATTACTAGGCAACAACAAACTGTGAGGCATACAATTCTATTAACAAAATATATAGAGATATTGCATATACGGTTTAATACAAATAAATGAGTAGTTTATTTTTGACAAAGCTGCTAAACAGATTAAATGGTAAAACTCTTGATGATTCAATGAGAAGAGAGTTCTATACTGTAAATCCAAAGATAGATAAGGAATGTCATATGAAAGACCACAAAAGTAACTTTATGTCATTGGATGTAAAGGAAGGAGCAAAATATTGATTAATTCATATTCTGAGTTCCTCCTTACTGTTTGGGCATCCTATTATACAAAATATATCAAAGCAATGGAGAGGGTACAGTGAAGTTTCGTTGGAACAATACCTGAAATGAGAAGTTCTATTCTTAAAGCATGGTTTGAAAACTTCCTTTCCACACCAGATTAGTAAAGGTTCTGAGTGACAGCTAACAAAAGTTTAAGTATTATGGAAGGTTTTGAAAGGATAAAAAGTGTCAAGTTGTATGTATTCGTTGATGACTCAGTATTCAGGGGTAATAGACTAAAGGGAAGAACAATAGTGGGGTTAAGCAACTTTTAGCATCCACAAGGTTTTCTGCAAATAGAATGTTTTGCTACAAATGGGTATTGGAGCAGAAACTATTACATGAATTAAAAAGGAATTGGATATGTATCTGAAGAAGGAAAAAAATTAAAAGGGAATAGGAAAATTGAATTCGAGTACATGGAGCCAGTTGAAAGCCATATCCAGCAAAAGTGTGGTAGGCTCCATTTCTGCATTGCAATTTCTCTGATTCTATCAGCTGGCCACAATTCAAATCAAATTGTCAATTTTCTTTGTGTTAAGTCACTAGACGGTGGATATGGGTAAAACATGGGAATGAAAATTAAATGCAGTATGTTCTGTGATTTAACTTGCTGAGTTGGTTAACAATGGCAAACTTGTAAATTGTAAGTGCACTGAGGCTAACCGCTGTAGAGTAATTGCAGTATGTTGCATTGTGCACAATATGGAAAGTGACATATGCAAGGAATGTGTGTAAGGTTAATGGAGTGATTTGAACATTTTCCCATTTCATACAGAAAATTCAAATATTTCTGAGCTAGTAATAGTAAAGCCAGATTCAGAGTAAAGCTATCACTTCACAATGGATATTAGCATCAACCCCAGAAGACTGGTCCTCTACCATATTGGCATGAATCTTTTTGTTTCCCATAACTACCTCCAATGATTTCTCTGAGTAAGTTCTCCCATTTTAATAATGAGCCATTTTGTTCTGGAGTCTACAACTTGCTGAGAACTCGGATAAAATTGACCATATTTATTTTCATTTGGGTTCATTAGTGCCAGCTGATGGAAAAGCCTTTCATCTCATAGTCTGTGCTGGATTTGAACCTGAGCTGAAAAGGTGAATGCACAGCATGAAGTATTCTGCATGATCATTTTTTCTAAAAGCAGTCACCTGTACTAGCATTGTTGAAACCTGAGCAAAGATTTGACCACAGCCATAAGAAATCAGGCACTAAACTTTTTACTGGGAGTGTAAGAAGCAAATCCTGGGGGAGGTTTAAAATTAACAAGCCTTGAATGAGATTAGGGATAAATTTTACTATTTAATATTGATGTACTTTCACCTTGCCTAATGGGAGCACATATCCATGGTGCATGGAAAATCATACGTTCACCTCCCTGCCCCAATTCTTGATATATTCTGCTATCACATGAAGCACTGTGTTGAGACCACTAAATCATAACATATACCCCTGAAGAGGTTATCTTTCAGAGAATAGTGGATGTCTAGAACAGATTCAAAGCAAGAACAGATTAAACGGTAGATTTGTTGGGATAGCCAGATCACCTGCAGTTCAGTTCATTAGCCTTGGCAATCAGATATTTCTCATAGGAAATTAAGTGAAGGATTAGAAACTGTGATGGGATAGGTTACAAAATAAATGGACTTGTTGGGCCAAGTGGCATTTCTTACTTCATTGATTTTTTTTAATGTTCCATTGAATGGCCAAAGCTACAGAACACACAGCTAAAGAGAATGAATACTGAAGCAGATAATGCTAAACTCATTTATGATCTCCATCCAGCTGTTAATCTTTAAAAAGAAATTTCAATTTTGAGTTAATAGCTGAAAGGAAGAAACAACAAAAATTTAATATTTTAAGACTTTCACTGTAACAAGCAAACTAAAATCGCAATTGACTAAACACTATTTTGTAGGCATACTTTAAAATTACATGGCAAAACATTCCTCTACTACTTTTAACACAACTGAAAAACATGTTTCACATATATACTTATTATTATTCCTAATCTACTAGACCCAATCCACAGTGATTCTGAACTCTCAAAAGTTGACTTTAGTTTCTTTCCCTTCCTAACCTAGTAACTCTTAACGCCAGAGTTGACTTTCACAGAGAAGGTTCATTTTCTGGAGAGTTTCCTTCTAATACAAAGTAAATTGTCCAGCCCTGGTTTCAAATCCTCATGAACTGGTCTTTTCAAACTGAGCACAATGTCATAATTGTAACAAATCACTAAATATAGATTTTCTACTTATTTTGTTGGGCTCCAAGGCAGGTGAATGGTTTGGGCTGGAAAAACGTCTGGGATCTACTCTTCCAGATTTATTGCCATTTTCAAGATTTTCTACCAAAAGCAAATTTAAGCTAAAACTTTGTGACGAATTGATCAAAGTTTGTGCTAATGAGCGGAAAGTGAATTGGATGGTTTTCCTAATGAGGCTATGTAGAAGTATAAATAAATAAGGTAGGCTAGAGGAGGTTGATGTTAGTAAAGAAGATGTGCAAGGAACTCTGAGGAAGTTGAAGATAGATAAGTCCCCTGGGCCTGATGGGATTTATCCAAGGATTCTATGGGAAGCGAGGGACGAGATCGCAGGGCCTTTGGCAATGATCTTTTCGTCCTCATTGTCCACGGGTATAGTGCCGGAAGCTTGGAAAGAGGCAAACGTCATTGCCTTATTCAAAAATGGGAACAGGGATAACCCCAGAAATTACAGGCCAGTTAGTCTTACGTCAGTGGTGGGCAAATTATTGGAAAGGGCTCTGAGAGACAGGATTTATGATCACTTGGAAAGGCACAGTTTGATTTGTGATAGTCAGCATGGATTTGTGAGGGGTAGATCATGCCTCACAAACCTTATTGAATTCTTTGAAGAGGTGACCAAACACATGGATGAAGGTGGAGCAGTGGATGTGGTATACATGGATCTAAATAAGGCGTTTGATAAGGTTCCCCATGGTAGGCTCATGCAGAAGGTAAGGAGGCATGGGATAGGGGGTAATGTGGCAGATTGGATTCAGAATTGGCTGACCCTTAGAAGACAAAGGGTGGTAGTGGATGGAAAATATTCAACATGGTGCCAGTTACGAGTGGTGTACCACAAGGATCTGTTCTGGGTCCTCTTCTATTTGTGATTTTTGTAAATGATTTGGATGAAGGAGTGGAAGTGTGGATTAGCAAGTTCGCGGACGATACGAAGGTGGGTCACGTTGTGGACAGTGCAGAAGGCTGTTCTAGGTTACAAAGGGACATTGATAGAATGCAGAGCTGGGCTGAGAAGAGGCAGATGGAGTTTAACCCTGAAAAGTGTGAGGTGATTCATTTTGGAAGGACAAACTTGAAAGCAGAATACAGGGTTAATGGAAAGATTCTTGGCAGTGTGGAGGAGCAGAGGGAACTTGGCGTTCATGTTCACAGTTCCCTGAGAGCTGCCACCCAGGTGGATAGAGTTGTTAAGAAGGCATATGGTGTGTTAGCTTTCATTAATAGAGGGATTGAGTTCAAGAGCCGTGAAGTTATGCTCCAGCTATAAAAAAACTTGGTTCGGCCACATCTGGATTATTGTGTCCAGTTCTGGTCATCTCATTACAGGAAAGATATGGAAGCGTTAGAAAAGGTGCAGAGGAGATTTACTAGGATGTTGCCTGGAATAGAGTGAAGGTCTTACAAGGAAAGGTTGAGAGAGCTAGGGCTTTTCTCTTTAGAATGACGAAGGATGAGAGGTGACTTGATAGAGGTGTACAAGATGATCAGAGGTATAGATAGAGTAGACAGCCAGAGACTTTTTCCTAGGCTGGAGGTAGCTTATACAAGGGGACCTAGTTTTAAAGTGAAAGGAAGTAGATATCAGGGAGACGTCAGAGGTAGGTTCTTTACTCAGAGAGTGGTAGGGGCATGGAATGCATTGCTGGAGCGGGTAGTGGAGTTGGCCTCATTAGGGGCATTTAAGCAGCTATTAGATAGGCATATGGATGATAGTATAAGGTAGCAGTGGAGGTTAGATAGACCTTAGGTTTAGGGTAAAAGTTCGGCACAACGTCATGGGCCGAAGGGCCTGTACTGTGCTGTACTGTTCTATGTTCTATGTTCTATGTTCTAACTTAAAAGTGACCTCTGATTCTTGGCAAGAAAAGTCCTGCAGTACCATGTTTGTAAAACATTAGCCCAATACCAAACACAGATAAAAAAAGTAAAGGATCACCAGATCCAAAATATTAACTCCAATTTCTCTTCACCAATGCTGCCAGACCTGCTGTGCTTTTCCAGCAACTGCTGCTTTAGTTTCTGATTTATAGTATTCACAATCTTTTGGTTTTTATAAAAAAGTAAAAAAATCCTTATCATTTAAAGAGACTCCTTTTCCTACAGGTCTTTATACACATTGATTACACACTGATCAATAAATCCTCTCACAATTATGCTCACAGTGAAATGAAAATAATGGGAGATAAAATGGCGATAGAGGTTTAAATTAGAAAACCCACCAAAGCTATTCTTTAACAGTACTGCTAAGTGGCAGCTGTGATTGAAGTAGCACTAGTCTGGAAAACTCACAATTACCTTCAAGGTGGAGTGGAGGGTGGGGGATTGTGTGTGTGCATGTGTGCGCGCAGTCCAGGGTTATGGAATTGATTGTTTAACTTTAATAATGAGAGGAAAGAATGCTCAAGGAGGTCAAAAGTTCCTGTAAATGATGGTGTGGTATGAATCACTAAAAACATCATTTCCTGGGACTTTGGTGTCACCTAAAATATAGATTATATAATAATTCAGTGAGACTTCAGCAAGTTCTTAAATAATCTAATCCACACCATAAAAGGCCAGAAAGTACTCAATACTGTTTCTGGGTGTGAAGAAAATGTATGTTTAAATGATCTAATAATTGAGTGAAGCTGTCTATTCACTGCTCAGAACCTTAGCACATCAACAACATTTGAACTAAGTTTCCAGAAATTTTGATGTCTACTACTAGCAAAGTAAAATAGAAAGATGAAAAGTCTCACCGCAAAACTAGTCTAAAACCACAACAAAGCCTTATCAAATCTGTTTTTGTTATCTGATTTTAAAAAAAGACACAAAATGTGACAGTTTCTGTAAACACATATGCATTGATGTACACATGCACCTTATTGTTGGTTTGTGGAAATTTATTTCAAATTTATGACATTATTTACTGTCCCTCTTCAGGAAATGGGCTCATGTTGGTGCACTTCCATGCAATGTTGCTGTGAATTTATGGCTGAACATTGAAGGAGCAGTTTCACTCAATCCTCAACTTCTGAAATTGGGTTCAAACCAATCTGCCTCAGTCACTATCCTTCAAAGATGAAACATAACGTTTTTTGGAATAGAAAACCCAAATAAACAGTAAAATCTAAGATTATTTTCTTCATTTTATAAGCAGACTAACCAATTGAAAAGATCACAAGAGGTAACAATGATAAAAGCAATTTAACCTACCTTAACTCATTCATCCAGAAGACTGCAGTCTTGCTATCGTGGCATCCAATTGTTCTTACATTATTCATTGGGTTTTTCCTATCTGGAATTCTATTCTATTTGGAATTTCTTCCAACAACTGTTCGTGCTTAATGTGAAGACCATTCTAAGCTATAATGCTGTTACATATTGTTGATAAGATACATTTTGTAAAGATTCATGGGTCAATTTTGAGACTGTTTATGACAGTGCAAGCTGTCCATTTACTAGGTCTAATATTGATTTGCATCAATGCACAAAATAAATCTTATTTCCGCAATTTGAAACGGCTCCAAAAAGAATAAATTGCATTTGAAGTTATATATAAGAATGTTCAGACTAAACATTAGCTCTTTACCATAACTTAATGCTTTGGGAATCTGCAACCCATTTTTTTTTCTAAAGTCTGCTTCTTAAATGTTGTGGCTTCATTGTTTGGAAGGTTTTCTTAAACGGAAAGAAAATTAACTTTCAAGATAATCTACAATTATAGCGGATTTTTAGACCTAATTGTGAGAAGTCTCCCATTGGATTATTCACAAAATAACTGGCAGAATTCTCATGTAGTAAATGCATTATTAGGTGTGATAATAAGTTATATAATCAGCCTTACGCTGTGATAGGTTATCTAAGATGTCTCAACTAATCTCATTGGGCCAATACTTGCATCACCTCCTCTGGTGAAGGCTCTTCAAAACTGAGCAAACCAGTCAGATAAGAGACTGATGGTGGGCCTTTAGATAGGTTCAGGAACCCAGGACCAGAGGTCCCACTGCTGAGTGCTGTTGGTTCATCAGAGTCCAGCAATCTTTATGCTTAGCAATATCATGAGGCAGGTGTATCTGCTGCCAGAATGATAGCCATCAGAGGCCCAGGGTAGTGCAGGGTGGTTTGTGCAGTAGGTAGTGCAGGAGAGTTGGCAAGGGTCAGTAGAAAGGGAAGGTAGTGTTGACTCTCTGTGGGACCTCCCATCTTTCCAATGCTAGGTCCATCCATTGAGCACTGCTGGATTTTGAAAGGGGGATGCACCTCTGTCCCCTTGGGAAACAACATACAGCCTACACTGGTTTACTAGTTGTACACAGCACGTGGTCATCTCCTCAACAGGTGGCAATGCAGGAAGGACAACCATGGCCTTCCCACCCAGAATGTTACTGAGTGGAGTTTGGAAGGTGGGGGTGGATGTGTACCCATCACGCTCAGAAGTGATTAAGTGCACTCTACATCTCAATAGATCATTGGGAGGATAAAAGATTCTGCTCATCATCTCCAACGAGGAATTGCTATCCAGTAATTCCTTATTTGAAGCCATTAGGTCAAATTTATAATTGGCCTTATCTATGATGGCCTTCATTGTCTAATAGCCTTAAATTAACAATTGGCTAGGTTCACATATGAAGAAATGACAAGAAGATTGTGGATAATTGATGGTTCCCATGTATACCTCAGAAAAACAGAAGAACATAAGAAATAGGAGCAGGAGGAGGTCAGTTGTCTCTTAAGCCTGCCCTGACATTCAGCAGAATTGTGGTTGATCTGCCTCAATTCTCAACTTCTGTTTTGTGGCAGCTCATCATAGCCCTCAACTTCCACATATTTCAAAAATCTATCTCGCTCCTTTTAAAATTCTTTCAGCTTTCTAGGTTCCACAACTCCTTGGGATAAAGAATTCTGCACATTCTTCATTCCTCTGGGTGAAGAAATTCTGTCACATCTCAGTTTTAAATGAATGCCTCAGTCTGTAACTATGACCCCTAGTTTGAGATTTCCCTGTTGGTGGAAACATCTCAACATGTAACCTGTCAGGAACCCTCAGAAACTTGTATGTTTCAATAGGCTCACCCCTCACTCTTCTAAACTCTAATGAAAAAAGGCCTAACCTGCTTAGCTGACTTTGACAAGTCAAACCCTTCATTCCTCAATGGAATCTCTTTTGAATTGCCTCTAATGCCAGTGTATCCTTTCTTTTAGAAAGGAACCAAAACTCAAAATTCCGTATGTGGCTTCACTAACATAATGTAAGCTTGTAATAAGATTTCCTTAAATTTAATAACCAACTCCCAAGCAATTAAGGGCAAAATTCCATTTGCCTTCTTAATTACTTACTGTATCTGCATGCTAACATTTTGTGTTTCCTGTGCAAGGGCACTCAGATCCCTCTGTATTGCACTTTTTTGGAATCCCTCTACATTTAAGTAGTAATATCCCTTACTAAAGTGCACATCTCACACTTTCCTGCATGAAACTTCACCAGCCAAGATTTTTGTCCACCTGCTGAACCTATCTATATCCCCTTGCAGATTCTTTGTGTTCTCATAGCCACGTGACCTCCCACCTACATTTGCATTCTCACCTAAGTTTGGATGCATTACACTCTGTCCCCTCTTTCAAGTTATTGATATAGATAGTAAATAATTGAGGCCCTAGAACTGACCCTTGTGGAACTCCACCAGTTACGTACTTCCAACCAGGTTAGGTTCTCACTTAGATCATAAGACCATAAGAAATAGGAAGAGGAGCAGGCTATTTGGCCCCTTGAGTCTGCTCCACCATTTGATAGGGTCACGGCTAATCCGACACTCCTCATGAAAACTTACCTGTCTTTTCCCCATAACCCTTGATTTCACCTATGCTCAAGAATCTCAGCCTTAAACATACACAAGAACTCCACCCCCATAGCTCTCTGCAGCAAGGAATTCCAGAGATTCACAACCCTCTGAGAGAAGAAATTTCTCCTCATCTCAGTGTTAAGTTGTTAATTTGTTGTTGGAGATGGTCATTTCCTGGAACTTGTGTGCCACCGATATTACTTGCCATTTGTCAGTCCAAGCCTAGATGTTGTCCGGGTCATGGTCCATTTGGTAAAGTCACACATTGTGCCAATCTGTCATTTTGCCAATCACAAACTGGTAATCACGCTAGTATAATCACAGAATGGGACATTAATGGACTCATACAGTGACAGACTTGTACAGTCACAAACTGGTGCAGTCACAGATTGCATGCTTGATTCCTCAAATACGAACTTCCCAATCTTCCACATAATCACTATAATATGTACAAATGGCATTGACATAGACAGAGAAAGAGGATGAGGTCTTCTTGTACTTAACTTAATGCATTTAACTGGATGTTTGGAGATCTGCAAACATTCTGCGTTGAATTGCCATTTGATTTTGCAGCTCTTCTGTCCCCATGGGATGTGCTATGTCTCCACTTGATCCCTGACTGATTTAATTTCACAGTGCTGCTTTTATTTATGCCCTGCTCCTAATGTATTTCAAACTATTTATTATTACTGTTTATTTTGGCAATATGTCTGCTTCCTAATAAGAGTAATTACAGTATAATTATAAAGAAATGCTATATTAATGGTTGTACTTGTTAGCTGAAAATTACTAGGAGTAAGTCAAAACAGAGGCCACAGGGTTAATAGACCAATTCACATTTACCTGACCCAATGCGACCTATGACATTGCAACAGCACATAAGGGAACAGCAAATAGACACCTTCTATTTATCTAAATTAGAAAATAAAAAGGACATGTAAATTGCATGACAGTTATAAAAGATACCGCTTACCTTGGTCCAATCTTTGTATAAGATATTAAGTTAGAATATATTAAATCTTCAAATTTGCTGGCATCCTGTATATGACTTTACATACTAAATTCTGTGCATTTTTGATTTTGATCGACATATCTATTTGGGATAGCTACAGTATAAAACAAAGCTATATAAAGTACATTATACATTCTAATAAGAAACTGTAAAAATATATATTTAAAGAACTTGATTTAGCTAAGTAGACAAATGGATATTTGTAACTTAGCACATAGGTCACACTGATGTTAAGGGCAACAAAAAGACCATTAGTTACAAATGGGTTTTTGAAAATGCTTAAGTGCTTTGTTCTTGGTGTTAGAAACTTGTCTTATATTTTAAACGTTCATTCAGAATATACTGTTTAATTGAGGTTTGAAGTGCTAAACAAAAGAAAAGCCAGATACACTACCTCGAAATGGCTGAGCAATAAAGTTTAACATTTCTGTTCTATTTAAAAATTTAAATTCCCATTTCAAGACCTAGAACGGATGTCCAGAGGCAAGGTTCTGAATAGCCAATAACTGCAAACGAATACATTTTAATAGGGGTCATGCTTCACTCAATCTCAACAAATTCATTGGGCTATGCCACTGGTAAACTCTCCCTGTGTGATTTAAAAGCTCTGTTTACACAAGAGGAATAGCGTGAGTTAAGAACAACAATATCAGAATTTGCTAGCTCTGTTTTGATTCTATGTTTGTTCAAATGCAGAGTTGGTTTAGTGCAGTAATGTTATATGAGGAAAGCTTTGTATGTTTCATTGGCCTGGATGCTGTTATCAGTGGTGAAGTGATAACACTCATGGCCAATCTTGAAGAAGGCTGCCCATAATGATTGAATGATCTATTTGACATGAACTTTCCCTTTCTGATATTCATTTGACTCTGGAACTAAGTCAACAAGATCACCAGGCATACAGCAACAGTGGTGTTATTTAAACAGAGTACACAGCCAATTGCCACAAAGTACTTCCATTGACAGCAGACCAGTTTGGAAAATATACTGAATTTTTCACTTTTAATAGAAATGTCACAGAAAATGAAATGAACGATTGAACCATATCCATAGGATTATGATAGGTGCAGGTATATCATAAACAATGTTTTAAAGAAATATGTTATCTTTAAAATGTATCTTTTTTCCATTGTAATGAAGAAATTTTATATTCCACAAACAAAAAATAAGTAGTATTTTTTCAGGACCAATGAGGCAGTTCAGTCTCAATTCAGCAATTATTAGGCTGTTAAAATACCACTACACCTGACTCAACAAAATAACAAAGCCAACAGTTGAAGAGTGAATGTTCTCATCAGTTCAATGATCTCCAATTAAAAGCAGCCTGGGCAGACCTCAATACTGAATCCTATGGAGAAGTGTAGAATCTCTTTGCCTATCTTTACTGGAATTTTACCAGCAGTGGGGTCAACGTCAGACAGTGCACCCATTGACCAATTGTGGCCTAATTAACGGCTACTTAAAAGCTTGCTCCTGCCACTGCTAACGTGGTATTTTACCAGTACTATGCTCACACCATACAAAGAGCAGGTAAATCCTGGTAATCTGACAGTGAATTTGGGATTGGTTGCCCTGTTCAGGACCAGTAGAGGCCTTCCCAATGGCAATCTCACTGTGCTTGTTCCTCCCAGCTCTGCTAACCCAGTGGCAGAACCCCACCCCTCACCTGCCTGGCTGGCATCGGTGAAATTGCCCTGCTTACGTTGGCCTCCAGTAATGAACCTCATGGGGTACTGGCTGCATTCCTAACAGTATCTTCCATCCCCAGTGGTGCTGCTAGGTCTGGAAAGCAGCAACCATCCAATGGATCAACAGCTTACAAAGGTAGGGCTTTATCCCAGGCAGGGAAATTGGCTAATCAACAAATCAGTTGCTGCAATACAAGGTTAAGTCTCCTCTGCCAGGCGAAGATGGGCTCACAACTTACTTTAATGGACCCTAGAAACAGCTTGGAAGTCTTGTGCCAGCATCCTTCTTTGCTCAATATAAGAGTAATACAAATGCACCTAACTGTGTTGGATGTCCCTCAACAATTGCATGGTGAGTGAAGAGATTGTAAAAAGGAAGAAATAGTGGGGATTGAAGATGAATGCTCAATTACAACACACATAGATCATTGAAACCAATTATCCTAGATGGAAGCTTACCAGAAATTGGCCAATTATCATTTTCATTGAGATTTATAGAGGGATTCACTTTGTAAGTCCTAATGTGTTTTCTGGCACTCTCATTCCAAAATCATGTCATTAATTATCTACCATGCCCCTTTGAGTCCTGGTCAGCCAAGGTTAGCCCATTCTCTCACTCACTTCTGGTAGAAGTATTTGCCATAGCCAGGAAATTCTGGGAACTTTGGCACTGGCTCCATATTTAAGTGACCATTACATAACTGGTCAAGTGCTGACAGTCCCAAGCTGCCCTGTACAAGTGCAGACATTTTCCCCCAACGTGGCAGACAAGGAGAAATTGCTGCCTTATTTGGCAGACAAGGACCTGGAGGTCCTGATGAATCAGGTGGTGCAGAGGAAGGATGTTTTCTTCCTCCAAAAACGATAGAGGAGGCCAACATACCAGGCCGTTCTAACCTGGTCCGATGTTGCCTGCTTGGTCAAGGTAGTCTCAACTGTCTGAAGGAATGCCCAGCAGTGTTGTAACATGGTGCCAGACAGCTACATGTGTAACACCTGAATCACATGCCAGCCATTTACATGCCAAAGACACTGCATGTGCTTCAAACAAACAGCCATGCCTCAAAGTCTAAGAGGAGCCGTCCTCAGTCAAGTCAGAGGGTCAAGACACAGAAAGTTAAGGGCAGCCTCCTACAAGCCCAGCATGGTTAGGCTGCCACATGGGACTTTGAGGATCAGGGGTCCATCCCTCTATAGCCCAGAATGGGCCACGCCAGTCTCGTGAGTCCAGCATTAATCAGTCAGTTGAGCATCATCAAAGAGCTGTAAGGACATCAGACAGGGATCTGGTCATTCATCATTCAGGGCTTTGCAGCTAAGTTGCTCAAGGGGTTGGGTCACAGTCAGTCCTGTAGTTCCATCTGCTAAAAGTTAAAGGAGTTATTAGGGACCTTTGCTGTAGGCAGGAAGCTTAGGAACATAGTTGTAGGGATTGGAGTCAGATTGCTGAAATGGAGAGGGGATTACGATAGGCAAGAGGGAGACAACTGAATATAAAAGTGGGGGAGATAATTGAGCATGAAAGTGAGAGCAGTAATGTGGAAATCAATTGTAAGTAGCACTCTGGCTTTTACAAGGAGACAACGGACAACTAGATCTGGCTGTTTACTCTATGTACCTGTTACTGGAGGGTAAAGTGGGCACAGAAAGATTTAGATAGGCAAGTTGGGCATGGATTTGGGCAAGTTCAAACCTGACTGTTCAACGTCTGGGAAAATTCTGTTGCTTGTCTTTGTTTTCACCAATTTCTTTTGTGGACATATGGCAGGTAAAATAAGAAAGGAAGTTGATTGTTTCATCAGCTGCACACTGTATATTCAACTAAAAGTAATAGTGGCTTTTTCATATTTCCACCCAAAATTAAGTGAATATATTAATATGAATAGTAAATGATAGGAATACTTCATTCATGACGTTGGAACACTGGACGATAGGAATGCCCAATGTTTTATGCACATTGTAGTTATGAATTAGCACAGACAATTTTATTTTAACACCCTAAGGAGACATATATAATCATTAGCTGCTTGATTGCACTCCTTGTGCCACATATACTTTAAATTTGCAACACGATATGAAGGCATGCCGCAGTTCTTGGTCTTTTTATACTAATCGTAGATGAAGTCTGTTGCAGTAATTTATACCTCCCACTAAGGTGCACTGTCCAGGGGAGGTAGAAGTTCTCCAAATGCTTGGCAGAAATGCTTAAACTGATCCTGATCACAGGAATTCAGTAGGGACTCGTGGACAGAAATCCAAAAGCATTCTGCTTTTGGGGGAAGGTTTGTCCTCATGGACTATGGTGACTTTCACTTATTGGCCATCTCCAAAGAAACTAATAGTCTTGAACGACTGCAGCTAATTTCATGCAGGTACATCCACAGTGGTGGCAAAATTGGAGTTCGAGAATTTTGAAACTGTGGTAATGAAGGAGTGGCAATGTAGTTCCAAGTCAGAATGGTGTGTTGCTTTGTGGGAAACTTAAAGTTGTTAGTGTTCCCATTGCATCTGCTGCCCTTGTCCTTCTAGTTGAGGTCTGGGTTTGGAAGGTGCTGTTGGGGAGCATTGGTGACTTGCTGAAGAGCATTTTGTAGATGATAAATATTGCTGCCACTGAACATCAGTGGTGGAGCAAGTGAATCGTTAAGGTGGTGAAATAGGTGCCTATCAAATAGGCTATTTTTTTCCTGAATGGTGTTAAACTTCTGCAGTGCTGTTGGAGCTGCATTCATCCATGTAAGTAGCGACTAATCTATCACAATCCTAACTTGAGCCTTGTAGATGATAGAGAGGTGTTGGAGCATCATGAGGTGCGTTATTCACCTCAGAATTCTCAGCCTCTGATATGCTCTTGTAGCCAAGTATATATTTATGGCCAGTCCTTTTCAGTTCCAGGTTAATAGTAACACCCAGGATGTTGATTGCACGTGATTCAATGATGGTAATATTATTAAATGTCACAGAGAAATGATTAGTTTGTCTCTTGTTGGAGATAGTCATTGCTTGGCACATGAGTGGCATGAGTGGTACTTGCCATTTATAACCCAGAAAGGTTTGCAAGTCTTGCTTTATATTACCAGGGACTGCTTCAATATCTGGGAAGTTGCAAATGGTACTAGACATTGCACAGTCACCTCTGAACATCCTCACCTGACCTTCTGATGGCAGGAAGGTCACTGATACAGCAGCTGAAGAAAATTGGCCCTAGGATAGAACAATGAAGAACACTTGCAGCAATGTTGTGGAGTTAAGATGACTGCCCTTCACAAACCACAGCCATTTTCTTTTGTGCTAGGAGGATTCCAGTCAGAGGAAAGTTTTCTTCTGACTATCATTGAATTCAATTTTGCTAGGAACGAGCCCAGCGCGGGGGAGAGCGAGCCCAGCATGGGGGAGAGCGAGCCCAGCGTGTGGGAGAGCGAGCCCAGTACGGGAAGAGCAAACCCAGCGTGCAGGAGAGCGAACCCAGCGCGGGGGAGGGCGAGCCCAGCGCGGGGGAAAGTGAGACCAGCGTGCGGGAGAGCAAGCCCAGCACGGGAGAGAGCGAGACCAGTGTGTGGGAGAGCGAGCCCAGCGTGCGGGAGAGCGAGCCCAGCACGGGGGAGAGTGAGCCCCTGAGGCAACATTGGCAAGGAAGGGCCAGTGGCGAAAGATGGTGTCTGAGGATCGGCGACTTCAACATTAGTTGGGTCTGGTAAAGCATTGGTTGTCCTGAGCTGGAACTTGAACATAGATGGACTTTTCCTTAAATATACCATTTCATTTTTCTCTTATTCTTAAACTATCAAAATGGCACCATATTTTGGTGATGAAATGGAAGCTTTTCACTGTATTTTGTTGTATTCTTCACTACAAAATACATGTGACAATAAAATCATTCATTCATTCATTCATGCCGTACTCAGTCAAATGCTGGCTTGATGAGAGAAACTGTTTCTGTTTTTCACCTCTAGAGTTCAGCTCTTTTGCCCTGGTTTAGGCCGAAGCTGTGGTTTCAGGTGATTCTAGTGGACTTCAGGCTGAGCATCAGTGTTCCAGTTATTATTGTGTGAGTGCTGCTTGCTATTACTGTAGATGTGACCTGCCATCATATCACTTATGATCAAGATAGACTAATGGTAATTGATCAAGATAGACTTGTTTTCTTTTTGTTACTGTAGCGACTCTATAACCTATAACCTAAAAAAAAAATCTGAAAAGAAGAATGAACTACCAGTAGTAACAAAGATGGTCAGAGTGTCCAGGTCAAAAATTAAGGCATGCAAAGCAGCAAAAACTAGTGGAAGGTCAGAGGATTGTGTGTGTTTTTTAGGAACAAGAAGTGAATGACTAAAGAGGCAGATAATGACTATCAGGGCAGAAAACTGATCATGCAAGTAAATTGGTGAAAGTTATAGAAATAAACAGCAAGGGTTCCTTTGGGTTTATAAAGCAAATGGGAGTGGCCAAATTAAGTGTGTGACCCTTGGAAGATGCAACAGGGGAATTAATAACAGGGAACAGGGAAATGGCAGATACGTTAAGCCTATATTTTCTGTCGCTCTTCAGTGGAGAGTATCGCTGTAAGTATCCCAAAGGTATCAGATAATCAGGTTACTCACAGGAGGTCTTGATCGTGAGGGGTAAAGTATTTGACAAACTAAAGGGATTGAAGGATCCAATGCCGATCCATGTGCAACACAGGCCTTCTGTCTGTGGAATGACCCTCCACCACCACCTTCTGTCTCCAACTGGCATGCTCATCCAAAATCCCACGTGATCTAATTTTACTAATTACTCCACCATGCGGAACCTTGTCAAAGGCTTTACTAAAGTCCAAGTAAACAACTCCTACCTCTCTGCCCTCATCAATCTTCTTGGCATCAAATGCATGTAAATATTATCTTTCAGAAGCACCTCCAACAGTTTACCCACCACCAAATTCAGACTCACTGGCCTTTAATTTTCTGGCTTCTCCTTATAGTCTTTTTTAAATGAAGGCACAACATTAGCCAACCTCCAAACCTCCAGCATCTCACTTGTGGCTGTAGATGATTCAAACATTTCTGCTAGGGACCTGACAATTTCTTCCCTAACTTCCCACAGTGTCCTGGGATAGACTTGATCAGACCCAGAGATTTATCCTCCTTTATGTTTTTTAAGGCCTCCAGCACTTCTTCTGTAATGTGAACTGTTTTTAAAACTTCACCATTTATTTCACCGCATTCTTGAGCCTCCATTTCTTTCTCCACTACAAAAACTGACTCAAACTACCCATTTAGTATCTCTCTCATCTCCTGAGGTTCAATACATAGACGACCTTGTTGATCTTTAAGGGACCCTACTCTCGCTGCAGTTGCTCTTTTGCTCTTAATGTACTTGTAGAATCTGTCTGGATTATCTTTAACTTTATCTGCCAAGGCTATCTCATAAGCCATCTTTGCCCTCCTGATTTTCCTCTTAAGAATGCTCCTACATTCTTTATTCTACATTTGATCCATGTTGTCTATATCTAATGTATGATTCTTTCTTATTCTTGACTAGAACCTCAATATCTTTATTCATCCATTCCTTACTCTTACCAGCCTTACCTTCACTCTAACAGGAACATAGTGCCTCTGAACTCTTGTTATCACTTTTTTAAAGCCTTCCAGATATCAATCATCTCTTTACCTGTGAATAGTCGATTCCAATAAACTTTTGAAAGTTCTTGTCTCATACCATTAAAATGTGTCTTACTCCAATTAAGAACTTTAACTTTTATGAAAGACTTATCCTTTTCAATAACTATTTTAAAACTAATAGGATTATGATCACTAGTCCCAAAGTGTTCCCTTACTAACACTTCAGTCACTTGCCCTGCCTTATTTCCAAAGAGAAGGTCACATTTTTCTCCTTCTCTAGTTGGTACATTGATATATTAATAAATAAATTTTTCTTGAACACATTTAACAAATTCCTCACCATCCAAGCTTTATCTGGCAGTACCGGATAATGTTTGGAGAATTAAAATCCCCTAATTTATAACACTATTATTCTTTCATATATCTGAGATCTCGCTACATATTTGGTCCTCAATTTCCCTCTGACAATTGGGGGGCCTATAATATGACCCCTTCAAGGTGATCGTCCATTTCTTATTTCTAAATCCTATCCATATAGTTTCACTGGATGATCCTCAGAAATATCCTGTCCAGTTACAGCAGTAATGTTTTTGTCAATTAAAACACCACTCCCCCTCTTCTCTTGCTTCCCTTTCTATCCTTCCTTCAGCATCTAAAACCTGGAACATTGAATTGCCAGTCCCGTCCTTCCCTCAAACAAGTTTCTCTAATAGTTATGACACCCCAGTCCCATGGTCAGACACATGCCCTGAGTTCATCAGCCTTACCTGTAAAACCCTTTGCATTGAAATAAATGCAGTTTAATTCTACAGAGTTATTTCATTCTTGTCCGCCTTTTCTAATTAACTTGCCCTTTTTCTGATTCAGAACCATTTTCATCTGCCTTTCTATTTTCCATGCCACTTAGGAACTTACCCACCACCACCTCTAATAATTTACAGGCTCCCGAAATAGAACTAGCAAATCTCCCCAGCAGGATATTGGTCCCTTTCCAGTTCAGGTGAAATTCAACCCTTTTGAACAGGTCTTTTCTGCCCCAGAAGAGATCCCAATGATCCAAAAATCTGAATTCTTACACATTGCACCATCTGTTCCACCTTGATTTATCTGCTGTATCTTTTTATTCCTGGCGTCATGTTCTAATGAGAGTAAGAATAAACCAGCAATTACTACCTTTGAGGTCCTACTTTTTAATCTTCTTCTTAATGTCATATATTCACTCAGTAAAGCCTTAACCCTTTCCCTAACTATGTTGTTCCTACCAATGGGTTAGGTTCCTTACAACTTCCTGCTTCTCACTCCCCCGCTTAACAATAGGCTTCAAGCATTTTGAGATGTCATTAGCCCTGGCACCAGAAAGACAACATACTATCCTGGATTCATAGTCTCGGCCGCAGAATCTCCTGCCTATGCCGCAGTTGGGACAGTCTGCTGTGACAATTGTTCTTTTAAATCTTGACAAACCCCACTTAACTTAAGATTCATTCTTAGTTCCCACGATCTTATTGCCGCTTTCAGTTTTCTCTGAGACACTATCCCTTTCAACAGTACCCAAAACAGCATATCTGTTTGAGAGAGGAATAGCCACAGGAGATTTCTGAACTACTTTCTTACTTTTCCTGACAGACACCCATCTATCAGACTGATCCTGCTGTGTCATCAACTATCTAAATCTACTTACCATCACACTCTGTGTCTCTTGAATGTCCTCAGTGTCATTAAGCCTAAATTAAACAGCAAGGCTCTTTTCCTGAGGGTGGGAAGTTCAAAACTAGGGGACATAATTCTAAGATGAGAGGAGAAAGTTTTAAAAAGGGCATGAGGGCAACTTTTTTACATAGAGAATGGTTTGTGTGTGGAATGAACTGCTAGAGGAAGTGATAGAGGCAGGTACAGTTACAACATTTAAAAGACTTTTGGATAAGTACCAGAATAGGAGGGATATGGGTCAAATGCAGGCATGTGGGACTAGTTTGGTTTGGGAACATGGCTGGCGTGGACTAGTTGGACTGAAGGGTCTGTTTCCATGCTGTATGACTCTATGACTCTATGAAAGAAGACAAATCAATTCACCAGGAGCTGATGGCCTGTACTTAAGGGTTTTAAAGGAAATGCTACAGAGATTGTGGAAGTATTATTCAAAATATTCCAGAACTCACTGGATTCTGAGAGGGTTCCAGTACATTGAGAAACCATAAATATGACATCCCTGTTCAAGAGAGAGAGAAAGCAGTAAACTATAGGCCATTTAGCCTAACATCAGTCATTGAGAAAATGTTATAGTCCATTATTAATAAAGAAATAGCAGGACATTTGGAACAGCTTAACACAATCAAACAGAGTCAATATCATTTTGTGATAGGAAAATCATGTTTGACAGATTTTCTAGAGACCTTTGTTATAAACTCCTCTAGAGTATATAATAAGCAGAGTTGATAAAAGGAAACTAATACTGTATATTTATATCTCCAAAAGGCAGCTGATACGATGCTATTTAAAATGTTATTGCATGTTAGGAGCTCACTGTATTAGGGGTAATGTATTAGTGTGGACCAAGGAATGATTAACACACAGAAGATAGAGAGTTAGGTTTAGTGTGTCTTTTTCAGATTGGGAATATGTAACTGGTGGAATGCCACAATATTCAGTCTGAGGTCCTCAATAATTGCTCTCTATATTAACAACTGGGAGGAAGGGGCAGAATTCAATGAGCCCAAATTTGCTGACAATACTAAAATAGGCTGGAGGCCATATTCTGATGACAACATAAAGAATCTGCAAAGGGGATATTAATAGATTGAGAGAGTGGACAAAACTTTGGCAGATGGAGTTTAATATAAGAAAGTATAAGCTTGCGCACTTTGGTAAGACAAATAAAAAGGCAATGTATTATTTAAATGCAGAGAGACTCCAATAAAGTGCGACACAAAGGGATCTGAGTGCTCCTGTGCACAAAACACAAAATGTTAAGATGCAGGTGCAGCAAATAATTAGTGAAGCAAATGAAATTTTGGCTTTTTAATTTTAGGCACCTAAAGTTCAAAAATATTGATATCTTATTACAAGTTCACAGTGTGTTAGTGAAGCCAAGCTTGGAGTACTGTGTACAATTTGGTCTCTATATTTAAGAAAATATATTGGCATTGTAAGCGATTCAAAAGATATTCACTAGGCTGATTCTTGGGATGAATGCATTGACTTATCAAAGTCAGCTGAACAGATCACCCTTTATTCATTGAAGTTTGGAAGAATGAACTTGATTGTATTAAAACATTTAAGATATTGATGTGGCTTCACAGGGTGAATGATGAGAAGGTATTTCCACGCACTGGTGGGGGGCTGGGGGGGCAGGTGGGTTTTCTCCAACCAGGGATCATGGTTACTGAATAAGGGGACATCCATTTAAAACTGAGATATGAAGGAACTTGTTCTCTCAGAGGATAGTGACTGTCTGGAATTCTCTAATCCATTGAGCTGTGGAGGCTAGATCATTGGAAGCATTTAAAAAGGAGGTGGACAGATCCTTTGAAATATCAAGAGCTAAGGGTTACAAGGAGCTGGCATGAAAGAGGAATGCAGGCTTGGGGCAGATCAGACAGGATGTTACATAATGGCAAGGTAGGCTTGAGAGGGCAAATGCTCTGCTCCTATTTCTTATGTTCCAGGACATGCCTGGGCATTTTATTTACACTGTCAGGTTTAGAGCTGTACTGTTTGTCTAGAGGCACAGCTCGTATTGGAGCACTAGTCTCCAGCACTATTTCGGGAATGTTGTCAGGGCTTATAATCTTTGTAGTTTCCAAAGCCTTCCATTGTTTCTTGATATCATGTGGAGTGAATTGAATTGGCTGAAAACTGATATCTGCAATGGTGGGATCCTCAGAGGTGGCTGAGATGGATTGCTCTCCTGGTATTTCAAGCTGAAGATGATTGGAAATATTTCAGCCTTGTCTTTTGCACTGATGTGCTGAGCTCATCCATCATTTGTGGATGAGATATTTGTGGAGCCTTTTCCTGCCATTGTTAGTTGTTTGACTGTCCACCTCCATTCAGGACTGGATGTGGCAGGATTGCAGAGCTTAGATCTGATCCATTGGTTGTGATATTGCCTTGATCTGACCACTGTATACTGTTTGGTATGCAAATAGACTTATTTTGTGGCATTGGCGGGTGGACAGTGCTTTTTTTTTAGATATGCCTGGCGCTGCTCCTTGCACACTGCTGTTGAGACAAGTTTGATGGTAATGGTAGAGTGGAGAATGTGCTAGGCCATGAGGTTACAGATTGTGGTTGAACACAATTTCGTAGCTACTGATTGCCAACAACGCCTCATGAATGCCAGTGTTGCACTGCTAGATTTGACCTGAATCCATCTCACTTAACATGATGCTGTTAAATTCAGGCAGTCTTAGTTCTTGTAGTTTTCTGAAGAAGGGTCTAGGCCCGAAATGTCAGCCTTCCTGCTCCTCTGATGCTGCTTGGCCTGCTGTGTTCATCCAGCTCTACACCTTGTTATCTCAGATTCTCCAGCATCTGCAGTTCCTACTATCTCTGAAACAGTCTTAGTTCTCGTAATAGTTTTAAGTCCTTTGTTCTGAATTCCTGTCTCGTTAATGTCAATTGTATTCATCAGAATCCCCATTGCTCCACTTAAATGCAAGGGAGGTGATGGCCGAGTGGTATTATTGCTGGACTGTTAATCCAAAGACCCAGATAATATTCTGGGTATCCAGATTCAAATCCTGCCATGGCAGATGGTGGAATTTGATTTCAATAAATATCTGGAATTAAGAATCTAATGATGACCATGAATCCATTGCCAATTGTCGGGAAAAGCCCATCTGGTTCACTTTAGTGAAGGAAACCACCAACCTTACCTGGTCTGGTCTACATGTGACTCCAGACCCACAGCAATGTGTTGACTCTCAACTGCCCTCTGGGCAATTAGGGATGGACAATAAATGCTGCCTAGCCAGTGACGCTCTCATCCTGTTAATGAATAAAGGAAAAAATGTGAATTAATTTCAGTTTCTTTAATTCTCATATCTGCTGTGGACTTTCTGTAAGTGGGACTGAAGGCGACAGCTAAGATTTCTTACAGCACAAAGCCCTAAGACAAAAGAAACCAAGAGATTAATGTTTTAAGACAATCACGTTTCTGAGTAACAATTCCTCTATTTACAGCTGCTCTGCTATTCAAAATGAAAATTAATCTTTCAGGCACTAGTATTTTTAAATGGGTATTTGTCAGGATTAGAGGATTTTGCAGTCCATCTGAATATAAACCAAAATTTATTTTTTCCCTGCATGCTATGTAATTACCAAGCCACAATAACAAAAGTGACATGTTTGAGGAACAGATAAAAAGCTGTAAATTGGTCAGTAATGGTGATATTTCCTCATCTTCCCAAAAACCCATTTATACATCCTTTCAGCAAATCAAGCCACTGTCATCCTCTACTCATCTCCTGGCCAGAGGGGGCTTAACAATTTATATGTGTAAGTGAATAGAAGAATGTAGATGAGGTCTTGCATCTAAAGCTTTGAACACAAGCAGCTGGTACTTTGCTTGCCTGAATTTCTAAATCATCCGTAATGGGGCCAAGACCTCGAAGCACTAAAAAGAAGGAGATGACATGCTGGACAAACTGTTAATTTTTCCTGAAGAAGCTGCTATATTACACATCTGTCACTGCTGTGCAGACAATCACTCACACAGTGGAAAAAAAAATCTGCTTCTTCTGCTAGCGCAGTGGTTAACAAAGCAGCCCAGGAAACTAGAGAGTTCCAGCTCAAAGAAAGTGCCTTAAGTTGCATGCTGTTTCCTGCATGCTCCCAAATCCAGCTTTTAACCAAGTACATGTACGACAGCAATACTCCTGGGCTTAAGCCTTATAGGTCAGAACGTCATTAAAAAGCAATAATCACCCTTCATGGGAATTTTTAAATCTTCTGTCCACTTGCCTGGAAGCAAAGCAGTGCCTCTGTTATATTGTGTGCTCGGATTCAGTTTCTTTCCCCCTGAATTCGTATTAGAGTGAGGTGGAAGATTAATGAAATTGAAGCATTTGGCTGTGTCACGTGATGCTATCAAGACAAGACCTTGCAATTCCTCTCTCTTTTATTGTGTACATAATTATGATTAAACAAAAGAATACTAGGACATACAGGGTGTACAATCAGACCTGAATGCTGGAAGCCAAATCTTCCATGTTGAACCACCTTACAAGCTCTGATATTTTAAACCTGCACAGAATGAAATCCTCTAGTATCATAAATGTTTTATTAATCTAATGATCATAAGATAGTTCTTATCTAATGTGCGTAGATGTTTGTAGCATCTCCTGCATTGGTCTAGTGAATTTTATACTTCTGTTTTACAGTGTTTTTTTTGATGAAAATGAACAATTTGCCAGTTACATTTTCACCCACATTGTCTTTACCATTAACAAACTAGACCAGACCTGTCCCATCTTAGTAGCATAATCAGGATAGGGAAAAAAAGATGCACAGGAACTCCCAGCTCCAAAATGTAGTTTAATATTTATAAAACACACTTCCTGTAACTAGTTCTTTGCATTAATTAACTTTTAATATTTCACCGTTCATCAGTATAAACAACATTTTCCACTTAAGGGAGAGCCGTCTTGGATTACAGTGGGGAGAGATCATTAGTAGCCTTTTGTCACCAAGTCATGATGACATACTGCGTGCTGCTGGCTGAAATTAAATGGAAATCTTCTTCTGTATGTTTTACATCCCATTTACCATCCAAGGCTGCCTTTGATGGTGAGCTCGCCATTTGAAACAACCCTCTAGTGCAAACAATGGGGAATATGTGAACATGATACACCAAAATCCTACTCCCCAGAGGATTTGCTGCCTGTCTTTGGAGGCAGAATTACTGTCAGAGGAAGGTAAGTGTCACTTCTGTCAAGTTTGCTGTGTTCTATTTAGAAAGGTTACTTAATAATATTAATGAAACATTCATTTCAATTGTTTGTTACAGTGCAACACGGTCAATCATAAATAAAAATCTTCTTTTGTGACTAATGAATATTAAAAGCCTGATCTTGTGGAATCACCAAATTAAAATGCATTGTTTTATTAGTATTTATTGTTTCCTAATGCATTTTTGTTAATAGTAGCAAGTCGTGTGACATCATCAGCTTTTCACGGCACAGTTAACTTAATACTGCTGGTGATCCATCATTTTCAGCCTGTATGAGTACCTGTATATCTTTTCTCCTCAGTATTCCAAACACTGACAATGTATCTAGATTGAATTTAATTGAATTTTAGTCGGTTTCAAACAACGGGTTTACCTTCCTTTCTGATTAGCACATACCCCGATCTGTCAGACTCATAGATTGAGTTCCATTGTTTAGGATTCAAAATGCAACCTGTTAAATGGCAGATTTTGATCTGTATCTTGTATGGTCACTCATGGCCTCTCTTTAGATACTAGCTTAGGATCTACTGTACTAGCATAAATCTTAAATGCTTAGAATCCAATTCAAGAAACAAGAGAGTCTGGATAACAACTAACATAATGGCATCAACTTGTAACCTAGAGATTTTGTTGATGAGATGAAACGTACTAGTTTTGTGTTTATTGGTGACCTGCTGACATGATGAGGGGTGAGTGAACATCCAGCATGATAATAATATTGGGGAGTTTAGCTTTAAAAGTTCAAGATCACTTTTGCAACAATCTCATTACATAATCTCTTCAGTAAAAATTTGAAAACGTAAATGTGTGTAAGTGTCTCACATGAATAGGCAGAACTCTGCACATTTACAGGTTTTGGCCTCAGCTTCATTTTTTGAGCTCTTAATATCTCAAACATGAATGTTATTCTGTGGTTAACATCTGCACCATACTCTAGTTGAATAGATGTCCAAATTGTCCACTATTCCACACTTATAGCGATCTGTTACCAGCTGAAGAGGGGGACTTGATTTTTTTTTGTTTTACTTCATTGTCTTCCATATGTTGGTCTACATGTTGAAATTTCAACTGCTAAGAGGCTGCCACTTTAGACCCCAGATACAAACCAAAACACATTAGTCCAGACAAGTCAGTATTAGACATGCAAAAGCAATTGCACTTCATGACCTAACTACTTCTTTCTGAAATGAAAAAGAAACAGAAAATGTTGCAAGTGGACAACAGACCAATTGGTATCTGAAAAGGAAAATCGGATTAATATTTTATTCTTCATTACTAGCATGGTCAGTATAGCCAAGTCCTCTTTGTAGAATTGACAAGGACATCTCAATAGACACCCAGGAGAACAAAGAATGGAGGGAAGAACAACAGGTAGAGGTCAAAAGTTCAAATCTACTAACTACTTTTGCAGAGAGGCAGCTAATGGATTTTATAGCCTATTAACAGATTTTAAAATGCTATACACTATCTGAAGGTCATCTCAAATGGGGGTTAGATACAGAGGCATTTGAAAGACAGAGCCAAGAACGACCATTTCTTCCTGCTTTCCCAGAGTTCTAGTTTCGACAAAATTGAATAATAATGTCGCCTTTTTAAGGATACAGTTTGATAAAATGTTTCCAGAGAGAATAATGGAGACTTATTTCACACTTCAGATGTGTTCATCATGTGTAAAATACAATAAACTGGGTCTCAGAACCTAACAAATCAAAAATCTAATGATCCAGATTATAACTAATCATCTGGCCTGAATACCTTATTCTCCCTTTTAAAATCAATTCAAATTTTTCCCATGTATTACTGCCCAGAATGATATCTGTAGTTGCTCGTCTGACTTGCTTGACTTCAGTCATTGCATGAAATTGCAAAAGAGACATCCAATGTCCTGTGATTGCTGTTTTGGGTCTGACATTGGATCTAATGAATACACTGGGGCTCAATACAAAACAAGGTACAAGGTGCACAGAAAATACTGCAGATTTCGTTCAACCTCACTTTTAGTGTCTCACTGTTGTTTTCAAAGTGAATGATTGAAGAGCTCTATAACAAACACGTATGACTAGATTTCATTCTATCTGGTAACAATAAATTATTGTCCAAAATTTGAATGATCATCCCTTGACATTGCTATGTAAATTAACAGAAATGTATAGGCGTGGCTGTTGTTTTCCATGCAAAGTGAAACAATTTATGGTGTCTAAAGATACAGAAACAGATAATATTATGTTTTGTTGTTTGATGTTTTAGATTAAAAAGAAATGAATGGCTGGGATCCTGTCTTACAGTTAATAAAAATACCTTACTGCAAATAGTCAAATAGAAACAGGAAAAAGTCCTTCAGCCCTTTGAGCCTATTCTGATTAAAGGTTAGCATGGATGAGTAAAATCTTCTTCAAGCTAGTTTCATCTTTCACTTGCTAGGGATGAAAATTAGAGGTTGATGTTTAGGAACTGCTAGATGTTCCTTTTCATATAATTCAACTAATCTTCAGCAGATTCAGGCATTGATGGTCTACTAATGGAGGAAAGATAGTTGAATTTTATCACTGTTGGACTTGTTTTACTGCTGACTGTTGCAACTTAAGCCAGCAGTGAAATCCAGATGAAAAGATAATAATAATAGAATTGATCAAACGGGGAAAGGAGTTAATGGAAACATCAGGAGATAGCTAATCCAATCCCTCCCAGCAGAACAGAAATTTGTGTAGGAAGCTTGTTTTCTCTTATGTAAAGACATGACTGATTCATCGTGATGATACATTGACCACAGAGTTTTCTTTTGCCTGTCTATAAATTATTTTTGATAAACATGCAATAGGACATTGTGAAGGCGATCCTGTGGTGTGAAACTCACCACACACCAACAGCCACTGACATTACACCCAGCAAAGCCAAGGAAATTCACCTCCCTCTTGTCTTTATGGACTGCTTAGATTGGCAGTGACATTAAAGAGTGATTCTGTGATCCAAGATTAACAGGGATTGTACACAACGAGACCTAACAAACTCTCACCCTGTAATATTCCATCCATTATATTTTGGTGGACATATGCTACAACTACAACTGTCCAACGTGTCTCCCTATGGATGCTGCCCTCGGAGCATCTGTTAATTGAATAAAGTCTGAAAAGCTTAAGACAACATTCAAATGAATTCACTTACATTCCAAATGTCTGACATTAACAAATCTCAGTCTGCTAAGCAAAGGACTACTGACATTTAATTAACTTGTGCTCCACTTGCCATATTGCATGCTTTGTTGCTGAGTTTGTGTCTGAAGAATGGACACAGAACTATCCAAATGATACATGAATTAGTTTTGGAGCTATTGCAGTCATAACAGGTACCAGAAAAACATTGTAAAATTCTTTAGTCAATTATACCATTCTCTCTTTGGCATAAATGTATAGTAGGATTTACACTGATATTTTCTTTCTTTTTAAATAAATGGAAAATACCTTAAATTGGATTAGGCATTATATGAATTTATATGAGAAACAGATAAGGCTCAGTGAAAGTATACACAAATAGATTTTATTTTCTTCCCTTTGCAGAAACAACATTTGTCAGCATTTAAGACTTGGCTCCATTAGAAACTTAACATTTTGTGTTGCTATTTTCTGACAATAAAGCACATTTCTAATTTTAGTCTTCAGTCTTGTTTTGTGTAATGCCAGTGCTAATCATATTTCATAATTGGCAATGAGAAATGGTTAAAATCAGCAGGTTGTGCAGTCAAAGATTAAACCTTGGACTTTTCCACAGTGTATAGATCAGTTAGACAATACTCATAACAGCTGAACCACAGACAAAGAATGTTCCTTCTTCCTTTTATTGTTATTCGAACGCAGATGTCATTCCAAAGTCTCATCATTAGCAGTACTTGCATTCAATCGCATATGTCTCACAGTCAGTATTAATGCATAGAATTTGTTTTGCCCCTGCATTTAAGTATTTAACATTTTCAGGCTCAGGCTTGACACTGTGCAAGTCTCACTGAAGCCCAAAGATTAACGGAAATTCGCCTCAATAGTCAGTGTATTTGGAGTATATTTGCCAATACTGCCTGAAACGTGAAAAGCTACTTACCTGAGGAAAGGTGAGAGAGTCAGGCTGTCTGATTCTGGCAATCATTCTAATTTGAATTCACGGAGACAGTTGGGGTGAGGGGAGGGGGAAGCAAGGGTGTTGGTGTGAGATATGGAGATTGGAGAGAATTGGGAACATTCTGGCTCCTCCTCACTCTGCAGACATGATTGTTTCTGTTGTTCACGCAGAAATGCCAGAAGAAGGCCCACACAAATTTGGCTAAATATGGTCTCCCAATCAAACAACTCAATGGAGGCAGAGGATCCACAAATAGCCCCATCCTCAATGATGGGAGAGCTCAATATCTCAGTGCAAAAGATAAGGTCAAAGCATTTACAACAACCTCCAGCCAGAAGTACCAGATGAATGATTTCTCTTGGCCTCCTACCGAAGGGCCCAACATCACAAATGCCAGTCTTCAGTCCATTCAATTCTCTGTACGTGGTGTTAGGAAATGGTTGGAGGGACTGGTTATTGTAAAGGCAATGGGCCTTAAAAGCATTCCAGCAATAGTCCTGAAGATTTGTACTCCACAATCCTCCATACCGCGAGCCAAGCTCTTCCAGTACAGTTGCAACAATGGCATTTGCCATGTGGAAAGTTTTCCAGGTATGTCCTGTACATTAAAAGCAGGATAAATTTAACGTACCAATTACTGCCCCCTCAATCTACTGTTGATTATCAGTAAAGTGATGGAAGGTGTCATCAATAGTGCTATCAAGCAGCATATGCCTAACAACAATCTTTGCAGTGATGTCCAGTTTGGGTTCTGCCAGGGCCACTTAGCTCCTGACCTCATTGCAGCCTTGGTTCAAACATGGACAAAAGAACTGAATTCCAGAGTGAGATCAGAGAGACAAGCTTTGACATCAAGGCTGTATCCAACTGACTGTGGCATCAAGGACCCCTAACAAAACTAGAACAATGGGAATTTGGGGGCAAACTCTCTGCTGGTTGGAATCAGCCTGGCACATGGGAAGTTGGCTGTCATTGTTGGAGGTCAGTCATTTTAGCTTGGGGATATATTTGCAGGAGTTCCTCCAGGGTAGTGTCCTAGGTCTAACCATCTTAAGCTGCTTCATCATAACGTCAGAAAGGGGATGTTTGCCAATTATTGCATGATGTTTAGCACTGTTTGTGACTCCTTACGTACTGAAGCAGTCCATGTCCAGTGAAAAGGATTGGACAATATCAGGTTTGGGCTAACAAATGGCAAATAACATTTGTGTCACATAAATGACAGACAATTACTATATCGAATAAAAGACAACCTAACCACTGCCCCTTGATATTCATTGGCGTTATCATCACTGAATCCCCCACTATCAACATTCTTGGGGTTACCATTGACCAGTAATTCAACTGGACTCACCACATAAATACAGTGGCTATGAGAGCAGGTCAGAGGTTAGGAATGCTGCAGCATGTACTTACCTCCTGACTACCCAAAACTTGTACATCATCTACAAAGTACAAGTCAGGAGTGTGATGGAATATTCCCCACTAACCTGAATCAGTACAGCTCCAACAACACTAAAGAGGCTTGACACCATTCATGACAAAGTATTCTGCTTGATTGACCCCACATCTACAAACAATAACTCCTTCCAACACTAGTACACAGTAACAGCAGTGTGTACGATTTGCAAGATGTACATCAGAAATTCATTAAGGCTCCTTAGAAAATAATATTAAAACCCATGGCCTTTTGCACTTGGAAGGACAGGGGCAGCAGATACATGGAAACACCAACACTTGCAAGTTCCCTTCCAAGGCACTCACCATCCTGACTTAATTGTACTAATGGTTTCTGCTCTTGGCATTTCTTCATAGACGAAGATTTTATAACGTTTGGCTAGGAGCGGAATTAAGGCTTCTGGCAGTTTTAGACTATTTAGTCAGTGTCAAATTTATCAACAAACAACTCTTCAGAAACAGGCGTAAGCATATTGAATTTAAAAAAATTGAAAATAAGCAACATTTTGTGGGATTCAAAGGCTTAACAGTGATGTTGGATAAATCTTTACTGTTTTTATGTTTTGGCTGAGAACTGTAAGTTTTGTTCAGTAACTGAGAAATTTTTATTAATTTTACTTATTTTTTAAAAAAAGGCAATGAAAATGAGCACAAATCTGATAATGTGGTGTCAAATTCAATGCAAAAATATTTCAGACTCAGAAAAAAATTGGCGTGAATGACATCATGGCAGACATATTTGATACAGTCAAAAAATCTATGAATTTTATAAATTGAAGTCATTTTAAGAAAGTTTCTACCACAGATCTTTTGGAAGTCCTTTACCCACTTTGGAAAAGGAACATCTTCATTTATCTCTATGATCATGCCACATTGGTAAAGGAGAACTGAAGTTTACATCAGAAACAATACTAGAGAAGCAAAAACTTTAACAGCTCTCAGTTTTAGTACTATAGCAACAACCTTTACAGCACAAAGATTCAATAACAACTTTAATCACCAAAGAATACAACAAATGAGTGTGGTACAGGTAGACCAAAATCCTAACAATCGTTATCCAAGTCAAGAAAATAATCAAAAATATTCAAGTGCCTATCAACAATTGGCGAATGCAACAATATTCACCTATACCAATCTTTTCAACAGAGGAAATGGAGTTTCAGATCCATTTGATAGCTTAGCAAATTGACATATGTGGAAAACACAATTCCTAAGATTTCAAACAGCTTCAGAATTGGACACCAAATCAAATGCAGAACAGTTTAACACATTTTGCCACTACACGGGAAGAGCATCAGGTCACATGTTACACAGACGAGAGATTGATGAGAAAGAAATTACATTTGACAACTTTATAATAACATTTGTTCAATATTTCTTGGAATTTCACAGAAGCTAGTAGAGAAAAAGGAAATTCACCAACTTCAACCTCAAGTGTTTCCATACCTCATTATAGATTTTCCTTGCCCACCTATCAACACAGATGAATAAAGTCAATCGATGTTGAGGAGCTTGAACAGTTCATCCATTTTACTAACACCTTCCATCCCAACCTTAAGTTCACGCACTATCTCTGATACCTCTCTCTCCTTCCTGGACCTCTCTGTTTCCATCTCTGGCAACCACCTGGAAACTGATATCTATTTCAAGGCTGCCGACTCCCACAGCTACCTAGATTATACCTCCTCTCACCCACCTTCCTGCAAGAATGCCATCCCCTATTCCCAATTCCTTCGCCTCCGCCACATCTGCTCCCGAGACGAAGCATTCCACTCCTGGACATCCCAGATGTCCTCCTATTTCAATGACTGCAACTTCCCCTCCGCAGTGGTCGAAAAAGCCCTCGATCGCATCTCTCGCGTTTCCTGCAACTCATCCCTCACATCCCCTCCCCGCATTAACAACAAAGACAGAATTCCCTTCATCCTCACGTATCACCCAACCAACCTCCAGATTCAACGCATCATTCTCCGCCACTTCCGCCACTTGCAATCTGAGCCCACTGCCAAGGACATTTTTCCCTCCCCACCCTTATCTGCCTTCTGGAGGGACCACTCTTTCTGTGACTCCCTCATCCGCTCACACTCCCCACCAACCCCACCACTCCTGGCACTTTTCCCTGCAACTACAGGAAGTGCTACACCTGCCCCTACACCTCCCCCCTCACCCCCATCCCAGGCCCCAAGAAAACCTTCCACATTAAACAGATGTTCACCTGCACATCTGCAAATGTGCTATACGGTATCCGCTGTTCCCGATGTGGCCTCCTCTACATCGGGGAAACCAAGCAGAGGCTTGGAGACCGCTTTGTGAAACACCTACGCTCGGTTCGGGACAAACGACTGCACCTCCCAGTCGCGAACCACTTCAACTACCCCTCCCACTCCTTAAACGACATGTCCATCCTGGGCCTCCTCCAGTGCCAAAACGATGCCACCCAAAGGCTGCAGGAACAGCACCTCATATTTTGCTTGGGAACCCTGCAGCCCAATGGTCTCAATGTGGACTTCAAGCTTCAAAATCTCCGCACCCCTGACCTCATCCCAAGACCAGCCCAGCTCGTCCCACCTCCTTGACCTGTCCATCTTTTCTCCCACTTATTTGCTCTTCCCACGTCACTGACCAACCTCCACCCCCACTTCCTATCTACTAGCCTCATCCCCGCCTCCTTGACCTGTCCGTCTTCCCTCCCACCTCACTGACCAACCCCCATCACAACTCCCTACCTACACTCACCTTTACTGGCTTCATCCCCGCCTCCTTGGCCTGTCCATCTTCTCTCCACCTATCTGCTCCTCTATCCACCTTCTCTCATCGCCTCCCCCTCTCTCTATTTATTTCAGAGTCCCCTTCCCCTCCCCCATTTCTGAAGAAGGGTCCAGACCCAAAACATCAGCTTTCCTGCTCCTCTGATGCTGCCTGGCCTGCTGTGTTCATCCAGCTCTACACCTGGTTATCTATGAATGAACTCAATGACCTGGCAAACAGTTGGAGATATATGTAAGAAAAAAACATACATTTGTCATTTAAGTCACTCAGTTGTAAATGCATATAAATGTTAACCAATATGTATGACATGGGGGAGCTGGGGGCAAGTTTGGGAAGGAATGTTTTATGTAAGGGCTTTAAGACCCTGGAGAAATCTTGTGATGATATAAAAGGGCTGCTCCCACTGGGCATAAATATCACAGTGTAGGTGGAGAGGGAGAGTGATTGGAAGAGTGAAGACAGAAGCACATGGAGAAAAGTTTTTCAATAATAATAGTCAGATTAGAATGACTATATTTCAGATTACCATCTTTTGTAGTAGATAAGATACATATGTAATTACCACAATTCTAAAGAAACCTAAGCCTGAAGACAGCTTTTCACCTTCCCATCTCCTCAACCAATCTATTTTAAACACAAACTCTCAGATGTGGGTATAAACTCACACACAGAAGATGTATTGACGGTTAGCACTGGCATGAATCTGAAAGGTCTTGGTCATGGACAGCAGCGTTTCTGCTTATTGGTAGAGGACCAGTAATAGGATTTTGATTAATATTGACATTTTATTTCATATTTACTTCACTGTTTTCTCTCCTCATCAGTTCTGAAAGCATGGCCTCCATGGGCACCAGGTTATCTCTTGTATTTCAAATTTGCGTTCTGAATTGCTGTGACAGTGGAGGAGGCCAAGGATGGACATGTCAGAGGGGGTGTTGTGGAGTTGAAATGGGCAGTGACCGGGAGGTTAGGCTGGCCATTACGGGCCAGGCAAAGATGCTTGGCGAAACGGTCACTTTGTCTATGTTTTGTCTCACCAACGTAGAGAGAGCAGCAGATGCAGTGGATTAGGTTGGAGGAGATGCAAGTGAAATTATATCTCACCTGGAAGGACTGTTTAGGGCCCTGGATGGAGGTGACGGAGGTGGTGTGTGGGCAGGTGTTGCATCTTTTACAGTAACAGGGGAAGGTACCGGGTGGGTTGGAGTGGTAGGTGGGGAGTATGGTGGTAACCAAGGAGTGGTGCAGGGAATGGTCCTTGTGGAAGGAGAGAGGGGTGGGGAGTGGAAGATGTTCTGGGTGGTGTCGTCTAATGGAGTTGGCAGAAGTGTTTGAGGATGATACGTTGGATGCAGAGGTGGGTGGGCTGGAAAGTGAGGACTAAGGCGTCCCTAACTTTATTATGTTTGGAAGGGGGGCTGTGGTTTAGAGTTGTAGAGCAGGGAATGGAAGAGGTGCGGTGGAGGGCTGCCTGGATGACAGAGGGGAGAGAAGGACGTTGTTTGAAAAAGGAGGACATCTGAGATGCTTGGGAATGGAATGTCCCTCGTCAGAGCAGATGCAACGGAGATGGAGGAAATGGGAAAACGGGATGGAGTTTTTGCAGGATACAGGGCGGGAGGAAGTGTAGTCTAGGTAGCTATGGGAGTCTGTGGGTTTATAGTAAATGTCGGTCCGTGAACTGTTGCGAAAAACAGACCTGCATCTCTTCCAACCTAATCTATTGCATCCGCTGCTCACAATGTGGTTTTCTCTACGTCGGTGAGACCAAACATTGACTAGGTGACTGTTTCGCTGAGCATTTCAGCCTGGCCCGTAATGACCAACCTAACCTCCTGGTCACCGCCCATTTCAACTCCCCGCCCCACTTCCCCTCTGACATGTCCGTCCTCGGCCTCCTCCAGTTTCGCAGTGACTTGGAATGCAATTTTGAGGAAGAAAACCTTATCTTCCACCTGGGCACCCTACAGCCTGGAAGACTCAACATTGAGATCTCTAACTTCAAATAACCTTCCCACCCATCCCCCTGCTCCCTTTCCAGCCCCGCCTCTTCCCTTCCATTTCATCTACTGACCCTCCTTTCCAGCTACTAACCAGATTCATCTCTCCCATCGACCAACCAGGTCGTACCTACTACCGGTGCCCACCTATCACCACCATTCCTCTACTCCCTTCCCCCTGCTTTATCTGCAGCTTCCCCTACCTCTACATCCAATCCTGAAGAAGGGTAATACCTGAAACATTGTCTTCTCCTTTCCTCCAGGTGCTGCCTGGCTTGCTGCCTTCTTCCAGCCTCCTGTTTGTCTACCTTGGATGCCAGCATCTGCAGTTTGTTTTTGTCTCTACCTCTTGTTTCTGCTTTTAGAAACACCTAACCATGATTGGGCCTTTACAGCAATCTGTGTATCAGCCAGCTTTGAGTGTGTTCATTCCCAAGATCATTTGCATCATTAATCAATTTGTACTTCCGATAGAGGGCATCGGAAAGTGTTCAAAAAAGGAAAGCCATGGCTGATGTTCCTCTTCCTAACCCAGGGGCACTGAAGATAACTATAGCACTCGACAGGTTTAGCTCAGTCCAATTACCTCAGCAGAGACTATTGATTGAAAATGCTAACTGATTGCGCAGTGGAGCTCACTACCCAATGAATAAACTCGATGGGAATGCACGATATCAATTTTCCCTTTGTTGCATATTATTGGTTAGCCTTCTTCCTTATTTTTAATACTAGGAGTTGAGGTATTAGTCCATGAAATGTTTTGAAATAAATTTGATAAATAACGATTAGTATGTAGTAAATATAGGTTATCCACGAATTAAAACAAATACAAACTTTAAATCAAGAGTGAAGTTGAACCTTTATCAATGCAGCAATCTGTCAGTGGCTCTGAAAGGGTTAATGATATATGTAGTGGATTTATAAAGTGCGTGAACTGCCGAAGGCATCACAATATTTTCCCTATTATGTTCAGGCCTAACCTGGTCGGCTATCAGTTTGTTCAGATGCATACTTGCCATATTTTGGCAACAGCTAGCACTGTCAAATATGATTATTTATGAAGGAACACCCCCCTCTTTATAATAGTTCACAGATAATTTATATCATGATGAGTTCCTTCACTGCAGTTCAAACACATACTCTTAATGTTCTCATAGTCCTGAACAGTTGTCCAGAGTGATCAGACTGCTACTATCTTTAGCACCATTTGCTGGTCCTGACATAAAGTTCATTATTTGTTTTGGAAACAAATTATAAATGCAGCAAATTTTCTGGAATATATCTGGCAGGGAAAGCAACAGCTATATAACACAGCAGGCAGCCGGCATTTACACTTTTCAATGCTACTTGCTCATTAAAGGAAGGGCCCATATAAAGCATTTTTGATGTTTTGAATAGGATTAGATACATAAGAGATACTTGACCTTTAATTAATTGTTTAGTTTGCATTCTACACCCATACATTTCCACTGGGATCACAGACACTGTATTTAGGGATGCTTTCACTAGTAACCTGATATTATTGAGTCGATGATATTCAGTATACATTCTAGTCTAAATGATAATCAAGCTTGTTAGTATGTATCTGGTTGTACTTATAAAAAGAATTCCCCTTCCTTTGCTCTAATCCTATCCCTGTAATAAAGCAGTAGTAATATGCTGTTGTACATTACTGTATTCTCACATCCATATTGTCTTCCTTCACCGAGAATCACAGACAATCAAGCTTGTAGACTTCTTCATGTTATCCTGTACAGTCTGGTAGATTTCAGAGTTCAGCCATTTAGGAGATTGTCCTGAATTTACACCTTCTTCTCCTGTGAGTGACTGCATTCCATAGCCTAAGTCAAATCTCTCCCACTGGGCTCATCCAAATTCCAATAAGACTAAGATGATATTTTAAAATTCAATCACCAGTATTAATCTATCACTCTTTCACCACAATTGTTGCTCCCTGCTAGGGCTAATTATGTTCGTGTACTTCTACTGTAAATTTATATATTCTAGAAGTCTTGTAACAACATATTCATATCACATTTATTTTCATAATTCAGGACATTTTTTTCATGAAATCATGAAAATAAAATGTTCCTAAAAAATACCAACTTTCTAAGATGAAGTAAAATAGTTTGGGCAGAATCTTACAGAGGTCTGAGTAAAGCGGGAAGTGCTGAGATGAGCGGCAAAATCAGGCAGGAATTTTGCTGAGTAGTAACTCACGCTTTCTAGCATTTCACATGTGGCGTGGTGAGATTATTGCTAGGCAGTGGTTACTACTTGTTATATGCCTTATTGATGGCACAACTTGTCTCATTAATATTCACCCTCCCATCTTTTCAAATAAGCTAGACATCAGGAAAATCAACATGGAAACCAGAGCATGTATCTGGCAGATTCAGCTTGCTGCTTGCTCAGCCCATACTACAGCTCACAGCGCAATGCTCAGGCACCAACCACATGCAATTTTCATCCACAGACATTCTTCATCCCCTCACGACCATCCTGGCACCCGTCTGATGCACTGCCAGTGATCTCTGCAAGTACAGACTTGCGTTGCACTGACAATTAACATTGAAAGGCTACAGTGGGCACAGGTACTCAGCTCATAGACTGGACTGAGCTGCATCTCAGAGCAGCTTGCTTGCTCTTTTGCTCCACTCACTAATTAATGCCTACCTGCATGCCAGCATCTTCCATGTCTTGTCTTGCTTTGCCATTGCCAATTAGCACTGTCACACAACTGGGCAACTGGTCTTGCTGCTAAGCTGTCCTCAGTGTCGGGGATGGGCATCTTGTTGTACAGCAATGTACTTTATAAAACTCACATTTGCACCATGTGCTAGCAGCTTACGTGGCAAGCACACTGCAAGTGCAGCAAATAGGCAGCCATGTATCAACCTCTTAGTGGAATAGTCCTCAGTGTAGTCCATGGAGTCAGTCAGGTGCTCCTGGCACAGTAAGTGAAGGGCAGCCTCCATACCAGTTCGGGGGATTGCCCGCTGTCATCTGTCTGGTTGAGGTCATATTGGTTGGGGGTCCATGCTTTTGCAGTCTGGGGAGTGGATCATGGTCAGTCCTGTGGCTCCATAGTGGTCATGCCAGAGATTAGGGCTAACGTATATAGGGATATGTCCCTTCTGTCACGACACAACTCAAAAGTGTTTAATGGGAAAGGAAATGGCTGTGACCACACATGAGTGGGAAAGATAAGTGGCTTAAACTGTGAGGGAAGTGCTGCAGGAACGACCAACCAGAGGGTTTCAAAAGTGAAGGAACATTAGGCATATGCCTGTAAAGGGTAGGACAGACACAAAGGTACCTAGGGTGCCTATTCCCTGGAAATCCTAAAGCATTGACTGTCTCTGTATGTTTTACCACCCTGGCACTGTCACTGCTGGGAATTCTATCAATTCTACACCTTTGTGCACAGAGGGAGCTAAACATCAGAGATTTGGGTAAGGAGGACTAAAGGTCTCAACGTGATCCAATGCCATGTCTGTGCATTGTGCGCCCTGCTCCAGATGCTGCAGACATCTCTCAGCACAGGCCTCTATCCACTAAGTCTTGAATGTGGCTACGACTTGACGTCAGATGGTGTAACAGTGAGTTTCAAGCCTAGACAGAGAGATTGATAGTAGCACATATAGATTAAAGGAGAAATGTTTCTCTGTAAGCTGAGAGTCACGTACAAATCATTGTAACCCATGTCACCAAAGTGTCCTCGCAAAGTTTTCTTCATCCTCTCCCTCCCTTTATAAATGCTAGAACTCCAATGTATGAGTTGATACTTGCTATTTTCTGGAGCATAATAAATCATCAGGCCTATTTTAAAAAAGAGTAGAATTTAATTCTCCCCCTACTTTGGAGGAGAGTTTGGAGGCGGGAACAGTATTCAATCGGGTGACAGAGTGCAGAGCCATCTTCCACCTGATGAAGTCTGGGCTGAGACAGCTTGTGGACTGGATCCCCTCCCAGATGTTACTTGTCCACATCATGGCCTCATTCAACAAGCAGGGGACTTGTTAATTGGACAGACCAAAAACTGTAGCCTCCCAGCAGGAACCCCCCCCTTTTGAAAGCACCCTGTGCCTGGTTGAAGGACTTGGCATAGGGACGGTAGGGGCTGAAAGCCACAATTCCTGTTATCCTTAGGTGGCAACCACAGTCCATTATCGCCCATCCCACCTTCACTCAGCTGTGACCTTGGCAACCCTGGGACACTTCTGAGAGATGTTTTAGTAATTGCAGTCACTGCTCCTGGTGTTGCTCCAGGCAATTAAGACCTGTTGACCTCTGATTGGCTGGAATAAATTCTGCCCTTATTTCCAAACTGCAAATGCGACGGAATCAACTATTCACTAATTACAGAGGTCTTTGTATTTACAGGTCTTTTAAATACTTAACATTTCCTGGTTGGGCAACAGGGTGGAATACCAGGAATTACAGAGAATTTGTATGGAAAATACATTTAAATGTGGCTTGTGACCATAGGAAATGCCGAGATTGATAAGTATGAATTCCTCTCAACATTGCTAAATATTAGTTCATATGACACCATGACATGAGTCTAGAATAGGACTTTTATTACCCCCCCAGGACTGTGAACACAAGCTGTTCAATTCTAAAAATTGCACTAATGGCTGGTGAGCCAAGTCCCTAGCTCTATTTGAACCCAAGGCCGTTTTCCCAGAGGCAGGATAAAGGCTTGATTTCTCACCCATAAGCAATGGTTAGCCAATTTGAAACCTATTGTAAGAGGAGACTGGGATATTCCAGGTCCTTGCAGATTGTAAGGGACAGCTTCCCTGTTTGGAAGTGGCTTCCCATTGGAAAACTGCTTTGGTACAATGGGGGAGGCAAAGCATGGAGGTACAATATTCCAGGCAAACTGAGCATTCCTGCCTTGCCAAGTAGGCACTAAGAGGTACCATGAGACCATTAGATGTGGGTGCAAAAGAAGGCAATTTGACTCATCAAATCTATTCCACCATTCAATGAAACCATGGCTGATCTGATAATCCTCAACTCTGCTTTCCTGCCTTATTCCCATAACCTTTGATTCCCTTACTCATTAAACATCTGTCTATTTCAGCTTTGAATATGCTTAACGACCCAACATCTACAGCCGTCATACAATTACAATAAGGGAGATCAAGGGTCACAGAAACAATTTAGATAAAGGTCATCTAATTAGAAGCCTAAGGAGACAAAATCTAATGGAAAAAGAAAATTAGGAGATGATTGAGGTTACAGAAATTACAAGAGATCTATTAGTTAACTTGTAGTAAAGATGGGAAGAATTTGTTCAAATCACAGACTGCAGGATTCATCCAGGAATAAAAAAAAAATGAAGCAATACGGATTATTAGTGGCACCATAGGAAGTGGGAATCATCTATGGAAAGAACTAGGAAGAGCAGGTTTCATCCAGTAAAGCCTTTAAAAGCATGGGAATCATTTAGCAAAGCCACAGGTAGTGGAATTAGTTCAGTAATGCTGTTAAAAGATGGAGTCATTTGTTAAGGGCATGATTAGAGGGGTTCATTGAAAGAAGCTACAGAAAAGATGGGAATGACCATTATGCTCATAAAAGGCAGGAATCATTCATTTTGACCACACAAGTGCACATGTAACAGTTCACAATATAAGCATTGTTACATTGCAGATGTAGAGGCCTTTAAAGCAAGGAAGATAAATAATCAGGTTAAGAAGTATGGTGGCAGAAACAATATTATCAGGAAGATTTAGCTTCAGAGATGAACCAAATAGAATAAATGATTTGACACCTTAGAGAAACATTCTTAAGACATGGAATTTCTTCCAAACTTGCTACTAAGTCAGAAACTGAACATGTAAATACATGCTTGTATTTGATTTGCAGTACAGTCGACTTTAATACTTGCCAAGCTGTAAAAGAAGCAGAAGATACTTCAGTACTCAGGATACAAAACCACTAAAGACACATGTTGGAAACCAATCATAGAGTAAGACAGGCACCAGATATGAAATATCAGTGTCAGAACTGTGGAGCAAAGAAACCTCATGGGCACAAGCAGTGCCCAGCTATTAAAAAAAATCCTTTAAGAGGAACATAATATGCCACATTGTGAAAATATGCTGACGTAGGATATATAGCAGCAAGAAAACAAATAGCTACTCACAAAGAAATTCATAAGCTAGAACACTTTACAATAGACATTAAGCCAAAGGAATTCCAAATGGAAATATGTGAAGCAGATCTGTTTTTGTTGGCAAAGAGAATATTAATGTCAATGGGTATCTTATAATTTTAATTTTAAACTCGATACAGGGGCAAGTGTCAGTATATTATCAGATTGTGTTTGAACAAATATAGTTTATAGCCCACAGCAGTGTAACACCATTATTCACGATGTGCAGGGGGTTCTGCTGTAATGTGATAGTTGCGTCCAGCATAGCATTGCGTTGCAGAAAATCACGCTATATAAATAATGGCACCCATGGGAAAAGCAGGGTTTGGGGCACAAAGGACACATAACAATTATATTTTCCAAAATTCCTCCTCACCTGCATAGCTTCATTCTTATAGCTGCAGTTATAATGACAGTTTATCAGACAGATGAGGCTGCAAAGAGGCAATACATTTACGAATCTGACCTTGTATTTGCAATGAAGTGACAGCTGGACTTTAAATGGAGTTCCGCCACTGGAAATCCCAGCAATGGTCAGTACTGCATGACAGTATGAGCATGATCCAAAAGAGGTGAGCAATGTAAAATTGTGTGAGATAGAACTCACAGCCAGCAACTCTCCATGAAACTCCCCCGAAATTGACACATTGGCAATTTTTAGTAAAATTCCCTCCTCCATTTAAATGCCGACCTGACCTGACATTCCATCAGAACAGACTTTTGGATAGATTTTCAGATAAGTGAAGCGGAGAAATCTGACCTTTCTTTCCTATGTAATCCATTGGCATTGAAGTTAATTGTAGGATTAAAATGTGTTGTGAACCAGATTAACAGTGTATTCAATATAGTGCTGGGAAAGAGCAGGTTGTAACACAGACAACTTGTGGTATAAATGATCTACATGTGCAAGTTCAAATATTAAATATGTAACAAAATCTAGTCAAAAATACGACACACAAAGGTGTATGTTTTAACAACACTCATTATTTTAAACTATAATTCATTTTTTTACTAATACCACCTATTTAGCATTGGAGTTCATTCTTCTAATTAAATGAGTTGCATTTTAAAATAATACTGAATCGCGTTACAGCCAATTTGTTCTGCTGGAACACATGTTATAAGAGAATCCCCTCTACAGTACTTAAGGCTAAAGGCATGCTAAAAGCAACACTAAAACAGTCAGATAGTAGAAAACTGACACTTTTGAGCATGAATGCATGTTTTCACCTGAATCATATCCATATGGTAGAAAGAGTCAAATTAGTTAAAATCAAGAAACCACTGGTCAAGAAATGGCCAATTTTTTGATTAAATGTTCAAGGCAGAGCCAATCAGACAAAAATAGGTCAAAGAAATTTCAGTTCCTGAACAATTAGTTAAAGGATAACTGGTAAAAGATTCATAGGGCTTCCTAGACTTGTAGCTGAACCCAACCAAAACATAGAATCCATTGAGATGAACTGTATTGGCATAAGGATATGTTTTATACAGTCAGCAAAACTGTACGGCCGTACATGCTGTGACTATATAGGGTTGGCAGAAGAGTTTTACATTGCGAATAACTCTGGAAAGAGTTCAGATCATAAGACTCAGAAGAAATGTTTGCACAAAACAGATAACTGAGGAGCAGCAAACTTCACTTGAACCAATTAATGCGTCTTTAACTGACGTAATTCAGATTGCAATAAGGCTTGGTGAACAAACAATAATGAAAGACTTGAGCCTGATGACCAGTGCTGAGAAGATATAAATTCAAGCAGAATGTTTTATTCCTGTTCTTTCCCAGGAATCCTGAGAACCAGTGATTGAGATCATGCCAAGGGAAAAAAAAATCCTTAACAAGTACAATTGAGGAAGTGACCATGTTGTGTTTCCTCAACAGTGCTATCAGTGTAGATGAATTAATGCATTCAACCAAGTGGATAAATTGAAGTAAATCATCTACACTTTTTGTATGGACTTGTTGGTAGATTGAGAATGAAAATCTGCTCACATAGATTGAGCATGTGGTATACAGAACATTGTGGAGGCCAGAATTGAGATGGAACAACTACTGTCTACAGTTTCAGAACATGGTCAAAATAATTTATGGGGAGAAAGCAGAGTTAACATTTCAGATCCAGTGACCCTTCTTCAGAATGGAAGCAGATGCTGTCAGACCTGCTGAGTTTCTCCAGCAATTTCTGCTTTTGCTTCTCATTTCCAGCATCTGAAATTCTTTGGTTGTTTTGCCAAGAAGTATTTGCCTGGCTCAATGATCCAGCTGAAACTGGTGAGAGTAATGCCATTGAATATCAAGGAGTGATATATATGCTCTCTTTTTAAAGATAACACTTGTGTGGCATGTATGTTACTTGCCACTTCTCAACGGATATTGTCCAGGTTTGCTGAATTTGGAAATGGACTGCTTCAGTATCTGAGGAGTTGCGATTGGTGCTAAACAATGTGAAAACATTGGTAAGAATCCCCACGTCTGACCTCATCATGGAGGTCATTGGAGAAGCAGCTGAAATTGGTTGGGCATAGGATATTACGCTGAGGAATTCCTGCAGAGGTGTCCTGGAGCTGAGATGACTGACTTTAAACAACCACAACCATCTTCCTTTGTGTCAGATATGACTCCAACCAGCAGAGAGTTTGCCCCTTGTTGAGTGAAGTGACTTTGACAGGCATCCTCTGGGCGCTGAAGGTCTAAAAGGCTCCATCCTGCTCCAGATGCATCTGTTGGTAAAGCATTTGCTTTGACTACAATACATAAAATAAAACAAGTACAGTGGAACATCTTTTCTGTGCTATTGAACGGAATAATAGTAAAATTCTCCATCTGCAAACATATTATGATCTGAACTGCCACCAGTCATGGTTTCCGCATCTGAAGAGTTCAATTATTTAACTGACCCACTCCTGTTCACACTAAACACCAGAAGCTGCTTTTTCAAAAGCGGTCACATATGATACTCTCCTAATCCCTCTACTAGGCATGAAAGGGTTGCTGGAATAGTTAGTCTGTGATTTCATGTGACTTTGTATTTTTGCCTTGAGACAACATTAAAGATGGAAAGCATTGAAACTTTAGTACCATCAACAAGTCTGATAAAAAAAAGGCACTGAAGCAGCAGTTGGTAGAGACAATTCAGGAATCTGTTACACTGGCAGCTCTTTTTTACTATTCACTTTTCTGCAAAGGATACAAAGAACAAAGAACAACACAGCATAGGAACAGGTCCTTCAACCCGCCATGCCTGCACTGACACATTTTGCCCTTCCATCTTAAAATTATCTTCACTTACAGGATCCATATCCCTCTCTTTCCTTCCTATTTATGTATTCATCCAGGTGCTTCTTGTATGCTGTTATTGTCTGGTTCCACCACCTCCTCTGGATGCATGGACTTATCTACCTGGATACTTTTTAGGACAGACAACATCTCTTCCTTTTTAATAGCAACTTGGCTTAGAAACTCAACACTCCCTTCCCTGAGATCATTCTCTAACAATTCCTTCTCTTAGGTGAATACCGACACAAAGTATTCATTTAGGACCTCACCTACCTCTTCTGGCTCCACACATAGATTCCCTCCTTTGTCTTTGAGTGGGCCAACCCATTCCTTAGCTACTTTCTCGCTTTTTAAATATATGTACAAAAAACTTTAGGATTTTTCTTAATCCTATTTGTTAGTGCCTTTTCATGACCCCTTCTAGCCTTCTAATTCCATGCTTAAGTTTTTCCTACTTTCTTTATATACTTCAAGGGCTTCATCAGTTCACATCCTCCTACACCTTACGAATGCTTCCTTTTTCTTTCTGACCAAGGTTATAACATCCCTGGACATCCAAGGTTCACCTACCTTGCCATACCTATCATTCATGCCGCTCCTGAACTCTTATCAACTGCCATCTGAAATACTCCCACACGTCTGACAGATTTACCCTCAAACAGCCACCTCCAATCAAAGTTCTCCAGTTCCTGCCTAATATTGTTGTAGTTCACCTTCCCTCAATTTAACACAATCACCTGAGGACTACTGTTATCCCTATCTATGAGTATGTTAAAACTCACGGTATTGTGGTCACTACTCCCGAAATGCTCCCCCACTGAATCTTTCCTCATCTGGTCTGGCTTATTTCACAAAATCAGGTCCAGCATAATCCATTCTCTGGTTGGACTGTTTACATGTTGAGTCAAGAATCCATAAATGATCTTTACAAATTCTGCCTCATTCAAGCCCCTAGTATGTAGTCAGTCCCAGTTAATGTAGGGGAAGTTAAAATCACCCATCACAACAACCCTGTTGTTTTCACATCTTTCCAAAATCTGCCTACACATTCTCTCCTCTATCTCCCACAGGCTGTTGGGATGCCTGTAGTATACCCCCAGCATTGTGATTTCACTTTTCCTATTCCTGAGTTCTACATGTACTGCCTCACTGCATGAGTCCTCTGATGTGTCCTCCCTCAGTACAGCTGTGTGATACTCCTTTACCAGTAATGCATCTCCCGCACCCCATTTACCTCCCATTCTATTACACCTGAAATATCTAAATCCTGGGACATTCAGCTGCCAGTCCTGTCTCTCTTTCAGCCAAGTCTCTGTAATCGTAATAAGTTATAGTTCCAAGTACTAACCGAAGCTCTAAGTTCATCTACTTGGCATATTATACTTCTTGCATTGAAACACATGGATTTCAGACCACCTCCCCTGCTCTTTTCAGCAAAGTTTCCCTGCCTGTGCTTGTTCTTAGTAATGTTTCTACCTCTCCCTCGATTTCTGCATCTACTACCCTACTCTCTGGTTCCCATGCCCCTGCCACACTAGTTTAAACCTTCTGCAATCATTCTACCAAGTATCCCCCCTTCAAGGACATCAATCTGGTCCTGCCCAGGTGCAACCTGTCCAGTTTGTACGGGTCCCACCTCCCCCAGAACCAATTACAATGTCCCCATGAATCTGAAACTCTCCTCCTTGCACCAACTTTTCAGCCATATCTTCATCCTATATACCCTGCTGTTTCTGACTAGCTCGCGGCACTGATAGTAATCCTGAGATAACTACCTTTGAGCTCCTACATTTCAATTTTCTTCCTAGTTCTCTATATTCTGCTTTGAGGACCTCATCCCACCTTTTTTTACCTATGTCGTTAGTGACAACGTTTACTACGACTACTGGCTATTTGTCCTCCCCCTCCAGAATGTGCTGCAGCCACTCCAACACATCCAGGACCCTAGCACCAGGGAGGCAACACACCATCCTGGACTCTTATTTGCGGCCACGGAAACGCCTATCCATTCCCCTTACAATTGAATCCTCTATAATTATAGCATTTCTATGCCTATCTCTCTCTCCCTCTGCAGCAGAGCTAACCATGGTGCCACAAACTTGGCTGGTGCTGTTATTCCCTGAGGGGCCATTCCCCTCAACAGTATCCAAAGTGGTATATCTGTTTTGCAGGGGAATAGCCACAGGAGATTCATGTACTGCCTGTTTAGCACTCCTGCTCTGCGTGGTGGTCACCCATTCCCTTCTTGCCTGTGGAGTCTGAATCTGTGGTGTGACCACCTTTATATATATGCTATCCATTGGATAGGCCAACATCTTCACTGTCCTTGAAAAAGTGTTTATGAGCTTCCTACTTCAATTGCTGCCATCCTTTGGGAGAAGAGACACCCACAATGTTCTTAGGAAGTGACTTCCAGGATCTTGACTCAGTGACATGGTGACATAATTCCAAGTCCGAATGGTTTTGTGGCATGGAGGGGAATTTCAGGTGTTCTCGTGCATTTGCTGCCCTTGTCCATCCGGGTGGTAGATGTCATGGGTTTGTAAAGTGCTGTTGGAGGACTCTTGATGAGTTACTGCAATGCACCTTTGAGATGGGGCACACTGCTATTACTGTGCATAGGTGGTGAAAGGAGTGAATACTGAAGGTAGTGGATGGGTTGCCAATCAAATAAGCTACTTGTCCTGGATAGTGTCAAGTGTCTTGAGTGTTTTTGAAGCTGCACATTCAGGCACGTACAGTGTATTCCTTCACGGTCCTGACTTGTTCCTTGGAGATGGTAGACAGGCATTGGGAAGTCAGAAGTTGAGTTGCTTGCTACAGCGTTCCCTTGCCTCTAACCTATTTTTGAGGCCACAACATTTATAAGGCTGGTCCAAGTCAGTTTCCTGTCAATAATAGCCTTCGAGACAGGGATAGTGAGAGATTCAGTGATAATAATTCCAGTGAGCAAGGGGCAATGATTAGATTTTTTCTTGCTGGAACCTGGCCTTGCATATTGCAAATGTTACTTGCCACTTATCAGCCCAAGCTGGTAAGTGAGCAGTGTATCTGGGAGTGCTAGATACCCACAATCTCCAGACATTAGTGAATTGAAATTTTTTTTCACAATGGGTAACTTTTGTATATACATCATTTAATTGTATGTCATGTCCACAATACAGCCTCAATGGAGGCGAAGAATGCATTTTTAGCTGATGTACAGATTTCTATATGATGATGAGTTTTGTTTTTTGAGAAGCTGTGAAATGGACAGCAACAACTAACTGTACAACACTTGCAAACTGTTTAATCTTTTTAACTTTTACATGGAACATAAAAAATTTGAGATGAAGTGTTGTTTATTATGTATACTCCTATTCTGGGTTATGTTTAGTTGGTAATGATTGCTGTTTTGTAGACTGGTGAATGTATTGGTGAGTTTAATGTATGTTGCACTGGGTGTACTGTTGCTATGCGATGTAGGAATAGAAAGTAAGGATAAATAAGTGTGTTATTTGCTATTGGTCTCATAAACTGACTCTATTTATTTCAGTATGTGATTAATCTAAATGATACCTGCTAAAGTTGATAAAATGCTGTGCAGAACAGATCAGACAGCAATTATTACACTCCTTTTTATGTTTATGTTTTATGTTTTAAAAAAGGCTAAGAATGAGTGTTGAATATTTCTCATCTGACATTCCTTTGGCTATTATTTTAATAAAAGAGCTCGCCCATTTATGTGGTGTTCAATAATTTCTTTATATTGTCAGTACTCTACAAATTTCTTCCCCAAACCCCTTCAACAGTCCTCCTTCTGATTAAAAAGGTGAGAAATCTTGTCAATCTATTTTGCAAACCTCCTGTGAAAATAATGTTTCAAAGATGGGGAGGCAATACGGCCAAGGAAGAACAAAATTATGGATTGGAGAATGTCATGGAGCAACTTACCATTTTTTCCAGGGACTTCATTATTCCCATGTCTTTTTAATTTATGAAAAACTTTTACTATTCCAGTGTAGACAAGATTGGGTCTTGAGTGAGTATTCTTCGCTTCAGTGAATGATTCCAGAAAATATCCATTTGATATCATGCAGTCTTATTTGGACAGAAAATCCTGCTGCAGAAGACTCTGCCAATTTTGCTTTCAACTTGGTCAATAGGAGATGCTTTATATTGAAATGAGCTGCTTGTGACAACTCACTCCTTGTAGATAGAGCATTCAGCCATAATAGGCCCCTACTTTTGCCAACCAAGCAGAAAACTGACAAAACGTATTTTGACAAGTGACGGGACAGGGTAGGGGTGGGTTGGTGTGGGTGGGAAGGGGGATGGTAAGTGAGCTCAAATGGCAGAACTCCTGGATTTGAGCACTTGGCATTCTGTTTAGCAGAGACACTATACTGCCTGCAGATGAGTGCCACTTGTTAGTTTTGGTGCACTTGAGATTCATCCCAGAAAGTGAACACAGTCAATACTAAAACTCAGTGTTACAGATGCTGCATTGTCACAGGTGCTGCTCTTCAGGCAAGAAATTAAACAATGTCTATCCTAATGGCTCACGTGCATGCTAAGGTTCCATGCCTTTGTTTGTAAAAAGGAAAGGGAGTTGTTTTGTTCTCTAACCAGCTCTGTTTCCTTCATTAACTCTACAAAATTATCACCACCAAAAATAGTTTTCTGGTAACTATTTATCTATCCCAACATCATTTGTCAGATATGGACGTGTTCAAATTATATTAACAATTATTTCTATACAAAGTACATATACTAATGTTGTGCTTTGAGATGTTTCAGAAAGGTGTGACAAGCTGCTGTATAATTGCAAACCTTTCTTCTTATGCACTCTGGTATTTGACTTTATACAGTGTTGATGGACTGCCATGGGAGAGCAACTGGTGATAATTTGAAAGTTTAATTTTGACTGTTCTTGAACTCTAAATAATCTGAAATTCATTCTTGAATTTTTGTTTCTATTAATCCAACACTTCAGTGAATTTCACTGATGCAGCTGATATATTACTACTGCCATTGATCACGATGACAGACAGTGATGCTCAAACTGATAGTCAAGGAGCAGCTTCCACGTGCCTGCTTTCAGAATTCTCTAAAAATCATACAACATGCTTGCTGTTTCCGTCATTGTCTCATCTTGATTATAAAATAATTTAACTCCAACTATAATTTAATCCTTCTTAATCATCCTGAAAGTTGAGCGATTGCTTAATTTCTCATGAAAGAAGATAACCTAAAGAATTGTCGCTTTAGTTTCTATGTTTACCACAGGTGAAATATAAAGAGACGCTATAGCTTTGGAATGGCACATATGTGAAGTCTAACTTAAGATGCACCGCTGATAATATTAATAGAACACCAGTATGATTTATCTCATCTGGAAATTTAAAAATGGATGCAAAGACTCAGAGGAATGAGCTGCAAGTATGGAAAAGGCCAAGTGCTGCAATACTAGATCATAGAAATGGAGAACTGGCATTTAGTGTTGCTGACTGTGAAGAATGGAAGCCAGGACAACTCAAAATGTCAGGTGCGTCTGTGCTTCGTAGGAGACTAGCAGAAGGGGCCTTCATGGTCCAGTTGACAATTGCATTACAACTGCAGCAAAAAAAAACACAGCAAAAGAAATGGGTATTTAAATTGAGATGCCGCTTCCAGCACAGAAAGCACTTAAAACAAACCCTTTGGTCTCATGAGTCATCAGCGTGTAAATATATAGCATGATTCACAGGGCTCACAACTTGATATGTTTGTGACACAGTGTGGCCCAAGCATGCTTTTAATGGTACTTGTTTGTCCAGTTAGAGGGTAAGAGGTGATAGGCAGGTGGTCTATATCCAGTTGTGAAAAACATCGTCCATCTTGAAGACATAGATAATGTAATTAAATTGGCTGCCAGGCAGCCATTATTCAGACTTACATTCTAAGACTGTCATTTTAACAGTAATAGCCACTAAATTCCAGGAATTGACTCTGGATTCAAGCTGGCAGCGTGTGCATTGTAATAAATGTATCTACTAATTGCTATAGTGCCTGAATGAGCAAACTGATTAATTAGGCCTTTGTCACCTATTCCAGTAGAGAACTCTAGCTTTAGACATTCGAGACAAGTGAATGCTTTGTTTTAGATGTGCTTTTTAACTGGTGCCCCAATATTGCAAGTAAAGCTATGTAGAATAACAGGGGAAAAAAATTAATCTTTTCAAACAAAGCCTAAAAAAATCAGTTAAAGCATGGACAAAATGTCCTAATTTACTGTATTGAAAGATCAGTGTCTCGTTATAGATTGTCAAACTTAAACTCGGGCTTTAAGTGTTTGCCTGTCTTGCACCAGGGCAGATTCTGTGGCTGCTGAGAAGATTGTACTATTAGTAACTGTAAACTTCATTTCCATGAAACACTTTTTTAGATCAAGTATGCCATTACATTTTTTTATCTTCACCTGTACAACTGCCACAATGGTCATTTTACCCTTATAAAATGAGTGCATGACTGAACAACAGCTCTTACCTGTTTTAAAGTTGATCCTATTAAAGGTAGTCAGTTGGTTTGCTATGAGAGATTGGAAAATTGCTTCTTTTGCGACTTAAGAGTTCAGCATCTGTCCATTTTGTACATATTACTTTCATAATTGTGCTTCGCAAATGTTGGAAAGCTAATTGTTTTGTATGCAGGCATTTCTCATTGCTGTTGTGTATAACTTGCAGTTTATAAAGCACAGGAATTGTGAATCTTTTGGAGCTTTCTGCTGCTTTAAGTAGATGAAGTGGACACTTTGTTAAGCAATCATCTCATGCATGTGTGATGACTTCCGAGAATATGTACTCATCTTGGCTCTGACAAATTATACTTGAGCATGCCTTGAGAAATTTGTCCTCACCTTCAACTCACTAAAAACGGCCTGTGAGAGGAATGGGGCTAAATGTTTGATTCCCATTATAGGCAGAATGAGAGGAAACAGTGTGACTAGTTGGTTTGTGGACATGTTTCTGCCTCAAGCCCATTTTAGTGGAGACAGCTTCAGGTGGGTAGAAGCTACCTCCCTGCAAACAAACAGTAGTCTATTAAGGCAATTAAAGAACAAGTTGAGGCTGGGGTTCTGAGGCCAAATAGCATTGGACTCAATGGCAGCAGGATCCTAGCCAAAGCATTGAGATGATCTCCTGGGGGCAGACTGCAAGGGGTAGGGAAAGCAGAAGGGCAAATGATCTGGCAGCATTTTAAGCTCCAGTCCCCGGCCCTGACATATCAGGGTGACTGCAGCAACAATGACAGACAGCTCCGTGGGGCCAGGTAACATTTTCCACAGTGACAATCAGGCAGCTTTACTTTAGCTTTACAAAATGTCTTCAGAGGGTGCCTCAAGGTGGTGTGGTCCTCTTGTACATACATACAGCAGTAACTCCCATCTCTCACAGTGGAGGGTGGCCAATTTCTCAGCATGTCCTTTTGGCCTTCCAGCCCCGGAACCTGCCTACCATCCTTCATTGACAGTGAGCCCCACACCCAGGCTACGAATTGCCAATTTGTAAAAAGAGACTTCTGTTGGGATGTGGAAATGTGCTCAACATCAGGGTCACTTCCCCAAGACTAGAATCTGGCCCATCGTATTTGTTTCAGACACAGGTTCAGACAATCCAACAGCTGAGACAGTTCTTCGTTCGCTGTAAATTTCCTCAGTGTATTCAGCTGCTGTAGTACTGCATTCTGCCAGACTACTGCAGGAGACATCTATGAAGATAGCCAGTGTGCTATCCATCGATGCATAAAATGAATGACAAGATACTCGGGGCGATTTGCCCAGCTATGGTTCCAAATAATGCCCGAAAAATATATGCAAATCTTTTTGTTCATATTTTACTTCTAAGTAGCACACAAACTTCCTCAAAGGTTTATTTAGTGTCTGTACCTGACTGTTCCTGAAGAGGGTGCAACAATAAAGATTACATGCAACTGAGTATCAGAGATCTTGCTCAGAAATTTCCCCTCCCTGTGCAGATCATTATTACAAAAACTGGCCCTATTGCTTACTGCGCTGGCATTTAGGTACTATTTCAGTTAGTGGAACAGCCTGTTAGACTCTAGTAATGCAGAGATTTGGTAAACTGCTTTCAAATTTATTTTGCTGTATTTGAATGTGTCAGGAGTGGCTGCAATGATGCTTTTTGTATATAAGAAAGTTCATCCTACAGCTCCCCAGAGGTAAAAATAAGGTAAACCATTTGGAGTATTTTTGCTTCGACAATCCCTCAAGATCAAGGATGATTTGCTTCCAATTCATTGAAGGGACTGGAAGGTCCAATATGTGATCTGCAGACTCTGCTACATGTGGGGCAGATGGTACTGAAAAGGTTGGCTGGATCAGTTGTTCAAATGTTTGGGCACTCCCTGCCTCAAGTTTGTCTCTCAATTTGTTCAATGTCTTCCTGAATAAGCATTCTCCATTTTGTTGGCTAGAAGTCAGAGTTTCCCATGAATTGGTGGGTATGCTTGACATCTTGAAGGTTGCTTTCAAGACATCCCAAGAAAATTTCTGCTGGTTAAACAGAACCGAGCATGACCGAGTTCTGAGTTGAATTGCTATCCAGGCCAAGTAACAATGTATGGCTGTGGGCATCGCATGCATCCCAGCCATGTCTGTCCTGCCTAGCTGAGCTTGTTCTCATTTTTCACTATTTCTCTTTAACTCATCCCACTTTATCCAAGTAAAAGGTGTGGGCATGCTTACCTGAATGGATCTCAGTCATAGATAGTAGGAACTGCAGATGCTGGAGAATCCGAGACAACAAGGTGCAGAGCTGGATGAACACAGCAGGCCAAGCAGCATCATAGGAGCAGAAAGGCTGACGTTTCGGGCCTAGACCCTTCATCAGAAATGGGGGAGGGGAAGGGGGTTCTGAAATAAATAGGCAGAGAGTGGGAGGCGGATAGAAGATGGATAGAGGAGAGGATAGGTGGAGAGGATGAGGTTAGTAGGTAGGAGATGGGGGTGCGGCTTGAGGTGGGAGGAGGGGATAGGTGGGAGGAAGAACAGGTTAGGGAGGCGGGGACGAGCTGGACTGGTTTTGGGATGCGGTAGGGGGAGGGGAGATTTTGAAGCTTGTGAAATCCACATTGATACCATTGGGCTGCAGGGTTCCCAAGCGGAATATGAGTTGCTGTTCCTGCAACCTTCGGGTGGCATCGTTGTGGCAGTGCAGGAGGCCCAGGAT
>NC_063340.1:55297716-55403665 GCF_021869965.1 Rhincodon typus
ACCTACACTCACCTTTACTGGCTCCATCCCCGCCTCTTCGACCTGTTTGTTTCCTCTCCACCTATCCTCTCCTCTATCCATCTTCTATCTGCCTCCCAATCTCTCCCTATTTATTTCAGAACCCCCTTCCCCTCCCCCATTTCTGATGAAGGGTCTAGGCCCGAAACGTCAGCCTTTCTGCTCCTATGATGCTGCTTGGCCTGCTGTGTTCATCCAGCTCTGCACCTGGATCTCAGTCATGCCTGTTGCTTTGTGGGATTTGAGGAACACTCTTTGCTTCAGTCCTACTTGGGGGCCCTACCCCAACTAAATCTTTGATACAATGACAACATTGTTAGTGCTGTGTCTTGTTCTTATCTGAAATTAGAAAAATTAGTCAATTTTCCAACCAATTTCTATCCTTTCTTATCTTTATCTGGTCTATAATTGATCCCTTACCTTCATTGACTTTTCTATTTCTGAAGGCAGACTGTCCACCAATATCCATTACCATCCCAGTGACACCCACAGTTACCTCAACCTTCACACTGTCTACTTCCAGTAAGGACTCCAATCCAGCCCTCAGTTTCTCCATTGTATCTTCCACAGCAGTGCTTCTGACATGTCCTCACTTTTTTCTCAATGGAGGATCCCCTCCACTGTGGTGGACCGGGTTCTTAGCCTTGTCCAATATTTATCCTGCATTTTTGCCTTCACCCATCCCTTTCTTCCATAATAATGATAGGATTGCCTTTGTCCTCACTTCCTAACTCAATAACTTGCACATTGATAGGAACATTCTTCACCATTTCCACCACTTCTGTGTTCCAAAGAGACCATTCCCTCTGCAACGTTTCAGGTGCCTCCTCTGTCACTCCCAACACCTCTTTACACCCACGGCTCATTCCAATGCAATCACAAAATATGTAACAATTACTCCGTTACCCCTTTTCTCTTCATTGTTGCAGGTCGCAAACACAATTTACTTGTACTTCTTGCAATTCAATCTATTATATTTGCTGCTGAGAATGCAGTCTCCTCTGCATTGGTAAGACAAAACACAGACTGGGTAATCGCTTTGTAGGAGATAGCAAGAACTGCAGATGCTGGAGTCAGAGTTGATACAGTGTGGAGCTGGGGGAACACAGAAGGTCAGGCAGCATCAGAGGAGCAGGAGGGTCAACGTTTTAGGTCTAGACCCTTCATCAGGACTGGTGAAGGGTCTAAGCCCAAACCGTTGACTCTCCTATTCCTTTGATGCTGCCTGACCTGCAGTGTTCCTCCAGCTCCACACTGTATCAAATTGTTTTGAGGAACAGTTCTGCTTTTGTTCACATGAGGTAATCCTAATCTTCTGGACACGTGCCACTTCAATACACCATCCTGTTCTTACGTGCCCCCTGTAATGTTCCATTGAAGCCCAATGCAAGCTAGAGAAACAACATTTCATTTCCTGCCTAAATTCTTTACGCCTTCACGATCAACATTGACTTCATCAAGTTCAGACCATAAATTCTGTCCTCCATTTAGATTATACCACCTCTGCATCACTCCAAAGTGTCTTGTTTGCATGTGTTCTCTCACCAAAGTTGACCAACTTTCTGCTATTAAGACTGACTCTTCAGATATATAGAACTCTTCTTAATACCATTAGCACTCATTTTGTCCTTTGCTCTGGGGTATCTTTCCCATCTTTTCCATCTATTCCATTTGTTCCTTCTCCCCACTACTTTAGCCTCCTTAGTTCTGGAAAAAGTCTCACATTGGACTGAAACCATTAAAACTCTTCTTCTCTCTCCGTAGATGCTGCCAGAACTACTGAGTTTCTCCAGCAACACTTCTGTTTTTATTTAGGATTTTTAACATATACAAGACTTTGCTTTTATCTGAATGCCTTGTCCAGTCCAATGGAGCTGGTTCTGTATAATTTATGCCTTGATGCTGGGAGATTTGGCTTGGGAGAGGATGCTGTGCATCGGACAGCTTTTCTGGCCGCAAGAATTGGAGAATCTTGTGTAGGCACTGCTGGCAGTACTTCCCCAGGGCTTTGAAATGCCTGTTGGATGTCATTTAAGGCTCCAAAGCAGGTAGGAACCCAGTGATCACTGCTGCCTGTAACCCAGATCCTTTGTCTCAAGTTTAAGATGCTGATCCTTGAATGTTCTTTATCCTCAGTTGGCTAAAGCCTAAGTTAGCTGCTTTAATAAGACAGGAGGATCTAAAGATACATAAAACAATCCACATTTTATAAGTTCAAATTTGGGATATATCTTGCTCTGGGAGCCCAATGGAAGGGAACCATAATTTCTAGTGTTTAGTACAAGGCTCATTTTCTCATATGCTTCAGAGAAGCTGTCAACAATAACCTAGAGCTCAGCTTCGGAGTGAGCACATGCTCAAATGTCACCTGTATATTGAAGTTCAAAAACTGAAGCTGCTGTAATTTTGGATTGTAAGCAGCATAGGCTGATCAGTTTCCCATCTGTCCTGCAAATTATCTCCAAGCTTGTAGTAATTAGCCAGAGGCCAGGTACAGAATTGCAATAAGAAAAATGGAAAAGTTGTTTGGTGCAATGGCACAGTCTTGTTTGGCCTCAGTTTCCACTGAGGTAGGGTCTGTAATGGTTCCAGTAGTAAAGAGCATGGCATATACGTCATGGTGAATTGACAGAGAACAGTGACAAATTTCTGATGGCTGCTAAATTTGAGGAGCATACTCTATAAGTGAAATGGCTGAAAGATTGAGGACACCTTTAGATACGGAACACTTAGAAGACGTGAATGAAGAGGCAGTGGCTGAAATGGCAGATATTGTGGGTGCTGATCTTCTTAAAAAAAACTTTGGAATTTTTTTACTATTCTTCATTCACACTATAGGATTTGAGTTTCTTTGACAAGTCCAACATTTATTGTCCATTATTAAATGCTCTTGATAAGGTAGTGGTGAGAGAATTTATTCACTGCAATCCTCAGAGTAAAAGTACTCCAATTTTGTACAGTCAAAAAGGATGCTCCAGGATACTCACCCAGTGACAAAGAAGAAAAGTTATACTTCCAAGTTGGTTGGTGTGAAAGGGTAGTGATCTCCCATGTTGTTACTTTGCTTTTCTTTAAGGTGATAGAAATTACTGGTTTGGAAAGCTATGCTGAAAATGGTTTGGCAAATTGCTGCAGTGCATCATGTAGACGGTACACATATTGCACTGTGAATGCAAGGGGAGTGAAGATTTAAGGTAGTGGATAGAATACCAATAAAGCAGGTTGCTTTCTCCTGGATAGTTTTAAACCTCTTATACATTGATACAGCTGTACCCACCTAGGAATATAGACAGTGACTGTCAACTTCCTGAGTTTCTAGGTGGTAGAAAGGCTTTAAAGAATGACATGATGTAGAATTCCCTGTTGCTGACCTGCTATTCCAGCCATAGTTTTGGGATGAATTGTCCAGTTATTTTATTTATTTATGGTTAATGATGACACCCCAGGGTGTTTGTGGGGAAAAATTCAGTGTTGATAGCAGTATTGTTATGACACAGGGATAGCAAGCCAAATCAAATCAGCCTCACTAACACTGGATTCATAACACAATGATCTTAGACCATTCAATGGGCCTCAAAATGCTCATTTGTTCCTAACCAGACATTGCAAATAACAAATCACCAAGATTATAACTTAGACAAAAATTATTAATGATGTAACTTTAGCAGAATATAGATAAACACCAAAGCAATCTAATTAATATCTATGATCTAAACTCAACTTCCTTTGATTACACACCTTCATTCTCAAAAAAAAACTGACTGACAGAGTTAAGGGATGAGCTTTTGTTAAATATAAAGGATCGTAATTTGCCACTTTAATAGCAGACTCGATGATCAATACCAGGCCTTCAAGAAATCCTTGGACAACAGGTTGTCTTACAGCCATATAGGAATGAATATCTTGCTTGAATTCCAAAGTCATTGATCAATGGAAACAGCTTCCACAGATTTCTGGAGATTTTTACTTATTTATTCCAGACTGGGGTTATTTTCAATAAATCAGTAACTGGAGAATAACTGGCTAGAGCAAAACCAAAAATTAGCCTGCCCAAAACCTAATGACAGCCAGTTCACTCTTTGTTTACTCATTTTCAACATCCTTTGTGTTTGGCTGGCCAGCACCAGTCGTCCCTGGATTGACCAATTCAACATTCAACTAGCAGCCAGACCCTAAGCATAACAACATTTCAGTGCTAAATTGTCTACAATGTTCTTAGAGCAGTAATTAAGCTACATTATCTTTCCAGGCCAGTTCCCAACAACATTTTTTCTTTATTTTATTCTTTATCTTTTATTCTCTTTCTTTTTTGAAAACAAACTGGTGTTCAAAGTTCAATTTTCAACTGCAAACCAAACAGTTCCAAACCAAAAATGGGAAGAAAATAAAAGGAACATAGTGATGGTCTTAACAGTAGTGAAAATCAAGGGGGAAGATGGTCTAAGTCTGTCTTGTTGGAAATAGTCATTGCCTGACCCATATGAGGCATGAACTTTCCTTGCTACTTCTTGGCCCAAGATTGAATTTTATCCAAATCTTACCATGTGTGAGCAAATGCCTCTTGTTTCTGAGGAATTACAAATGGAACTGAGAGATCATCGGTGAACATTTTATCTCTGAGTAGATGATGAAGGAAAGGTTATTGGAAAAGCATCTGAAGATTTTTAGACCTAGGACGCTATCCTGAGGAAGCCTATATCAAGGACTTGGGACTGAGATGATTGGTCACGAACAAACAAAAATATTTTTGTTTTTGTTCAGTGTGACTCCATCCAGTGAGAGCTTTATCTTAACTTTCAATGATTTTCAGTATTCGCTGAGTTCCTTGATGCCAAACATAGTTCAAAGCTGCATGGAAGTGAAGAACAGTCACTCCAATGTCACCTCTGAAACATAGCTCTTTCATCCATAAAATAAAACAAAGAACCGCAGATGCAGGAAATCAGAAACAAAAATAGTCATTGCTGCAGAAGCTAAACAGATCTGGCAACATCTGTGGAGAGAGAACAGAACCAATGCCTCAAGTCCAGTGACCAGAGTACAGTTCTGAGGAAGGCTCACTGGACTCGAAGCATTGTCTGTGTTCTCTCTCCACACATGCTGCTAGATCTGCTCAGTTTCGCTGGCAATTTCAGCTTTTGCTCTTTCATCTGAGTTTAAAATAAAGCTCTAATGAGACCTGCAGTCAAGAGATACTAATGTAACCTCTTAAATATAGTGCAATGCCAACCACCATGAGTTTGTTATTGGGATATCTTGCTGCCAACCCCTCTTTATTTGACTGAGTTTTCTGTAGTGGAAGAAAATGACTACTGAGTCTTAATAAGAAGAGGCACTTTCCTTCAGCAAGGTGAAGTTTATTGTATGACAGCAATCAGATACTAGTCACATTGGTAAGTTCGAGCTTGTGTGATGCAGTGGTGGTGCTGCTGTCTCTGTGCCAGAAGGTCCATGTTCAAGGTCCACCTGTCCCGAAGGTGTGTCACAACATGCTCAAACAAGCAAGTTACACTGACAGTGGTGAGATCTAGGATACACGCCTTCACGTTATAAGAGCTTAAGCTATTCCGGTTTTTCCCCAAACAAGTCCTTATGAAATCATCAGAGTGGGTGTATTTTAATGCAGTACCTAAAATTAACTCTTTTATGAACAATTACCTGACACACAGGAGCTTGGGCCTTGATTAGCACATGGCATAGACAGTCTCTGGGGGGGTTAAGGCCATCAGAACTTCTCAGTCACCTTTTCTGTGGTGGAGGTGTAGAACAATTTTGTATTAAAGATACATTGTGGGCGTCATTAAGGGGAAGTTTCATGGAAATTGAAGAGTTTTATTCATTCTGGTCTCATTACTGAGGTCTTATCAAACAAAAGAAGAGGGTATTGATTATGCTTTAAAATTGCACGAGAGACTTTGGCACATATTATGATTCTCACTGAGATAGCACAAATTGTTCCATTCCCTATTATCCAGACTTCAAGCAGTAATCCCATTTTACCTATGCACCAAATTGGACTAACTGGCATTATCCATTCAAATACAATGGAGCTAGCATTCTTGTGCACTCAATTGCAGCGTTCACAGTTGCCTTGGCATGAAAAGTATATTGAACCAAAATGCAGCTCAATAAGGCTGTATTGGATCATTTGCATCAATGCAAATACATTATTTCTTTACTGTGATGGCCAAAGGCCTATGGAGTACAGGATGTAGCATAGAGTCGGTCAATTGGGGTAAAAGGTACATAAACTTGAGGCAGAGGATTAAAACTAGTTGCAGAAATAGGTTAGCTTGAGCTCACCAAGGAATGTGTGAAAAAAAACTTGTTAAAACAATGTTGTTGGGAACTAGGTCAATAAAGATAGATCTAATAGACTAGCAGAACTTTTTCTGTAGAATGAAGGGGTGGAAGATGAGTTTAAAAACGGAGCTGAGGTTATTTTAGGTGAGGGGTGAAACTAGCAAGCCTTATATTGGAGAGTTTGATTCAGAAATAATGAAGCCATCTATGAGATTCAATGGTGTTAGGGATAACAGATAATAAAAATGTAAAGATGACATTACTAAAATGGAAATATGAAACTTGGCTCAAGGATAAAAACACCAAGGTTGCTACCATTGGCTTCCAACTGGAAACCAACCTGGGAAGGGGAGAACCTTGCAGAGGGAGCCTGTGGGGGCCACTCTGGGAAAATATACAGGAAATTTTAATTTTAATTATGAATGTTATGTTGTGGAAAACTCTGCTTTAACTATAGCCTATACTAAACCAGCAATGGAAGTGAAAAGATTGACTACACAGAGGTAGAGCTAGATATTATCAGTGTACATATGGCAGTTTGTTATTTCCTTATGGATAATCATTGCTGAAGGCAGCCTATTGACAAGAAATAGGTGATTGAGGATGAAAAAGTAAATTAATAACTTTCATTACCCATTCCAACACATCTTCCTCCCTTGCAAAAGAATAGCCCTGCAGATGTCTGTCATGTTCAAGTTAAGTGGGATTGCAAGACGAAAAAAACTGGGCATCAAACCAACTGCTTGCAGTCTTTTGTAGCATAATTTTTGAGAGTCACAGACCACCTGCACATTCAAAGAACAGAAACCTTTACCGCTGAAGTGTGGAATCAGATTAATGGATGGTGTGAGTATCTCAATTTGGGTTCAGTCCACTGGGCTCAGCTGTGAAAGGCTGCAATAGCATAAAATCTTCAGTCTGAGGCCAGCTGTTTGCTTTCAGAGAAGAGAATGAACCTCTCAGCATTTCCAAATACAGTGTACAGAAGTGTCTGGCTAATTCTATTGGAAGTCACTCTGGCTTTCTGGAATGATTGCCCAGAACTGATGAATGCTGTCAATTTCATAGTCAAAGGTAAAATAGGAACTCTTCACATCAGATGTTACAACTTAACATAACTCAGCAATAACCTCCCTGCTGCTTGTCTGGTATATCTAGGTTGTGTAAACAAAGTTGGGACATTCAAATTCACAGGGAAATAGGATCTTTTTGGCTTTTTGACACTACTGCCATAGCACTCTTACATCAGCTGTTTCTTTAAACAAACCAGGATGAAGATAAGCATAAAGGTGAAGGGTCCTGACCCGAAACGTTGACTTTCCTGCTCCTCTGATGCTGCCTGGCCTGCTGTGTTCCTCCCGTTCCACACTTTGTTATCTCTGACTCCAGCATCTGCGGTTCTTGCTATCGCCGTAGTTAAACATGACCGGATCTGTCATTGTTGCAGTTGAACTGATAACTGCTGTAACTGGCCCATAAGTTGAGTGTTAATTACTACCCAGATGGGCTAAAAGTTAAAATAAAAGTGAAATTGTACTATACCTCATTCCTTCATTGTTTGCTCCAGTACTTGTACAGTTAGGTAACTGTATTGCTGGCGGTGGCCTGCAGGTGGATTTTGGCTGGGCAATGGTGGGGGGTGGGGTTAGGTGGTCAAGAGGGAGGGGTGACTGCAAGGAATTGGTCAGGAATGAAGGGTGTGACTGGGACAATAACAGAAAACAATTGTGGGAGGTGCTGGCTAGAAGAAAGAATGGCCTTGGAGAGTGCAGACATAATTGAGAGGGAGCGACCAGGTAAATGGAAGAAATAAATCAACAGGGAGACAGTAAAGGAGAGAAGCGGGGTGGGTGGGGGGCAAAATGACTGGAGATAGGAGTATGAACGGGAGAGGGAGTGCCCTGGAAAGCAGAAGAAATGAACTGGGAGAAAGGGAGTGTCCAGGAGACGATGTGAAGATGATTGGGAATGAAGTGGCTAGGCAATTAGCGCATATGATTGGGTGGGACAGACTGGGAGACAAAGGGCAAGTGCTCAGGATGGAGTGGCCAACTGGATAAGGGTGAAAGCGATCAGAAGGGCAAGGTTGCCTGGCACAGTAGGGGATTCCAGTCTGGGCAAAAGAGGAAGGAGAGAGTGAAGAGCAGACTTAGAGGCAGCAATTGTCTGGTTTGGCAGCCCAAACTTGCAAAATGGGTCTCAAACATTACCTTCACAAATAGAATAAGCAGCAGGCTAATTAATTCTTTGAGACGCAATGCTCACAAATTTGTCAAATTTAAAGATATGTTAGGATTGAATTTCTCCATTACTACAAGTAAATTGCGCTCAAAATTACAATAATTTTCAAAGTGTGTTCTTTTTGCTCAAATTTCTGTCATGAACCACCATAATTAGGCACTGTATTAGGACAAGTCTTTTTTTTTGCATTGAATCAATATTCCTTTATATATTGTTACAACTGGGTGAGGAGGGTATGATGGCTCCCCTCTTAAAAGGGCTTTGGAATTTACGCTGTACAATTTTGCAAATATTCAGCCATTTTAGATGTTGACATTTCAAGTCACTAGAGTGTTGCTTCAGTAATTTTTATTAAGAAAAATGCATTTTCTTTTCAATAGAGCTTGGCTTTGCAACCATAGTTAAGGACAGTAATCTGGTGCACTTCTATTAACTCAGCTAAAAATCACAAATAAGGAAGTGTGCTTAATCAGTGTTTAGTCTACCACTTATTTGTGAGTAACCAGATCTCAAATAACTAAACATGGCTTAAAATTATGTACAGGATCACTTGCTGCTTCCATGGGGATCCAGGAATCAATTTCCTATAAATTATTATTTTTTAAAAATTGAAATCTTTTTCAAGACAGATGTTCCTGTGACTCAGAAAAAAAAACTTAACTTTTACATTTCTTGAAGGCCCACTAATCAACACAACTGGAGGAATTGCACCGTTGTGACTAACTTGATCTGGGGACTGGCTTGGTGGGCCAGTCAGTTTCCATCATGGAGTTTTTTGAACTAGACCCAAAAATAGTGGACATTCAATTCACGTTGTACATTATTAGTGCTTAAACTCTCTCTACCGTTTGCTCTGATTTGGCTAATTATGACTGAATTTTCTTAAAACAACAATATAATCTAATGGAAACTCAAGACCAATTTGTTTTTACAGTGAGTTAGGAAAGTAAATTAGGAAACTAAGAGGTGTTTAATACGAAGAATAAGAATACTAATTTATAAATGGGAATAATCACACAAATGGGAGGTGGGAAGTTCATTTATTTGTTTGTTTGTTTGCCAAACGCCAGATGAGAATTAGCCCATTTCATATGGTATTTTTACAGTTTTAAATTATTGGGTAAATAATTAAGTCTAAGAACAGCTATATTCTCTTAAACATTTCGCGCAGAGAAATAATGCTAATTCTTAACACTGTTATGTGAATATGATATTCTTATGGAGAAATTTTAGGGTTTACACATCATACTGCAGTAAGCACAAGACATTTCACCAGATGCACATTGAAAGCAAGAACAAGCACAAAATACATAAAATATAAAAGATAAATCAATTTATATGCCATTATGATATCCAATTGAAACCATTATTGGAATTTGGAGCAATAGTACAATGTGAGAGAATTTCCCTATACAAGAGAGAAAACACCTTGAACTTCATTCCTGATTCTGAATGTTTGAAGCCACCATCAGAATTGTCAGACTGAAGGAAAAAGCTCAAACTACATAATTACAAGTTTTCTTTCCAATATAACGTTGCTAACAAAACAGGGTCTGATTTTAAAGACACATGCAAGATAGGCTGGAAACTTGGCCTGTTGCCTTTTCATTCATAAGATGCTTCAGTACTTTAAAAAAAAATCAGTTATACCATTTCAACAACAGATAACTATCCTGTTATGGGTAAATTACCCCAATCATTCTTCCAGATAATAGTTATTAACATAACACTGTTTTTTATGTATTGGTTTTAAGCAGTTTTTGTCAAATCAGATCTATTGCACACCATAATGTCCCAATGTTATGTCATTTCTTTGCATTAGAATTGCTTGTGATTTACTCCATTACTTCTCACAGAATGCAAAACGACTGCCTCTGGAGCAATAACAATATGCCTATAATTGGGCTCATTTATAACAGAGGGCAGATTTTCTTTTATCGCTCATATCACATGTTTCAGCCCGATGATCCTGTAGCTCTGTTTTTTTAAAGATATGTCACGAAGCAGAGTTGTCCAATTAAGGCATTTGACACAGATAGGCCTGCTCTGTTCTTAAGCTAATACTCTGTGGAATGTAAGATAATAAAAATCACCTTTGAAACAATAACTGCACATTCTAAGGAACATCACACTGGCTTTTCCCTTCTTGGTCCATTAAAGGACTCTCATATCGTTGTCTAGTTATGAAATAGAAAAGTGTTAAACCATCAACAGAGTAGTGCAATTTAAATGCAAACTGACAGAATTAAGAAAAGGGGAAAAACTTCAAAACTAAATTAGCCCAGGAATGAAATGGGAAAAAAGATTGAAAATTAAAACAGAATTGTCAGTCCCTTTCACTGTAGTTCTTTCAACTGAGTTTAAATTCACTTTTACTGGAGAAATCAAGAAACATGAATTTCAATTTAATTAGCTACTGCATTAAGTAAATCCCAAACCTCACGTAAATTTCTATTTATACATATGATCTCAGAAATCCCTGCAATTAACTGCATGTTTTCTGAATCTACTGTCTTTGCTCAGACTGCGTGCGGGGGGTATTGATCTTACCTTTGTAATCCTTTCACTATTATGCAACATCTTATATAGCTTCTCTTGATTTGCATCTGCACAAAAATTACACAAATTATGACACTGCTAAAAGTATATCACAGTTTTGACTGTAGAATATGCTTTTTGGGGTGACATCTGGAGTACCTTTCAGACACATGTTCAGAACCTTGGCTGTTGTATTGAGATACGTGTTGGTACTGTGGCCTTTTGCAATAGAACAAAATGACAAGAAAGCACTACAAAATCTGTGAAAGAAATATAACTCTAGATCAGACATTTACAACTGTTTTCTGTTTAATAAAACAGATTTTTGAAAAAATTAATGTCATTTATGATATTAAATTTGGTAATTTCTCACAAACTGTAGTACAGATTAATGGGTGGATTAGCTAAATCAAGAGATCTGATTTGAGACAGCAGCCAATAAATAGGTTATATTTCTAAAATGCACGGCATGTTCAGAAACTGGACTGTGTAAGGATTTTAGAAAGGCTGTAAGCTGATGTGATCTGAGAAGAAATCTAAAACCAGTTCTATTTACTAGAATTTAGTACATTAAACTGATTAAAGAACAAGATATGGTCAAGTTCAGTAATCAGCTGTCTGGTGGCTCTCCTTTTCCAGACTGAAATACTCGAATGCTCAGTATAATCACAATGATCACTGTCCAATATGGCAGAGCAACTAAGACCTTACCAAAGTAGGTCATTGTAACACATGGTTTCTATTTGACATGTGTAAAAGTTCTAGCAAGATAGAACGTTCAATAGACAAAAATGAAATTAACTGAAATTTAAGTAAATATTCTGTGGTGAATAGCATATTAAACAATTCAGGCCCTCTTCATTCTTTTTGTCATGCTAATAAAACCCTTTTATTCCCAAGTAATGGACATAATTTTGTTTGAGTTGAAAGAAACACAACATGGAATTTGAAATAAATTCACTTCAACAAAAACAAAAAGAAGGTTTCCAGATATTAAGGAGTCACTAGAACTATTTCTGAACTGCCTGAACAGGTTGTGTTTAGTTCTCTTTGCAGAAGTGTTATTGCCATTCAAAACATCTATCTCTATCTTTTCAATACAGCAGTGGCAATATAATGACAAACTTGCAAATCATTCAGAGATATTCATGTTATGGGGATTGGAAGAGTCAGACCACTGCCATATTTCTTAATAAATTCATATCTGCAGCCTCAGCCAACTTGCAGACACCACATTTTGGATAGAACGGAATTATGGCTGCTAAAACCTTTGGCCTTGTGTATCAGTGTACAGCAATTAAATTCACTTCCTAATATCTAGAAACCTCCGTAACAATTAATACAGTAAATCAGCATTGACAACTGCTCAGAAATAAGCATGTGTGCTGAATTCAAAACACAAATTAAGGATAATTTTAGAAGGACGTAATTTTGTGGCCACATATACCATTATCTTCCCATTCTTTTGAGTTAGGGCTGGAGTTCTTTCCATTGAGCTGAGTATTTTTCCTGTCAGCAAAAGCCAAGTCCGACCCCTTTTGGTCGCCGTAAAGCTCTAATGGGTTCAGCAAGCCCTTTGCCGTCTGGTCCGAGACCGGTGCCAGGAATCCAGCCCATGCTTTGCAGCATCTGGTTGCCAATGTTGGTTTCTGGGATAGGCTGGGCATTTTCACCTACAATCCCTAGGATTAAAACACAGAAGGATTTAATCAGCATAGTCATGTGGAAAAGAACAGGATAATCTGAATTATAGTCTAAAACCTTTAATTATTTTCATTTATTTGATGAATTGCTAAAACATTCAATCTTATCACATAATGACCTGATGATATCACACCTAGGTTCACAAAATGACGTTGTGGTTTCTCAATGTTTAAAAATTGATTTGGAAGTGGTAAGAGATTGCACTGCATGTGAATGAAAAATAATACAGTATTAGTCCTCACACTGTTAACTTCCTAGTCTCAAGTGTACTCTCCTCTGAAAACAGAAGGAAAAAGCTTGAAGGATTGCTGATCTACCTGAACATAAAGGATCAAAATTGCAGCATTGAAACAAAGAAAGAAGACAAAGACTTGCATTTATATATCATCTTTCACTCTCATGATGATCCAAAGCAACCTATAGCCAATGAAATGCTTTTAAATTATAGCCACTGTTGCTACATAGGGAACAGAAACCAAAGGATTTGAAGCTAATGCTTCATTTCCCTTATAGAACAATAGATGAGAGGAACACTGCTGCCAAAAACCCCACAGGTTTGTAGATAATAAAGTGAATATGGAGTAAGTATAATTATTATTTGTCACCTTGGGTCATTTCTCTTTTTCAAAATTAGATAGGTAAAATACCAAACAAATGACTATGTATTCCAATAAAATGGTAATTAATGGGAGACATAATAGAAATTATTAAGCAGGAATAAATTCTTTCTGAACTTAGAATGGCTACATCACAGAAAGGGGCCATTTGGTTGGTTGCATCCACACCAGCTCCCTGCAAAAGCAACCCATCCAGGCTCATTCCTGTCCCCTTCCTTGCAGCACTGCAAATTCCTCTTCTCCCATCCTCCTGCCCCCACCCAGATTTCCCCTTGCAATCCACAATCAAAACTGCCTCCACACCATTCCCAGGCAGTGTTCTTCGGATCCCAAATGTTGTGAAAAGTCTCTTCACATGTTGTTGTTGCTTCTTTTACCAAGCACCATAAATCAAACTCCTCTGGTCTCAATACACTCTGCTCAGACCCCTCACGATTCTAAACACTCTAAGCTCATATTCAGTAAAACAAGCCAGGGATTATTCAAGGTTACATGGTTTAATGCCATCAAAGGAACCTCTTATGTAGTTACATATTCCAAAGAACCTTTTGCAGACAATTTTGATTCTGGTCATTCAAGAAGTTTATTTTATGTATCAAGAAGTACTGTAGGGTTTCTATGGGAGAAGTGCAAGTTAAAAATTCAAAAGACCAAATTTTAAACGATATCTGCAAGTACAAATAATTTCTATAATAAAACAAAGAACTGCAGATGCTGACAATCTGACACAAAAATAGAAATTGCTGGAGAAACTCAGCAGGTCTGGCAGTACCTGTGGGGAGGAAGCAGAATTAACATTTCAAGTCCAGAGAGTCTTCATCAGAACAAATAAGTTTGAAAACCTTCATTCCCCTCTCTCCTACCAAATTGTGTTTACTCACATCCAGCCTCAGTTATGTTCAACAGGAATGCAAAATTCCTACACAAAACTGGTTGCCAACATTTCTTTTGCTGAGTCTGGTTGACCAGAGCACAGTCTGACCAGTTGAAGAAACTTCTCATCAAAGTAACTTATAACTGAGAGTGTGTTGCAGATTATGAATTTTGAATCTATGACTTTGAGGTTTTGAAGCAGGTAACCAGCATGTACTTTTCTAGGTACTGTATATTAATATCCAAGCATTCCTAAAATTAATTTCTAAGCAGCACTGGTAGTAAACCTTCAAGTAACAAATAGCCTTACAGTGTAGTATCGTTGCACTAAATATTGCAACTGCCAGAATATTGTGACATTTAAGAGAAATATTAACAGCAAAAAATTCATTTGAAAAAAATATAGTTATGCAATATTTCAGTTATATTTAATAAATTTATTTGAAATGCTGAATATTTGCTCAAAATGAAATCAGACCTGTATATATGCATAAAGCAGGCTGGTTAAAGATACACCTAAACACAACCATTTAGCTATGTCTTCTAGACTACCACAGTTCACGTTTTTCTCCAACAGACTATAAACTGAATGCCAGATCATTGGTCTACAGCTTCCAGAAGCTAGACATCTGCTTAATCACCCTCTGATGTTATAACAGCTTAATGGACGGATGAAACACAGTTATTAAACAATATCCTATCAGACGGAAAATTATTCTAATGGTTTTGTTTTTATCTCTGTCACAGTTACTGCTATGAAAACCTGTTTCAGGTAAGTCCAGATACCTGCTGCTCTAACATCAAATAGGCCATAAGATTTCTGGCAATGTTTTATAAAGATCTGTGACTGTATGATGAAATGAATTCTGTCAAGGTTTTACATTGAATAAATACAAACTAGCCTTTAACCAAACTATACCTTTAGGACAACTCGATATTAAAATGCAGGTAAGGGCTTAGATATCAAATATAAATGACAGACTGCATTGATTTTCACTGAGCATTTCATCATGGATTTCCTTACAAGGCAGAAGAGTAAATTCCCAGAAAATCCATTTGAAAGTATAATACTGGTCATTCAACAAGCACTCTAGTTTCTAGGCAATAGGGGAAAATAAATGTTCATACAAGCAGCACACTAGATCCCTTATCCCCTGTGGTTGCAAAACAAATGAAGTTCGCTTCAGCTCTGAAGGCACAGCTGTATAAAGTAGATAGATATTGAAACAATAACATCAATGATCTTCACACATATGCATATTGTACATTCTACTTAATATAAAATTGGTTGAATTGTTTTCCGTATGTTGGTCTAAAAGTCAACACTAATCAATGCAAAAGCCCAATTTGAATAATCTCAGATGCCTTTATAGAAGGAATCAATAAAGTATTTTTCTGTCTTCCATATCAATCCTTGTTTGTTGGTTTGTTCTGCTTCCAGACTTAACTAAATGCTCTTAAAGTGAAGTAACATTCACTACTGCATATTAATGGAATTTCTTATTATTACAGGTTTATGAAATGTAGATAACTGAATTTAAATTAAAATGGATATCTCATAGTAAAATTATGATGCAATTCACATATTAGCAGGAAATGAAAGCTAAACGTTCCAATTTGAAATTACCTACTTGCAGCTTTCAAATAAACAATGTGTCAGGAGATAGCAGTTGTCCAGACCAGCACCTGATGACTTAAACAAACAAAACAGAAATTGCTCAAGAAACTCAGCATGCCTGGCTGCAGCCCAGTGACTCTTCTTCATTTCTGAAACAAGGATTCAAAACGTTCCCCACCCCCGACCTCATCCAAAGACCAGTCCATCTCGTCCCCGCCTCCTTGACCTGTCCATCTTTTCTCCCACCTATCCACTCCTCCCACCTCACTGATGAACCTCCACCCCCACTTCCTACCTACTAGCCTCATCCCTGCCTCCTTGACCTGTCAGTCTTCCCTCCCACCTAACCCACCTCTCCCTCCTCACTGACTAACCCTCATCCCAACTTCATACCTACACTCACCTTTACTGGCCTCATCCCCACCTCCTTGACCTGTCCATCTTCTCTCCACCTATTTGCTCCTCTATCCCCTTCTATCATCGCCTCCCCCCTCCCTATTTATTTCAGAGCCCCCTTCCCCTCCCCCATTTCTGAAGAAGGGTCCAGACCCGAAACATCAGCTTTCCTGCTCCTCTGATGCTGCCTGGCTTGCTATGTTCATCCAGCTCTACACCTTGTTTCTCAGACTCCAGCATCGGCAGTTCCTACTGTCTCCTTCAAAACATTTCTCTCCACAGATGCTCCCACACCTGCTAAGCTTCTCCAGCAATCTCAGAGATAGTAAGAACTGCTGATGCTGGAGTCTGAGATAACACAGTGTGGAGCTGGAGGAACACAGCAGGCCAGGCAGCATCAGAGGAGCAGGAAAGGTGGCGTTTCGGATCGGGACCCTTCTGAAGGATCCCGACCCAAAACGTCAGCTTTCCGACTCCTCTGATGCTGCCTGTCCTGCTGTTTTCCTCTAGCTCCAGCAATCTGTTTTTGCTTCTGAGATCTTTGTTTAATATCACCCAAAGACCTATTACAACATTATCTACAGCCATTTCTTCCAAAGGGCCATTCTTGGCCTGTGTCTGTGAAAGCAATTGTTTATACCATCTGTTTATTTCAAGCTTCATTTGGGAACATCTAACTGTGCATGCGTCATCACAATGAACTTGCACTCAATGGTAGCTCTGAATACGTCATGGATACCCTTTCCACCAAGGCACACAATTATGGATGGCTCTGGCCAATGAAAAATGGGATTTTGTTGCAATAGCACTAGGTACAGGCAGACACTGACAGAGAAAGTCGCAAAGGACTTCTGGTATTTTAGATATTAGTTAACATAAGAAAAAGTAGCAAAGCAGATCATTTGGCTCCTCAAACCTGCACAGCAGTTCAATTAATGCTGATCTGTCTGTGATCTAACTCCACTTTCTCATGGATGGAAAAAATTAGGAAGGGGTGATAACTAACATCATAAACAGTGATTTAACATTGCTACTGATTTTAGATCAGCTGTGGAAAACAGTTTAATTAACTCTGCGTTAAGGTATATGGATTATATACATATGTGTGAAGCAATACACACTTTTCATTATCTCTTTATTTGAGATAAAGATTTTTTTGCCCTACAGTACTCCAATAGTAAGCACAGTCTTAAAGAAAAAAGGGGATAATTTGAGTACAATTAAGAGAAAAAAAATTATAATACATTTGTATATAAACACAAAGAAATTAAATACATACATGCATTCAAAAGCACCTTTCATTCTTTCATGATCTTGGAAGTACCAAAGCATGTTGCAGATAGGGAAATACCTTTGAAGTGTAGTCACTGTTGCAATTCAGAGAAAAGGTTATCTGTGCACAGCATGGTTACACAAATAGCAATGTGATAAATGACCAGATAATCTATTCCGCACTGTACCACATGAGGAATAAATATTGACCTCTGAACACTAGGAGAACTTCTCTACACGTCTTCCAATAACAGCTTTGAGATCTCTTACATCCACCTGAAAGGGCACACAGGACCTCGGCTTGAAACTTCTTCCAAAAGTTGGTACCTTTGACAGTGCAGTGTTCCCACAGTCCTGCCTCTCTACCTGTATAAAGCATTCTAAGTGCTGGATTAGATTAAGGGCTTTAGTCTCTGCAGTAGTGTAGACACAAGCCATGACTATCTAACTTAAAGGTGGGAGTCAGATTGCTAATTCCTGTGTTGCTCATCAATTAAATAATCATAAACTAAAATAATCATACCAGTTTGAGTCTTCTCCTTCTCTCCCAAAATACTTCAGCTAGATGTTCTTAGAATTCTTTGAAATGGATTTGAATTCCTATGCATATATAAGTATTGTCCCATCAAATGACTGGAATCACAGAGATGATGTGACAGATCAATTTCTTTTGGGAGAGAAGCCTGTAAGATTTGCTTAATCATTAAAATAATCAACCTGTAAAAGAAAACTCACTTAATATTAGAGTCAGAAACCGTGAGGGAAAGAAGGTAGGATCTGTGTATGTGGAGAATAAGCTACATTTATAACAACCTCTCTAATTCCTCAAAGGAAACATCAGACCACAAAATTGGGCTCTATACAAATGTAGTTTCAATGCTAATGGTGCATTTTGATGTCAAAGTAGAATCCACACCACGTACATACACTTCTACTGCTACCTGCACGGACAGCCATCTTGCTGAGAACATAAGCATGGGTGGTAGGAACGTGCGACAGAAGGATGCAGAATAGGGACGCCAATCATACTTACTCAGCCAATAAAACTGAGTGTCAAAAGCACTACTTTTTTTTTTAGCTCATTGCTGTACCTGATGTACTTTTAATAATAGATATCTGAACATTTGTGTAACAACAGGAAACCAGCCCATTTAATTGGATCAACAGCAACTTGCAGGTTAGTCCTCCTGGCACTTGTTCAGATTGTGAAACTGCTTGGTGTTTTGAAGAGATTAGCTAAAGTTACTGAAGTCAACACTGCAGATGGATAAATCCTTAGCTGCGAACAAATATTCTGATCAGATCATTTTCTCCAAATCACTGGCGTTTTAGTAGCAAAAGATTTTGGAGTGCACCATGAGGAAGATGGAGCAGCAGCAAAGATAACGGGCTGTCACAGGAACACTTTTTGTTCATCGTGCCTCTGCAAGTGTCAGTATCTGAACTACAGGTGCAAGCATGAGTCAGAGTGCTGGCATTTCTGGGTATTTCAAAGGTAAAAAACATAGGTTTGCGTTAAGATGAGGAAAGTAGAGGGAAACAAGAAAAGAATGTTCACACCATTTGAAGCCTGTACATGACAGGATATAGTGCAACTGGGGAGATGTGAGAAGGTGTCTTTGATCGGAACACACTATCAACCTTTATGGTTTTACCTCGGTTACTGACCGCAACCTCAATCATATCTTTACCATGAGATTAAAGACCTACAATCACGTCTGTACTCTGCTGGTCAGCTGCTGTTACCTCTGAATATGGGCCACCTCATCTTATGAGAGAGAGGTGTCATAGTAAGTGCAATGAAATATGATTTTCTACTGCCTGCGAATTAAATAGCTGGGAAAGGAAGTGATGAATGGAGTGGTGTGTGGGGCTAGTGGTTAATAAGTTAGGATACAGGCATGTAAAGGTGCACCTACTAACCTTAGTTACTCCAGTGACATAATCGAACAATTTTGCGGCACTATACCCAGATCCTCAGAGTTAGGCCATCATTGGACCCCAATAGTTATTTGCTTTCATTGTTTTCATAATGCATGTCTGCAGGGCCTTTTTGCCCCACAGACAGATAAGGAACTTTCTCCTTCAGCACTAAGACTTTTAATGTTACTGAAAGAGTGTAGGGGTTCCCCTTAATGCCTATCGGGCCATTTCCATTTTGCTTTCTGCTCAAAGACATTTTTTTTGACCTGTTCTGGCAGCTGCTCTCAGCAACATGCACCTTTCTTTTAAGATGTTTGAGCTGGCTTTAAGTAGTGCAAGCTACTTTTAAGTGGTGCTAGCATTGTACAATGGTGGGTCCAAATGCTGCATTGTGTCCCAAATGCCACAGTAGGGCAGGAAAGGGAAAAGATAGAATAATTTCTGAAAGGGGAGGGAAGTTGGTCTGAACTCATAGTACAAGTAGGAACCAATGGCATAGGAAAGTCAAATATGGAGGTTTAGAAGGAACAGATAATTGCAGTACAAGGCATTAAGGGTAACCATCTGAGAATCACTTTCACTAACATCTACTGGGCAGGTTACAGAGGTACAGATCAGGAAATGACAGGTTCAAATGTTTCAGAAAATGTGATGAGTTAAATGTTTTGTTAAATGAGTTTTGTCTGCAGGTTGATAGACTTCATCCATACTAAACTGATATAAGGTCCTTCGAAATATGGTGAATGGAGTCGTATGGGAAGAAATAAACTAATAAAGGCTAGTTTAGGAATAGACGGAATAAAAAAAGAAAAAAGTCTATTAGTTCAAAATGGTTTATGACGACACATATCTAAGGGAAAATACGAACAAAAACAGCACCTGCTGGAATAGCTCAGCAGGTCTGGCAGCACCTGTGAGGAGAAATCAAAGTTAACGTTTCAGGTCCAGTGAAGGGCCCAAAACGTTAACTCTGATTTCTGTTCACAGATGCTGCCAGACCTGCTGAGCTTTTCCAGCAACTTCTGTTTTTGTTTCTGATTTACAGCATCTGCAGGTCTTTCAGTTTTCATAAGGGAAAATAGGAATGGGGTATGGAGAGGGATAGAGACGGAAAGAATAAACTATAGAAAGGAAAGAAAAAGTATACAAAAACTTAAATGGATCTTGGAGCTGCTCTTGTACTGTAATGTGCAAAGTCTTGGAAATAAAGCTGGGAGCCAGAGGCATTTACCAGAATGGAGGAGCATAATGATACAAATGTGATGGATTGCAGGTTTCAGTAACAGTATGATTTTAAATATTCCTGGTTATAAAAACAGATGCAAAGAAAGTTACAGTAATGGTTTTATTCATTAAGGACTCAATTACAGACACAGAAATACTATGTTTTGGGTTTCATAAATGGCAGTGAGGTAAGTGACCAGATAATGCTTTTTAGTATTGCTTTCCGAGGATAAATACTGATCAAAATATCAGACAGTCATTGCAACCCAAACTGGCTTTTCTTTCAATAACGTCATGGGATCAGTTACCTTTACCTGAAATGGCAGGTGAAGTCTTGGTTTTACATCTCAACAGAAAGATTACATTTCCAACAGTGCAGAACTCAGTTCTGACTCAGTGGCAACAGTGTTACCACTGATCCGAGACTGACATCTGAGATGATTTAAGGTTTGCATTATCTGATGGTAATGGATCTCTTTCACAGCTATTTATACCATCTTCTTATGCCATACAAATCCCCATTTGACCTAGAGAATTTCCAGCTCCAGGTGGAGAGATATAATTTAAACAATCTCAAAAGGAGTTGTGTGCTGAGTAACACTGCAAAATGAATGTCCCGTTTTTGTGAGTAGTTTAACTTCTGTAGTCTACTCTATTCACTTCTATGATAAAAATGGGTAGCAGGAGAAACATTTATGGATGGACTCAGAATGGTTCTCACCACCTGTCCAAAAATATGAATTAATATTGTTGACGAATTGGGCCATTTTTGAACTTTCCTAACAGAACAACCAGTACCTTATTAAACATAAACATTTTAATGCTAATACATGCAATTAGAGCTTCATATTTCTGGAGTTGATATTGTCTAAACCACTGGGTTCTCATGTATTATGGGACTTCGTTGGAATTTCTGATATATTAAAATTATAGTACAACTGGGGCATTGGTTGTAACCTGTTACAGGATAGGGTCACTGATTAATTACTTTGAAAAGATTTGTTCATATAGTGAAAGTTGAGCCCAATCGATGAAAAAAGGTTCAATTCAGTCTTAAAACATTGTCTTTCAACTGCATAACAACACAAATGCAATTTAACCATAACAATTGGAGAAAATATTGGTTATAATGTGGGAACGTGAATCCCCAAGGGCACAATCTTCCCAGTCCTTGCACAATGTGGACAATAATGAGAAATGTAGAAAATCAAATGTGATATCCAGGGAAGCCCTTCTCGATGTTGAGACCAAGTGTTGGATAATGAGGTAAGATTCTCTCTAGTGAGTGACGAGAGGCCAATTAGCAGGGAATATCACTCATTAGCCCCCTCATCATTACTTAATCTCACTTCATTAATATGCACTCCCATTCTACTACTCACCGGATAGAAACTAGATGCCGAGAATTCCCGGCATGAAAGTCAGAGTGATACATCTTGACTCCAGCTCACTGTTTCTTTCTCTGACTTCCATCTAATACACCCAGCATCAAATCATGGGGCTCAATTCTCAGGCAGTGACTGCATGAAACCCATGTCCATGGACATTGTCATCTGAAATGTATCACTTCTCCACGATCGGGTTCAGACTAGGATTCATATGCATCCTGCATTGCCTTCCATAATCTCTCAATTCGCAATTACAATCTAAGAATGGAAAGAATGGCTGCGGCAACACCTGGAGAATATGGAGTTAGAATCTGATTCTGCTCCAAAACATGGGTTTCACTTCTTAGCAACTGGAGACTCTTCAAGGGACAATTGCATCAATCACACACATGCAGAGTGCAGTTTGATGTCATTTGTCTAACTGTAGGGGTGTAAATGCTGTTCACAAACAATGTTGAACATATCATGCAGATCGATTGTGAAGCAGAAGTCATGTGTGAGCCACGAAGCCCAAAACTCATGCAACAGCTCATAGGTTGTACAGGAATACCGCACTAACTCCCTTCCAACTTGAACTGTACTAATAATACAAGATGATCTTATGGTCTCTGATGCCTTTCATAGGTGGTGATAGGCTAGGAGGAGAAGTGTTCAATACACATGCATTATTTACAAATGCCTACCATATCTTTGTGACATGAGTGATGCTGCATTCATCGAAGACATTCCCGTGCCCTCCTTGTCAGCGTGGTCCTTGTCTCACTGTATAGAGGAGTGTGCTAAACCATCATTTGAAAGTGATGTGAATGCTGGTTGCTCAGATTCTGAAGAACTTATCTGGTTCTTATATTCCCCACACAGCTTCAGTTTCAAGCATGACTGATAGAGCTAACCACAACAGGGGTTATTGATACTATTGCTGTGAAGCAATGAAGGCACAGAGAAATGGAGAAGAAATATACACGCCAGCAAGCCCAGGACAAGAAGCAACCTCCAGTACATGCTGAACAGCCTCCACGTGAAGAGGTCACAATTGAAATTTGTCTCAGGACGTGCAGGAGGTATAGAAGGCCAGAGATTTTTGTCCTCAATGCCATTTTCTCGAGATGAGTGAGACAGTGTCAGCTCAGACAGAGGATGCCCTGCAACACTGTCACAAGACCATGCAGTGAAACCTGTGACCTGAAGGAGTGGCTGGCCATTCTATCCCAATTTCTGTCAAGGTGATAGCTGCCTTGCCTTGAATGTTTATGTAACTGGATCCTTCTAAGGAAAGGTAAGAAAAGTAACCTGTGTGGTCTGGTGTTTAAACAGTAATAGGTGTAAAAATGTGCAGTTGCACGTGCTATGAAGTGTCAGCCATGTCACCTATATGCTGTGAGAAGTGTTGGTATGTAGATGCTCGTCCCATTCTATGCACGGTGAAGTATAACTCTCAATTGCCAATGCTTGACCGGGGGCAATGCTGGGTTTCTCAGATAATGCTGGGACCAGGGATCCCCGGATATCCCAGCTGTGTGGAGAAGAGGCCTAACTTTGAACAAGAGGGTGATAACTAAGTTAACTAGATGATTGTGCAAGGAAACATGCTTGGCCTGGAGACACCCTCAACAAAACTTGATGAAAATAAAACTTAGCCAATTTCTGGGAAAGAAGTTTAGTCCTTTAATTCTCTTTAGTTTGCTGAATTACGAATAATACAATGAGGTTTAATTAAAAAACAGAACTGCCACAAGTTCAGGAATCTTCTGCGAGGCCACACAATGGATAAAATGGAGAAAGTTTTCAAATTGTATAAAAAATTTCTCAGAAATTTATATTGTTGTGGTCAGTGATGTCCGAGTGCTCTGAAAAAGAAAACGTAAGGGGGAGAAATTTGTTTGTGTAGCACTACTTCTAATGGCACTACACAGATGGGAGCAGGCAGTATTGCAAGCCTCTATTTGCATGATATTTTGCATTGACAGCATTGAAGAATGTGACATGACCTGGGCAAGTAACATCCCGTGGCATAATTGACTTAAGTCTCACAAACAAGTTTTTCCCCTAAATTCCTCAACAGTGCTAATTTATAATACTCCTGCTTCTAAAGAAGGATGTTTATAACATAACAGCAGCAAATGTTGAAAGAGAACAGCTTTACATTCAGTGCAAATTAGCTTAAATCCCCAACTCCACCCAATTTTGTCACTCCAATTACATTTTTAAGACATGTAACATCTGACAGTAGTCATCTTATTAATTAGGTTAGTCTTTCATGGCATCAACATGTTTCTTCAGGGACAATATCAACAATAACTTTTATATATCATTTTATATATATAACATTTAATTATATATCATTTTTCCAACAGAAAACTTCCAAACATGTTTCAACTGAATGTATTCACACCGAAATTGACAGCATGCCGAAGACAATATTGGGAGAACGATTAAGACCTCTTCAAGTGGCTTTCCTGTGATTCATTTCAAGCAACAGAATTTGCTTATTGTACTGAATTTTAATTTCTGTAGGCTATTTTGTCATTTGCTGGTCATTTTTAAACTTGGAAAAGTTTTAGTTTGTGAAGTAAATTTTCAGTTACTAAATAATGTAGAATTTAAAGCAAAGACAAATTCCATTTTTCTTACTTAAAAGATGTCTGATGAGGCTGTGATATAGCTGGAGCAGCCATTTAAGAAAAATGGTATTTTGCACAGCTGGGCAGCCATGTTTTTCTTCTGACAAATAAAGGCAAGGTTAGACATTAAAGGTGAACACTTTATTCTGGAAATTATTCTTGATAATGCTCTCATTTAAACACACTGGGCACAATTTAACACAATCTTCCATGATGAGTGGATGGTGGGAATGGTTGGACATTTAATCAGGTGGAAAGCTAGCAACTGGAGACACCACAACCTTCCTGCCTCCACCTTGATTAAATTTGTTGGAGTAATTCTGCCCCATTGTGAAGTGAGGCAGTTAGCAAGGGACAAACTCCATCCGAAGGTGCATACCACCACAGCGGATATTAATTTAGAAGTGGGTGGGACGCTTGCCATTGAAGAAGCATGGTTAGGAAACACATGCAGGAATGTTTGCAGGCTTTGGATTGGGTGTGATGGGGGTGGAAAAACACTCAGTGACAGAATTCACATTCCTACCCTCCCTTTCCTTGCTGCCCACATCCCCTCCACACCTGAAACCTTGCCCCCCACCTCATCACCAACTGCTCTGTACCTGTGCAGCTTCACAAGGATGTTGGATTGGCAGTAATCACTGTTTCACTGGTATTGCTAATGTTCAACAGTGTTACTGGCTTCTGATCAACTGGCAGCACTTGACAGATAGGACTTCCACCTTTCTTCATCCTTAAGTACCAGGGAAGACCTGACAATGAGCAGTTAACAGCCTGAGTAGGACTTGATAGGGCAGTCCTTCCCTAAAAGATGTGGCACAGGGCACTTGCTAAATGGCAGGCAAAACCACCATCACCTACTGCCACTCACTGAGAATAAACAAACTGGAAATGTAACTCTGTAATTGTACTCTGAAGGGTTAAGAAAGCAAAAATACTATTTTTAATGACTTCTTCATTATTCGTAAATTAAATTCTTTACAAATCCTTTCTGTAAAGGGCTCATATTAGACAATAGGTCCACCTTTACCATTATATTAATTTTCAACTGTCACAACCCAGTCTTCTTTTCCTTCATATTGTCCAAGGCAAACAGTGGATGGTAATTCACTTGCATAATTGGCTCAAGAGATGAAAATCTTGCATCAGCCTCTATAGCCACTAATCTATTCAACTGACTGCAGACCTAATTGGCAGTTTGTTTAGCAATTTGGATTCTAAAGTGGCTGTATTGATGTTGAATAAGCAGCCATATTGTGGTGATATGAGACGCTTTGGTGCTTAAAACCAGAACTACTGTTTAACAAATGGTATGAGTTTTATGGTTACAGGATCTTCCTTCTCTTCTCTTGATCTGTAGGTGGTATTGTTCTAAGCTGTGAATTATGCACAATTAGTATGTAGAATCAAACAAAATATTTTACAATTACATAACAGAATTTCAGATTAATTGCACAACTGAGTTGTATATCTTTGTAATCTGTTTCACATACTCCAAATGCATGTAAAACAATTTTGCACTGTGACCTTTTTTTATTACACTTAAGACAAAAAAATCTTCTTTTCTATTACCAGAATAACTGAATCAAAACATAATTCTGTTTCACTTTTTTGTACAACAGTTATTTGAAATGAAATGATTTCACCAGCCAAACAAATGGCCAACACAAGCTGCATGAGAAACTTACAAATGTAATGAGGGCTATTCATTACTTAACTAGCAATTTCAAAAGTGACACTGACTTTGATTCAGAGCTGAAAACTAGCTTCAAATTCAGAAATCAATATTTGAGTATATCAATATTAATTTTGTTGTTCAATATAAAGAGAGAAGCATATTGAATATCAGCAATAAGAAAAGTAGTATAAATCAAATGTCCGTATTGCTTTTCAGATGGCTGAAATTAGTTGTGTTCTCCCTGAAGCATGTCTTTTTTGTTTAAGTTGAAATACATAACTGACTTTGAAGAAAATATTACTACCTTTTTAACAATTCTACTATATTCGCTAACGAACACAACTCTGGAAATTGCTCTTGTTGAGATAGTCAGGGATGCTGATGGGTTCCTATTAGCTGATTTGATTTGTCTGTCCATTAGTGGCCATGTGTGTAGCTGTCTAGGTCCTAAACTCCTTCAGCATCTCTAAATTTCTACCTTGCTTTCCTTGTTTGCATCTCTCCTTAAAACCTATTTTCCTTAGTTTTTGGTTACTTGTCCTAATGTTTCCTTAAGTGGTTTGATGTGGATCTTTATTTGGAAGTGCTCCGTTGAGACTTTTCCATAAAAGGTGCTAGATAAATGCAATTTGTTGTCATTTCTGAGAGAGTTATCTCCAGTTATTTGTTGCTTTAAGTTGCAAGCTTCAAGTGTGCAAGCTTCTGCATGCAAACCCATCTGGTCAATGATGTTGTGACATTGGTTACGGAACTGAATAACAGTTAAATAGATTAAATTCATTTGAACATCTGTACCTGTGCAGGAGAAAACAGGTTAGGTTTAACTTTCAATATTGCCATTGAGCATAATATGGAATCTTTGTAAGAGTAGCTGAAGTACTTGCTGCACCTCCTCCTGAGACCATCATTTGGTAAATATTGTTGGTTTGGTGAGGAAACACTGCTTCTGGCAGGTTACCATACCTGAGAGTGATGAAAATTCAAACATGCAGCGTTTAAAAAACGATGTTACTTAAATGAACATGGATGTATGAGGCAGTGGTCATTCAAGGTAAAATGGAATGGTTGCCCTGAATATACTATTGTTAGTGAATCAGCAATCCATTCAACACTCCACATATTACTGTTCAGAATAATTTCACACCCACAGTATCTGAAAATACAATACCCAGCAGAGCCAACAGACCTTAAGCTTCATCCATGAAATTGGTGGTTGAGGCAGTAATTCGAACATAGCCTTCCCTACTTAAATACTGGTGTACACTGGAGAAATAGGATCAATAACCTGACAAGGGCAGGTGAGCAAATCCAGATATTTGCAACTACTTACATTTCATTAATTCATTTCCTTATCCATTATTCTCCTCCCCTACCAGTCCTTGGATCTCATGGAAACTCATTCATGCAAAGTTCAATATTTCCAACACTATTAACTATCACATTGTAAACATATTGCCTTTTATTTCCCTTTTATACATTCACGGGATGAGGGCCTCACTGGCTAGGCAGCATTTATTGCCCATCCCTTATGCCCAGAGGGCAGTTAAGAGTCAACCACATTGCTGTGGGTCTAGAGTCACATGTAGGCCAGACCAGGTAAGGATGGCAGTTTCCTTCCCTATGGGACATTCGTGAACCAGATGGGTTTTTCCCGACAATCGACAATGGATTCAGGGTCATCATTAGATTCTTAATTCCAGATATTTATTGAATTCAAATTCCACCATCAGCCATTGCGAGATTGGAATCCTGGTCCCCAGAACATTATCTGGGTCTCTGGATTAACAGTCCAGCGATAATATCACTAGGTTGTTGACTTGCTCGCCGAGCTGGCTTGTTTTTGCTCAGACGTTTCGTCACGATGCTAGGTGACATCATCAGCCGAGCCTCTGATGAGGCTTCAATGGAGGCTCCACTGATGATGTCACCTAGCATGGTGACTAAACGTCTGAACAAAAACAAGCCAGCTCGGCGAGCAAGTCAACAACCTCACCCACAACCCGAGCTACTGATCTTTGCCAAAACTTTAAATAATACCACTAGGCCATCGCCTATTGTATGGCGTCCTAGGGCATTTCTTTTAAAGGGAAATTCCACCTGTGAATTTCATTGTCACAACATTCATCACATCAGGAATCACAACTGCTGCTATTTCATCACTAATGGCATTATGACACTCAGCCAGTTCTAATGCCAATGCAATTATCCACTCAGGAGAAATCACCAATTTATTTATAATAGTTGCCACTGGTGAAACATCTGAATACTAAGACCATCCTCAATTTTGGACACTGCAAGGCACAAATATTCAAAACAGCTGCATTTAGGGAGCATTAATCTCCTGTAAATGCAGTGGAGATAATTTATAGTTTGAAATAATAACATTTAAATGGGAGGAGTCCAGTACTCTCGAATTGCAGGAAATTTCCCATGACTCTGGCATACTGGGAAATGTCACTGGAATCAAGCAGTAGGAATAGCTTCTGAAGATATGCTGGTTAGCAGTTAATGCTTGCTTAATAGATGGGTCAGCTGAGCACCACAGTTGCACATGGCTTTCAAGAGCTGGCTGCAATTATTTAATCTGTGGTGTATAGTAGTATCTCTGAACTTTTCTAGCACCAAGAGGCTGCAAATAGCGTGTGCAGATATAGCAGACTTCCACAGAATGGGACAAAGTCTGCTTTCTTTAAGCACCCTTCAGTGCCAGTATAAAAGGCAGCTAGAGTCATGGGAGAGCACTCATTACTAACCCTCCTGCCATTCCTACTGATTTATTTCATTTACACAATAAACGCTGCAATGTTAGGGTAGAAGTAGAGAGCACACCACTAACTGAGTCTGTTTCGTCAGAGTAATCGGAATCCTAAATTACCTTGAAGTAAATGGTAACTCGTGGTTCAGCAGAATTTCCAATGCCTATCCTAACTCCAATCAAAGGTCTTCAGTTTATTTATAAGAAGTTTTCTTTTCTGAGTTATTGTATTCAATTCTGTGGATCTGCAAAGTGTGTTCACTGGTAAAGTATGCTATTCTCAGCCTCTCTATAACTTTTCAGTAATTATCATTTACAATGCTTGAACACAGAAAAAATTAACCAACCACAACAGCGTGGATGAGTTAGTTGCAAGACCATGGACAGCGTGTAGAAGATCAACATGATATTCCTAATGACAGTTTTATGTACAAGAAAAGTTCATTAGAACAGAAAATTAATGAAGAAATCCAGTAGAGACATTCAATATTTTGAAATATTTTGACTGGGCAAGAATACATGCTTTGACTGAAAAGTCAGTGATCGTCATTTAAAACTAAGTAAGAAGAGAAAGTCATCACTGTGAGAAAGAGAAATCAGCTTTGGAGAGGTTTTATTATCTAGAGGATTGCTGGAGTATGAAGTAGGTTACTATAAAGAGTGATTTGTTTATTTATTTTTATTTATGTTCATGTGTTTATTAAATATGTTTATTTATTTTTAGTAGCAGCATGAAATGTCTTGCGTTACCTGAGGCTATGCCAGTTGTTGTTTCTTCTTACAGGATACTTCTGTCAGTCCAAAGAGATGTTCAACCAGCTACACATTTGAGCAACACTTTGTACGAGTTTCAGTGCTAATGTGATGCCAGGCACGCAGGCTGTGTTTTTCAGTGAATGGTTGATTGAATCAACAGTGCGTTCCTTCAGTTGTTCATAAAAGGCTAAGTATAGAGAGTACTCTGCCTGTCATTGCAAAACCAAAAAACAAAATCTCTACTGCTAGATACGATTGGACAGCACTTGCTGAACAACCCAGACTATCCTAATCTCTAAAACCAATTTAAGATAACCAATCAAACCCATAACATAGCTCATTTAGAAGGAACATGTACTCATATACAGAGACCCATTCTCTGCAAACAAAAGGAATATGTTTAAGCTTTGCACCTATATGGACAGCCTATGGATCCTGTGTGCTTTCTCCACAGTGTCATATCAGCTACAGTCAGCTTGCAAATCAATCTGTACCCTTTACTCCTGTACAATAAATTGTTGCAATTGTTTGAAATTTGGCATTCTTGTGTTTGCCTAATGATTGCAAAATGGAAAGATTTGTCAATTTGTCCTCTTTTCAGCAATATTCAAAAAGTTCAAAATGATTCTGACTGTTGTATGGGTTCAGATACCTCAGCGTTCTGGCCTATACTTGCATGCTGCAAGTGTCTCAGGTGGGCAACCTTTGATCTTCAAACAGACAATCCTCCAATTTGCTTTTCCCTTTAAATAAAACTGGTATAGTTAACTGGCATAATATGATAACAAGGCTACATGATAACAAGGCATTAACCTTCAGGCAGAGTTAGCAGTAAGTGACCAGCTACATGTTGATGCAACGACATTTCTTTCAGTCCACGTAGGGCTTTGTACACTGCCCAGACAAGATGTTCAACAATCAGCTTCTATGCTTTCAGAAACCTGAGTTAAAGGAAATGTGTATGTTTAAGGACAAAACAATCAGTTAGCTTGCTTTAAACTAATATGACAGACCTCCATACTGTTTGTTTTTAAATTTGATGAGAGTGATCTGCTTTCTTTGCTATAGACAGAGAAAAAGACAGGTGTGAAACATAAAGGGGGTAATAATGCTGCAAATGTGATGACAAATATTTTCACAAATTATGCTGCAAACAAAATCAGTGTCATGATTTAATCTCCTCTACAGTGTGGCAAACACTTCAATAGAAAGTAACACATAGAAACTTCTTAGGTTAAACTATTAAGATAAATAGTCCTTAAAATGGTTGTATTATTTTTAATCTCTAGCAAGTTTTAATGCATCGATTTTATTATGCCTCGCACAGTACCTGCTGTCGAAGGTCCAGGATGAGGTGCTGCTTTTCTTCTACGTTTGATATCTCCTGTACACAGAGATCCGAAATGAACGCTTTTTTGTCTGCAAGTAATTATCAAAGAAAGTTATTAACTGGGACAAAACACCACTGCCTGTCTCCATACAAACACAAAGCCTGTATGATCTAATGCTGAATCAAAACACCCACAATGAAGATGTAGCTGCATAATAAAGCTACCAATCTTGTTTATATCAAAACATAATTATGCTTTTGGACAACTACTCAGCAGCCAAGCTGCATCATAAATTGTTACCAGAATGAATAATATAAAAGGAATGCTTTTTAATTTTCAAAACTGGCAATCTTTCCAGCTCCACATAAAATCAAGCAGCACTGCTTTGACAGGCAAATGTTGGAGATTAATTATCTATAGGGATTACAATACAGTTGCTGAGATTTCAATTGGCCACTAATACTTCACTGTCAGCATCGCATTCATTAACGCACAAACGGGCAAAAATTGAAATGAATCTTTTAGATAGACCTCCAATTGAACCTGAAGACCCCATGAGCACCCAAGGTACAGGCTTAGCAGAGAGCTTTGCTTCAGTAATTTTGCAAAGAATTGATTATCTGTTATGCTGCATTGAGATATCTACACTATTGATCACGGAGATTAAGGTACTCAGGCATCTTTTATTTTCTCATAGAAAGACATGCTATACTTGCAACAAATAACACTAAGTAAGGACTACTTTGTTATTGTTGTCACTCTTCATGTAGAACACAGCAGTTACTTTTTAATTTAAAATCAATGACAGCCTGAAAGGCAGCCTCGTTCCATCAGCATAAATGAATCATTTATCTTTCCAAGGAATACTAGTTTGATCATCATACAAGGTGAGAGCAAAAAGTATATATTTTAATAACACGAAATGCTTCTGAATCACAATCGTCAACAATTATAATTTTGGTGAATTTGTTTTTCTTGTTTTCAAACAAATACCAGCAGGTTACACTTTTTTAACTGGATACAGTGGTGGAAAATGTTACACACAAACTTTATAGAAGGACATTTCAAATGCTATTCATCTATAATGAACAGCGTTCTTTTATTTATTAACTCATCCAGATTTTGAAAGATACAAAATAAATGTGAGTTTCCTTTATACTAATGTCAGCTGAAGGCCCCCTGTAAGTTTTTTTAACGATTTATTTGTACTTTGATATTTAACATCAATCCTTATGATCTGGGCCTTGTTAACTACAAAATATCGCTTCAAGATCAAAACATTGTAACACTTCTGGCTGGAAACCTATGCTTCACCTAACACGTATGAGAGAAAATTTCAAAAGATATTTCTAAAAGTAATCAAATAAATCAATTTTTAATGATAAAAATATTAGAATTCCAGCATCTCATTTTTATTCAGTTTTCTGAAATTCCAGTTCACCAAAGACAACTTTTGCAATTTGGAAGCTTAAAATACATGCAAGATAACAGCTTGGAAGTAGAGGTCTGAATTACACAAGGTACCAGATTCGCTACAACTACCTCCCTTACTAATGGGCTATTAATAGAGTGGAGATGGGATTTCTGCCCCTCAAGGTCAAGGAGGCTTGCAAAGGAGGGACCCCAACCCTCTGCCCACCAGCAGCTACTGAAGGGCCTCAATTGGCCTGCTAGCTGTCAGCATTGGTATAATTTAAGTGATGCAGTGCAGGTGGGATGGCAGCGAGCAATACACCCATTGAATTTAATGAGTCACCTTACCTTCAAATCCACTGGTGGGGTGGTGGGGTGGTGTGTGGTGGTGTGGTGTGGGGCGGGGCGATGACTAAACCCAGCCTATTATTCTTGAGAACGACAAAAGGAGTGCTTGTGTGTCATATCACAAAAATATATTGAAACACTGTTAAATTATTCATACACATAAACAATGTTGCATCATAAAAAGACAGCATATTGTAAACCATATATGATGATGAAGAACATCCAATTATCAGGAGTCATAGCTATGAACTATCTAAAACCTGCAGAAATCTCTGAAAACATGCCCCTTTAAGTTTTAGGGCAGTCTTCCTTCTACTGAAGAGAACACCTCTCTCTTTCTACTGTGTATTTCTCAATAATGGTAAAGGATAAATTTCAATGTCAATCACTTTACATATTTCAACTCCAACAACAAAGCTCAACTGGTATATTATGGGTGGAAGGTTTCGAACATCTGTGGAAGGCTATATCTGGAGAGGAGTTGTGCAACATTGAGTACCAATAGGCTATTTGAATGTGAGTTGTCTCTTTTCATAGAATAAGGGGAAAGAAGTTGGTGGCCAGATATATTTTATTCACATAATTAATATTATAAAGTCGATGCAAGCCATAAAATCAAAGAATAATATAGCATCAAAGGAGGCCTAATGGCCCAACATGTCTTTGTCAGTTTTTTTAGCATACCTACCGACCAAAATCCACTTCTCTTACTTCTCCAGTGCCCTAGGACCTTTCTTTTTGCCTTCAAGTACTGCATCTGCTTAACAACCTTTTGCAGGCAGTACATTCCAGATCACAAGGTTCTGGGTCAAGTAAAATGTTTTCTTATGTTGCTTTTGGCTTCTTTCATAATCACCTTAAGTCCATTTACCTTGACTACCAACACTTCTGTAACCAGACAGAATTATTCCTTTTTACTTTACCAAATCTCATCATAACTTTGAACACTTCTGATAAACAGGCTCTAAACTTTTCTGAACAAAATGTATCACTTTCCATTTCTCTGTGTTAAATCACATTTGCTGGAAATTTGCTCAATTCTGAAGTTTGTCTACGTTCTCTTGAAATCTGTTAAAATCCTCCACAACGTTTACTACAATTGCAAGTTTCATTTTATCAGCAAACTTTGCAATCATGTACTATATAACCATCTTAAGGTCATTCATATATATGGGCTTAACTGTTCTGATCTAGATTGGAATCGTTATTTCTAATCCAGATCAAATGAAAGGTTTCCACGAACCTTTCCAGGACTTTTCTAGTCAGACTTTTGTTGTGGGGTCCATCCCAACAGAGGTCCAGCATGCCATGCGGTTAGCACTGGAGTGAACTGTTGTCTAGGCCCGAAACATTGACCCTCCTGCTCCTCTGATGCTGCCTGACCTGCTGTGTTCTTCCAGCTCCACACTGTGTTGACTCTGACACCAGCATCTGCGGTTCTTGCTATCTCTGGGTGAGAAGTAGGTCGGCAGATATTGTGTCAAAGTGTACGGTAGTGTTCTGAGAGGTCCTGAGAACCTCTTTCAGGGTAAGCCTGGTCTCTAACTATTCAGATAACGGAAGATTTGGGCTATGAATACAGCAGTGGTCCTAATACCCTCTAAGGACCATCAGTGGCTCTCACTGCATGTTGGTGAAAAACAACCGTTTACCACTACTTTCCTACCTTCTATTCATTAGCCAATTTTGCACCCACATTACCTCTATCATTGTACTTCTAATGTTAGCAAACTTAAAAGCTGTAATGAGTCTAACAAACAATTTTTCCCTTTCTTTAGCTTTAGGCTTCTCCATACATTATTGATCAACATTCTGGAGGCACCATCTCTCGGGGGTGGGGGGTGGAGATAATGTTATACTGAAATCTTCGTTGTGTAGTTCACAAGAAAACATTAAACAACAACAGGCTACTCTGCTCACTAAATCATTTCTTATCATAGGCCATCTTTCCAGCAATTCTATGATGGATTTGATCCAATAATTTAAGGGGAAATACATACGTTTATTGCATGGGAGTATTTGACAACACTTTCTTCTTATTTGAATGATGTAGAAAATCCTGTACAGAACAAACACATTTACCTTCGAACAACAAACTTGAATGTAACTAATTTACATCAGCGATAAAGTAAAAATCAATTTTATGTTTTAACTAATCGTTTTGAAAGGTATGACCTCTTCTCAGGGATTAATATGTGCTACATTGGTTTATGTTATAGTTATACTGTCAGTTCTGATACAGCTAATAAATTCCTATTTTGAACACTGATTGCAATCAGACTGGCTTCAGTAATAGCAAAGGTCCAAGATATGCATTTCTGATGCACTCACAAAGCTTTATACTTTCCAAATATTGTAACAAAGCAGTAAGAATATCCAATTTTTGCCTAAAATTAAAATTATGCAATAAAAAGTTTTAAATCCACAAAGCTGTCCAATGTAATCTCACTGGACTTATATCGTAGCAGCTATGTACTAAGGTGCCAAATTTGACAACTGAATTATTTTGTTGTCTTTCATGTAGCACACCTGAAACTAATTCTCATCAATGTAAGAGTGGCAGTTAAAGAGATGTCTTTGAATATATACCTTTCAATTATTTTAGTCCAAACTGGAGTTACCTAAGTATTATGACCACTGGAATTATAAAGACTGAGAAAGGAGAGTATTTCCCAGGGTACACAAATAACCTTTGACATTTTGAACAGTCTGATGGCTCATCCTTGGGAACATTGGACATTCCTAGGCATTGCAGCCGACCTGGACCATTTTCAGCTTACCAACCAACAGTTATAGTGTATTAGGTCGAGTCAGAGTAAGAAGGAATGCAATAAGTTCCAAATTAGATTTACAGTACATGTTGGTGAACACATGGGGTGTCATAAATAAGATTGGTGAGCTGCAAGCATAGTTAGCCAAATGGAAATATGGGGCTAGAGTTTACGCTCTCCTTCTGGCAGGTTTGAAGGCAGGGTACTTGTAAAATCAAGCAGGTGGCATATTCCCCCATACTCAACATGTCGGACATTTTACAGGAGAGTAGGAGAGTCGTCAGATGTCCCCCCTGTCCTTGGTTCTATTGAAGCCACTGATGGCCAATTAATAGAAGAAGCAATAGACCATCACAATGTCTAAGACCTTGGCAGGGGGATATTACAGGGCATTACTGATTGCTCTAGGACCCTGACCCAGTGCCCTTTGAGTCTGTGCTTTCTCCATGAGGTTTTGTGTTGTCTGACATTGGTAAAGAGGGCATCTATGACTTAGATGATTCTGCAGAAGTCTGTTGCTGATCACGGCACTGATGCCTGTAATAATCTGCCCAAAGAGTCACAGTCTTTTTCACTATTGGCTTCAAAGTGTCCCAGCAACTGGTCTAACACCAAACATTTACTAAGGTCCAGTTTCATCCCTGAAAATCTGAAAAGTTCTTGGAAATTGGCCTTTAATGAACCCACAATGGCTTTAATTTCCTGCTATAAAAGGAACAGGCAAGATCCAGGTCCTGCTCCCTGCTTTGCCTTCAAGAATGCATAAGAGGATGGAAATGGAAACCAGACTTCTGACTGCATGTTTTTTACTATTGGGGCTAGTAAATTATAACCCAAGATGTTCAGGAAAGATAGGGAAGGAAAGGAGGAAGGATGGCAGTATTGATTAAGGAAAATATTATCCTGGACAGTCCATCTGGCCTTGGTGGGTTAAGGACCGAAGCTGTTAAGTTGGAGGTAAGAAACAATTGAGGTTTTGCCACATTGCTCAGCGTGTCTTATAGATGAATAACTAGTGGGAAAAAATAGAGGAGCAAATTTGCAAGGAAATTACAGAGATGCAAAAAACTATAAAGTTGCTATAACAGCAGACTCTACTTATCTTATTGTTGGCTAGAATAGTAATAGTGTAAAGGGCATAGAGGTGGGGAAATGGTTTTGGTATGCATTCAGGAGAATTTTCTCAGTTAGTATGTTTACAGACCAATAAGTAAGAAGGTACTGTTGGATTTGGGAAATGAGGTTTTACAAATGGATCAAATGCCAGTAGAAAATATTTAGGATACAGTGATCATAGTAAAAGGTTTATATTAACTATGCAAAAGAACAAAGAGGAGTCCAGAATAAGAACAATTTACCGGGGTGAGAACAGATCACTTCCAGGTAAATTGGAATCAAAAGCTGGCAAGCAAAACTATCACAGAACTATAGGCTGCCTTTAAAGAAGTGACTGTTCAGGCACAACTCAGATTTGCTGAAGAGGGAAAAGGTAAGACAACCTGAGCCAGAGCTTCCTAGATGATGGATGCCTGCGTAAAAATGCGAATGAGAACCAGCTTAAAGTTCAGAGGGAAAGTGAGAAAAGAAGCAAAGAGAAAACATGAAAAGAATTTGGTAGCTAACCTAAACGCAAATATAAAAGTTTTCTGTTTGCATATAAAAAGTAAAAAGGTAGCACACTGAGAATGGTGTAAATAGGGTCCAGAAAAGGGGAAATAAAGCCAGAGGACATGGCTAAGCTACTCAATGAATACTTCACACCTGTTTTTAAGGAAGACGATGCTGCTAAAGCCATTGTGGAAAAGAAGGTAGCTGATGTATATAATGGGCTAAAATTTGATAAAGGACAGAAATCAGGAATGCTGGATGTACTTTAAAGTTGATAAATCACAGGATTGCATCCAAGGATACTGAGGTAAGTAAGAGGAGAAATTGTAGAGACACTAGTTATAAGCTTTCAACCCCTGTTAGACACAGTGATGCTAACTCAGCAGAGGGAAATTTTAAAAGTTGCACTCTTGTTCAAAGTGTGTCCCAGTATGGGAAAGCTTCAAGAGATGTTAATAAGGGACAAAATTACTCATCACTTGGACAAATATAGATTAATTAAAGAAACTCAGGTTGGATTTATAAAAGGAAAATTGTGTTTAACTCAGTTGATTAAATAGTTGAATATGTAATAGAGAGGGTTGATGAGGGCACTGCAATTGATATAGTATACACAGCTTCCAAAAGGCATTTGATAGTGTTACAAACATGTTTATGTATATGCTAAAATGCTCAAACAGCAATAACATATTTTGAAATGTAAACTACTCTTGTAACGTAAGGAAATCTAGCAATAAATGTGCACACAATTTGGTACTGTAATATAATGACCAAATAATTGGTTTTAGTGACATTGTTTTAGAGACAAATACACAATTATTTTGCAATTACCCTGAAACCTTTAATGTTTCTTGAGAAGGGAGAGCAAGCTTCAGTTTAATGTCTCCTCCTCAAATGCATCTTTAATTATGTAGCATTTCTTCAGTCAGTTACTTACAAAATTTAAAAAATATTTAATTCTCTATATTTTACTTGACTTTAGTTTCTAACTATTTACCAACATTTCTAATATCTTCACATCAACAAAACCTTCCTTTCAGTAAAGTTTACTGTTAATACATGGCAACAAAAATGAGAAAGAAAGCTGGAAATACTCAGTGGGTCAGATAACATCTGGGGAAATAAAATCCAGGCAGTCGTTGCTTCAGCTATTTAGATCTTTTCTCAGGACCACAGAAAGATCTTAAGACATGAAGCACTGACTGGCTCATTGCTGTGTAATTTCAACTTTTTATGCTAACACCAGAAGAGCTGTAACTAAACCAACTGCTGCCTCCATCCAATGCAATCCTCAACAGGAAAGAACATTCCAAACTCCATGCCATGTTTATTTTGAAACTTTGTGATGAAACAATGAGGCAGTGAAAGGAACAAAAGAAGGGGTGTCGCAATATAATCAGGGAATCAATTACAGCAGTAATGAGGGATGATATCTTGGAAGGTTCCTCAAATGGAACCAAATGGGTAAAACTTAAAAACCAAAAAGGAGCAATTAAATTGCTGGGAGTGTACGAAAGGCTCCCTGACAATCTGAGAGAAACAGAGGAGCAGATATGTATTCACATTTCAGAGAAGTATAAAAGTAAAAAGTTAGTGACAGAATGGGATTTCAACTTCTGCAATGTTAACTGGGGTAGTATTAGTGTGAAATGTTTAGAGGAGCAAAATTCTTAAAATTCCTGGAGGCCTGGTATTCCAACCAAAACTCCAACAACAAACACGTTGAACTAGACCCTGTGTACAAACCACTTGGAAACAAAGCTGGAAGCAATACCAACCACCCCAGCAAGCCAAGGCATATAAATAACAAGTGGGACTGAACACTGACACTTCACCGGAGGCGCACTGACGATGTTACCTAGCAGGGTGACAAAACGTTTGCAACCAAACCCACTGGCTTGGCGAGCATGTCTACAACCTCAGAGTCTCCTTGGATTTCAGCAAGGCTTTTGATAAAGTCACACATGGGAGACTGATAGCAAAGGTAAGAGCCCATGGGGGCCAAGGAAACTTGGCTAAATGGATCCAAAATTGGCTGAGTGGCAGGACGCAGAGGGTGATGGTCAAGGGGTGTTTTTGTGTCTGGAAACCTGTATCTAATGATGTTTGGCAGGGATTAGTATTGGGGCCCTTGCCATTTGCGGTATATGTAAAGGATTTTGAATGTGGGAGGATGGATCAGTAAGTTCGGGTCTGATATGCAAATCGATCGCGTGGTAAAAAGTGAGGAGGATAGCCTTAGATTACAGGAGGCTACAGACGGGCTGGTCAGATTAGAATTCAGTCTGGATAAGTGTGAGATGATGAACTTGGGCAGAGCAAACAAAGCAAGGGAATAGATTATGAATGGTAGAACCCTGGGACGCACTGAGGATCAGAGGAACCTTGAAGTGCATGTCCACTGGTCCCTAAAGTGATTAAGAAGGCAGATAGTATACTTGCATTTATTAGCCAGGGCAGTGTGTTTAACAGCTGGAGGTTACATTGGAACCAAGCAAAAAAGTTGGTTAGGCCACAGCTTGAGTATTGTGTGCAGTTCCAGAATCCATACTGTAGGACAGATGAGATTCACTGGAGAGGATGCAGAGGAGTTTTACTGGGGTGTGGCTTGGGCTGTGGAGTTTTAGTTACGAAGACACTGAGATTGCTTTCCTTGAAATAGAGAGAGAGTGAGGAGGGTCATCATTGAGTTGTGCAAAATATGAGTATAAACAGTGTAGACAGGAAGGAACTTTTCCCCTTAGTGGAGGGATCAATGACCAAGGACCTAAGATTTAAGGTAAGTGGCAGGAGGTTTTGGCAGGATATGAGGAAAACTTTCTTCATTCAGTGTGCGTTGGGAATCTGAAACTCACTGTCTGTAAAATGTGGTGGAGGCAGAAACCTTCATAAGAAGTATTTAGTTGCACAAACGCAATGCCAAGGCTTGCAAGGCTACAGGCCAAGTGCTGGAAATGGGGTTAGAATAGTTACATAGTTGTCTTCTACTGGTGCAGACTCAAGGGGTTGAAGAATCTTTTTCTGTGCTATAGACCTCTGTGACTATGACTCTATGGAAATGACTCTCTATTGTTCATGATCATCCTGCATAACAATGTCAATGCCTGGCCTCCATACACAGTAAGCAAAAGTATGCAGCTTCTGGCCTTCTTTCTTAAATATGTTTAAATATTATTTGTTTTAACACTCAATGCCTTAAAACAAAATGGGATATTGCTGTGGAAAAACGGTCTTGAATTCTCTTGAAATATAAAGTATGTTAAGGGTTAAAACACTCGCTCCACTGGAAACACTCAGTAGCAGCAGTGTGTACCAGCTACAAGATGCACTGCAGAAATTCACCTTAGACTGCACCTTTAAAATAAACAACCATTTCTATTTAGAAGGACAAGGGCAGCAGAAACATGGGAAACTTACATGGAAATATATCGTAATTCCTTCAGTGTCATTGTGTCAAAATCGTGGAATTCCCTCCATAACTTATGTTCAAGAGGCAGTCCATAATCAACTTCTCAAAGGCAACTGGGGACAGACAATAAATGCTCACCCAGCCAATGACAGCCACATCCCGTGAGTGAACCAAAAAAACAATTCCAGCATCAGTGGCCCTTTGAGAAATCAAGATATTGTTTGTAGTTATAATGAATGAAACATTTTCCTAGCATGTAGAGTCAACTTAATTTCATTTTATCCCATCAGAAGAGAATTGAGGCTCAAATATTATGAGACTTATAGCTTACCTGTCTAAAGATAGGGATTAGGGCATTAAGCAACAACATATAAGTGTGGTCAAAACTGAATCCTGTGGACCAAACAAACAAGCAAAAGTTTCAGATCTCGAGTCTACATTGGTCCCAGCTTAATCTCAACTCCACACGAAATCTTCATGTATCAATGATGCCTCCTGCTAGCATCCTTTAATTTCACGTACAAACGTATGAGGGGCATAGGTAGGGTAGATAGGAAGAAGCTTTTCCCCTTAGTTAAAGGTGTTAATAACCCAGGGACATAGAGATGGATTTGAGGAAAAGATTTTTCACCCAGAGTGTGGGGGTATTCTGAAATTCACTGCTTGAAAGAGTAGGGGCAGGAACCCTCACAACATTTAAGAAGTATTCAGATGATGCCTTGAAACATATATAATGTTATGGGCCAAGTACTGCAAAATGGGATTAGGGTAGAAAGAGTAGTCACAGTGGGAGTAACCTGACACATTAAAGTGAAGTTGGTGACGAATTATAGCTATCAATTTTATCAATCCAGAAGGTCCACACCATCTCCCTAAATCCTGAAATGTTGCTTGAACTAATGAGCCCTGAGGTAAAGGAGGAGTACTACCAATGTGGCAAATTTAACATTTATTAATGGCTCCACTAGGATAAATGTTTGATTCTGTTCGTCTGCATGGAAGGAATGGAATGATCAGAGAAGCCACCTAACCCTAACACAATTGTCTGATGCGTCTTTACGCAGGATTTGTCAGACCATTTACCCATGTCAGGCTAGGTTAAGGCAGGAACAGCAAATTTCAGAAAAATATTTCAAAAGACGAAAGGAAAAAAAAATACAAAATTGAGTAAACTAAACTTAAATGAATAAAGTGTCCAGGGTAATTGTGAAAGTGAATATGGAGTTTGAAAACTCTGCTGCAATAGCAGCTGACATCCAGACATTATGAATGGAATGCAGGCCTTAATTGATTAAGTGCATCTGAAACAGTGTACTGTTTGAGTTTTATTCCAGAAATGCACACAATTGGCCAAAAGCCACTTCTACAATAAGGTTTTATATTATTTCAATGTTCTAAAACAGTCCAGGTCTCTTAAGAAAATTATTTTGAATCTGGGCATTTCGATTTCCTTAGGCAGAATGGTCTTCAGTCCCTTGCTGCAACTTCCAATAAATAAGCTATATTAAATTTTATTGTAGACTAGTCTTTGATTTTGGGTTCATTCTCGGGTGAAGTATTGGAAATTAAATTATATATAAAATTCAATCCCAGTACATTCTTATCCTAATAAATCTGGACACAAGATACAGTTTAGAAGATGAAGGGCTAGATATTAGATGTTGTAATGCCTATGTTATGCCTACACAATGAGCGCAATTGATTGATCCAATTGATTAAATGTTTAGCTATTTACATATGCAAATGAAAGGTTGAATGCTCCTTCTGGGAAATTGAACATCAGAGAGGTTTTAAACGACATTCATGATTTGTGGCAAAGCAGCATTTACTGGCCAGCCTCAATTGTTCTCGAGAAGGTGGTGATGAGCTGCCTCCTTCAAGTACTGCAGTTTCTGTGGTAACTGTAATCCTCCTGTGACTTTTTCAGAACAGTTTGGTATGACAACTGGTTTGTGAGGCATTTTAAAAAGGTAGTTAATGATCAACCACATTGCTGTTGTGTGGAATTATGGGGAGCTCAGACCTGGTGTAGACAGCAGATTTCTTAAGCTAAAGGAAAATACTGAACCAGAGAGAATTTTATGTGATGGTTCCGCTCCTTTAAGAGAGATGTATTCTGTCTTGTTTCTCTTACAGAGAGGTGTTCCCACAGTGATACCAAATATTTCCTTCAGACAGGCAGTTGCTTTACAGCTTTTGAATTCTCCCTGGGTGTCCGTTTTTTAACTGAGCCAAAAGAAACATGAGTGGACGGGGTCAGGGCTCACACAGACCCAGGAAGGTTATTAGTTTTACTTTCAGTTAGTTGAAGGTCTGCTAGCTGTTGAAAGCTGCTAGACGAAAGTCTTAGATGGAAAGTTCCTCTTCAAAATCAAAAGGGGCAGATTGCTTTTTCCTTCTGGACTGGAGAGAGTCAGCACGTGAGAATCCTAATTGTTTTGCTGAATTGTATCTTTGCCAAAGGGTGTGCAGCCTACATTGCAACAAGCGATAATCAGTGGTGAAATAATACATTATCTTGTTAGGTACTTCAATAGAATTAATGCTACGCCAATTCTTTTTTTCTGAATTTTAACTGTGTTGTAAGAAAAAGAAGTGTTTTGACAAAGCCGAGTGGTGGACCAATTGAATCACATCTGTAACACAGTACCTTACACTTGCTTTAAAATAAATATAAAAGTTGGGGTCTAGGATATCTCCTTACTATATTTGGAAGGGGGTGGTTGTCTGATGTGGTCCTTAACATTTACAATAGGTAGTTGCATGGTCACCTTTACTGAGAATAGATTTCTGTTCCAGATTTATTGAATTAATTGAATAGTGCCACACAACATGATACAGGTTATTCTCAATGTGAAGGTGGGATCCGTCTCCACAAGGACATGGTCACTCTTACCAATACTATCATGGACAGATGTATTGGCGACAGGCAGATTGGTCAGGATGAGATCAAGTATGCTTTTCCCTCTTGTTGGCACTCTTACCACCTGCTGCAGATCCAGCTTAGCAGTTATGGTCTTTGACAAGATCAGTCAGTAGTGGCGAAGCTGAGCCATTCTTGGTGGTGCACATTAAAGTTCCCCATTCAGAGTACATTCTATGCCCTTCCATAACCCTTTGGGGAGAGGGGGACAGTGGTGTTATGTGATATTAAGGAGATTACCTCACCCACGTTTGACCTGAGAGACTTCATGGGGCTCAGGGTCAATGCTGAGGACACATGGAGAAACACCTTCCCAAGTGCATGTCACTGTACCATCACCTCTGCTGGGTCTACCCTGCCAGTGGGATTCAAAATACCCACGGATGGTGTTGGTGTTGTCTGGGACCTTGTATTATTCCATGATTAGGACTACATCAGGTTGTTGCTTGCTTAGTGTGTGACACAGCTCTCCTAGTTTTGATACTACCTCCCAGATATGGGTAAGAAGGACTTTGCAATTTTGACAGGGCTGAGTTTGCTGAAGTGATTTCAGGTGCCTCGGTCGATGTCAGATAGTCAGTGCAGTTTCATTCCTTTTTTTGGAGACATTCTAATCGTTGATACAATCAAATGACATTTCTCTGTGGTGAACCACAGCCCGTCTATAGCTGCTCTCCCTCTCCTGCATTTTGGCAGATTTTCTATGAATGGGATATTTCAGGGATATCTTCTGGCCCTTGCCCTTTCAAATGTGAATCATACGGGCTTTCTACCAAGATAGTTAATCAACATTATTATTTGTGAGACCTCAACGTTCTTTCACCCTGCCAGTAAATGGCCAGTTCAAACAACAACTATTAGTGACCAGACTTTGTTTTGGGACTTCAGAGACTCACAAGGGTGAATCATACTTCTTTGTTCAGTGTTTGTTTCGTTGAGTTTCATGGAGTGTTTCTCGTCTGAAATCAAGCAAGATCTCTTGCAGTATCTTGCTAAATTCACCACATTAACTACCTGCCTTGCCCTACAGCTCTCCTCTCTCTCAATTCTAGCCCCATTCTACCACTTTCCATTCCAGGAACAACTTGCCACAGCTGGGATATCCTGGGATTGACCAGCATCCCTGGTGTTGGTGCCAACTTTACAAGGTCATTGTGTACTCTGACTGTTAGTTCAAAGTGCTCTGCATGGGTTACGACATTTGGCCCAGACACGGTGGAGAAGGAAAGATTGGCACCCTATTTTATGAGCAGGGCCTTGGTGGACAGGGTGGTGCAGTGGTGGGATCCTCTTTTCCACTAGGACCAGCAAAGAAAGCCAGGACACCACAGCATGCTAGCCTGGTCCAAGGTGTTGCCCCCCACCCCCCACCACCCCCTGCTCCACCATTGCGCTCCTGGTTCAGTGCAGTTAGCTTAATTGACTGGAGGCTGGTTTGTGATGCAGAGTAATTGCCAACAGCATGGGTTCAATTCCCACACTGGCTGAGGTTACCATGAAGGACTACACTTCTCAACCTCTCCCCTCAACTGAGGTGTGGTGACCCTCAGGTTAAGCCACCACCAGTCATCTTTCTCTAATGAGATAATTAAAGAAATCAGACTACGGCAAATGTACTTTTTATCTGCAGTCTCCGTGAACTGGAGCAATGACCAGCAGCACAGGAAGAAGGTCAATGACCTTTTCCATTCTGCCAGAGTACCTGCCACCATCTTCTCTCTGATCTCTACCGGACACACCTCCCACCAAGCAGCATATTTACTGCTCTCACTACCGTCTGCAACAGCTCCCCTCACTTGCTGACACCCACTCCAATTCCGAGCCCACAAACCCTGTATGCTGTCTGGGTTTGCCTAAACACTCACCAGGGACATCGCCACATCTGTGGCAAAAGTAACAGTTGCGACACCCACTTTCATCTCCCTTAATACCTGCCTCTTTCATTTTGGATAGAAATACCCAAGACAAGTGATGGACTACCTGACATTTGGTTCTTCACCTCTTAAAGGGAGAGGATCCTGACTGCGTCAAGTGGCTGCCCACCGGTCTCCAAGATTCTGGACTGGCATTGGATGTTTCACTTTCTGATTTTGTGTCTAAACTAAGTGGCATGGCAATACAGCAGTACTGTGATCCTCGTATCTCTAGCTGAAGGGGCAAAGTGCAAAAAGGGAAGGCAAGGTGAGGCAGGAATGCTGTGAGCATCCAGATTGGCTCAGAGTGAGTGAGTGCTAAAAGAGCACACAAACAGCCCAGAGATGTGGCCGTTCCAGTCCATGTATTGGGTGCATCCCTGAGTGCAAGGTATCTTTGCTGAAACATTACAGTGACAGTTGCTGTTGCGCTCTGAGGTGCAGCATTAAAGTGTAGAAGCTTTCAGTAACAATGGCGGAGATGTACCATGAGGTTGTTGGAGGCTGGCATGTCGTATGTGTAGTTCATGCCCATAGAACGCGTCCTGAAATTTTGATGCCTGATGTCCAAAATGGAGATCTCTTGGAGCAAGTGACAATCTGAAGTCACCAGGTACCTGCTCTGACTCCATTTTAACAAAGCTGCATAGTATTGAGGCAGGGTGTGCTGTAAATAAGGTTGTCAACCGGTAATAATTCCCCTCAATAGGCAAAACTTGCCATGCCTGAGCAAGAATCTTGCCTTGACACTTGGAACTTAGTTAAAAGATGCAGCAAGTTACTCTTGTTAATTATCACCTTTCTCACCATAGCCCACATTGTTCAGGCCCCTATGAGATTCCACTCACAGTCTAGCCACTGTTACCATATAGGCTGCTGTTATTGTCTCCAAACGTAAACACCTTGCACCAGGCCAACCAATTTGGTCTCCCTCAGTCTCTAGCAATCAAACCAAACAGTTTCATTGTCAGGAGGACTCCAGAATAAATTAAATGACCTCCCATCTCTTTGTTTTTAGTTTAAAGCCACAGCTAAAACATAGCAATCTTTAAACCTCACAATTGTAACAATAAGTGTCAATGCAGTCAGGTTCTAAGAACTGCACCAATTTCTCTCAGTCAGTAAAGGAGTCTGTGGCCATAGATGGCTGCTTGCTGTACCTGGGGACCTTTATTTTCCTGAAGCTCCCATAGTGATGCATCTTTGTAAAATTCATTCAAAATAATCAGCAATCCAGGTAAGGGCTTCTTCCTATTGCTGCTAATACTTTACCAGCGGTGATGGCCCACTGGGGACTTGGGAATGGGCGGTGCCTTTGATTGATTTATTGTCATGTGCACCGGAGTACAGTGAAAAGTTTGTTTACAAACAGGACAGGCAGATCATAGTAAGCAAGGACGTACAGATCAAAGGTTGTAAAATAACTTAGACACAGGCATACAGGTTACATTGCACAAGGCGAGTGCTAGGAGAGATCAACATTAGCAAGATCAGCGTTATTTGAGGCTAGACAGTCCATTCATCAGTCTTATAACAGCTGGGAAGAAGCTATTTTTGAAACTGCTGGTGCGTGTGTTCAAGTTTCTGTATCTTCTGCCTGACAGAAGAGGTTCTACAAGATCATTACCAGGGTGTGATGGATCTTTGATGATGTTGGCAACCTTTCTGCACTAACGAGCTGTGTAAATGGAGTCCATGGATAGAAGGTTGGCTTCTGTGATGGTCTGGGCTGTGCACACAACCTTCTGTAGTTTCTTATGGACCTGGGTAGAGCAGTTGCTGTACTAGGCCTTTATACACCCGGACAGTATGCTTTCAATGGTGCATCTGTAGAAGTTGGTGAAGGCTCTTATGGACATGACAAATTGCCTGAGCTGCCTGAGCAGGCTGTTGTGCCTTCTTGACTGTTGCATCTATGTGGGAAGTCCAGGACAGGTTGTCGGTTATTATCACTCTGAGGAACTCTTCTCCATCCTCTCAACCTCAGTTCTGTTGATGTAGATGGGGACGTGTTCTCCTCCTTCCTTTCTGAAGTCAATGATCAGTTCTTTAGTTTTGCCGACATTGAAAGAAAGTTTGTTCTCATTGTGGTTTGCCACCAAGCCCTCTATCTCCCTTCAGTACTTTGACTCGTCATTGTCAGATATCCGTTCTACTATGGTGGTGTCATCAGTGAACTTGTAGACGGCGCTTGTTTGGAATTTGGTAACACAGTCGTGGGTGTACAAGGAGTACATTTCAGGGCTGATAACGCATCCTTGGGGGGCTCCAGTGTTAAGTGTTGAGTGTTATTGTGGAGGAAGTGCAGTTACCTATCTTCACTGATTACGGCCTGTGGGTCAGAAAGCTGAGGATCCAGTTGTAGAGGGCAGAGCTGAGATCAAGGTCTCAAGTTTTGAGATCAGTCTGGAGGGGATAATGGTGCTGAAGGTGGAGTTGTAGTCAATGAGCAGGAGTCTGACGTAAGTGTCTTTGTTGTCCAGATGTTCCAGGGATGAGTGCAGGGCTAGAGATATGGCATCCACTGTGGAGCTGTTATGCTGTTAGGCAAAATATAGGGGATTGAGGCAGGCTGGGAGACTGGAGTTGATGTGGGCCATGACCCATGTTGGTCTTCTTGAAGCAGGTGGGGACTTCGGCATGTAAAGATGTTGGTGAATATCTCTATCAGTTGGTCCACACAGGATCTGAGTGCTCGAGCGGGGACACCACCTGGGCCCGTCACTTTCCTTGGGTTGACTCCCAGGAAAACCGATCTGATGTCTGCAGCGGTGACAGAGGGCACAAGTGTGTCCGGGGCTGTCAGGGCAGGTGACACCATGCCACTGGCATTGTGCTGGAACCGAGCACAGAAAGCATTGAGCGTGTCAGGGAGGGATGTGTCATTGTCTGCTATCTTGCTCTGCTTCGTTTTGTATCCTTTAATGTTGTTTAGGCACTCTGTGGCCCCAAGGCAGGAAAGGGCTGCCGCCACTTACTTACTCCCCCTTCCAACTATAATACCATTCGCCAGGGCCTCCTGTCATATTCCACTGAGCTTGTATCATTTACTTGCTTCTCTGGCTTTCATTGCTTCTCCAGACTGGGGTTGGCTGCAGTTCCAACAGTGCTTCAGTGGGTAAAAATCACAACCCCAGGTAACTAGTGTAGTGGTTTTTGGCCAGTTTGTGGTGGTCTCTCAGCCTGGCAAGGCCTCGGCATGGACGTCCGGTTTCGAGGTGATTTCAGAGCGACCTCCCAGCCTCCCAAACCCTGAGGTGAAGCCAGGCGTGGTCTGCAGTCAAGGCTCGGTGTGGATTGGAGGCTAGGTGCTAGCATGGATTGGGTCGGAAGACTGTTGTTCTGAATGCTTTTTAAACTCCATTTTCTAATTTATTCCTAAAATCTGCAATGCTGGACTTTTTTACTTCTCTATTTTTCCAAGAACTGCAACTGAAAAAAACTATACCTAAGGACCTTTGTACCTAAGATGGTGCCTAAGCAGCGACTTACACACTTTTCATTGTACTCACTTTAGTAAATGTGACAATATAGCTAATTCTAATTCAACTAACTGTCTCCGTAGGGACATAAAACAGAATTGGATGGTAGTGATATGACTGGTTTACTGCTTTCAGTATTCAGATGAACAACCAACCTGACGAGAAATATTGATCATGCTGTTCCACACCCACTAGTAAAGATTTGTCAAAGGCTTTTGGTATAAGAATTTTGCTAGCTGACTTAGAAATTCCATTCAACCATGTAGTAAGCAAGTGGCAAAGATATCTAGAAAATGTATAAGGGTGGGTGTATACAACACAACTTCAAACCTATCCATCAGTCATAATGTTTAACAGTTTAACTTGTAGCTCCACCTGTAATCTTGTAGCTTTATTTTGCATGCTGCAGATAAAATATTTTTCTGGATTCACTGTGGTCCAAAACTACAGCATGCTGCTGATGATAGTGCTTTACTCTAATCCAGATGAATATAGTCTGGCTGATGATACGGGAAGAATTGCCAACACTTATAAGAATCAAGATGACTGCACCACAATCTAAAGTCTGCTTAAATACCAACATTAAAGTTTTAGATTATGGAGTAGAGGAACACAGCAGGCCAGGCAGCATCAGAGGAGCAGGAAAGCTGACGTTTTAGCCAAAACTATCTCTTAAAGTTTCAGATTGCTTTTTTCTTGAGCACTTTGATAATGTGAAAGGCAAGACACTGAGCAACTGGATCACCTTTGTGAAAGTCATCCTGGTTAAAGCTCAATACTCAGACAAAAAAAAAAGTCCACTGGCTGTGATTGCAGTATAATTTCACTCTATTACATTGTTACCAATTATCTGCTCGCACCTCAACACACTCCACAAAAAAACAAAAGGATTCAGTCTTCCCTGTTCAGTAGCCAAACCATAAATCAAGAGGACCAGTAGTGACAAGGGAAATGTTTTCTGTCTGGAACAAGTTTTGGTCTTTAAAGAGATAAATAATTTTCTTCTGCATGAATTTTCCAATTGCCCATTATGTTACTTAGCAGGTCAAATTCAGAAGAGTAGAATAAGAGGGAAAAGAAAACATGGCCACCCCTCTTAAGATGTTTTGCTGTAACAATTAAGTGATTTATGTCTTTCCATGTCCTTTTCATTTTGCCCTTGAGCAACTCCTAAGGACTTAAAGACAATTGGCATCTATTTATATGATATATGCATATTTAGATACATACATGTGAGAAATATGGTCACAAATTCAAATCATTAGAATGGGGATAAAATATTTAGTACAGTAATGGCTTGATAGAAAGAGGGTAAAATTGAAGTCATTCAATATCCAATTTAGCAGAACAAAAATCCTGATTTAAATATGCTCCAAGAAACTTGTGAAATGTTATTTCATGGAATTCAAACAATTGACTGAAAATTTTCACAAATACTTAGCAGCCTTATAAATTCAATCTGTGAGAGCCTTTCAAAAATGGTACAGATGTGTTGACAATTCCATCAGAAAGGTTCTTAATTAGCTTTAGAGATCCCCCCTCACTGCTAACAAGACAAAATAATTCTCATTAACGACTTAGCTGGCCATTGTCTAGAATTAGCCCTTCTCATAATCGGGGATTATTTAAAATTGTTTCTTGGTTTCTTGATAGAAGCAATACAGGGTGAAATTTTTTTTAAAATGTTAACATTGAAAGATGGAAGTAGTAAAAGAATGGATAGTAGTAGCTTAAGACAAGGATAATTCAGACACAATGCATTTAAAATTTGTGATGGTCGTCGCATGTTTTTGGGTACTAATCTGGACACTTAGTTCAATCATGATATGGTTGAGCACTCGATAGGCGTCAATGGAACTAGCTACAACAAACAAAAGACCATTTAAATATTACAAACATGAACACGTGGAAGGTCTTTGTGAATTGCAGCAGCTGAGTTCTATTTGGTGGGTCTCTCATGTCTCAATTTGCACTCTTCACAAAAGGGCCAGGAGGTAAGCTCTCCCTCCAATGAATACGTTCCTGCTCTCTTGTGCTGGGTGAATCTCCACATGCAGACCCTTCTAATAAGCCTCTGAATTACAAATAGCATTAATCTCTGAGCTGTAGACTGCAAGCATATGGTCAAATGATTGCTTTACACTTATTTTTAAATTATATTTTTAGGTCCATTTTTAAAATGCTGTCCTTTGACTGCCTGGACTACTTTGTTTTTGTTTCATTTCCCGAAGATTCATGTGTCCACATTCATAAAGGAAACTTGTCATGTTGTAATTACACCTTACCGTCAATGTCTCCCAAGGGGAAAGGGAGAGGATGGGGGAAGAGGTGGGGGAACAGGAAGATGCAATTACTGTCTGACAACTTCACATCGGCAGGATTACACGTAGGGATTAAATAAAGGAACACGTTGATGGGAAATCAGCTCAGACACAAACGTGCAGAAACCTTATATAAAAAAGTACAGAGTTCTTGTGACATTCTTTCCTATAATTTTTAAAATTTCTCCTGTGGGGTGTGGCCTTGCTGGCTGGTCAGCATTTATTTCCCATCCCTTGTTGCCTTTGAGAAGGCAGTAGTGATCTACCTTCTTAAATTGCTGCAGTCCATGTACTGTAGGTGCATCCACAATGCTGTTCAGATGGGAATTCCAGGATTTTGTCCCATCAACAGTGAAGGAATGGCGAGAAGTTTACAATTCAGAATGGTGAGTGGCTTGGAGGGGAACCTGCAGGTGGTGAGGTTCTGCTGCCTTTATCCTTCTAGATGGAAGAGGTCATGGGTTTGGAAAATGCTGTCTAAGGATCATTGGTGAATTTCTGCAGTGCATCTTGTAGACAGTACACATTGCTGCTATTGAGTGTCACTGGTGGAGAGAGTGGATATTTGTGGATGTGGTTTCCAATCAAACGCACTGCATCCTAGATGGTGTCAAGTTTTCCGAGTGGTACTGGAGTCATCCAGACAAGTGGGAAGTATTCCATCACACTGCTGACTTGTGCATTGAAAAAGATGGACCGGCTCTGGGGAGTCAGGCAGTGAGTTACTTGCTGCAGCAATTATAGTGTCTGACCTGCTGTTAGAATTATAGAATCCCTACAGTGTGGAAACAGGCCCTTGGGCCCAACAAGTCCACACCGACCCTCAGAGCATCCCACCCAGACCTATCCCCCTATAACCCCCACTAATCTACACACCCCTGATCACTATGGGCAATTTAGCATGGCCAATCCACCCAGCCTGCACATCTCTGGATTGTGGGAGGAAACTGGAGTACCCGGAGGAAACCCACACAGACACGGGGAGAATGTGCAAACTCCATACAGGCAGTCGCCCGAGGGTGGAACCGAACCCAGGTCCCTGCTGCTGTGAGGCAGCAGTGCTAACCACTGGGCCACCTTGCTGCCCCTAGCCACTGTATTTATATGGCAAGTCTAGCTGAGTTTCTGGTCAATGTTAACCCCCAGGATATTGATAATGGGTGATCCAATGATGGTAATGCTATTGAATGTCAAGGGGCAGTAGTTAGACTGTCTTTTATTGGAGATAGTCATTGCCTGGCATTTGTGTGAAATGAATATTCCCATCACACTCTTCAGATACACCATGAGAAGTGCCTTGCAAAGTCCACAACATATATTCTGCATATGGTTTTTCTAAGCTCACTAAATCATGAGATGAGTTGAAATTCAAATTTGCCTGCCCTGGTCCCCTGAAACAGTACCAAGGGCTGTGCTAATATCGTGTCTGTTTGGTGCTCTACCTGAAATTCTTTCTCATTGCTTTGCAGTTGTGTGCACAAGTGTCCAACAGCTAAGTGACTGGAGTGCTCATGAGCTTGCCCTTGCTCTGTCCTTGGCTGTCAGAAAGCATGATGGAGGCAGAAGTGCTTGAAAGGAATGTGGAAATGTTTGAAGTAAAACAAAATGGAAAAGGGCTGGGGAATGGAACCAGTGTTTTCCTTTAGTGCTGCAATATTTCATGAGCTGAGGACATAATATGGATTTATTTTATTCAAGAGACATTGCTGCAACTATAGGAGAAATATTGTGTGTGCGCAATTTGGATCTGTAGCAGTGCTGGAGCTGTGCAGGCTGGAGGATCTCACAGAGGCTGTGGTATGCCTCCAGTAATTTTTGGGAAGAACACTTTCAAGGGCATCCTTTGTGTGTGACGGAAACCTCTAAACTATTGTTGTCATGATGTTTCTCAGTTCTATGGGCCAATTTGAAAAACAGGACCACACAGGCAGATTTTAAACCTACACTGGCCTCTGCAAGTACTGCTTTTAGTTGTTATTAGTGTAGGATCAAGTGACTGAGTCTCTTCATCATAAGTAGTGAGGTGTTGCTCTCTCCTCCTCTTGGGTGTGCTCTACTGGGCAGCTAGCAGTTCTGCGATGTCCAAAAGCAGAAGGGGAACATTGGAATGAGAGATAAAGCAAGATACTGATCTTCAGCTTGCACATCAGGGAGGCTGAAGCCGAGCTAGAAGCTGATAAGGACATAAGGCAGGAACATATTATCATTGTCAATATCCTCCGTGATCTAAGTTGCCAAATGCTTTTTTGGAGCCAGCCCCATGATATGGAGAATGATCTCGGTTGGGCTAAGTCTGCTGGATCAAACTATCTTGACATGAAAGATGACATCCATGCTCCAAAAAATGGCATGAACAAATTTGTACCCCTCTAAATGATGGCAGCATAAAAACAGTGAAAGACGGGCACCCTGTACTTTCCAAAGAATGTCACTGAGAAAGATTCAATTGCAGGAATGTATCTACGATAGGACACTCAAAGTATGATAAGAACAGGACCCATTTTTGCTTATGCTGTGATCTTTGCCAAATTCCAAGAGTTTCATAAAGAATGAAGAGAGACAACAGTTAAATACATTCTGGACAGAAGTTTTCTCTTCCTAACATGACTTGCGCAAAATGGCGAGAAAGGTGAGAAAATATGATGAGTGTGAAAAAATCATCTCAATGTTGAGAAAAACATTTCTAACTTATCTTCAAGCCTTAAATGACGACTTCAGGATCTCACAACTGATGGCAGTTACCTCACTTCCATGCATTTGTATCCTATTAAAGCCCCATCTCACCTTGCTTATTTACGCCATTTCCAATTCTACTCATTTCCACTGAGAACCTAGATGGCACAAATTCCTGATGTGTAAATCAGCTGACAGCTGCAACTTGCTGATAGCTTGTCCCAGCCATCATCTAAATGCTTCTTTGGAACAATGTCTCTGCACGTTCCTTGGCTGCCATTCTCTTAGACCCCTCATCCATGTAAGGTGCATCACCAGTGTAACCACATCAGCATGCCTGCTCTTGGAGTGACTCTCACGCCACTGCAGCCTTCCAACACTTTGTGTCCATGTATACCAATGATGCACATGTTTCTGCCAAGTCACTTTGCATGCAGGGACATACACATGTACACAGGGTGCATCTGTGACTCTTTGCTTGCATTCTTACTGCCCACTCATTTTGTGGTTACTTGGAAGCTGCCAGCCTCTGTATAATTCACACTGCGTTCTTAGTGTGCAGGGGTTTTAATGTTTAGTTATATGATTCCTGCCTGTGACTTGCATTGCATTTTAGCACAAGAGAAATATGCATCTAGAAATGGTGAGAAGCACTGAACAGTTAAGGGGGTGCATATGTCACTGTGTGGCAGCACAGTGTTATGTTAATATTGTACCTTCATGTGCTTCGAGCAAATGGTCACCTGTGACAGTCAAAGGAGAGCGGTCTTCAGTTGGATAACGGGAAACTACAGTTACTCATGGGGTACTCCCACAGTTAGTCAGTGGGCTCGTCGGATTCCAGTTGGCCGTTGGGCCAGTTTTTCTTGTACAGATTCAAAGGGAATGATTGAGCACGATGGCAATGGGTAGAACAGCACTTAATGATGATACACAAGCAGGAGAAGTGTCATCAATGAGTATGTAGGAAGCACACAGGACAGGAAGAGTTGGTATTTTGGAAGGATGAGGCTGGTGACAGCCATTGACTGGACATGATACATTCAATGGTAATACGTGTAGGCGATGAGTCTTGGTAAGATGTATGTGCAGTGGCAAGTTTAGACAGTGTTGACACTGTAAGCTTGAGGTAGCAGAGAAAGATGGTAGCACTTGCCCTTGCAGTATGTAGAAGACAGTAACTTTCCTCCTGCACTGTTCCTTTTCACTTAGGGCACAGCACTGACCCCAGCTGCAATCTGCATCCAAGTTGGCTTGGTCTTGTGATGTGGCCTACTGAGATGGTCAGCTAATTAAAGGACTGCCCCTCTAACCACCCCATCTATCAAGAACTCCAGTTCCCTATTGTAAAGTGGGCAGTGAGCTCTCTTTTTCTCTGGGCCATATCCTGAATGAAGAGGTGCAAGCACCAGAATTTGAGCAGTTTACGTCCAGCTTGCAGCATATAAAGGGCTGTGCAGCTGAGCTTTAAATAGAATGGCAGCAATGCGAAGGCTGGAAGTTCCCGGAAGTGGCTATGTGATTACTTGAAACAGTCGCCCAAGAGACTGGTTATAAATTATTGAGGTGGAGAGTAGAAGATAGCACGAGAAAGTCACTCTGAGCCATGCAGATCAAGCACCATAAATCTCACTGGACAAAAAAGTAAATGAAAATGAAAAAATTCCACCTTCTGTCAGTTAGCAAAAGCTAAATTGTTTCTTTCCCATCTCTGTTTTACTAGCATTTGGATTGGGCACTAGGTAAATAGGAGAGAAATTTCTTTGCATACACAGATTCATGTCAGTTCCCTGTGGGCAGGCAGCACCGTGGGCCATCAACTACATAGTTTGCTTGACATTATTCATTGATAACAATAAAAGCAGTAACTACACAAACAAATTTCTGTCCTGCAATGAACATAAACAAAAAAGCTGTTTTTAAGAAAGTTCTACATTTCTGAGGATTCAAAACCTATCATTATTTTATGTTAAAATAAATAACATCTGAATATCCTTATTACAAAACAATCTAAAAATCTAGCCTTCAGTTATTACAGTATATGTATTAATAGTGAACCCCTCTTGATAACATCACTATAGGAGTTTGCAGATGAAATTTTATTCAGGGAATAATTTCATTGAAAGTATTAGATTAATTGATTTTTTTTACTGGAAGAATTCTTAAGAGTTCCCTTTTACAAAGAAAATAATATACACCAATACACACTAAAGTAAAACCACATTTCGTCTCTCTTGTCATTTGTTTGCAAACCACTAAATTTTATTTGATCAAACAAAGCTGAAAGATTAATATTCAAATTAAAATGAAAATTGAGGCAGTTAATGCAGATGTTTTTTACAGTGGTGTGCCGTGCATTGAGTCCAATCTGACCTTTAATTGGTCAGGTTATAATCAGCAATACATTTCTGCAAAGAAACATTATTAAAGGTAATTTTTAACCCTTCCTCCCCAGATTTATTTGTTGTCTGCTCTAAGGCATCATTTATAAATACTTTTCAAACATGTCAAAAGAGGCAGTAGGCAAGATTACAGATAAAAATAAAAAAAAAGACCTTTCAACTATATTGCCTAAAACCTTGATTTTTGATGCACTGCTTACGGGACTGAACAAAGCAATGCCAAATAGGATAACATTTAATGTAACACAAAGGTAACATGTCCTCCTCTTGTAAGGAATTTCAAACAGCAGTATGTCAGCATATCAAGTCAAGTTAAAAGGTATCCTCTGGTAAAAAGCTGTTCTCAAGTAGCCCCAGATGCAAGCTTATGCTTGGGAGACAAACAGATGCGACTATGGTTGCTGGGGTTTGGCATTAACACTCATTGTCAATATGGAATATATACACATGGACAGGACATCAGCTGCACAATAGCAAAACAGGCCTTGAAGTGTCAAAACAGGACCAAAGTTGTGAGCGAGGAAGAGATCCATGACAACCAGTTGGCTGTTAGAATGAAAAAGTCAGCCAGGATTACAGTCTGTCACAAGGAGATAAAAACTGCGCAGCTAATTTAAAATGCACATTACCAAACCGATGAAACCACAGCAGAGAAGACTAGATATTACGACATTCTTTTAAAAGTGTTGGTTTATACTTGTCACTGCTAAGATGACTATTCAGTCATTACATGTACTGTGTAAATCACTGCACACACCTGGTTAATTGAAATAGACCACTGCATTTCAGAGACATTTATTGTTACACATCGATGAGCTTGCATCTTCAGCACATGCCAACTATCTTTAAGGTTGGGTAAGTTTAAAATTAAACAGTACTTTATTACATATTTAGATAACAATAAATTTTATTAATTGTTTCCTAAGTTCTCCCATAGACAATTGTTAGGCTATAATCACTTGAAAGATTTCCTTCCAAAGTACTAACATTTCTGAAAATAACCTGGTTAATTAGGACCAGGATTCAAGGCAACAGGAATCAAAAGGAGAAGTGTCAAAGGTGATGTTTAAAGCTACCAATTTCAAACATTTGAGAAGTTTGGAGTTAGATTAAATTTGAAGTTTTAGAGGTCTATTATGCCAGCTACATATAAACATAGGTATCGCTGAAAGGAGACATTTTGTGAAAGCTTTTCATTTTGCATCTGTCAAGACAATTTGTAAGAAATACTAATGTAAAGGGAAAACAGCATTTATTCTTTGAGAGGAGAGTACGGATTGGTTGGCAAGTTCACTCTGAAAGAGGCCAACTCGTCTGGTTTAAAATTTAGACAAACCTTGGCAGTTAACTATCATTCATTATCTAACTGATGCAGTCTCTATGGTAATCTTTCTACCAATCAGAGTCCACTTGCCAACCAATCAGCACCCTTCTCTCATATGGTATAAATGTTGTTCTCCCCACGCTGGCATTTTCTGCATTTTATCCTGATAAGGCAAAAAAGTTTTGGCAAAGTGTGTCATTTTACAGCAATATGCAAGTTCTGTACTACGAAATGACTATAGATAAATATATTGCATCTTGAGAAAGATGAGCAAACAAATTTTAAAACTGTAAAAAAAAGTCAAATACCAGAATTATCCAACAACATTAAGAGAGGAGATAACTATTTTCTACTTAGAATTAGATTTGATAATTAATTGTGAGGTTAACATATTGGTGGTCCAAACTGACATTAGATACTTATTTTAGCTGGTTCTTTAAAACTTGGAAAAGAGTGGTGAATCTGCAGAGCCAAGATGGAATATTATATAGAAGTCTTAATGTTGATAGTTACTATATTGTCTTTTCTCACCATATAAAAACTTGCCACATATATTGCTTCAAAACTAGAAAGTAATGGAATTAAGTAAACATAGATATTTTGAGTCAGACGAGAGCTCATTTTACAAAAGGTAATCTCAAATTCAAATTAATATTGTAATGCATTAATATAAGTAAATATGTTTGAAATAGAACACACATTTGAGCCTTGAAATTTTGCTGGGGGATAATAATGAACGAACTGCTTAAGCTTTCACCAGAAATTCCTTTCCTGTTACTTAAGATGATTACTTAAAATGATAAAAAAAAAGGTTAGCACCTCTTGCAAGATAGTGGACAGAACAATTCTAGATAAATAGTTTAAATATTCATATGTTAAGCTTCTATATTATACTTGCAAGCTATTAATATCTTATTCCTATATAATGTCCCATTCATTTCTGACCTGTTTCACATATACATTTCCATTTCATATACATTTCATGAACGTGACAGAATATTTCTCACAAGTCTGGATGAGTGCAGTTACAACTTTCAAGAAGTTCAACACCATCCAGGCCAAAGCAGCTTGCTTGATTAGCACATCCACAGATCCACAAACATCTACTCCCTTCTCCTCCTCTGTGTACAGTAGCACCAGTGTGTGCCATGTACAAGATATCCTGCAAAATTCATCAAGGCTCCTTAGACAGCACCTTCCAAACCTAAATCAGTTCCACCTAGAAGGACTAGGGCACCAAATACATGGGAACACCACCATCAACAAGTTACCCTCCAAGGCACTTACCATCCTGACTTGAAAATATATCACTGTTCCTTCACTGTTGCTGGGTTAAAATTCGGGAATCCAGTCCCTAAAGGCATTGTGGATCTGCCTACAGCACAAGGAATACAGTGCTTCAAGAAGGCATGTTCTCGAGGACAGCTAAGGATAGGTGACAAATGCTAGCCCAGCAACTGAAGCTCACATTTTTAAAATCCCAGTAAGACCACCCAGCCTAGTTACTACACATCATACTCCAGATGCAGTCTCATCATTGCGCTCTATAACTGAAGAATAAGCTCCCCACTTTGTATTAAATTCCCCTTACAATAACCTATAAGTCTATTAGTTTTATTAATTACTTACTGTGCCTGCATATAAACCTTTTGTAGTGTTAAGACGTACAGATCCTGCTGCATCTCAGACATCTGCAATCTCTCATCATTTATATAAAATGTTTTTTTAAAATTCTTTATGAAAAATGGACACACTTATATTTTCATAAATTTCAAACACTGCTCCATTTGTCACATCTTTGGTATTCACTTAACCTGTCTACATCTTTTTGTAGCCTCCTCACATACTCTTCACAACTTGCAATCTTACCTATCATTGTGTCATCAGCAACTTTGACAACGATACCTGCTGTCCCTTCATCCAAGTCATTGTATAAATTTTAAATAGTTGAGATCCCAGCATCAATCCTTATGACACGCAAATTATTACAAACTGCCAACCTGAAAAAGACCCATTAATGCCTACACTCTGCTTCCCATTTGTTAGCAAAATCTTATATCTGTGCTAATATGCTACCCCTTACACCATGAGTTTTTACTTTTCACAATAACCATTAATGTGGGACTTTATCAAATACATTCTGTAAGTTTGAGTACATCCACTGATTTTCTTCATTTAAATTGGGATAGACAGGTTGGCAAAGGAAGCCATGACAAAGAATTCACAGTGTCTATTTGGGACAGTTTCAAATAACAATATATTGTGGATTGAACCATTGATCAGGCTATTTTGGATCTGGTTATGTGTATTGAGGAAGATGATGTGACAGCAAAAGATCTCCTTGGAAACTGTGATCATAAGATGATAGAATTTAGCTTTCAACTTGAGATGGAGGAACTCGGTTTGGAAACAACTGTGCTAAGCAAACACTAGGTTAATTACAAAGCAACGAGTCAGAGTTAACTGGGATGAATTTGGAAAGGATTTTAGCAGCAAAGATGTTTGAGAGATAATGACAGACATTTCAGAAAATAGTTCATACCTCAGAGCAAGGATATAGTTCAGTGAGGAAAAAGGATTCTAGGAAGGAAATAAGGCATGCATGCTAACCAAGGAAGTTAAGGATAGCATCAAATTGAAAGTAAAAACATAAAAAGTGACAAAGATTAGTGATATGCCAGAGGATTGGTAAAGTTACAAAAACTAACAAAGAATTCAAAAACCACCAAAACAAAAAAGAAAATCAGCTTCAAGGGTACTCTTACAAGTAATTTCGAGCTGGACACCTTTAAATATATAAAAAATTACAGAAGACAAAGTGAACATAGACTTGATAGAGAAATAGGCTTGGGAAATAATGATGGGGAACCAGGAAATGACAGAGAAGTTAAGTAAATACTTTTGCATCAGTCTTCATGGTAGAAGACACTAATAGCATGCAAAAGTTACTAAATAATCAAGAGGCAAATGGAGCATAAGAAATAAATACAATAACTGTCACTGGGGAAAACATGCTAGGGAAACTAATGGGGCCAAAGATGCATCCCAGGATATTAAACAAAGTATCTTCAGTGATAGTAATAGTAATTTTTCAGAAATCCTTTGACTCTGGAAAATTCTCAGAGAGTTGGAAACCTGCCAGTATGACACCTATATTTAAAAAGAGAAGACCAAAAGCAGATAACCATGGCAAACAAAAATAGAAATTGCCAGAAAATCTCAGCACATCTGGCAGCATCTGTGGAGAGAAATCATAATTAACGTTTCAGATTTGGTGACGCTTCTTCAGTGTTCTGGACCTTAAACATTAACTCTGATTTCTCTCCAAGATGCTGCCAGACCTGCTGAGATTTCCCATCAATTTCTGTTTTTGTTTCAGATTTCCAGCATCCGCAGTTCTTTCGGTTTTTTGTTTAGCAAATAATTATAGGCCAGGTGGGCCAATGTTTGTTATTGGGAAAATGCTAGAGTTTATTATAACAGATGTATTAGCAGAGCAATTAGAAGTACAGAAAATGATGAAGCCAAGTCAGCATGGCTTTACCGAGGGGAAATCATGCCTGACAAATTTTCTATAATTCTTTGAAGAGGTAACAAGCAGGATAGCAGTGGATGTAATGTATTTGGATTTTCAGGAGGTGTTTCACAAGGTACCATACATTAGGCTACTTAATGATAAAAAAAAGAGCCCATGGTGTTAGAAATAGTATACTGGTATGGATAGAGGATTGGCGAAGTAATACAAGATGGAGAGTTGATATCGGGTGCATTTTTAAAATGGCAGCCTATAACTAATGGAATGCCTCAGTGTTAGTGCTGGAACCACTATGATTTACAATATATATTAATGAATTAGATGAGGAAAGTGAATGTGCTATAACCAAGTGTGCAGAGGACACAAAAAAAAGGTGGGAAAGCAAATGGTGAGGATAATACAAAGAGCCTGCAGAGAGACATACACAGGTTAAGCTAGTGGGCAAAAGTATGGCAGATGAAATATAATGTGGGAAAATGTGAGGTTATGCACTCTGACAGGAAAAATATAGGAGCTACGTATTATTTAAATGGAAGAAAAGACTGCAGAAAGCTCCGAACAGAGGGATTTGGCAGTCCTTGTACATGAATCATGATAAGCTAGCATCTACATTCAGCAGGTAATAGAGAGGCAAATGGAATATTGGCCTTTATTTCAAATGGAATGCAGTAGAAACATAGGGAGGTTTTGCTACAACTATACAAGGCATTAAACAGGCCATAGCTGGAATACCGCAAACAGTTTTGGATCCCTTATTGAAGTAAAAATATATTGTCATTGGAGAAGTTCAGAGAAGGCTCACGAGGTTGATTTCAGCAGTGGAGGAAAAAGAACAAAGTTGCTGGAAAAGCCCAGCGGATCTGGCAGTATCTGTGAAGGGAAAAACAGAGTTAAAGTTTCGGGTCCAGTGACCCTTCCACAGAACTCCAGACCCGAAACGTTAACTCTGTTTTTCCCTTCACTGATGCTGCCAGACCTGCTGGGCTTTTCCAGCAACTTTATTTTTGTTCCTGATTTACAGCATCTGCAGTTCTTTTCGTTTTAATTCAGCTGTGGAGGACTGTCTTATGGGGAGAGATTGAGTAGATTGGGCCTGTACTCGTTGAAAAATAGAAGAATAAGAGGTGGCCTTATTGAAACATATAAGGTTCTTCGAGACTTGACAGGATAGATGCAGAAGGACTGTTTACCCTTGTGACAGAGTCTAGGACCAGACAGCATAATCTTAGAATAAGGGTTCGCTGACTTAAGGCAGAGGAATTTCTTCTTTAGGGAGTAATGAATTTGCGGAATTCTTTTCTGCAGAGGGCTGTTGAGGCTTGGTCATTAATTATGTTCCAGGCTGAGATAGACATTTTTAGTCAGTATGGGAATTAAGAGTTATAGGGAAGAGGCAGGAAAATGTTAGAATTATCAGATCAACCATGATCTCACTGAATTGTGGAGCAGACTCAATGGTTTGAATGGCCTATTGGTGCTCCAGTATTATGGTCTTAATACATCCGTCAAAATCAGCTCCCATCACTAAGCAGTACGTTGTCAAAGAGAACAATTTTATTTCATAGCAAAAGGAGTGGCACATCAACTTTGTGAAGACTTTTCATTGGTTGGAAGAGGAACAGTTCAAAATGATAAAACCGGAGGTAAATGGGCAATGGGCATCCTATGAATCACAATTTTTCTTAAGCAGTCAAACTGTTCTTTGCCAGTTTTTAATTAACTAAACATAGGATATTTGCATTTTTAAATGCCAAGCTTGAGTTCTCAAGATAGCTCAATTAAACTATTATATTACAATGGAGCAAGTAGACAAGGAGATGCCCAAACACCTCTGCTCGTACAAAAACTAAACCCACATTGTTGGGTTTAAAAAGCAGCACACACTATCTAATTGAGCTAATACACCTTAATTAAAGCTTGATCAGATTTATTTTTATAAAATTACTTTCCTCATGTTTACTTTGCAAACCATTTAAACATAATCACATTATAGTAATACCATGCTGTAAGTAGAAACTAAAATATAATGCTTTTTTGGCAATCTACTTTCTAACTTTTAAGAGATCAACTTTAGAAACATCCCAGGCAAACCATTTTCAGTTCCAATTAAACTAAGGGGAAGTGGATGTCAAGTTCCTTCGCTATCATACATACAAATATGTTTTTACAAGAAAAAAAAATGTCTGTAAGCATGCTAATCAAAGTATTGAAATTCCTTTACAAAATCTGTTCTGTTTTGTTGGATCGACTGAAAGCTAATTATAAATTGCTTTTAAAGTTGATAAGAAGCCAAGGTGTACTGGACTCGTCAATTAATATCTTAACAGTTGATTTAAAACAAAAAGAACTGCAGCCCTGCATATGCAGGAGCATGACACAAATAGTTCTTGGTCACAGTATTTTGTACCTGATTGTGATTTTTCCAGGCTGCAGGGCAAAAGCAAAGGCTTTGGGAGTAAAGGGATAGATTTTAATAACACCATCTTTATGAGCATGTGCTATCACATGGTAGTCCAGTACGTGCATTTTGGCCATTAAATAACCACTACAGGCTATACTGTTGTTTTCGGTTATTTAATGGTACATTTTATGGGATATTTAAGAGTCCTCACTAACTCTTTTATGACTTTGATTTGAGTGTAAACAAGAATTCAGCTTGAAAATTTCCATTGCCAAGGTGGTTGTTTAAAAAATGCACGCTAAGTAGCTTCATAGAACACCAAAAGAGCTATTTTATGTTTTAGTTGCCAGGAGAATGAATCTTTGTACAACAAAAATATGCAACAACTTAAAAATCATCATAAATGTGGCAGGGATTCTTCCTATTAATTTTTACAACTTCAAAGTGGATTGGTTGAAAACCCAAAGAAGTGGCTTTTTCTGATGATCTTAAGATTGGGGAACGCCAGTGGAAATTCTACTCCATATCAGAAAATGCTATATTTAGACTAACGAATGGTCATATCCAGTTGCCCCATGTTAATATCGGCTTTACATGCCTTAATCTGCTCTATTCAATAAAAGCGGCAGGGTATAATTATCAATCCCATTATCATAATGAGGATTTGAGCCTACCAAAGTGCTTCATATGCGTGAGTCAACATGCATTCTGTTTGCTTCTCCATTGGAGTCTTGGGATTAGTAAATTTAACCAATGACTTCAATGCTTAAGGGAGCTAGTACTGATTCTATGGTTTGAGCTGATCATATATTTTGCAAAGAAAGCTGCCTTCTTTGTTGATTGATTCAGCATTAACGTGTTCAATAAAGCCAGAAGTTCATAATTTGAAACCAAATAACCATATTTTTTCTGAAGAAGGGTCTAGGCCCAAAACGTCAGCTTTCCTGCTCCTCTGATGCTGCTTGGCCTGCTGTGTTCATCCAGCTCTACACCTTGTTAACCATATACAGACAGCTAGGCAGGTGGTTCTCTTTCAAAGAGGTACTATTTGGCTTAAAACAAAACAGTCACACTTAACCATGGTTCTCTGACACATTGGCGTCAAAGCAGGAAGGATAATAAATATATCTCAGAACTGGTAACAATGAAGAATCATTGATGTAAGTGATACTCACTCTTGGTTGTGGGGATCCTGGGAAACATGGCCAAGTCTCTCATTACTGCCAGGCCCAGGAATGTTAATCTGAAAAAGGAAAACAAATTGCTTAGAAAAGTACATGATGCATGTAGGGCTGTGAAAGCCCAACATATAGTGATTTTCTGTAGACAGTCTACACCCCACCTATGGAAGTGAATATTTATCGCAATAATGAAAAGGCCAGCAGTCAACCAAAATATAATACACTCCCAAAGCAGAGTTGAAAAGATTTGATTAAAACAAAGCAGTGTTTTTTTTTTAATTGTTGCCTCTTTTGCCTTTGTGTCAAGAGCAATTTTTAAAAATTCTTTATTTTGCATGTTGAATAAAGACAAAATTTTAAAAAAGAAAAGACAACATTTAAGTTCAACATATCCATATTTAAAGAAATGGTCGACAAGACAAAAATTCCAATTGCTAGAAAGCTACTTGTCTATTAGGTTTTAGGTGTTTATTTCTATCAAAACTGTAAACTATAATTACCTTGTTTTAGTGTGTATCAGAAAATCTGAATTTTCTGGTGCCACAAAATCAGAGGGACTAAGTAAGCCACAGTGTAAAGAACAACATAACAGATTACTAGGCAAACATTTTCCATTCCTAAAAATCATTTTCTATTTCATTAAATGCTTGGGAAATGATAATTTGTCACTGCTTAATCAAAGCATTGCACCATTTTAAATTAAAATTTCCAAACCTACTGCTTTAAAAACAAAACTGCATTAAGTCTCACGCAGTTCATAAAAAATTACCACCTGATACAAAATAATGCTTCATATTAATGTGATCCCTATATTTCACAAAATAGTGATTTGGAGCTGAAAAAATTGTCTTATGTAAAGATTTAATTGTATGATACTTGTTAAATATATTCTTTGTTTAAAAATGTAATTTAATACATCAAGTGGTGCACCTAACATTTGCTTTATGGGGGGTGGGGCAGAGGTGAGGAAAAATTATGCAATAAATTAATGTTTCACGTTGATAGTTTATATTCTTGAATACATGAAAACTAATTTCTATTTTAGATATAAACAGTATTTTCTCTTGCCAAGAAATAAATAAACTCATAACCTTAGTGTAGAATTTTTTCATTTAAAAATATCTGCAAAAGAGATTTTCATACTGTATCACTGACTCTTATTCATGGAATATATCAATCCATTTTTTACACCATGGTGGCAAGGCAAGCAGTCTATGCATGTTTCATGCTGAGTTAAGGTTTCACAATCACATTATCTCATGGTGGACACAATGCTTTTATTCAGTTGCATATTATGAAATATGTGGAGGGAGAGTGCTTCCCCTTGCTCACTCTGTCGACTAGCCATTTCACAGAATATTAATCCTGTTTACTGTCATGCCTTCATTAAAAGATATAAATTCTAAAAGAAATCATTATGTACTAATTCTGTGATTTCTTACCATCAGTGAAATTAAAAATAAAATGCCATAGAAGTGTTATACCATTTACTCACAGGGGTTGAGTTATAATTAAACAATCTAATGTGAATGGGACTTTTGCTGTCGAGGAAAAAGCTACAAGGTATTCCCCTTACGCTAATAATTCCATCTTAAAACTTTGCTTTTACCTTTTATAAGACTATTTCCATTTGAATTTTTGATAAAATACCATTGTTAACCAGTTTTATAAAGTTAATAAATTACAACTGTTAGATTGGGGATTGTATTTCACTATGCGACTATACACCAACTGAGAACTTTACCTACAGCTGTAGAGCCTTAATGTAATATAGTTTTAACTGAACTTTCTACTTTCTTCAATGCTCCTGAGATATATTTCACCATAGGGATTTAGATCTGCCATACCACCTTTTCAAACTGCAATTGCAAAACAAAAGTATACTGAAGATAGTCTTTAATACAGTTTGTTTTATTACTAAATTATGTTGGATTACCAGCAACTGAACACTGCAATTAGACCAAGCGCAGACGTCAGCAAATGAATCAAGACGACTAGACATGAAATCTCTACTTCCCTTTGAAGTATAGCATTCCAGCTCAGAAAAGCAAGCTGGGTAATTGAACAGCGTGGTCTGTGCAAAAAAATGGCACATGCCATAAATGAAAATTATTCATTAATAAAAAAGGAAAAAAAAAAAACTTATTTGTTCCCTCAAATCAAAACAATTTCTGGAAACTGTTCAATTTACTTCCCATCGTCTACATTTTATTCCATGTTAGTGTTCACTTTCATAAACATAACCATTAAATTACATTTCTGACAATACATTAAATACATTTACTGTTGAGCATACATATGGCTGTATCACATCACGCCATTAATATAATTGCAAGTGCTGCTGCAGTTACATAAATGACTATAAAATGTGTGATCAATTGCCTTTTGGGGATGTAAAATAGTTTTTATTTGTCTCAGCCATGTCAAGTTTTAAATGCTAGCTTGTACTATATAGGTATATTAGTCTAATAAAAGCCAGCATCTTGCCTCTAACTACTGTCCAGTCGAAGTGGGTGTACTATTTTGCTTCTCTAAATTATTTCTAATCTAAATTCATAAAAATAGAAATTATTTTCTTAATCCATCATTCATGGCTCATTTCATTTTTAGATGACAGTAAAGCATTACATTTCTCCACTGAATAACTGTATACAAATGTTTTGTGATCTATAAGATTATCAGTATGAATATGAAAATAGATATAATAATTCAAACCAAATATTAAAGAGGTCTCCTTTTGCTGGCTAACCATGAATATGGTAAATAAGTGACAATTTTAAAAATTGTGGAGAGGAGGTAGAGTGATGAGAAGAGAAAAGTTGACTGAAATAGTATCAACAAACGGAGGCAGTCAAACTGCAAAATTATTTTTCGAGCATTTCACTGCTATTGTGGTGGGTGAGAGAAGAGAAAGCATCGGGGTAGAGTTGGACAAATGTGTACACAGACAAATATTCATGCTGCTATACTTACAGATAAAGACACCTACTTGAAGTATAGAAAATGAATTAACATTCTAAGATGAGCTAGCTGTTGTCACGTAAACCTTATTAAATAAAAAATGATTTCCATGTATAATCAAATATAGCAGATCTGATTTTTTTCCCTCCAGAATTAATATGCAATAGGACAAGCTGAAGGTATTCAATGATAGAAATAAAGTACTGGGAATCAGGAGGCCTCTAGTGTGAGTTAACCATCCCAACACTGCGAGGAACAATAAATTTCAATGAAAAGGGAAGGATGACTGCTTCTTTTATCATATAGTGGAGAGGAAATCATAATTGAGTTTCATCAGGAGTTTACGAGCTTATTTCAGATTCAAGTTTTGAGGTGATTATTATACTCTTCAAATATAAAGACAGCAAAATAAGTTTGTTGCTTTTTTTAATTTTGACAATACATCAGTTATAAATTTGCCTATATCCAGAATATTAAGATAGGAATTGCTGCAAATCAGTCTCCCTAAAGTGGGCTGGCCATTACTCAGAGTTGCATGACTCAGTCAATTTCCAAACCAAGTGCTAATTAATTATGTTTTGTGTCTGTGTGTGTTGAAAATGGAAAGGGAGAGGGGAAATGTGTAATTTACTGTGCAGAACAAAATACCGAGCAGGTATACAGAATTAAATATTTTTTGAATTGGTAGATTAGAGCACACCATTGTTCGCAGTTCTGGAAAAAAAAATCAGCAGCCATCTTACTTTATTCAAAATTTATGGAGGATGTGTAGGCTAAGCAAGTTATGGTAGTTTGTATTTGTATTTAATACCATTTAACATTTCTTATTATAAATATGATGAGATTTCACTACGGCATGACTGTAAAGGATAACTAGGTTGATGGATAATGAGGCAATCTACATGTCATATTTCTTTATGCTCTTGACTCTTGTACTGATGAACTCATTGTGTATTCTGGGAATAAGGAAAGTCATGTTGCGAAATCACCGTGGGGAAAGGTACTCTGTTGCATCACTGAAATAATACAAGATTTACATTACAAAAAATTTATATCATACTTGAATGATTTCCTTTACACAATTAGTAGCTCAAAGGGCAGAACTGATACTTAATGAAATTTCAGATGTATATGCATCATTGTAAAATGTTTGGAACGCACAATAATGAATATTTATTTCTAGATAATGACCAAAAACTTCTTTTAGATTTGTAGCCCTGCCAATCCTCATTGTTAATTAGTATAGAAACAGTTCAATTGGAATATCTAAAATTCATCAATACATTTAATTAAGTAAACTATTGTTTATATTCCAAATGAAACTGATTTTAACCACTTCTAAGTTCACACAACTTCACATTCATCAAAGGAGATCAATTGTCCAGGCCCCAGTAAATGTTTTTCATGCTGAAATCATTTATCTGCTTTCATTACTGTGTGAGATGATTTCCTCATCAATCTCCATGATCAATTTATCATTGTACCTGTAAATCAAAATTTGTCTCATAAATTCATTTCTAGATAAATTATTTCCAGGAACAAAAATATTGCATTTTCAATAAAGAACAAAGCATGGTTTTTGTTACAGTGCATGCAAAATGCTTTTAAGTATATTTTAGTGATCTCTTTTTATTGTTCAGGTATAATTCTATTTTGGCAGATACAATCCACGACAATACTTTAGAATTAAACCGCAAGCTTATAGCTGCCATTGAATGAGCAGAGTTTTATAATGGAAGTCTTCAGAGTTATTACTTCTTTGGTATAGACTTTATTTTTTCTTATACTATGGTGGATTCCCTTTGTAATCTACAATTTTCCCACGTACTTTCTCAGAAAACATTTGCAATAGTTTTGCTGGTGTCACAGTGCAATTCCATGTTCATTCCATGTTTTTTCTACACTGAACATTCTACTGAACGTGGAAGTAAAAGGTAACTGGTCACAATGGCAAAAGGTAGGTAATGGCGTTCCACAAGAATCTTGACCGGAATCAAAATAAACATTTTTAAATTTGTGGATGACATTAAATTACAGGAGATAGGGGGTGGGGCGGACTTCAGATACTGAGAAAGATGGCAACAAATTACAGGATGACATTAATAAACTTGCAGAATAGAGGAATAATTAGCAAATGACACTGATAAATGTGAGGTAATACATTTTTTTAGAAAGAATAGAGGCAATTTATTATAAGATAACAAGGTGTAGAGCTGGATGAACACAGCAGGCCAAACAGCATCAGAGGAGCACGAAGGCTGATGTTTCGGGCCTAGACCCTTCTTCAGAAAATGGAAATTTATTGTCATTTATTACTTGGCAATTTATTACTTGGTCAGTGTGAGTCTACTTGAGGTAGACAAAGAGATCCTGGCGTACAAATATACTAATCATTAAATATTGCACTACAGTTTGATAAAAAGCTGCAAACCAAACAAGGCTCATTTCTAGAGAGACAGAACTGAAATGTAAGCAAGTAATACCAAACCAGTACTGAAACTTGGCTGGACGACACCTAAAATACTGGCTGCATCTCTAGCTGCCATATTATAAAAAGGATATACAGGCACTGGAAAGAGGGTAGAGAAGATTTACAAGGATAGTGCAGGAAATATGAGGATAAACATATTGGAAAAGATCATAGACGTGATTTCTTTTTGCAAAAGGGATGAAGGGATGATCTAATAGATGTGTTTAAAATTATGAATGGTTTTGAGAGAGTGGATACAGGAAGAATGCTTCAAATTGTGAGCAACAGCATAATAAGTGGCCATTGATAAGAAACACTCACCAAAAATTTAGTAAAGAATTCAAAAGAAATATGGAGACAGAAGGGACTGCAGATGCTGGAAGAAGGACTGAAGAAGGATTCCGACCCGAAATGTTGACTTTCCTGCTTCTTGGATGCTGTCTGGCCTGCTGTGCATTTCCAGCTCCACATTTTTTGACTCAAAATAAATATCTTTACCTGAAGAGCAAGGAGAATGGGGAGTTTTCTGTCACAGGAATAGCTGAAGTGAATAATATGGCCGCATTTAGGGGAGCTGATAGATTTAGCTGAAGTGAGGCAGGAGAAGGCACATATGGATAAAAATGTCAGCATGGACTGGCTGGGCTGAATGGTTGATTCTGTGCTGTATATCAATGGCAACCTACACAAAATTAACAGACTTTCTAATCAACTCATTTGAGTGCAGCACATTATAGTTTTTTTTTCCCTAAAGCTGAACAGTCCAAGTAAATATTTATCTTTTTTTTCAGATATTGGATCATACAGATCTATTCGCTTTCAATTTGAATTTGCATCTAGGCAATGTAGCTGATTGCCTGAGCCTTATAGGAAACTTTATGAGCTGCAATTTAATTTTTTAAATGTTACAACAGTTCAAAATGAAGTTTTTCAGTTGAGAAACAAACCAGTGCATTCAAACATGAATTTCTTTGAGAGCATTTATTTCTTTCATTGAAAGTGTAATTTGAAGGGTGTGTTGTAACATCATGAGATTCCAACATGTTACTGAATATGAAATATACTATACTTGAATCTAAAGTTTGTATATTGTTATGAACCCTGGCCAGACTGCCAGATTTATGCTGTGATTCTGGACAAGACCACCAAATTATTTTATGTACAGTTAGGGACCAGTAAGCTTTTATTATTAAAGTAGACAAAAGTTGAAATCCAGGGGTCTAAGAGAATAAAGCCACAAGATTACACAATTTTGAATAAAAACAATACTTTATAATGTAAATTAGTACTATAATCTGCAACACATGTACAATGTATTCCTAACACCAAGAATTAACATACTGCGATTGAACACCTCATACAGCACCTGAAATGTACAGATCCCATGGATTTCTCAAAAACTCCATCACTAACGTCAATGCCATAGTGAATTATTAAATCTCAAATTTTACAAGAGATTATAATTCTTCAGTTCTGTTGATCTGGTTTGAAACACTCTCTCAATAGCCCCTCTGACACAGGCTGCCCGAACAACTGCTCCTGTTCAAGTCCATCATCCTCTTGTTCTGGATTCACACTCTGTTAGACTCTGAAAACTACACTCAAGTAGTTATTTACAGGCACAACTTCAGGTTTTCACCAACTGCTAGTGTCACCAAGTTAAAACTTTCCTGTGCTTTCCCTGAGTTCTAATCTTGCCTATCTGTGTCAAGCAAATAATGATTGTGCCCTTTCTCACAGCTACACTGAAGTCAGGTGCTAGGATTTCAGGAGTCAGGAGTCAGTCAGTGTGGTTTATCTCCTCTACATCTCAATGACAAATGAATACCCTTTGCAAACAAAGGTTAAGTCATGTACATACAGTCCCATATAATATTGCATAACTCCATATTGATGGTCTGGCCAGAAAAGTGAATGGGAGGTCATTGGTGCAAAGGTAACAGTTACAATTTATGCCAAACAAAGTTGCTTAATGTTTTAAAGTTAAAAACCAAGGACTGCCTTGAGGGCAGGAACAGCATTGCAACATGAGTTGCTCATAATTCTGAATATCTTCATTTGTCAATACAAACTCGAATTTAGCCCCTGTCAGGCTCTCTTAGGACCATATGCTTCATCTCACAACAACCCTTCCTGCGTCAGCATCCTCATCAACAATTTTGGAACCTCAGCATCTCTGTCAGACTCCCTTCCTTCCTGGTCCAAGAGCTAGGTTGTACAGGGTGCAGTAAACAATCATTATTCTACAGACGCTGTTCTGCAATTAGGGGAGTGCTCCTCCTGAGCGCTCCAGGCAACAGAAGTGTGTTGCCAGAAGATCAATTGTTTGTTTGATGATGACCTTAGGGGATGGCTGGGAAACACTGTAAAACTGTTCAACATCTGCCTGAAGATTTTGTACTTGGGTCATTAGTCATACCTTCTGAGGGTACCATTTGGTGCAGGAGGGCAAACATTTGCTTGGGGAGGTTAGTAAGCCTGGTCAGCCCTTTATCCCTTGCACTGTAAGTGTTTAATTAATACAAGAAAGACAATGTATTTCTTAAATTTCTCACAAGCTGGTTAACATCGAGATGCTTCATCTCTTATACTGTAAGCATTTAATTACAACAAACAAGACCCCATATGACTCATGAACTGGTTGACTTGGTCAAGCTTCACAGTTTATATTGTAAACTTTTATACAAAGAAATGGCTTAGTTATGAAGGAGCCAAGAAATGGAAGAGGTTTGTACTCATGGGACTTGGTGGAAGAACTCTATCCCACAGTGTATAGTCAGGCTTGTAAATGCATCTGTTTTCTATTTTTGGTAAACAAATTGCCCATGAATCTATTTGAGGCAGGCTGTGACATTAATAAGTATTAGTAAATTGATAAGTATTCACGGCAGCCTAATGAACGCAAAAGAAGTGAAAGGTCCGGAAAGCTGAACTGCCAGAAAGGCAGTTGAGAACTTCATAGTGAAATCTTAAACCACCATTGGGAAACTACATTTTTATCTTCCCCCACCATTCTACAGATTCTGGGTGAGCTTGGAAGATCTGCCCTTATAGACCTCACCTGGCTTATTAAACATATCCAGTCCAACTTACCATGGTGAACTTCATGCATTGTTCATTGAAGCTGAACAATGTATAGTATTCTTACAACAGATGGCTAAAGGGCTATTTTAGTACAAACGGGAGTCTCAGCTTACCGATATTGTTGAGTAAGAATGAAACTGTTCCATGCTTTTAACATGATTTTAAACTGGTTTCATTCTTCTAACAATGATTAATAACAGTTTCTTTCAATAACATAAAATTGACTGTTCAATTTTCAGAGGAAATACCTAAAATACAGGTAAGAAAAACAAAATGAGGAGGTAAAAAAATAGTTATGAATAGTAAATACCATCACTGCAGTTTCTCCAAATCCAAGTGACAAATACGATGGTATGTGCATGCCCAAACCCTTCAGATTCCAGATGGCTTATATTATCTCTGTTAGATTAATTTACTATGACTAATCAGGAGTATATTAGTAAATGGGAGGGGGCCATATTTTTACCCGAGGCATAGAACTACGACCAACTGCTTCACAGCTAGGTCAACAATAGTTAGCTCTACTTTGGAAGAAAACTGAGGAAGATTTCTCTGCGTACTGTGTACATTGAAGTCTGAATCTTTTTTCCAGAAGTTTTTTTTATGTTTTTATTACAGATTGGCAGAAGAATTTTCACCAAATACGTGAACCTTGAGAAATTTGTTCTTCTGCATAGTGGAACTTTTTAATTTGCAATGTCTTATGAATTTTGTGGATCAGAACTCTAATTCAGAATGCCTACTTAGTGCAGTAATTGGCATTTTTGTTTAGTGGAATTTGGTCTACTGTGAACTTGTTTAAGGTTTTTAAAAAGATGTTCTAAGGATGTGGTGTCACTTTCAAGACCAGTTTTGTTGTTGATCTGTAGCTGTCCTGAGAGTCTGGCAATGGATCCTTTGAATCATTGGTGTGCTATGATTGAGTGGCTTTTCAGGTCACATAAGTCAGAAAGTTGGCCATGCAGTGTGGGGCTGCAGTTACATATGTCAGATTGGGAAGGATGGCAGGTTTCATTCACAAAATAATGTTAGTGAGCCAAGCTGAGCTTTGATAGTCACTTTTACAAGTGTAATTCTCTAAAATTTCCAAAATTTGTTTCTGTATTTAACACAAATGTTCAAGCGGCCTTGGTAGTATTTGAATTCATGCCCTCTGGATTACTATTTCAGGTGTCAGGATTACTAGTTCTTATGAAGATGCTTCATTTTCTTTTAGGATTTGTGTTAAAAGGGTTGTGAACCAGCTCATTTGGGAAGAGTGAGGAGGTACCTGGTCCTTTGTTAAAAAGGGTTCATAAAAAGGACACATTTGGGCTTTTTTTCCACAAAGACGCTTTATGGAAGTCCGATAGTTTAGGCTAGTTATCATCTTAGAATCACAGAATCCCTACAGTGCACAAAGAGGATATTCCATCCATTGAGTCTGCAATGAACCTCAGAAGAGCATTCCACCCAGACCCACCTCATCCCTATAGTCCTGCATGGGCTTTTTACCATGGCAAACCCAAGTAACTTGTACACTATGGGTCAATTTTTTTTTAACATGGCCAATCCACCTAACCTGCACTTCTTTGGAATGTTGGAGGAAACTGAAGCACCCAGAGGAAACCTACACAGACACGAGGAGAATGTGCAAATTCCACACCGACAGTCACCCGAGGCTGGAATTGAATCCGGGTCCCTGGTGCTGTGAGGCAAGCAGTGCTAACCACTGAACCATTGCACCACCTATTCCCTAGAAGTATTTGCTGGAAATCACTTGACTGAGTATATGGCTGCTCACAATGTGGTCTCCTCTAAATTGGGAAAACAAAGCGTAGACTGGGGTGACCGTTTTGCAGAACACCTGTCCACCAAAAAGACCCTGAGCTTCCAATTACCTGCCATTTTAACACACCATCCTGTTCCCTGGCCAACAGCTCTATCTCAGGCTTGCTGCAGGGCTCCAGCAAAGCTCTGCACAAGAAGAACAGCATCTCATTTTCTGTTTGGGGACCTTTCGAGGACTCAATGTCAAGTTCAATAATTTTAGGGCTTGAGCTCTCCCATGCCCTTACCCTAACCCCGACACCCCAGGCCTTGTTATCACGTAGCCTGCCATTACACACAACACATTGTTAACCACTAACAGTCCCCATTAATAGCTATTTATCCTCCAACCCAGATATTATCTACTCCTTTGTCCGATTGTTCCTCTCTCCCTTGGGCTCTATCCCCACCGATCATTTGCTCCTTACCCACCCCCACGCTATCTTCTGCATATAAACCAATATTTTCCTAGCCATCATCAGTTTTGAGGAAGGGTCATTCAGCCTCAAGATAGCCAACCTCGCCTTCTGCATTTCGGAGAAAGAACTTTTGAGGATTCAGTCTGATAACACAAATCTAGCTGTTCCCTTGAAAAGCCTCTGGAAGAGTTCTTCTAGTGTTTCCTGAATTAAATGCATCTAGGTCTCAGAGACAACTTCCTGCATTTACTGACACCTATCTGCGCGTGCCAGGTCACTAATTGAAAGCCATTTTTAAGATTTCATATCTTATCCCCTTTTCATACAAGAACTAACAATTATTTGCCAGTTTTCAGAAATGAACTTTGGGGGCAAGAGAAAAAAAATCTTTTTTTCTCCCCTTTTTTGTTTCCCTGGTGTTGTGTGTTATTTCAAAAGATAAATATTTATAGTTTTACACTTCAAATTCTGTGTCATTCTGATTTTCATGCTTGTCAAATGAGTCGCTTTATAATTAATAAGTAATACAATTATTAATTTAAGAAACTTAGTTGATGAATCTTTATATCCTAAACAAAAAGTTTAAAATTGGATGAATTGGTACCAGGGTACAGCATTTAAATTTATGTTGACACCAAGGAATGGTGGGATTAGGAATGAGACCACACTCCTCCAACCTTGATTATGAAATAAGCAAGTCACAAGTTACATTCCCTACCTCAAAATTAGCTGGCAGTGAAAGAGGATATTCATTCCAACAGTCTGAATGCAGGACCCTGAGGTGAAATAGCAGAAGTAATACTACTTTTCAACTATTCTGATATACCATCTATGTATTCCTTTTTGATTTGACTTCGGGCAAATGCATTTCCTTCATTTTGCATTTTCAGATTATTGCACTGAGTGCAGAAAGATATCATGTGGGTGTGATCCCTGTCCCATAACTGCCCAGTGCATATGCTTTTAATGAATAAAGCCCCTGTTACAAAGATTCTATACAATCCAGTTTTAAAATAAAAATAAAAACATATATTGTATTTTCCAATTTAAACTCCTAGCCCACATGACAAGTTTTTGAATGCATGATGAGCAGTAAGCACTTCCCACTGGGAGAAAAAGACAAATGAATGAGGCAGTTCACTCTTCACCAAGATGAACTCAGATAAAGAAGATTCTACAACACATTTTATTCCATCATTTTGGAATACCAAACTTTGAGTACATTGCCTTAATTCAAATTATGTTATCTTATTTTGCTGTGTTAGTATAGATCTATATGTGGAAGTAATTTGGTTGACTATCTTTATCCAGTTTATTTTAGATGCTTTGATAAATGTATAAGTGTGATAATCTATCATACCTTCTGGGATATCACTTTTCAAAGCTAAAGATGCTGAGCATATTATAAACATATTCCTTACTTCTAAATACTGAGCACTGGCTACATGATTAACTTCTAGGGGTTAATTCAGTTTTCACTCTAGTTTTCATTCAAACTCAGCGAGTCTGGCAGCATCTGCAGAGAAGGAAACAGTTAACGTTTTGAGTCCATTGTGACTTTTCTTCAGTTAAGTCATATTGTATTTGAAACGTTGACATCGTTGCTGTTTCCACAGATATTGCCAGACCTGCTCAGTTTTCCCAGCATTTTCTGTGTATATTTCAGATTTCCAGCATCTGTAGCATCTTGCTTTAATTCATTCTGGACTGGCCAGGGTGTTGCAGAGCTCCAGCAATGGCTTCTGGGGTATCTGAAATAAATTTATTTGACGATATCATCCGAGTATGAGTTATCAATACCAGTTAAGGGCACTGGACTAGGAACAGGCTGCTGTCAACTTAGTGGTAAATGGGGTATAGGTGGAGGGCTATTTTGCACTAGCAAGTCAGTTTCCAAGAGAGAAGAAATTATCACTTGTCATTATATTATTTCCTAGTGAGATATCTTAGTGTAAAACATAGTACCATATAGAAATATTATCAGAATTATATAAAAGCTCCTTGTTACTACAAAACTGTGGTTTGAGGCATCAATTGACAACAGACTCAAACTTGGGTTAATGGGTTATGAGACAAGTGTCTTAACTGGTACGCTGCTACATTGCTGTCTTAAACAATTATCTGTAGAAGCTGCACTGTCAGACATCAAAGCCTATTTTGTGTCTTATGCCAGAGGTTACAGTGTTTACCAAACCAAAATGTCCTGCAGAACACTGATGTCATTTAACATTATTCAGATACTGATGAGGTTAGAAAAAAAATTCTGCTAAAATGGCACTCGTTCTTAATGAGTTTGCTGTTTGTCATTTGCTACCTACTTGACCTAATACTGTTCATAAAAATAATTGATAAGACGATACAACATGTGTCCTTGTTACAATGAACTGACCTAACCTCATAACAAAGGAGTTACTAAACGACTGAATGAATCAAGGATGTGAATTGCAAAAATACAGTCCTTGTGACACACATATGAATTCTATTCATGTTTTTGCTGTACTTATGTATTCCTATACTTAGTACGTGTGACAAATAAATAAATCTAAATCTAAATATGGATACATAATACTCCTGGGGTGGCACGGTGACTGAGTAGTTAGCACTGCTGCGTCACAGTGCCAGGGACCCAGGTTTGATTCCAGCCTTGGGCAATTGTGTGGAGCTTGCATGTTCTCCCCGTTTCTGTGTGAGTTTCCTCCGGGTGTTCTGGTCTCCTCCAACAGTCCAAAGATGTGCAGTTGAGGTGGATTAGCCATGCCAAACTACTCATAGCGTCCAGGGATGTGCAGGCTAGGTGGATTAGCCATGGCCAATGCAGGGTTATGGGGATAGGGTGAGAGCGTGGGTCTGGATGAGGTGCTCTTCGGAGGATTGGTGTGTACTTGGGCCGAATGGCCTGCTTCCGCATTGGAGAATGTCTATGATTCTAAAACACAAGCTGGAGAACACGCTTATCTGCAACTCTTCATTTACATTCTACTATCTGTAAATACAGGCTTGGATTTTACTATCAGCATTGTCAACAATATTTTACCAAAAGACAGCAATTTTGGGATAAAACCGAACTTGCCGGAGAGAAGCTTCTGTCTTGGCAGTATCTATGGAGACAGAAAGAGTTAATATTTTGAGTCTAGTACAACTCTTCTTTTGAAATTTAGACGTTTTACCTTAAAATCGAAGGAACTTAGACTTCATTACCCAGAGGCTCAACCTGGAAGGCAAGGTGATCCTCTGATATTTTTTCTAACGAAAACCAATTATTTAAGCCCCTTTCCTCTGTCTCCTCCACTCTAACCCTCAGGAAATGTGTGAATTAATGGATTGCTTTAGTCACCAAGATTGAGCTACCTAATCACTGGCCTCTGCGACTTCTCTTCCTCCCAAAGCCCATGAGGCTGAGCTTCCTCCATGGTATCTATCTGTCTTAATTCTGAACTTGGTTCCTTATCTTTTTCTCCTCTATCTCCCTTTATGCTCGCTCCAAACTCATCGTCCATTAGATCTATCTCCTGCTCTCTCAGCTCCATTCCTACTAATCACTCAACTTCTCTTCCAGGTTCACATGTTAGTTGACATTGTTAATGTTTTTTTCAGGTTCTGTCCCTATCTCCTTCAAATCTGCCATCATTTCTGGTGCTTATATAACCTGTCCTTAACTCCCTCTGTCTTTGGAAACTATTGCCACATTTCCACCCTCCTTTTCCTCTCTGAATTATGTTACTCTTTATTTAAATATCTTCAATCAGGTTCCCATCCCAGTCATAGCACCAAAATACTTTTCACGAAAGTGACAAATTACATTCTTGTGAATTTGACAAAGGCAAAGTATCCCTTCTTGATCTGTAGCCTTTTATCCATTTGACGACAGCATCTTTTGTTCACCACTGTAATCCAGTGGATTGGAACAACACTTCCCTAGTTCCATTCTCATCTAATTCTAGCCAGAAACTAACCACCAAAGGTTTCTCTTGCCTTTCCTGCAGTTATCCCTATTGTTATCCAAGGATATATTCCTATCCTCCTCCTATCTCTCATCATTATGATGCACCTTAAGACATGTCCAAAATCACATGTAGTTGGATTCTCACATGTACACTGAAGACATCCAGCTTTACAGAAAACCATCTACCATAAGACCATGAGATGTAAGAGCAGAAGTAGGCCATTTGGCTGACTGAATTCACTCCACCATTCAATGAAACCATGGCTGAACTGACATGCCTCAACTAATTTTTCCTGCTCATCTCCACAGCCCTTGATTCTCTTAAGAATAGCAACCTGTCTATCTCAGCCTTAAATATACTTCACGACAGGGCCTCAACAGTCCTAATGAATTCCACAGATTCACCACCCTCTTAAAAAAAAACTCCTCCCTCCATCTTAAATGTGTGACCCCTTGTTCTTAGAATATTCCCTCTGGTCCTAGACTCACCCACAGGGGCAACAAATTGTCCACATCTATTCTTTCAAACCCTTAAGAATTTTACACATTTTGATTGTGCCTCGTCTCATTCTCCTTGATGCCAATGAATACAATCCCAACCTACTGAACCTCTCCTCATAAGACAGTTCATCCATACCCAACATCAACCTCGTGAACCTTCTCTGGACTGCCTCCAATGCCAATATATCTTTCCTTAGACAAGGGACCAAAACTGTTCATAGTATCTCAGATACAGTCGGACTCGTGCCTGGTATAGTTTTAACAAGACTTACCTATTTTTATGCTCCATTCCCTTTTGACCACTCCATTCTCTCCAAATTGCCTGACTCCTTATCCAGCATACAGTATCAGATAAGCAATCATTTCCCCTAGTTAAATATTGTGAAGGCTGAAGCTATTGTCTTTGGTCCCTGTCACTTCCCCATCCCTGACACCACCCCTCTCTAACAAATGCCTGAGGGGAAATCAGGATGGCAACCTTGGTGTTATTTTTCAACTATATATTTGTGACAAAAACAGAAATAGTTGGAGAAACTGACTAGCATCTGTGGAGAGAAAGCAGAGTCAACGTCCAGTGACCCCCCTTCAGAACTGATGCTGCCAGAACTGCTGAGTTTATTCAGCTATTGCTGTTATTGTTTCAGATTTCCAACACCAGCTCTTTATTTTTGTCACATATTTGTGATGTTGCTTATTTCCACCTCAATAGCTTCAATTGTCTCCACTCTTCCTCAGCTCTTTTGCTGATGGAATTCTCATGTACAATACCAAACATGTCCTCAAAATTTTTCGGTTTAGATAGAAAAATAATTTAAATAAGTACAGCATCACAGAATCACACATCACAGAACATATGGGGTGGAAGCAGGTTATTTGGCCCATTGTGTCTGCACCAGCTCTTCAACAAGCATTATGACCTAGTGCAATTCTCCTGCATTTTCCCTATACTGTTGCACATTATTTCTATTTATTTTAATCATCTAATGCCTTTCTGAATGCCTCAATTGACTCTGAGTCCGTCAAACTTCCAAGCAGTGCATTCAAGAACCAAAGCACTTGTGTGTGAAAAAAGCTTTTCTTCACATCACATTTGCTACATTTGCAAATCCCATTAAGTCTGTGCCCTCTCATTCTTGATCCTTTTACAAGCAGAAATATTTTCCCCATATCTTTTCTATCCAGACCTCTCTTGATTTTGCAAACTTCTATTAGATCCGTCTTAAAGTCTTATTTCCAAGAAAATGAGAACTAACCTTTTCAATCTATCCTAATAACCGAAGTTTCTCATTGCTAGAACTATCTTTGTAAATCCCTCTTTCTAATGCATTCAATTCTTCTGATAGTGTGGCACCCAGATCTGGACACAGTACTCTAGTTGAGGTCTAACAAGTGCCTTGTTAAAGTGCAGCATAACCATCTTACTCTTGCATTCTGTGTCCCTATTAAAAAAGTCCAGGGTACTGTGTTTTTTATTAACTGCTGTCTCCATCAGTCCTGCCACTTCTAGTGATATATGCACATAAACATCCCAGTCCTTTGGTTCCTGCACCCCTTTAAGTATTGCGCACCCTATTTTTTATTGTCTGTCCATAGTCTTTCTACCAAAATGCATCACCTCCCACCTGTCCACATTAAACTTCATGTGCCAACTATTTGCATACTCCACCAACTTGTGTATGTTCTCTTCACAGTTCACAATACTTCCAAGTTTTGCTTCATCTACAAACTCTAAAATTGTTCCCTGTACACCAAGATCTAGATCATTAATATACATCAGGAAAAGGAAGGGTCCCATTACTGACCTGTGGAATGAATTTCAGCTAATGGTTGTCACAGTCCCTCTACAGTACCAGTTGCTTGGGAAGATGTCAGGTTGACAAAGTCAGAGAAATTTGATAATGTCCATTGCTAACAGACTCTAGTTGAATACCCAGCCTGGGGGCCAGGGTGGGGAGAGCATGGGTGTGTAAGCAGCACTGTGATCCACGACTTATGCCTTTGCTTTGCTGCACTCCTGAATTATTATGAATTTGTTCACTCAAGGGTTAAAAATAGGGCAGTATTTTTTCTTCGCAACATAACAGCAAGTCTAATCATGTTTGCCATTTAGTTATTTCCTAATAGTACAGTAATTTCAAGTGAGAGGCAGGCATTCAGTAAAACACAAAAATCTAAAGGTTATTGTCGGAGCTTGCCTCTCCATCATTTGCTTAATTAAAAAAAAACGAAAAATAAGTTCTGATCATCATGTCTTATTTGCAGGACTAAATGATGCAAGATCTTGTAGGACAGTGAGTAGTGCCCTGCCTCTGACTCAGAAGCTGTAGTTTTGAGTACCACCTAAAACCTGATGACTAAGGAAGGTGTGCTAATAACATGGCTAACAGGTTGATTATTAATCTAAAAATCTTCCCATGATGTGCTAATGGTTGGTTAGAATGAGAGAGATTGCTAGTTATCCATGTAAAGATAGTTGGAGTTTCTACCACCAGTATTCATAAATCCAAACCATGATATGCATGTTAAAACAAAAATAATGTTGCCACAGCAACTTGGACAATGTGATCTGTAACATGCCACCACAAATGGAACAATTACTGACTATCATACTAATCTATCTCAGCATTTTTATTTCCACCAATATCCTAAGTCCTTCTTCATTTTATGATGAGTTAACTTGCTTTGTTTGTCCAATTGTTTCTATTTTTTTTCATATTCTTCTTTCATTTCATCATTCTTAGATACATCTTCCTTCCAAATATGGACTTTTTTTGTCACACCTTTTCTTGACTGGGCCATTTCTAATACAATACAATAATCCCTGCCAGAAGAGGTAGGGGTGATGACAAGAATCTGGACATAATTTACTACCATCAAAATTGTAATTACCCGCAAGAGGGGTACCTAAGGTTCAGCAACACTGGAATGTACTTCTACTTCTCCCATCTGGCTCTGGAAAGATTTTTTGCTCTGCTTTATAATTTGCCAAGTGTAAGCATGAATGCGGAATGTACAATGTATTGAAATATCATCATATTGTGAAAATGCTCTTCATTTCACTAGTTTTTTGTAATATTCTTTTGCTTCCATTATATTTTGCAAATGCTTAAAAATGAAATTCATGCAAAACTGATGCTTTTCATATTGTAATACATGCATCAATGGACTCTTAAAGAAATGTAACAGTAAGCATAGTTTGCTATTAACAGATAACTGAGGAGTTTTGCTTAAAATCAATGCACAAACAGTTCTGCTGCCTTTGTATTCTTTTTATTTGAAATCTCAAGGCTGAACGTACAGGTAGTATTTTAGTAGGTCCAGTCTGTAATCTACCTCTTTAGCCAACATTTCTGTTTGATGAAGCACATCATGAGGTATAAAGGTGAACAAATATGCTGTAATTGCTGTTGCCCTGTGATTACTAAAGTTTGTAATCTGTTACTGCGAATGGAGCTGTCTTGAACTGAGGGGGAGCATTGTGTCTCAAAACAAACTGCACAAATTCTGGGATTAAAATGAGCTAGCTTCACTGATCAAAAGAATTTTCTTGGTTATTCACAGCATTCGTTAGTTATACTGATTATTATTACCTGGTTCATAATTTTTCAGTCTGTGTTTAAACCTGCAACATTTTTAAACTAAGTATAAATTTGGTATTTCATTTTGCCCAACTCTTTAAATAGATCCATGTCAATTTCTTAGATAAAATTAGTTAAGTGCAACAATATTTGATATTGAAAAAAGTATGGGTGAAAAAGGTGAGGAAATCAATAGGACTAAGGTTTTTTTTTTCCCAGCTGGCAGGAGACATGCTATTCATCACAAAACATTTACTTCAAAATTAGCTTCACTGAAACTGTAGATGCAAAATGTACTGAAATAGAACAATATAACACTATACCAGAATAAAACTTAAAAGTCCACCATGCCATGATTATTTTAGAAATGTATAAGGATACTCTGGAAGAAATTTTGCAGAGGCGACATGAGTCTCGGCCACCAGCTGAAGAATCAGCGATCGTCTAGCATTAAATCGTTAAAGGAAGGCTGGCAGGTACATGGACAGGTCAGCAGGATCAAGGATCATGAGGACAAATGTTCTGTCAGTCAGGGGTCTGCAGATCTAATGACCAGCCATGTCATTGGGGAGGTGATGGTTGCTGTAAAGATTTAACTGATGCTGGGATGAGGGGGTGTGGGCTTGTGGTCATAAAAGAAGGTACTGGCAGTAGAAGTCGAGGGCAGGTTTTTAGTGGGTCTTCCTTTTCCACATGTCACGTTGTCCTATTATCACTAGACTGTTAATCCAAAGACCCAGGTAATGTTCTGGGGACCTGGGTTCGAATCCTGCCATGGTAAATGATGGAATTTGAATTCAATAAATATCTGGAATTAAGAATTTAATAATGACTATGAATCCATTGCCAATTCTCAGAAAAATCCATCTGGTTCACATGTTCTTTAGGGAAGGAAACTGCCATCCTTACCTGGTCTGGCCTACATGTGACTCCAGACCCACAGCAATGTGGTTGACTCATAACTGCCCTCTGGGCAATAAATGCTGCCTAGCCAGTGACGCCCTCATCCCGTTAATGAATTAAAAAACAACCTATGAGTGGATTTTTGTTTCATTGATCAGCATTTCATTCTCCTGCTATTTTAATGAGGTAGCACAGAATATCACTGGCAGTCTCTCACTTAGCTCAAATTGGTTTTTCTAGTTGAGAAGAAAACATCTCATGGCAGTTTGGACCTAAAAGAAGAATGTGCATTTAACATGTAAAATAAACAGCAAATCCAAGAATTGTTATATAACAGGTACAAATAGACATAATATTGACATAATCAATGCCAAATTAAATTGGATCTTTTTGAATATGTGGCCAAATACTTCTGAATCACATGGAAAACCACATAGATCCAAGATCTGTGATTTTATTTGAGTTTATACAAGCCACAAAATAGAAGTGCAGTAAACAGAACATTTGTAAACTGGACATGCAACATTTATAACATTTCTACATTTTCAAACAAATACTAAATAGATGCTGGGTTTTAAACAATTTCCTTTAAGGCTTAAATTATATCAAGATTTTTCAGTTTATCTTTCTAAATTAATCAACTAGCTGACAGGAAGGTATATTAATTCTGCCTTAACACATTGCAAAACGCTTCAATTTGACTCATAATTAAACATTACAACAGATGATTTTTTTTCAATTCAGATCAGTAAAAAATTGCTATCAATAAAAATAATACGTTACTATTTCATGACTCAATTAAATTAAATGATATAGAGAAAGTCATATGCTATTTTCAAAATTATGCATTTTAAAATTTAAAGAGGTCACAAATATAGTATGCATGGTATGAAATGGGTTCTTATTAGGAATTGTTATTCATGATTTGAATTGTTACTGGTGAATTTCAGTAATTTATGGTTTAGAAGACATAGCTAAATAATAATTATATACCTTCAAACTATGTTGCATTTTTTTAATGCAGTCAAAAATTTAACCAAGTATATTTCAGTTTAAAACAATGTCCATATCATGTAGGTTCAAGCCACTATTCCCTGGCTGACATGCAACTTAAACTCTCCTCTCACACATAACAACTGGGATATGGCATGCTGACCTAAAATAAGCACTTGGTATTAGCAAAAATAAAATTGCCTTTGTGAAAGCTACCGGTCATGGAAAATAATAGTGAAGATATCTGCATTACTTTTTCAAAACCAGAACACTACATAATAGACAATGTATATTTTTACACTTCTAATTAGCTCAGAGAATTTCTGTTCCCAGACCGTCTTTATAACTTTCTCTTCTTTCACAAAAACAACCAAGTCTATCTTGTAAAAGGTGTGAAGAATTACTGTTCAGCTAAAATTAATCTATAAAAACACCTTCAAAACGGTTCAACAAAGTAACAGAGATAGTAGGAACTGCAGATGCTGGAGAATCTGAGATAACAAGGTGTAGAGCTGGATGAACACAGCAGGCCAAGCAGCATCAGAGGAGCAGGAAGGCTGATGTTTCGGGTCTAGACCCTTCTTCAGAAAATGGGGGAAGGGCAAGGGGATTCTGAAATAAATAGGGAGAGAGGGGGAGGCGGATAGAAGATGGATAAAAGAGAAGACAGGTGGAGAGGAGACAGACAGGTCAAAGAGGCGGGGTTGGAGCCAGTAAAGGTGAGTGCAGGTGTGGAGTTGGGGGGAGGACAGGTCAGTCCAGGGAGGACGGACAGGTCAAGGGAGCGGGATGAGGCTGGTAGGTAGGAGATGGGGGTGGGGCTTGAGGTGGGAGGAGGGGATAGATGGGAGGAAGGACAGGTTCGGGAGGCAGGGACAAGCTGGGCTGGTTTTGGGATGTGGTCGGGGGAGGGAGATTTTGAAGCTTGTGAAGTCCACATTGATACCATTGGGCTGCAGGGTTCCCAAGCGAAATATGAGGTGCTGTTCCTGCAAGCTTCGGGTGGCATCGTTGTGGCACTGCAGGAGGCCCAGGATGGACATGTCGTCTGAGGAGTGGGAGAGGGCGTTGAAATGGTTCACGACTGGTAGGTGCAGCTGTTTGTTGCAAACCGAGCATAGGTGTTCCGCAAAGCGGTCCCCAAGCCTCCGCTTGGTTTCCCCGATGTAGAGGAGGCCACATCGGGAACAGCAGATACAGTATACCACATTAGCAGATGTGCAGGTGAACATCTGTTTGATGTGGAAGGTCTTCTTGGGGTCTGGGATGGGGGTGAGGGGGGAGGTGTAGGGGCAGGTGTAGCACTTCCTGCGGTTGCAGGGAAAAGTGCTGGGTGTGGTGGGGCTGGAGGGGAGTGTGGAGCGGACGAGGAGTCACGGAGAGAGTGGTCCCTCCGGAAAGCAGATAAAGGTGGGGGGGGAAAAATGTCTTTGGTAGTGGGGTCAGATTGCAGATGGCAGAAGTGCCGGAGGATGATGCGCTGGATTCGGAGGTTGGTGGGGTGGTACGCGAGGACGAGGAGGATTCTGTTTTGGTTGTTATTGCAGGGAGGGGGTGTGAGGGATGAGTTGCGGGAAATGCGGTCGAGGGTGTTTTCGACCACTGTGGGGGGGTGTGAAGTTGCGGTCCTTGAAAAACAAGGACATCTGTGATGTCTGGGAGTGGAATGCCTCATCTCAGGTGCAGATGCAGCGGAGGCGAAGGAATTGGGAATAGGCGATGTCCTTTTTGCAGGAAGGTGGGTGGGAGGAGGTGTATTCTAGGTAGCTGTGGGAGTCGGTAAGCTTGAAATGGATATCGGTTTCCAGGTTGTTGCCAGAGATGGAAACAGAGAGGTCCAGGAAGGAGAGAGAGGTATCAGAGATGGTCCAGGTGAACTTAAGGTTGGGGTGGAAGGTGTTTGTGAAGTGGATGAACTGTTCGAGCTCCTCGTGGGAGCATGAGGCGGCGCCGATACAGTCATCGATGTAACGGATGAAGAGGTGGGGGCTATGGCCAGTGTAGCTTCGGAAGAGGAATCGTTCCACGTATCCTACAAAGAGGCCCATGTGGGTACCCATGGCCACCCCCTTTGTCTGTAGGAAGTGGGAGGAATTGAAAGAGAAATTTCCGCATTTCCCGCAACTCATCCCTCACACACCCTCCCCACAAAAACAACCAAAACAGGATCCCCCTCATCCTCACGTACCACCCCACCAACCTCCGAATCCAACGCATCATCCTCCATCACTTCTGCCATCTGCAATCTGACCCCACCACCAAAGACATTTTTCCCTCCCCACCCTTATCTGCTTTCCGGAGGGACCACTCTCTCCGTGACTCCCTCGTCTGCTCCACACTCCCCACCACAGCCAGCACTTTTCCCTGCAACCGCAGGAAGTGCTACACCTGCCACTACACCTCCCCCCTCACCCTCATCCCAGGCCCCAAGAAGACCTTCCACATCAAACAGATGTTCACCTGCATATCTGCTAATGTGGTATACTGTATCCGCTGTTCCTGATGTGGCCTCCTCTACATTGGGGAAACCAAGCAGAGGCTTGGGGACCGCTTTGCGGAACACCTACGCTGGGTTCGCAACAAACAGCTGCAACTCCCAGTCGCGAACCATTTCAACTCCCCCTCCCATTCCTCAGACGACATGTCCATCCTGGGCCTCCTGCAGTGCCACAACGATGCCACCTGAAGGTCGCAGGAACAGCACCTCATATTTTGCTTGGGAACCCTGCAGCCCAATGGTATCAATGTGGACTTCACAAGCTTCAAAATCTCCCTTCCCCTGACCACATCCCAAAACCAGCCCAGCTTGTCCCTGCCTCCCTAACCTGTCCTTCCTCCCACCTATCCCCTCCTCCCACCTCAAGCCCCACCCCCATCTCCTACCTACCAGCCTCATCCCACCCCCTTGATCTGTCCGTCCTCCCTGGACTGACCTATCCCCCTCAACTCCACACCTACACTCACCTTTACTGGATCCACCCCCGCCTCTTTGACCCATCTGTCTCCTCTCCACCTGTCTTCTCTTTCATCCATCTTCTATCCGCCTCCCCATCTCTCCCGATTTATTTCAGAATCCCCTTCCCCTCCCCCATTTCTGAAGAAGGGTCTAGACCCGACACGTCAGCTTTCCTGCCCCTCTGATGCTGCTTGGCCTGCTGTGTTCATCCAGATCTACATCTTGTTATCTCAACAAAGTAACAGGCTTCTTTTATCAAAGACAAATTGTACTGCATAGCCAAATGCACTGAACAAAATAACAAAATTTTTTTGCATTAATTGCAAGCACTATGTTACCTTCCAACACTTAACAACTAGCTAAGTATATAAAGGACAACAACTTTAGCTCTACTTAAAGTACAATTTATTATAGTTAGACATCTGCATTTAAAATGAGATAAAATAGAATAATACTGTGTTATTGTATTGATTTTGGATGTTCATAACATATTAGACACTATTTTAATATTGAATGGTGAACTCCGTATTTAATCTTCATTCATGATAGAAGAAACCTGTTAATTAAAAGCTTATGGTCTTGATTCTAGCAGACACCAAGGAATTGATACCTGCAGCCTAATGGCCGAAGTGTGTGGACCGAAGAAATTAAGAATGGCGGACAGGACCTGATTCTAGGATACTTGGTGCCTTTCAGCCCATGAATGGCTTCTGCTCCGCAGGTGTTGTTGACACACAGATGTCAACAGAATGTGAGCTATTTCTTTCTGATTTAGGGGCTGATGAGATGATTATTTTCAAGTAATATTTGTTTATTTTGACAGATGTATAAGTACTCAAAGATTTTTTGATCTTGTTATGGGTCTTGTGCGTTTTCTTTATAGTGGATACTGCATGAGTGGGCAGGGATGGTGATTGGTTGTGGGGTTGAGAGTTAGGAAGCCTCACACTCATCTCTAGAATGGAGTCGAAATCTCAGTAAATAAAGGCGAGGTTTTAAATGGGCCACCTCAGTACTGGCCTGCCTCTTTCATTACCTCAGATGGGCTGGCTAACTCCAGCTTGACCCATACTCCTCTGCAGAAAGTAGTACCAGTGGGCACTGCTAGTCAGGAGGTGAAATCGTGCCATTGGGAAAGCTCCCAAATCCTAACTCCAAGATGTAAATCCGTCCCCAAATGCTGGTCATTTCATAATGGAAAAAGTACAGATAGTGTAGTGACTGAAAAAGTGCTTTCTTTTCTGGTAAAATCCCAAATCATTAGATACAAAGAAACTTAACTTCAGTAGATGCAGTCAAACAGCAATTGCAATATTTCATCTGCAAATATCAAAGCATATATTAATTTTGGTTTTCTCACATATTTTGATACAATTTCTCCTTTCTGTTGGTACAAGCATATTTATTAGATTATTCAAAAGTAAAGTTGTAGGAAAATGTTTTAATTTAAAATTATTTGTTCTTTTTTTTGAAATTGCTACAAACAGCAATAAGAAATAATATGATGCCTTTGCCAAACTCATACATTTATATATTTGAGAAATGACTGCTTTTTTAAGTAAGTAAATGGTTGGTTTAGAAGTAATCCCCCAAGAAAATCTATTTACTCAAAGCATTTAATTTTCTTGTCAAAATATTTTATAAGCCTTGTAATTTAGTTTATGAATTTAATGTGCTAACAATTATAATATCTTTCATTATCAGTATCAAAATACAAGGCAATTAGATTTTTAGAAATACACAGAATTTACAACACAAAAGCAGGGCTAAGATAGTGTCCATTAGTGTTTACCCTCCACATGATCAAAAAAAGTCATATCCACTGACCCTATTCATGTATCTCTATGTATCTCATCAAATTGCATTAATGGACATGGTAAGCCGTTGAATCAGGAACTTTGAAAGTAATTCCATAACTTTATAACTTTCTCCACACAGTTTATTCTTGCTCACTCTTCTATATTTATTGCTGTTAATCCTGTATCCATGACCTGTTGTTCTAGAAATCTCTGAGATTACAAACATTCTTCTGTATACCATCCTTCCATCATCTTAAACATTGACAATTACATCTCCTAGTAGTCCTTGTAGTTCTAATTTTTAAAATTATTTCTTTGCATTTGCAAAGCTGCAGAGCAGGGAATGTTACTGTGAATCTTTGCTGTATTCCCTCTAAAGTGTCACTATTGTTTCTGCTGTGTGGACAGTATCAAGTTGAATGCTGAAATATTCCAATTGTTTGGCTCAGTATCAACTGTTCCTTTGTCAATGTGCGCATGTTGTGTGCCTGCTCATACAGAACAGCAAGCTTTTGAGACCAGAATATATCAGAAGTAATGAAGCAACCAATTTTCATTGAGCCAAGGAGAGTAAAAATCCTTCTTGGGCAATGGCACAAAACAGTTGTATCAGATCAGCACCCCCTGCGCCCCTCTGATCCTATGCAGCAGCAATGGAGCTGAAGATCAGGCACAACATCTAACAGGCAGCCAATTCAGTACTGTGTTTTGCACCACTGCCTGAGATGAATTTCTATCCCAAGGTCTCAAGAAGATATGGTAACAGCATGATACTTTATGTGATAAGTGGCAAAACAGGCTTCTAAAAACCTTATACATTTCTTTCTTCAACATTTTCTTTCTGCAGTTTTTTTTGTATCTTATGTAACTGTAAATACAAATTAGACAGAAGAAAACCCACATATTCTGCATAATACATGCAGATAACCATATTTTAAATTTGAATTTACTTACTCTTCAGAATACAAGTCACAAATCAATTGTAACAGAAAGTAACAGATGAAATGTCACAACTGAAAGCACCCTCACTTGAAGGGTTACCTGAATTTACATCGACAATGTTCAACAATTTTAGATGGTTTGCATCATACAGATACAAGTGAAATATTAAGCTAACAAAACTTCGACAGAATTTTATTGTCCCTTTGAAATCTGTGTTTAAATATGGTTCTTTACGAACAGTTTTGCAGCTTGATTGGGTTTTTAGTACTGTTAGAAAATGACGCATGGACTACTCTGGCATCAAAAGTATAGAATGGAGCAGATGCCCAACTTTTCAGCTGATCTCACCCTTGGACATTCATGCCTCATTCATGTGCCCCACCATTCTTACCTGCTCCTTTCTAAGAAATGGTAATTGGAAGCCTCTAAGAAAATGGTAACATTTAAATGCATTACTTTCAAAAATAAACAAAAAATTGAGAGAACTCAAAATGTTAATCCTGCCTCAAGTCATGCAAGTTTAAAAGCAGCAAACTTCTTCAGGAATCTTTTAAGCAAAAAAAAAAATTGCCAAAAAATGTCTTTCATGTTAATTCACAAACTTGCTTTGCCAAAGGATGTACAGAATGGGGCCATCTCAGTACAGACAATTGGCAGTGTTCAATTCACAACACTTTTCTGAAAGCAGACATTAGAATGAACAGAGCTGCTTCAGGTGCATAGTAACTGATTACTGCTGCACCAGTAGCAGTTCAGATTGGTAATGTGATACAAGATTCACCTGAATGGTTATAAAAAATGGTATCCGAAAGTCCTTCACTAACTCATCGCAGAATTTCTTCTCAGCCCATGGTCATCATATGTAAAAGCTTCTTGCTTTCTTGGTTTCATTGAAAAAAAATGTTATGTTATATCAAGTGAGGACAGTGACACAAACGTCATTGGTGTTGAAGTGAGAAATGAAGAACAGTCCTTAATCTAGACCAGTGATAAAGGGATTATATAACACTGCATCCATCAGTGGCCCAGGATTGTTTCGAGACTCCAGGTCAAAATTGGATGTGGACGAGAAGGGGTTATGGGTAGGGTGGAAGTCTGAGACAAAGGGAGGGATGTATAGCTTTCAATGGCCATTACCCTGCCCACTGTTGGGTTCCTCATAAGATACATTGTGGGTATCAGCCATTCCATGGGCACAGGAAAGTTGTGCAGCTCCCATCTCCAGAAACCATTAATAATTTGCAGTGGGCTCAGGGATAATGGATGTCAATTGGCTCATTAATGAACTTAATTGGCATCTTGCTGCCAATGGCAGGAACTTCACATCAGCTCCTACTGCCATCCCACTTAATCAGGAGGAAGGGTCACTGGACCCGAAATGTTAACTCTGATTTCTCTTCACAGATACTGCCAGACCTGCTGAGCTTTTTGCGCAACTTCTGTTTTCGTTTCCATTTAATCAGGTGTGGGTTTGCCATAACTGCGAGACTGACATCAGGCCTCACCTACGATTAAGTGCGCCTGCTTGCCACATTTCTCACTGTGACAGTCTGAGCTAATGGAAGCATGAAGTTGCACAATAAGTAAACCATGGAAGGTCATTGAAGTGCATAGCAGTTTTGGGGAAGGAAGGAATTGAGGGACTGGCTGAAAAGATAAACTGTTGAGACTGATGCTCAAAGCTGCAGGGTAACTGTTCACTGTTGCTCGCAAAACAGCTGCAACAGGTCCAATGTTCACTTCTATAAATGGATAGGATTCAAATATCCCTCTTTGTGTTGTGTTGCTTTCAGCTATGTTAGGCTACATTGGTGAGTCTTGCTATTAGCTTATCTTTTTTCCATGCGTATCTGAATCTTGGTGCAGCCCCAGTTTGAGATTTTCTTTGAATAGAGCAGATAAAATGCACTGCAGTTAAAAAGTAAAATAGGATTTATTAACATTTTATGGATTGAAATTCACATTTGTGCTGATGTGGCTTTAAAGTAAATCAACTTTAGAACAAAACAAATTGAGTGCTGTTATACAAATCCATCCCTAGTTCATGCAGTGACTGCAAAAGTACAAAGTCAATGTTTGGACATCTTAGATTTTGTAAACAGTTAATGTAAGAATTAATGAAGGTGTTCCATTAAAAATTATGGTTTCTGTAAACATAGTATTTACATAGAGAGCAACAGGTATCTGGAAATGAGATACAAGTTCTAGCTTAATTAAAAGGTTTAGATGATAAAATTGAGGAGACTGCACAAACTATTTTTGAGCTCTGGCAGAACCTTGAGATTAGTTTATAATAATGTACATTTTGGTATTTTTCATTTTTCAAATATATTTTAGCTTGTAGACCATTTATAGAGTTTAAGTGTAATCTTTACTGCTACCATGTCCTTGATGCACAAGACTGTTTATTGTGACATTGACAAAAGAGTGTTCATGATATAACAGCTCTCTTGAAATGCATTTTTGAACAGATCACATGCTACAGGCTGTTAACAACTAACATTTGTTACATTTATTTTCGTCACCTTCCAAGTGAATGAAAATTTTAATACCCTTATAAATAAAAATGTTATTACATCTTTCAGAGACTGGAGAGGGATGGCTTACAAAAGTTAAACTCCTCAAACACCTTTCCCTCCCTTACTCAACCTCACCTTATACATGAAGGACAAGAAGTCTGTTGATGAGAAAATCACATTTAAAATGTTTATGTCAGATATCATCCAAATGTCTCCCCCAGCTGTTTCAGGCATAGCCCATATAGTACCCAATGCTCAGAATAGTGCTCAGGCTGGCATCCATTGCTTGTGTCAGAAGCCTCTAAACTCTGCACGATACCCCTCATCAAGATGGGGTGAAGCTCCTCCTGCTTATTTTTTTTAATCTAACCTATATTCTAAGCAAGCTGTTCAGAGGTGTTATCTGGAACAGGTGAGACATGAACCCAGCCCTCCTGGTCCAGGTGTAGGATCACTACCACTGTGCCACGAGGGCTCTCTCCTACTTCTAATTTTTGCCCTCAGTGCTTTTTGTTTTTTCTTAATTTAACCTATTTTCTAATCAATCTGTTCACAGATGTTATTACACACCTCCAGAGTGGGTGGGGCTTGAACCTGAGCCTCCTGGTCCACAGGTAGGAACATTACCACTACACCACAAGAGGAGCCTCTCCTGCTCCTCATTATTACAAACATGCATTAAGAAGCAGGTGTAGACCATTTGTCTTCTCAATCCGTTATTTAGTAAAGATCATGGTCGATCTGATTGGGACTGCAACTCTACATTTCCGCCTAACCCATGATACCTATTGATTCTCTTGTTAGCCAAGAATCTACAACCGCCTGTTAAATATCCAATAATCCTGTCTCCACCACTGTCTAGGGAAGAGACTTCCAAAGACTCTCAACCTAATGACAGAAAACAAGTTCTCCAGATTTCCATTTTAAATCAGAGATCCCTTATTTTTAAACTGTGTCTCCTAGTTCTAGTCTCACCCAGAAGGGGAAACATCCTTTCAGCACCTACTCCATCAACTGTCCTCAGGATTTTATATGTTTCATTAAGAGCGCTTCTTTTTGTTTTAAATTCCAGTGGATATAGATGTGGCCTGTCCAACCTTTCCTTCTAAAATTACCACTACACCCAGTTATCAGTTAAGTCAGCCCTCTCTGAACTGCTTCTAATATAGTTACGTTCCTTCTGAAATAAGACTCAAATTGTACACTGTACTCCAGCTATTACTAACCAATATCCTATATAACAGTAGCAAAATATTGCTTTTATATTTCATTCCCCTTGCAATTAACAACAGCATTCCATTTAGCTTGTTAATCATTTGCTGTACATGCATACTAATGTTTTGTGATTCAAGTATCAGGACAACCAAGTCTCTCTGCTCTTCAGAGGTCTGCAACTTCTCATAATTTAAATGATAATTTAAAGAAAATCAAGTTAAAGAATCAATTGACAGTGACAAGACACTTTCTGACAGCCCTGCCAATACATCAAGCATCTTGGGGAGCATCCTCAATGTTCTCCTGCATGCTGTCACATATCAAGGTCCTTATCAGAACCTCTGGAGCAGGAATCATCTGCAAGCTCCTGCACTTCTGAGGTGGCGCAAAGACTTTCCCTTTCCCCTAGCTCTGCTGCAGTCTATTGTTTCTGGTGACTCACTACATACAGATGTCAAACTCTATTTGTGTTTCGGGTATGAACAATATCTGAGCTTATAGCTGTGAATGTCAGGTGAAAGTCTTCATCATAAGTCATATGCTGTCACCTGTTGTGTATTTTGGATGTTCTGTGGCTGGCCAGGCAGCAGTTCCTGAATGTCTGAAAGCAGGAAATCAGGAGGTGATGTTGAAATCAACAGTGTATGGTCACATAATCGGCAGCTTGTTTATCATCCCAGATAGCAGGATTAGGGTGTGCTTGGATTTGAAGAGAGGCATAAGGTAGGATCACTATCCTCAATGTTCTCAGCAAGGTGAATGCCATGGCCCCAGTGTTCTGGCACCATGACATAGAGAACTAATTCCTCCTTAGATTAATTCAAGATGGCAGCAGCAGGGTAGGAAGTGTTAGGGCTCCTGAGACTGTTAGGGCTTCTGAGCCAGCACACTCCCACTCACCTGGCTGGCCACATTCTTCTTTGTTCTTTTGTTTTTGTTTCTTCATGTCTCTTTCATATTAAAGTTCACCTTTTGTTCTTATCGGCAGCTATAGCGGAGGAAGGCAGTTGCGGGGGCCTGCTGCGGTGGTGGTAACCTGGTAGATTGGATGTCCATTCCCTGTGGCCATGGTGACCATGACTTGAGTGAAGGCTTTATTGTCGGTGACTCGGTGCGTCTGGTCTGTTCCTCCTGGCGGCAGTGTGTCGGTTTCAGCAGTGGTGGCACGATGGTTCCAGTTCGCTCTTTGTGGCTGTGGTAGCATGTTGTAGCTTCAGTGGTGATGGCTTGAGCAACAGCTTCAGTGTCAGCAATTTGGTGGGTCCGGTCTGTTCCTCCTTGCTATGTCGGCAATGTGGCAGCTTTGGTATTGATTTCAGTGGTGGCAGTGTGGTGGGTCTGGTCCAGAAATCCACACTTTGGTGGGGTGAGGGATGGCCTCGGCGATGGCATCCTGTAGCCACTTCAGAAACCCGAAGCCATGGAGGGAACAAAAGATACACTCTGTTTTATCTTTGTTTCAATTATTCTTTCTCATAATTTTTGTAATTAAAATGGAACCGGATTATGGTGACTTACACACTTTTCACTGTATTTTCATAAATACAAGTGACAATAAATGACTACTCTATTCTATACTGGACATTTGGGCCCATCTGTTCTACATTGTTTCCTTCCTACATGTGCCACCTTGACTTGCAAAAGAGAGGGTATAATGTCAATGATTGTTTTTGAATGTTGTGCCTGCCATAGCTGAATAGCTGGAGATATGTGGAAACAACAGGGACTGAAAGAGATGCTCATAGCATTAAATAGTTTATGAGGGTTATATCTGGACGTTAGGCCTGAGTCCTAAGTTGCTAGCGGATGAGTGATGGCGCTGTGGGACCTTAAGCAGTTTGTGAAGCTGGTGCTGTGGTGAGTAGGACATCCAATGGTCCAAACACTCTTGTTCTCTCCTTCTGAGAACAAAAGAGAGCTCATCAAAGACGGAGAAGCAGTCAGTAGGCCCTAGGGGGAACAATGAGTTCCTCAAACAAAATTTTGTCTTTGACCAGGATATCATAAGTTTTATCCCTCAGTAGACGACTAGGGGTTTACTATTGGCACTGCCCTCGCCCAGAATGAAATTGAAAAATCCATTAATTAGAGGAAAAACAACAGGTGGAATCCTTGCAGCATCCTAAAATACAATGAGTTTAATACTCCTGGTGCGACTGCACAACCTCATATCCCTTACCTAGGCCCTCACCCAGGAAGAGGAACACACGGTAGGGACCTCAGGGGCATTTTAATCATAACCATCTTCAAGAAAGGAGTCTGGTATGTTTGCATTAATCACAGGGGACTCTACCTGGTTTGTGCCATTGGGAACATCATGCCAAGGATCTCCTGCAACCATATCTAGATCTAAAAGAGTTGAAATGTGGATTGTAATCACAGAGGAACTAAAGATGTAATCTTAATTGTACGGTAATTCAGTAAAAATGCAGGGGATGGCAGCAACCACTATACATGATATTTTTCAATCTCACAGAAGCCTTTGACTCACGAATTGCAAGAGTTTATGGAAAGTAACTCCTAGCCTCCGCAGACTTGGTGAAGTGTCCACTTGGCCTGACATAGTGGCTTGGCAAATGGAGGCCTTCCGGTCCAGCATGGTTGTCGCTCGGCCTGACGTGGTGATCTCCCAGTGGCCCAGCATGGTTGTCTCTTAGCCCGGCGTGGCCTCAGCGTGGATTTCGGTCTCAAGGTGATTCCAGAGCGATCTCCCAGCTTCGCGAACCCTGAGGTGAAACCTGGCGTGGTCTGCAGTCAAGGCCCAGTGCAGACGGGAGGCTAGGTGCCAGCATGGACTGGGCTGGAAGACCTTTGTACTGAACATTTTTTTCCTCCATTTTGTAAGTTATTTCTAAAATCTGCAATGCTGGACTTTTTAATTGTGCTATTTTTTTTTTTTAAGAACTGTAACTGAAGAAGCTGTAGCTGGGGACCTCATACCTAAGATGGTGTCATAACTGGCGACTTATACACATTTCACCATAATTGTTTGAGTACATGTGACAATAAAGCTAATTCTAATTCATATTTAGCTACCCAGAGAAACTTGTTACCATTCTTTGCCTAATAATGATAAACTCAAAGCCTGATCCTAAGCTGTGGAGCCACCATGACAGACGCTGCATCAGTAACAACTGGGGTCAATTAAAATAGTATTATCTCATTAACTCTCTTCCCCATTTTTATTGGTGTAATATTCCACCTCACTTCCAGCAAGATCTCATGGGAGTAGAGTTAATCTACAGCGCAAATGGGAAATTATTTAACTTTCATCATTCTCCTCTCCAAAGTTAAGACCGCTTCAACCTCAGACATTGACCTTCAGCAGGCAGACAATGTTATAGTATATGCTTGCTCAGAATCCGAGCTCCAGGTCCTTCACTGAAGCACTCGAGGTTGGGGAACACTTCAGATGCTCGAAAGCTAAGATCTTCCAACCTGCTCCTGCAGCAAATCATTAGTTACTCTGATTAAGATCCACAAAAATGCCTTCTAATCTTGGTTGAGCCCTCTCAATTAAAGCTGACAAAGATGTCAAAATCTATACCTCATTAAATGTGCCAGCTTTGTCTATGGCTAACTGAGAATAAAGGATAGCTGAATACCAGAACCTCAAAAAGAGGACTAAGGCCATATTTACCAGGAAACAGTAACTGCAGTGCTCTTAAATACAATGGAGACTTGGGCAATTCAGCAGGCACCTCAAGCTGTTGGTTAAGTACGGCTAATGCTGGTTCTGCAAAATCTTGCAAATTTGTTTGCAGGAGTTACAGGATAAATGGTCTAATGCCAGTGCTTTTTTCCCAGCATTGAAGTGCTTATCTCCCAAAATCATTCTTGTTGGGTAGATCATATTGTCTGTATATCTGCCACCTGGCTCCCAAGCAACTGCTCTAATGCAAACATGATCATGGCAAACTCTCAGGAGAACAGAGGACAGTTTTAAGAATGTTCTCAAAGCATTCTTCATGATATAAACTATTCCAATTCATGAGAGTCCTTGGACCACGACCAAAATAGAGAAGGAATGCTTGGGAAAGTACTAAGTACCTTGAGAACCCGGAGGAAAGCATGCAAAGGCCAGGTCCAGGTAGATGAAGAAACACAGTTCCCCACAAGCAATTCGTCTATTTGATCCTTCAAACATTACCAGCTTCACGTGTGAAGTTTGCACATCTTACTCTGGACTTGTTAGCCATCTTACAGTGAATAGAAGCAACGTGGAATTAAGTCATTTTTGATTCTGAGGGATAGCCGATAGATGCAGATAGATCAGAAAAGTTGTGTGATGTGCCAAATGATAATGAGCACAAAGTCATGAGATGACTTGTCGCAATAGGGTATGGTTAGTAAGTTTGCAGATGACACCGAGATTGGTGGTATAGTGGACAGTGATGAAGGTATTCTGGGAATGCAGCAAGATCGTGATCGACTGGGCCAGGAATGGCAGATGGAGTTTAACTTAGATAAAGGCAAGGTGTTGCATTTGGTGGATCAAACCATGGCGGACTGACACAGTCGATGGTGTTATTCAACAAAGAGATCTAGGGGTACAGGTTTGTAGCTCCTTGAAAATGGAGTCACAGGTAGACAGAGTGGTGAAGAAGGCTTAGGCATGCTTGCTTTCATTGGTCAGAGCATTGTGTATAGGAGCTGTATAAAACATTTGAGAGGTTACATTTGGAGTATTTCATGCACTTCTGGTTGCCTTACTATAGAAAGGATATAATTAAACTAGAAAGAGTGCAAAAATATTTACTAGGACACGACCTGGACTGGAAGGTTTGAGTTATAAGGAGAGGTTGGATAGGCTGGGACTTTTTGCCCTGGCGTGTAGGAAACTGAGGGGTGACCTTGTAGAGGTCTATAAAACTATGAGAGGCATAGATAAGGTAGATACCATGGTAGGGGAGTCTAAAACTAGAGGGCATGGGTTTAAGGTGTTGGGGGAGAGATACAAAAGGGTCCAGAGGGGCAACTTCTTCACACAGAAGGTGGTGAGTATCTGGAACAGGCTGCCAGAGGTAGTGGGGGGAGCAAGTACAATTTCGTCATTTAAGAAACATTTATACAGGTACATAGATAGGATAGGTATGGAAGGATGTGAGCCAAACAAAGGTGAATGATGAGTTTGGTTGGCTCGCCGAGCTGGTTTCTTGTTCCGCTGTTGCGGAACAAGAAACCAGCTCAGCGAGCCAACCAACCTCAACACCCACAACCTGAGCTACAGATCTATCCAAAACCTTAAAGGTAAATGAGACAAGCTTAATTGTGAAAACTAGGTGGCATGGACAGGTTGGGCTGTAGGGTCTGTTTCCGTGCTGTAGGCCTCTATGACTCTATAATAATGCTAGATCCACTTCAGAAACTGATCACCTCAGCAACTTGCTCCCAAGGATCCTGGCTACTTGTGGAGCAATGGTGTTTTTCCTCCAGACCAATGTTATGACTAAGGGATCCAATGTCAGATTTTGAAACTATGAGTGCCATGTCTATCCTGGTGTTCCATTTTCCTTCTTCAAATTGCTACAACAGTAGGCACAAGAAACTGCCAGTGGTTCAATGCTCTCTTTGTTTAAGAGGGGAAACTGCCATTAAGAATAGCTGGCTGGCTGCACCATGTGCTATAACCTATTGCAGAGCAGCACTTTGTTGAGCACCCAAAACAGACAAGAGCATGGGCTACACTCAGGCCACTGTTACAACTAGGTAAATGAGAAGGCAGAACCAAATTTGAATGCTGTGTACCTCTATAACATTACAGGCCGATCGGTTGCAAAATGTGAACCAGCACAGAACTAATTTGTAACCCTATGAATGTTTTTTTTTGTCTCCAAGATCATGGCCATTCCAAAATGCCTTTTCTACTAGTTTTCAGCTTGCTGTCAGATCCAACCTCTCCCATAACCTACATATTCTAACCCTACACTTGTCTTTTCTCCCACCGACTTCCCTGCAACTCATATCTTCCATGGTTCTGACTTCTTTCTTTATTTATCGCCTCGTGTTCAAATAGTCAACCAATTCTTCCTGGTACCACGATAACTGCAAGAAAACAGCCAGATATTGACAGGGATATGTTATGTTAGCAGGACAGTGGTACATTTTAGCTCCTTGTCAAGCTTCAGATGTTCTGGAAAAGACCACAGGGACAGCAGCAGGAAAGGAAGCTGCTACTCTGCTAGAAGGGACAATCTGACTGGTACCTGGCAGGGGAATCTAGAGAAAATATTGTCTTTCCAAAAGTTATGAATTACATTCTTTATGACTGCAACTTTTGTAGATTGTTCCTTCTTAATATATTTACAGCAGTTGACATGGTTAATTAAACCATCCAGTTATAATTTAATTGCATCTGTTATCCAGTTCTGTCGACAATAGAATGTAACAGTTATGGGTTAGCCTACGTAAATTCCCATGTGCAATCTACTCATCATAGCTTAGTTAAAGCTAATCAGCTCAGTTTTTTAATGCTTTCAATGAAGTTGTCTCTCCCATAGGGATTAAATTTAGTGGTGCTCTTTGAAAATGCAACATGTGCTCTGAATAAGGGAAACTCACAGATGTACTATACTTAGATTTACAGGTATCACATCAAAGGTTACTGTGGAAAATGAAACCTTATGGCATAGAAGGAAACATATGGGCATGGATAGAAGATTGATTAGCTGACAGAAAACATAGAAAACAGGTCTTTTTCTGGTTGGCAAGGTGTAATGAGTGGTGCGCCACAGGGATCAATCCTGGGGCCTTAACTTTTCATATAAATAACTTGGATGAAGGGACTGTTAATTTTGTTATTTTTACTGATTACAAAAAAGTAGATTTGTAAATTAAAAGAATAAAATTAAAAAATAAAAGAAATGTAAATTTTGTAGAGGACTTCAGCAGACTATAAATGGATATAGATATGTTTTGAAAGTGGGCAAAGGTCTGGCAAATGGAATATAATGTGGGAAAGTGTGAAATTGTTCATTTTGGGAAGAATGAAACAAAAGGATATATTATCCATATGTGAAAGATTGCAGCATTTTGAGAGACAGAGGATCTGGGTGTGATTGTGCATGAATCGCAAAACATCAGTATCAGATCAAATATAATCTTATTGAATAGTAGAACAGGCTGAAAAGGCCAGGTTGCCTACTGCTGCTCTTAAGTTGTGTTTTGTATGTCCTACTTGAAACTATTCCACACTCATCCAATCCTAACACTAATTTGTTTTGATCCTAGCTGGTGATGCGACTGGACAAGTCAGATCCCAGAATGAAATTTGGCTTGATAGATCATGCTTTGTTCTTTATAATTTAATATGATGATCTTTCACTGAAATTTAAGCACACATGGCTGCAGATTTGATGTTAATAATAAAACAGAAGTTAATTGTACAAAGTAGATAAAAGTAAACAAAACCCAGTTATTTAAATATAAAACAATTTAAATGATTTCAAATCACACAGTGAATCAAAATCCCCCTCTATCCCCAACGTATTACGTTACAGTTAACTAAATTCCAGAGAATATTTCCTGGTCTATCTAATCTGTAGGTTTGACTTAACTGATCCCTCTCCATTCCAGTTCTGAGCCCTGAGGCTTTTGCCCCCAAATGCTGTCACAACTGAAAGTTTAGATTTACACTGTCTTGTAATAATCTGAAGATCTTTAAACTATAGTTTCACAAAATATACCTTTTCACTGGAGTAACTTAATCCTTAAATACTCTGAACAATTTTCTTTTCTTGGGGAATGTATACTCGTTTTTGACTTCAGTCAGGCCTCATTCCAAATGAACCCATAAACTTTTCAAATAAACTCTTTAAAAAATTGCTCATCTTAGGTCCTGCTACAGCTGTTGGTTTCATGTTTTTTTTTCTTTCCTGTTGTAAACCCCCATAATAAAAACAAACTTTCGTCAAAAGTCTAGGAGTCCTTGCAGTCATCTACTTGCTGACACATACTGGTTTAAAATCATGGCTCTGGAAAGACTGATCTAATTAATTTTTATACCCCTTCACAATGACAAACTAACACCCACATGCCACTAGTTTGAAAACTATATATGTGTATATACACACACACATATGTATAAATAATTATAAATAAATCACACACGTTTTATCACAAACTCCTTTGGCTTTGCATATACACTTTCCTCCACCAGCATGACAGAGAAAGCATTATGCTATAAGCAGGAACTACATTTCTGCTTATCAATACGCTACACACATTTCTCCTCAACTATCAACACAATCATAAAATCTAAGCAACACTGCAAAATGACCAAAATGCATGACTTTAAAAGGTGGAACGGATTAGGACTGTGAGCCCTCATCTAATTATTCATTTCTCTAACTAATTAATATTAGTAGAAAGGCACAGTGATATGTATTTCAAATGTACTTCCGACTACGGTGATGCATTCTGATAAAATAACAGGTAAACTGTTTCATGCTATCACTTTGCCAAATGATGCTAGTCATTGTTAGGTCACATGACTCAAACAGGAAATCAAAATTTTCAGATTGCTAAAAAAGGGACACAAAACAATTTTATTACTACATAGTGCGATAAATTTATATGAACATTTTGAAATAAGAAATTTTGAAGATGTTAATAACTAAATGTATGTTCTTAAAATGATTGAACACTGAAATTCAATACCAATATTTCTGTCTTTGTGCCCATTTTTCATTACAAGTCTCTTGAAGATAAACCGAAGGATCAATTTTGTATTAAAAACATCTTTGTGTGAGTAAGAAGTGCTTTGCCAATATGGCACAATACAGTAACTGACTGAACTTTCAGGTTTTCTTGTCCTGCAAACAATTTTCAGGCACACGCTCAATAAATAAATTTGGTCTCTGCAATCCCAATCAGGTCTGCAAAATCCCTTCTGTAGCAGGCCTATGATAAATGGACTTATTTTCCCAAATCAAACACTTGAATTTAAATTTAGATGAGTTAATGCAAAGGTCAACATTGTAATCAGTTCTTTTGATCTTTATAGAATTTCTAGAGTAATACATAATAAATCTGAAACAAGGCAATTGTGCTGCTCTGTATGTGTGGCTGGTAATAAAAATCTTAACGATTAGAACCTTTATGTACTTAGAGAGCGTTTTATAGTAATAGCTACTGTGAGGGCTGTGATGTACAGAAATGACGACAACAGATTTAACATTGGGGCACGCAACCAATAAACAAGCATTCCCCTTTTACAGAGCCTTATCTGACCTGAATTATAATTAACACCAGAAAATGTATACATCATTTGTTCAAAGCTATCTTTATAAACAAAACAAGATGGACTTCATCTAAACAAATGACATTCATTAACACATAAGACACATTATAAAGCCTCTCTCCACACCATCACCCTCCCAAAATCCCACAAAACATGCTACTTCAATAGAGAATTTCAGAGCTGGACAATGATGAAAAGTCCATATGTTACAGTATTCCCATAAATTATGTTAGAACATAAGACTGGACCACGAAGGGGCTCCAAAAATAGGCTGGAAACTGTTCTGGCTGCCTGGAAACAAAGTGCCTAAATTTCAGCATGAGAAAACAGTATTCCTGATATACATTTTTCAATGGCTGCAGTAGTTTTGAGTTGAAGCTATACAGATGATCGATGATATCTAAAACTTTTAATTTATCAAATGCTATTCCATCCAGAATACTTTGCCAAAGTGTGCCTGCATTTGCTAATAAAAGTAGTTCCAGGGGATTGTAAGATTTATATTAAAATAAGGAGGAGCTCACTCAAAAAATAGTGTACCAGCAGTTCTGGCCAATGGCCAGACAGAAGCCATTTACAAAACTAATTTGGCAGGCTCAATCATAAACATTTACCTTGGAGACCTCAGGTGTTCAAATTCATGGTATTTTAAAGCAAATATTCCTCATAGCATTTCTTGCTTGGTGAAAATTCTAAAGCTAATACTTCAATTTGTTAGAAGAAAAATACTCATATTTATGTAATACCTTGTGTGAATTCAAACTGCATTAAATATTTTACAATCTCCAACAATTTAAAAGTAAAATCACTGCTATAATGCAGGGACGTGGTTTAGTATCTCACCTAAAAGATTGTATATCCAGCAGTGCATCACTTCTTCAATACCAAGATGAAGTGTCAACTTAGGTGAAGTGTTCAAGACTCTGCGGTGGAATGTGAACCCACAACCATAAGAAAAAGAAAAAAGTATAGAAAATGCCAAAGAAAAACACAGACCTTAGCAAATGAAAAAAAAACTACAAAGAATAACAAGAGGTGATAAATGGATAACATGAATATTGAAAATGGAGCATGGAAAAATATTTGGAAGGGATATTAATAGCAACACAAAAAGATTTTTGCTTTTGCACTTAAAATATATTAAGAAACGCAGTGGTTCCTCTTCACTAATCCTTGGGGAAACATAGCATATACCTTCTTCCAGTTTACAAAATAACTATTCAGCATTTGCTAAGTGTTTCCTGTTGCTTGGTATCTAAAATGTTACCAAAAATAACAATAATTAAGAACATAGTATTACAAAGCACAAAAATGTTAGAAATCCCTAATGTTGCTTGTGCATCTGGGTTCCTTTAAATAAACACACACAGGACTGGTAAATTATAAGTGGGTTCAACTTATTTGAAGACTTCAACTGATACATAAATATATATTACAGGATGGTACATTCTGAATCATAGGAGCAGGAAGGCTGACGTTTCGGGCCTGGACCCTTCTTCAGAAATGGGGGAGGGAAAGTGGGTTCTGAAATAAATAGAGAGAGGGGGAGGCGGATAGTAGATGGATAGAGGAGAAGATAGGTGGAGAGGAGACAGACAGGTCAAAGAGCTGGGGATGGAGCCAGTAAAGGTGAGTGTAGGTGGGGAGGTAGGGAGG
>NC_063340.1:55404065-55427005 GCF_021869965.1 Rhincodon typus
GAGAGGGGAGATTTTGAAACTTGTGAAATCCACATTGATACCATTGGGCTGCAGGGTTCCCAAGCGGAATATGAGTTGCTGTTCCTGCAACCTTCGGGTGGCATCGTTGTGGCACTGCAGGAGGCCCAGGATGGACATGTCGTCTGAGGAATGGGAGAAGGAGTTGAAATGGTTTGCAACTGGGAGGTGCAGTTGTTTAGTGCGAACCGAGCGTAGGCGTTCTGCAAAGCGGTCACCAAGCCTCCGCTTAGTTTCCCCGATGTAGAGGAGGCCACAACGGGAACAGCGGATGCAGTATACCACATTAGCAGATGTGCAGGTGAACATCTGCTTGATGTGGAAAGTCTTCTTGGGGCCTGGGATGGGGGTGAGGGGGGAGGTGTAGGGGCAGGTGTAGCACTTCCTGCGGTTTCAGGGAAAAGTGCGGGGTGTGGTGGGGCTGGAAAGAGAGTGTGGACCGGACAAGCGAGTCATGGAGAGAGTGGTCCCTCTGGAAAGCAGATAAGGGTGGGGAGGGAAAAATGTCTTTGGTGGTGGGGTCGGATTGCAGATGACGGAAGTGTCGGAGGATGATGCATTGGATCCGGAGGTTGGTGGGGTGGTACATGAGGACGAGGGGGACTCTTTTTTGATTGTTATTGCGGGGAGGAGGTGTGAGGGATGAGTTGCGGGAAATGCGGGAGACACGGTCGAGGGCATTCTTGACCACTGAGGGGGGGACATTGCGGTCCTTGAAAAACGAGGACATCCGAGATGTACGGGAGTGGAATGCATCATCCTGGGAGCAGATGCAGTGGAGGCAAAGGAATTGGGAATAGGGGATGGCATTTTTGCAGGAAGGTGGGTGGGAGGAAGTGTATTCTAGGTAGCTGTGGGAGTCGGTGGGATTGAAATGGATATCGGTTTCCAGGTGGTTGCCAGAGATGGAGACAGAGAGATCCAGGAAGGAGAGAGAGGTATTAGAGATGGTCCAGGTGAACTTAAGGTTGGGGTGGAAGGTGTTGGTGAAGTGGGTGAACTGTTTGAGCTCCTCGTGGGAGCACGAGGCGGCGCCGATACAGTCATCAATGTAATGGAGGAAGAGGTGGGGTTTGGGGCCAGTGTAGGTACGGAAGAGGGATTGTTCCACGTAACCTACAAAGAGGCAGGCATAGATTGGGTCCACGTAACCTACAAAGAGGCAGGCATAGCTTGGGTCCACGTCTAACCTACAAAGAGGCAGGCATAGCTTGGGTCCACGTAACCTACAAAGAGGCAGGCATAGCTTGGGTCCACGTAACTTACCTTAAGTTCACCTGGACCATCTCTAATACCTCTCTCTCTTTCCTGGACCTCTCTGTCTCCATCTCTGGCAACTACCTAGAAACCGATATCCATTTCAAGCCCACCAACTCCCACAGCTACCTAGAATACACCTCCTCCCACCCACCTTCCTGCAAAAATGCCATCCCCTATTCCCAATTCCTTTGCCTCCGCCGCATCTGCTCCCAGGATGATGCATTCCACTCCCGTACATCTCAGATGTCCTCATTTTTCAAGGACCGCAACGTCCCGCCCTCAGTGGTCAAGAACGCCCTCGACCGTGTCTCCCGCAGTTCCCGCAACTCATCCCTCACACCTCCTCCCCGCAATAACAATCAAAAAAGAATACCCCTCGTCGTCACGTACCACCCCTCCAACCTCCGGATCCAACGCATCATCCTCCGACACTTCCGTCATCTGCAATCCGACCCCACCACCAAAGACATTTTTCCCTCCCCACCCTTAACTGCTTTCCGGAGGGACCACTCTCTCCGTGACTCCCTTGTCCAGTCCACACTCTCCTCCAGCCCCACCACACCTGGCACTTTTCCCTGAAACCGCAGGAAGTGCTACACCTGCCCCTACACCTCCCTCCTCACCCCCATCCCAGGCCCCAAGAAGACTTTCCACATCAAGCAGATGTTCACCTGCACATCTGCTAATGTGGTATACTGCATCCGCTGTTCCCGTTGTGGCCTCCTCTACATCGGGGAAACCAAGCGGAGGCTTGGTGACCGCTTTGCAGAACACCTACGCTCGGTTTGCACTAAACAACTGCGCCTCCCAGTCGCAAACCATTTCAACTCCCCTTGCCATTCCTCAGACAACATGTCTATCGTGGGCCTCCTGCAGTGCGACAACGATGCCACCCAAAGGTTGCAGGAACAGCAACTCATATTCCGCTTGGGAACCCTGCAGCCCAATGGTATCAATGTGGATTTCACAAGCTTCAAAATCTTCCCTCCCCCTACCCCATCCCAAACCAGCCCAGCTCGTCCCCGCCTCCCTAACCTATCCTTCCTCCCACCTATCCCCTCCTCCCACCTCAAACCCCACCCCCATCTCCTACCTACTAACCTCATCCCGCCCCCTTGACATGTCTGTCCTCCCTACCTCCCCACCTACACTCACCTTTACTGGCTCCATCCCCACGTCTTTGACTTGTCTGTCTCCTCTCCACCTATCTTCTCCTCTATCCATCTTCTATCCGCCTCCCCATCTCTCCCTATTTATTTCAGGACCCCCTTCCCCTCCCCCATTTCTGAAGAAGGGTCCAGGCCCGAAACGTCAGCCTTCCTGCTCCTATGATGCTGCTTGGCCTGCTGTGCTCATCCAGCTCTACACCTTGTTATCTCAGGTTCTCCAGCATCTGCAGTCCCTACTATCTCTGATACATTCTGAAGTTCACCTTTACAGAAAATGAACCTCCAATGTATTCCACAATTTAACAGGGTCCTTCTGATCCTCCTCAGACAGATCTTAAGTATTAACTCGATCATTTCCAATGGTTATCTGCACTTTTACCACTTGTTTATCCAGGGCTGTGACAGATAAATCTAAAAAGCATAATCCAGCTCTGTTTGAAAAGCCTAAATAAGGAAATCACATGTGTGGACTTCCAATTCATGTTGGGGAATGTTCTTCGGTCACCATAATATTGCCAGTCTTTTTCAGATGCTTAGCTAATAGGGGATTTGTAACTTTTAGAATACATTATACAGATACAGATGCTTTTTTAAAAATTGTACTCTTCCTTTATTTTTGGCTGCAGTTCAAATTTTGGCCATATTAATCCCAGTGGTTCTGTTTGCTCATTTTGAACTTTTCGGTTTGCCTTTCACAGGAAGGGCACTGCAAGATGTCTCAATAAGCCTGTGGTTTTTCTGCCCAATGCAAAACCAACTACACAGCACAACTCTGAATTGACATATTGGTCCCATTCACATCAGTATTCCTCCTCCTCCCACAGTTTTTAAACTCATGTCAGCACCACCATATTATAGTTTGAGATTCATTAAAACAAATTTGCCAATCGCATGCACAGGACTGTAAGCAGGTTTGATTTATATCAACACATAAATGCATATCATAGAATGGCTCAACAAACAGATCTTTTTGAGAAATTCAGGAAACATGACTCACAGCCACAGCAAAAGATACAACTCCTGGCTGCTGATCACATGCTGCTTTACATTCTGGTTCCAGAACAAATCCCATTTTCACTTAAAGTGATATATAAAATGCAGGATCAGTGGCTTCCATTCCAGAATTCTAAAGAAAGGTGAAAACATTATATTCATCTGAAACTTTTGATTGCTTGGCAATTATTTCTGAAGGGTAAATGGGAGTTGTGCAATGGGACCATGCGGAAATCCTGACACAGCCAACTCTGTGAGAATTGCTCAGGCAATTAAAAGTTCCTTGTGGCAATTATCCTGTGTCTGCAACTGTCCAAGAATCTCTTGGAGTCAGAGATTTTGAAGAGTTATGACTCATATACATATTTTCTATTCAACCTATTCAGAATTATTACTGTACACCTCAGGAGCAGGTGGGACTTGAACGCAGCTCTCCTGCCTCAGAGCTAGAGACACTTCCACTGAGCCAAAAAACTCTAATAAGACTCACCCAAGGTTAATAATCACTCCAGAATTATTAAAGGATTAAAAATCTGCTGTAAATCCTGGGTAACTTAATTCACCACTAATCTCTACTACAAATGCCCCACTGCCATTCCTGACATGTCCCAGGTTCCCTTGCCCAGATTGAAGAGCCCTGGCTCTCCCTGGCTTGATATTGCTGAACCTGACACCCATCCCCCAATCTTACTCCTTAACTGACCCTAGCTCCTCATACACTGAGCACCCTACCTCCTCCACCACCCCACACCCAAAATAAATCTGGCACCCTAGGTTCACTCAAGTTGGGAGAGATATCAGAATACTGAAATGAGGTGGGTCCTTGAAATTTTTGAAGAGGTTAACTCAAATACTAGACAGGGGAATGTCTAAGAATATTATTTCTAAGGACTTCCAGTAAGTATTTGATAAAATCTTTCATAACCAAAGCCGAAGCTCATGGAATTCAAGTAAATATTGAGCTGGTTCGGAAATTATATTTTCTCCTCCGACTATTCAGCCAATGAGTAGGCATTCCAGTCAGCAGATTCCAATCAGTGTAGCCAGGATCTGAATTGGACTTGATCTGAACCATTGATAAAAATAAGGAAGAGTTAACAAGATTAAAAAAACCACATTTTATCCAAAGTTTGCTGATGGTACAAGCACTGTTTGCACTGTAAGCAATACAGATGGAAAAATAAAACAATAAAGATTATTGACAGATTAAGTGAATGGAGAAAACTGTGGCAAATGGACTTCAAAGCACATAAATGTTAGGACATTCACTTTAGGCCTAAACCTTATGAACAGGTACTTAATGAATGGTGCAAAGTTAGAAACAATGGAGGGTAAATGGGACTTGGAATCCAGGAACATGGATCATTAAAACACCCTGAATAGGTACAGAAAATAATCAAAAAAGCTAATGGACTTCTGGAGTTCATATGTAGCAGACTAGAACATGATAGAAATTAGTTCAGAGATGTGTCTAATCCAAATATCTCCAGGTAAGGAATTTCAGTTGCATCAGAATTCTCTTCACAGTGAATCTACTGTCCCCATGGCTGAGACCAGTTCTCACTGTGCTTACTGACTGTTAAATCTGCAATATTTCTAGTTTGCATGGCTCAATTCTACATTTTGTAACAAAATTTTGTCAGTCCAAATGCAGTGGTGGGGAAACCATTGGAAGCAATTCTGAGGCACAGAATTAATCTAAACTTGGAGTGTCAGGGATTAATCAAGAATAGTCAGCAAGGTTTTGTTAAGGGGTGGTCATGTCTGACCAACTTGATTGAATTTTTTTGAAGAGGCAGCCAGGTGTGCAGATGAGAGCAATGCATTTGACATAGTCTACTTGGATTTCAGCATGGCTTTTGATAAGGTCTTGCATGGGAGGCTCAGAGCAAAGGTAAGAACCCTTGGGATCCAAAGAAATGTCACTGAAAGCAGAGGGTGATGGTCATGGGTATTTTTGTCACTGGAAGCCTATGTTCAGTAGGGTTCTGCAGGGATCAGTGTTGGGGGCTGTTTGTGGTATATATAAAGGATTTAGACTTGAATGCAAAAGGGTTGATCAATAAGTTTGTGGATGATACAAAACTTGGTGGGGTGGTAAATAGTGAGGAGGTAGCCTGGTCAGATGGGCTGATCAATCCAAATAGAATTTAATCCGGATAAGTGTGAGGAGATGCGCTTGGGCAGGTCAAAGGAATACGTGTTGAATGGTAGGATCCAGGAAAGCTTTGAGGATCAGAAGGACCTTGGTGGTCATGTTCACCTGTCCCTTAAGGTAGAAGTTCACGTAGATAAAGTAGTTAAGAAGTCATATGGGTGTTTTATTAGCCAAAGTATAGAGCTTAGGAGCAGGCACGTTATGGTGGAACTGTATAAAAAGTTGGTTAAGCCACAGCTAGAGTATTGTGCGCAGTTCTGGAATCCACATCATAGGAGGATATGACAGCATTGGAGAGGGTGCAGAGGAGATTTATCAGGTTGGTGCCTTGGTTAGAGAGTTTTAGTTATGAAGAGAGACTGGATATACTGGGCTTGTTTCTCTTGGAGCAGAGAAGATTGAGGGGGACAAAAGCAAAAGTTGCTGGAAAAGCTCAGCAGGTCTGGCAGCATCTGTGAAGAAAAAAATCAGAGTTAACATTTCAGGTCCAGTGACCCTTCCTCAGAATCTTCCGTTATTCACAGATGCTGCCAGACCCACTGAGTTTTTCCAGGAACTTCTGTTTTTGTTCCTGATTTACAGCATCCGCAGTTCTTTCGGTTTTTATGAAGATTGAGGGGGTATGTGATTGAGATGTGTAAAACTATGACAGGCATAGACAGGGTAGAGGAGAAGGCCTTGGTGAAGGGGTCAATGACCTGGGAGCATAGATTAAAGGTAGGGGGACGAGGTTCAGAGGGGATGAGAGGAAAATTTCTGTCCCACAGAAAGTGGTAGGAATTTGGAATTCACTGCCTGTGAGGGTAGTACAGGCAGAAATCCTCACAACATTAAGAAGTATTTAGTTGTATATTTGCATTGCCAAGGCTTACAAGGTATTGGCAAAGTTCTGGAAAATGGAATTAGAATAGTTAGGTGATTGTTTTTAACTGGTGCAGAATGAATGGGCTAAAGGGCCTTTTCTTCTGTGCTGTAGATCTCCATTACTCTAATGGATCATCATAAAAACCCATCTGTTCCATTAATATCCTTCGAGGAAGAAAACTGTCATCATTACCTGATCTGGCATTTATATGACATGAGATCCACAGCAGCGTGGTTGACTCTAAATTGCCCTCCGGAATGGCTCAGCAAGCCACTGCACAAAATGACTACAGAAAAATGAAAGCACCGTGGGTAAACCCACACGGGGTACAGACTTCATAAAAGTGACTCAGCATCACCTTCTCAAGGACAATTTGAGATGGGCAATAAATGCTGGCCTTGCAAGTGATGCTAAAGCCAGAGGGAATGAATAAAAAAGGTCTGGCAGCATTTGTGATGAGAGAAACAAGAGTTAATGTTTCAGGTGAATGAGTTCTGATGAAAGGGCATCAACCTAAAAGATTAACTCCATTTCTCTCTCCACAGATGTTGTCAGACCTGCTGAGTATTTCCAACATTCTCTGTTTTTATTTCCAATGTCTGAAATATTTTTCTTTTGTAATAGAAGTAACTGTGTTTATTCCATCTATTCATCCATTCATGACTGACAGGGAAAAAAAAAATCTTCGTTAGTTCAATTTTGTACTGCTTTGTGTGGGAAATACACTCACAATTCAAATTAATCACCTTGCATCTTTCACTTTTCTAGACTGAGCTGCCTAATTCAAATTTGTTTTCTTCAGTGAAACTAAGGTGAACACTGTAAGTTAATCGTCAGGACTCAGGAATACCAAGTTTCCTTGGGCTGGATTTAACAGAGATGATGGGGCTGGAGAGCTGGCAGGTACCCATGTTGCTTCTTTTAGGAATGACCTACTCAGGCATATCATTGAAAAGTGGCAGGCTTTCCCCAGGATCAAAGACTTGGGAGCAGAAGTTCTAACAGACATAGGAGCAGAAATAGAGAGTTTGGTCCATCAAATTCACACCAATTTCAATGGGATTATGGCTGATCCAATGTACATGACTCCACTTTTTCACCTTATTCCCATACCCTGCAATTCCCTTACTGATTAAAAATCTCTCAACTTTGACAGCTCTCTGCAGTAAAGAATTTGACAGATTGACTACTTTCCAAGAGAAAAATACCTCATTGCTGTCTTAAATGGGTGACCCCTAACAGTGAGACTGTGCCATCTTGTCCTAGACTCTCCCACACAAGGAAACAGCCATTCAACAAGTACCTCGTCAATCCCCCAAGAATATGTTTCAAAAAGGTCACCTCTCATTCTTCAAAACTCTAATGAGCCTAGGCTCAACTTATTCAACTTCTCATCATGTGAAAGTACCTCTGTGCACAGGATCAACCAAGTGAATCTACTGTGGACTGTCTCCAATGGCAGTATATCTTTTCTTACACAAGTGGACCAAAGATATTCACTGTATTCCAGCTGTAGTCTGACTAGTGCCTTGTACAGTTCAGCATAATTCCCTTATCTTCATGCTCCATCCCCTCTGAAATAAAGGCCAGCATTCCATTTGCCTCCCCTATTACTCATGAACTTGAATGCAAGCTTCTTGTGATTCATGTATGAGGACCCTCAAATCCCCATGCTGCAGCTTGTTGCAGTCTTTTATCATTTAAATAATATTCAGCTACTCTATTTTCCTGTCAAAGTGTAACTTCATATTTTTCCATATTATATTCCATCTACCATGATTTTGCCATAATTAATCTGTATCCCTTTGCAAACTCTGTGTGCCATCCTCACCACTTGACTTCCTACCTAGTTTTGTGTCATCTGCAAACTTGGTGATCATATATTCACTTCCCTCATCCAAGTCATTAAGTTACATCGTAAATAAGAATGGCATCAGCACCATCCCTCTGATATTCCACTAGTTACAGGCTGCCATTCTGAATATGACCCCTCTATCCCAACTCTCTGTCTTCTATGAGTTAGCCAATTCTCTATTCATGCTAATATACGAACGCCAACACCATGGGCTCTTATTTATTGCGTAGCCTGATATGCGACACCTAATCAAATGTCTTTTGGAAATTCAAATACATTACATTTACTGGCTCCCCTTTATCTATGTTGCTTGTTACCTCCTCAAACAATACGTATAAATTTGTCAAGTATAATTTCCTCTTCATGAAGCCATGCTGACTCTGGTTGCTCATAATATGCATTTCTAAGTGTTCTGCTATTGAATCCTTTATAAGAGAGTCTAACATTTTTCAAGTGACAGATGTAACTGGCTTATCATATACTTCTCCCTTTCTGAATGAGGATGCTACATTGGCAATTTTCCATTCCTCTGGGACTTTTCTAGAATCTAAGGATTATGATCAGTGCATCCACTGTCTCTTTTGCTACTTCCTTCAGTAAACAAGGATGCAATCCATTAGGCCAGAGGTCTTATCTACGTTTAGCCCCATTCATACTTCTCTAGTGATTGATAATGTATTTATTTCCACTTTGATTTAGAATTTTTGGAATGCCATTAACATCCTTTACTGTGAAAACCAATGCAAAGTATTTGTTTAACTCCTCTACCATCTCTGCGTCTCCCAATCTTGTTTTCCCAGCCTGATTCTCTAACGGGTCTTTGATCACTTTGGCTTTTCTCTTCCTATTTTATATATTTAAAGAAGCTCTTACTATTGGTTCTATATTACTTGCTAGTTTACTCTCTTCAACATAGAATCATAGAATTCCTAGTGTGGAAACAGGCCCTTCAGCCCAACAAGTCCACACCGACCCTCAGAGCATCCCATCCAGACTCATTCCCCTATAACCACCTAATCTACACATCCCTGAACACTATGGGCAATTTACCATGGCCAATCCATCTAACCTGCACATCTTTGGACTGTGGGAGGAAACCCCCGGAGCACACAGAGGAAACCCACGCAGGCGCGGGGAGAATGTGCTAACTCCACACAGATAGTCATCCAAGGGTGGAATCAAACCCGGGTTCCTGATACCGTGAGGCAGCAGTGCTAACCACTGAGCCACCGTGCCACCTCTCTCAGTTTATTTGCTTCTTTTTTATTATGTTTTACATATTTCTTTCCAATTTAATACACTGCCTGTGTCCTGCCCACTAAAGGCTTTAAACCAATTAGAGGTCTGCCTGCATTGGTTTGCACGTATTGATCCTCACATAGCATGCTCCCTACCCACAACGAGATTAATACCAGCAGTAGTAGAATGAGGCCATTTGGGGACTTTGTTACTTTGTCAAGGTCAAGGCAGGAAGGAAGCAGGGTCCTCAATTGCCTTCTTCATGCCAAACCCACTACAGCAGAAAGTATTAAATTCGGCCCCTTGTCTTTTTTTGTTAAGCCAATAATATACTCTTAATCTTTTTACGACATGGAGCTCAAAAGTTTTCACAGTACAGTATTCCAAATGTGGCATCAGTAAAGATCTACCTAGGTTGGAAGTAATGCAATTTGTTTTAAAACAATTGCATCTTTTGACTGCACTAAGTTCTTCTAAGGCAGCATCACATTGAATGGAAACTCTTGGGTGGTGAAGTTCATCAGGGCTTCTTTAGCTTGTCACTGGAACTTTTACACGTACAACTGGTGTTTCTCCCAAATATCCTTTGATGTTCCAAGAGTGGAGCAAGTGGCATCTGGAGAAAATTAATCCTGACAATGCTTACTGTACACAAATATTCCCTGTCTCTTACATATTTGCTGAATGCTAACTGTAATTCTGGACACTTTATGAGTTTTCTGCACCATGTTCCATTTATATACAAAAACTCTACTTTCATTTCTCAGCTAATGTGCTTATTTGGCCTAGGTCCTGTCTTTTTTTAAAAACATACTCATGGCTCAGTACTATTAGGAAACATATAATATATCTGTTATTAAAATGATGTTGACTCAGTTTGAATCAAATTTATAAATAAAATTAGATATTTAGTTCCCACACTTAAGAAACATTTAAGTGATCAATTTTCATAGGACCAATTTAAAGGCTCAGAATCAGCAAGAGGGTGCAGATCTGGATAATTATAGTAAGAGGGAATGTTAAAAACAAGGCAGAGGAGAAACACGTGTGTAAAGTAATTAGAAAGGAAACAAGGAAAAATATAGCGCAGAAGGTTCAATGTTGAAACTTTGACTTCTTGAAAGGCTTTATAAAGGCAAATACAACATAATAGCAGGATATTTGGAACTTTGTGTAAGAAACATATATAAAGGATGATTTTGAAGGTGTTCGAGATAACGGGTAAAGTACCTTATTACGACTTGTTCAATTCATAACACAAAATTGAAAGAAATCTTTAAATTCTAAAGATTTATGAAATTCAACATTTTGATACCTTTCATTTTTAAATTCTGATTCATACATTTTCTGAAGTTGAAATTCAAAACAGATATTTTTCATTAATTGTTCACGGTTCACCTTCATGTAATATGGATAAAACCCTTCGTCTAATTCAGTTTGGTGATTTATTTCTCAATCATGTATCAGAAAAGCTACAGCCAAGCTATGTTCTAGTTCCAGAACAAAGTTAAATGTATTGTACATCTGGAAATTACCCTAGAAATAAAATAAATGTGAGTTTTCAATTCACCAGATGGAAGATGCAGATTTCTCAACTGTTTGCTAAATGAAAGAAATTGAATTTTTTCATGACAATTCTCAACATAAAACTACAAAAGATTCATTCCGTAATTTAAGACCAATCAATACAAAATATTATGTAATTTAAAACATCTAAAAAAGCCACTTCAAGTACGTATACTTAATTTCACTTTTATTGATAGTATAAAACATGCCTAAAAATGAGGTGTCAATCTGGTGAAGTTACAACAGCAGTTCCAAGTATATTATAGATAGAGCTGAGCAATCTACAAAATTAAAAAAAGAGACCAAAGTATTGCAGTCCACCATATCTAGTCTTGAATGAAGGTGCACCATTGAAAAACTAACAGTTGGATGAAGCTCCACAAATATCCTCATCCTCAATGATGGAGTAATCCAGAACGACTGTGCCAAAGACAAGACTGAACCACTGCAATCAGAGATCCATCTTAGCCAGCTCCTTAGTCTGAAACAACAGTTATAAATCTTAGAGATAGTAGGAACTGCAGATGCTGGAGAATCTGAGATAACAAGGTGTACAGCTGGATGAACACAACAGGCCAAGCAGCATCAGAGGAGCAGGAAAGCAGACAATGTGCAAGATCATCCAAATATGTCTTATCATAGCCATTGAGATGTACAGACACAGATACAGACCCTTTGGTCCACGCTGACCAGATATCCCAAATAAATCTGGTCCCATTTGCCACCATTTGGCCCATATCCTATTTATATACCCATCTAGATGCCTTTTAAATGTTGTAGTTGTACCAGCCTCCACCATTTCCTCTGGCAGCTCATTCCATAAACACAATATCCTATGCGTGAAAACTTTGCCCCTTAGGTCCCTTTTAAAATCTTTACCATATCCATTAAATTCAGGACAAATTCAATCCAGCCAATTACTATGCCATCACCTTAACTCTTGACCACTAGCAAGTGTTATAAAGTTATTATCAATAAAGTGTCATCAAGCAGCATTTATAAAACAAAAATCTACTTACCTATGTCCAGTTTGGTTTCCACCAGAGCAATTTGGCTCCAGGCCTCATTGCAGCTTTGGTGCAAATATGGACAAAAGAATATAAGAAATGGGAACTGAAGGTGGTGATTTGGCCCCTCAAGTCTGCTCCACATGATCTGCCCCAGACCTCAACTCCTTTTATCAGCTCAGCATAAGGGTCAACTTTTCAATATTTCAGAAGAACCATCTTGCCCCTCTTCAGAGACTTGCAGTGATGCAGCCTCTACAACTTTCTGTGGTAGAGAATTAGTGATATTTGTTGTTTTACAAAAAGAATTGAATTCCTGAAGTGAGGTGAGAGTGACTGTCCTTTTCATCTAGGCAGGATCTGATTGAGTGTAGCATGAAGGGCTTCCAATGAAATTAAAGTCAATGGAAATCAGGGGAAAAGTTTCACCCATTGGACTCATACTTAGCACAAAAGGTGATTAATTTTGGTTGTCGTAAAACAATTATCTCAAATCCAGCGCATCACTGCAGGAGGGTCTCAAGTAGCATTCTATGCCCAAACATTTTTAGCTCCTTCAAAAATTAAAGTTCTTCCAGTAGAAAGTCAAAAGTGGAGATACATGCTGACGACTGCACAATATGAAGTATTATTTACAACTGCTCAAAATGTAGAACAGTCCATGTCCATTCTCAGCAGGACTTAGACAATGTTCATAATTTAACCATTTCATCCTGTCATTCAATGGAATTACCACTGTGGAATCCACCCACCATTGACATTATTGACCAGAAATTTAATGGATCAAGTCATGTGAATACTGTTGGCGATATGAGTAGGTCAGAAGCTGAAAATTCTGCAGGGAATACCAAATTTCTTGAATCTCCAAAGTTTGTCCATCATCTACACCAGGAGTGTGGAGGAGTACTTTCTATTTCCCTGGCTGAGTAATATCCAATAACATCCAAGAAATTCAACACAGGTGAGGATAAAGCAGGTTACTTGATTAGCACCCCATTCATCGATATAAACATTTACTTCCTTCACCACTCGCACACAGTGGTAGCGTTATGTATCCATCTAAAATATTGTAGGCTCAGTAAGCCCACCTCAACAGCACATTTCAAACCTCACAGTTAATCTACCTAGGAGTACAAGAGCAGCAGATGCAGGAGATCCTCACTGTCTGCAAGGTCCTTCTAAGCCGCACTGCATCCTGATTTGGATCTATATCATAATTTCTCACTGTTGTTGGGTCAAATTCCTAGAATACCTTCCAAACACCACTGTGGTCTACCTAAACCAGATGGACTGCAGTAGTTTAAGATGACAGCTCATTATCACCTTCCCAAGGGCAGTTAGAGATGGGCAACAAATGCTGACCTTGCCAGCAATGCCCATATCACATGAAAGAATGAACAGAAGTTCTGATGGAAACTCCTTTGCATTTACTTAAGCAAAAGTGAAGAAACTATTTAATCAAATACTTTTTTATGGAACAGAAAAGCACTGGTATTTTAAATTCAGTTACTATTCTCAATCAAACAATCTACCTAAAAGAAAATATTTTCAATAAATGAAGGAGCACTGAAAGTATAGCAAGTATTTGAGCTCCATTCTATAAATGAACAAGGTTAAAGCACCTGCTATTTTTTAACCTGCCATAGGGATTCCATAAATCATTTTACTTTAAATGTACCTTAGACACACTGATGTGTGCGTGACACTGGATTTTTTTCTTCAAATACGATCACAGCTTGAACTGTACCACTGATGGCATTATGTTGGATGCCAAGTTTGTAATGTACAGCATGATGCCATATTGTCCCACAGTGAGGTGTGATCAGATACCTGCCGAAAATGATAGACAGCTTTGGCCCGGTGAACAGGCAAAACTCCCATTTACTAGCTGCCAGATGGGACCAGCTGGACAGTTCAGAGCAAACACCTCATTCTTCTTTGGGCTTGCTTGTCTGGCTTTTGAGCAAGACCTGACTGATAATGATGAATATCAAGACTACAGTAAAGTGGGTGACAACAGCAGCCTTGTTATAGCTGCCACTCTTCCTATCCTGTCATTACTACAGGTGAAGATTTATTTGAGTTTATTGTTCTGCACTGTGTGCCAGCTATTTGCAATTTATCACTTACTATGGAAGTTTCACGATAACGGCTGCAGCTATAATTGCGACTACACCTGCTACTGGAAATTATGAGGGTCGCCAACCAGGGCAAGTCTGCTCTCCACCATTGCTTTTCCCATTCTCCTCCAAGTCAGAATTGCCATTTCCTGTATTAAATCAATACTTTCTGTGCCATTGCGCATGAAAAGGTTAGCTCTTCTCTTGTTGCTTTTTGTTAAATATTAGCAAAAGATCTGCTTTAAAACATAAATGGAATGTCTTGGCAATTGCACAAGGTTACAGGTATGCCAACCAATTAAGATGGAAACCAAATAGGCTGTTGACTGCTGAGTGTATTTGAACCGCATGTATCCTCTGCTCAGCTAAGTCAAAGCATCACAAAAACGAGGAAGTATTCTGATTACATTTGCATTCGATCTCTTTTACAATAAAGTAATGCGTAATCATCCTGAGCAAACAGATTATGCAGATTGCATTTTTCAGCATATAAGCAGCAAAGCTAATAAAGATGAACTTGCAAGCAGTACGTGCAAAAATATCACCCATTGAGAGTTAAAATATCAGAAAAGTGTATACACAGTGTCATTGCAGAATATAAATTCGCAGCTTTTGAAACACAGTGTCACAACTTTCAGCATGTCAAAATTTAAATTTTCTGCTTTGCTTTCCCTCCTCGCTATTTTTAAAATCTGCTCAACTCAACTGTTTCTAACTAATCATGAACAATGGATCAAAGCAAAACACATCATTGAATATATTTGTATTACTGAGTTAGTGGGAAACCTGAACTTTCTGGTGTGCGCAGAGCCTTTTGATCCAGAGAGGAACTGATAAGAGGGCCACGTGCAAATCTTGCTTCACTGACAAGTGTTCCCTCCTCTTGTTTTCCATGTATGGCAGTGTGGAAAATACTAGCTCACTGAGCTATCTTGTTGCAAATGGCCAGAATGTAGCAATAGCATGGTCAGAGATCATTGGAGATTTATGTACTGCAGTCAGTCAAAACACATACAAAGACACCTCTCCAAACTTCTTCACTGTGGAATCCACCCACAGCTCTGTGTATTCACCTTTCTCTTTTAACATCAACTTGTGATGAATCAGAAGACAGTGAACTAAACAGATCACCTATCCAGTCATAGTCTTCCATATTTGTTGAGGGGAAGTAAAATACAAATTTTTCTTACTTTGAGATGTTTGAATATGAAGCTGTGCATCTTGACAGCTGTGTCTGCCACTGACAATGCTGGTGGAAACATCTGATTTTTGATTTCTTGACATCTAGCTTGCTAGGCTGATTTGGTCAAACAGTTTGCTGAATATTGATGAGGCAGGTTGGGCTGTTAACAAGACTTGAACAACAATAATCCCCTTAATTGTTAACTCATGCAGCCTGATGAAAAACTCATCTTGTCGCTTGGCAAAATCATAAAAGATGAAGTGAGATGCTTGTGACATCGAGATGGACCTTGCCAGATTTCTCGACTGATTCTGCCGTAAATTTTGCCATCGCTCATGTGGTTCAGGCCCCTACAAGATTCAGTTGATAATCTCCATTACATTGTTCGGGCTGCTCATGACAGAACAGCATAAAATAGCTGACAAAAGCCTCAGTAAGCTTTGCAGTGACAGAAATTATAAAGTGTGGGAAACATTTGCTTAATGTGGTCTCAGCACAGAGGACAATGGCTGTCTGTTTTCTCAGTAAGATTAGATATGCAACGTTTTTTGCTATCCTAAAGATAAGAACATTTCATACCAATTAGTTATTTTTCTTAAGTTTTTTGATATCAGTTATAATACAAGTAAGTTTTATTTAAGTTTCCAAGTAAATTTTAAATTTAACACACACACACACACACACACACACACACACACACACACACACACATATATTTTATATATATACTAATCAAAACATTAGAAAGGTTTAAAAACTAGTTATAAGTAACAGAGAGGGACTAGAGGCTAAGAGAGTTGGAATGGTGGAAAATCTTAAAGAAGACCCTGTTTCAGCCTTGTACAAGATAGCAGACACAGACATCACAGTTGAGAGATAAAAGGTCACAAGTGATCATGGACAGTTCCATTTCTCACATACTAAAATGGCCCAATCAGATCACAGCAATAAGCAATATCTAATATTGAGAGATGTACTAAAAACTCAATCATAGTTGGACAACCTTACACTAAGTAACCTATAGTACACAGGGGAGGGAGTATGTGCCGCCATGTTAAGTTAACAAGAAAACGTATAAAATGCGAATTGTTTGTATTGAAATTACAGTGTCATTGACTTTTCTTCTGATCTGAGCCGGAAATTAAGATGGCGACTGGGCCCCATGTTAAGGCCTGATTCGGAGTAGTCTTTGGCCTCTACCTGCATTGTACTGGTAGATGCATGAATAAATGGCACATGCTTTGAATTCTGCTGTCTCCTGAAAATTTATTACCTCCGTAAGCTCGCTCCTACAGATATGAAGCATCAAAAGCACCAAAGTGCAACAAAATATTTAGGTTTTGGATTGTTTTTTCAGTCCTTTTGGAAAGTGACAACAGGCAATGATATTTATGAGAGTGTGTTTTTTCTCTGTTTATTAGGATGATGCCAACATGTTATCAAAACATATACATATTCAGTTGCAAATTAAATATTGCTGCAGTATGTCCTACACAATATACATACAAGAATCTCTCATTGGAGTACATTTGTGAAGTACATGAAAAACACAACAGTAAGTGTTCCACAGTCATTCTAGTCATTCGTCTACCCAAACTAAAACAATTCTCCAATGAACGGAGGTTCTAATTTTTTGTTACCTAAAAGTGTAACACACTTTACAATGACAGAACACTATGAAATCAGCTATGTGGCACAAAGAAAAAATTGATCAAATATCTGTTCTATAAATATAGAATTGTCATGGAGTTGAAGCAAAGTAAACACATTACTCTAATGTAATTTTGTGGCAACGCCTTCAGCAGAGTCCACATGCCAACCAATCGGCACTCTTCTCACATAATATGAAATAATGTTCCCCTTTCATTAGTATTCTTGTGAATGCTCCGATGAGTGCAAGAGTGCAAAAAGAGAGTGCAACCTCAACAAAGTACATCTTCAGAAACACTCAATTTAATTTTAGGTTGAATCTTAGATCTATTTACTTAGTTTTCATAGTAATTGAGTCTAAGGTGTGTAGGTTATAGTGCATGATACGTACTATACAATCTAACTGCTTCCAGATTCTGCAGTAAGTTTCTAAGATTAGTTTTTCCTACATTTGTCTGGAAACTAGGTACAATGATATTAGTTTATTGAATTATTTCAATTTTGTATGGGATTGAATTTTCAAAGTCCTCTTATGTAAACAAATCAATAAGGAAATAATCAGAATCTTTAAAAAAAAGGTTCATATGGAATCAGCCTTCATGATTATAGAAGAAAATAAAAAATGGGAGAAACAAGGAGTTCTGCTTTGAGGTCTTTTACGAAGAATGAATTAGACCATCAAAGACTTAGCAAAAAGTTATAACTATTTCCATCAGTGAGATGGAAACAGGCCAGATAAATCAACATTTGCTAGCTTGTGATGCTTATGCTGATACAAACATAAGCAACCAAGATTTTAGGTCAGAAAAGCACCCATTTGTCCACACCAAAGATTTACTAGTGAAATTATATATGAAAAGTATTACGTTGGTGCACTATTTAATGTTTATACATATCAAAAACCATCAGACGCTGATGATTTCTGGCATTTTTCCCAACCAGCCCTATTCTACTGTTGGGAACAGTGTTACATGATGTCCTAATGGCGGTTTATGTTATTCACGTAGGTCAAATTACTCTAAGTGCTGACACAGTGGTTTTGCCAAGGCTAAGGATCACATGCGGAACATTCAAGTATGGTAGCAATTTCTCAATTCCTTGCTCTTGGTTCAGTTGAAACAACTTGTACAAACTGTATAGCCAGAGGAGATGAAGGCTTTCTCCTTATGGAATACACAGGTGTACATCACATGTCTCAGCTGCCATATTTAAAATTAGGTTACATAATTCTATAATGTTGATTATACCAAAGAATCATGATGTTTCATCCTGGATGTATCCATTTATGACAAGTCTATGAACCCACAGACCTAAGAAGATTCTTTGGGACAAACATGAACCTCTTGCTATTCATCCTCCCCACTGAAGAATGTCCTGCAGCTGCTCACTGACATAGAACAATTGAACCAAGGAAGAGACAATGACACACAAAAAGGCCACTTAGCCTCTTGTGTCTAAATTGTTTGACTAGACCATCCACTCATTTCAATCCCACTTTCTAGCACCTGGTCCATAGCTCTGTAGGATACAGTACTTCAGGTGCAGATCCAGCTTTCTTTTAAATGAATTGAGGATTTTTGCCTCAACCACCAAACTAGGCAGCAGCTTTTTAGACATCTATTGTCCTCTGGGTGAAAACGTTTCTCACCAAGTACCCTAATCACCTAAAATCAGTGACCCCAAGTAACTGATCTTTCTGTAACAGAAAGCTAGTCTTCCCTTTCCACTCTATCCAAGCCCCTCATTATTTTGTACACTTCAATTAGGACACACCACTTAGCCTCCTCTGTTGTAAGGAAAACAACACTACCCTATCCAATATTTCCTCATTTGTCATCCAGCATCAGGGAAAGAACACACCATCCAGCAGTCACGCTTACGGTCATGGAAAATGCCTGTTTCGCTAACTAATGAATCCCTTATAACTACTGCTCTCCTATTCCACTTTCTTTTCTCTATAGTATTTGGGCTACCCACGGTGTCATAGGTTTGGGCCTCGTTGCACTCCTCTGAGGAATCATAGCCATCATTACAGTCCAGAATGGAAAATTGATGAGGGAGTAGTACCCTAGAAAGTTCCTGAGTTATTTACCTGGCTCTCTCCCACTGCCTGACAGTCACCCAGTTCCTCTGTTTCCATGCTCCTAGCCTGTGGTGAGATCAAGTTTCTGAACATGCCATATTCAGTTCTTTGTCTCATGAATGCATCACCGTGACCGTAGCCACTGCACCAGCTCTGAAAACTTTAACTGAACCTTGTGCAGTTGGCAATAATTTCTGTATTTGTGCCTGTCTAGGCAATGTGAAGTGTCCACAACTTCACACATTCCCCAGGATGGGCACTGTACTTGGTTGGGCTCCCCTGCCACACCATAATATTACTTTTCTACTATCACGTATAAACCAAAGGACTCACTCTGCTTTGTATCACTTCAAAGTACTACGACAGTCTGTCCCTTAATGACTGTGTGGTTCAAAAACTCTCTTGTATATAGGTTTTGATGAGGTGCCAGCTAGCTTAGCTTCCTGCTAAAATATGATATTAGATACAAAAGACTAAAGACGCCATCCACAAGAAAGAATTTTTTGTACTGAATGTGCAATCTGATGCTTTGCACCAACCAATTATTAAAAGCTAAATGGCAAAAAGAAACTGAAGGTTAAAATTTCAAACCTACCCCATTACCATCATTAAATACAACAGGAAGAGTCAAACAATGAAAAGAATGGAGAAACTGGGTAGGTAGTGAAGGATCTGGGAGACAATGCTCATTATAGATTGAGAGTGGTCAGAAACAAAACTGTTGGAGATGCAACAGAAGAGATAATGAGTGAGAATAGGAAAACAGATTAAAAGGAATAAAAGGCATATAGGGAAGGTAAAAGGCATAAAGAAGATAGAGGGTAGTGTAGAAGAAGCTTAACAGGAAGGGTGAGGGAAATAACCGGTAACAGACATAATAAAGATCAAATAAAGAGATAATTGGAGTGGACACACAACAAGTGCATAACTGTGCCTCACTGTGTGTTAACCCTACTGTATTACAATTGCGCAGCTCTTCTGAGTTTTTCCTTACCTGTTTGATGTTATGTAACTACACAGCTTAAAAAAGAACTGAAAACAAAATTAAGAACTTCAATCTCTTTGAGATGCTTTCAGGCTACGACCAACAACCTACTTTAGAAACACTGTTCACATTTTGATAGCTCTGATGTTTTTACCAGTTTCTCCAAATTCTTCATGTTAATGGAGCCTTTAAAAAGTCCAGGATCCAGATCTCCATCTTCAGGAAGAACTAATAAGTTCCTCATTCAAGTTTTGTTGAAATTGTCTACTTGTTTTTGAAATATATGGTTTGCAGGAAAATACTCAAACCAATGTGGCTGCAAACACTGCAACCGCAACTATCATTAGTTGAAGCAAAAGTGAGAAAAGCAGGACGCAAAGTATGGAAGTGTGAAAAAAAGAAAGAGCTGAGACTCAAAAGAAATTAATTAATGTCAAATAGAGATGAAGTTTCAGGTTGAGAGACAAATTTACGTTTTATTTTTCTTATGACATGGGACATCAACTGGAATGACTTGAATTCCTGCAGCTGATTATCTACGCCATAATTAATTTTTATTCACCTGTTCACATAATGAATGGCCTAGCACTTCTACAAAGGAAAACAACGAACCAATTACTTACCTCTCATTCTGACTTACAATCTACTGGGTCATACATTCTAGCTATAATCATATGTTTTCCTTTTCTCTGTGGTTCAGTTATCATCACATTAAAGCTGCAAACTGCAGAACGATGCCTCCACTTAAAAGTGTAAGATCTTGTGCAACATTATGCATTATAGAAATTATATCATTGTGGTACAGTTATCTTTATAGCACTGTAATAAAATTAAACTATATCAGTAATCTTATTCCCAGGGGTCATTTTTTTAATATGCATATAAAAAAGCAGCTTTAATATGTCAGGTTTGGTTTATTTGTGGATTGCAGAACAATTCATTTTTATAATCTTTTTGCACTTTGCACACACATTATTAAGATTATAATTTACAGAACAAAACTTCAAAAAGTCCATGACATAATTACCTCTTAATAATTTCATCCACTTTGGCAGAAGAGCAAAATATGGTTATCTGCTGTAATGTTGCTTAGGAACACGTTTTGTGAAGTCTTTCTATATCTTTAACATTGCTTCTTTTTCACACAGCTTGCATTTGTTTGTTGCCCTTCTTATACCAAGTCCATCCTCCTCTCTACATCACATGCTTCATCATGTTGTATCTTTGCTACTGCCATATTTCCTGTGCTCAATGTCGTCTCTTCTACTCTCTATGGCATTCACAAATTACTGATCCTTTACTTATTTAGTCAATTAACTTGGAGTAGCATGAGTGGCTAGCTTATTCAGCCAGTGCTGACAAAATAAGCTGAACAGCCTCTTCTGTGCAGTAACTTATCTATGGTTCTTTGGATGGTTAATTGCTGATGAGTTTATATAAAAATACGCAGGCAACGTATCAGGCCAGAAGTGGATAAGGGGGCTGAGGTGCAGTAGAAAAGGGATAAAAAGCAGAGGCTAGGATTAACCAGCATTTGGCCATTTGGAAACTCTTGTAACACAAGAAGATGAGCTTACATTCTCACTCTTTCTCCACATTCTATTCCTTGTTCATTCCCTCTCTTCTGCATGCTAGATAAGTTGCCTGCACAAAAACCTTAATCATGAATGCCATCACAGACAGCAACAACAGTCATAGAATAGTATAGCAGAAGAGCAGGCCAATTGGCCCATTGAGTTTGCACTGGTTGTTTCAAAGAGCAACAGAATCATAAAAAAAATTATAGATCTACATTACAAGATTATATTTCAAACATAATTTGCTGGCTCTGAAAGAGCTTTGGAATATCCTGAGGATGTGAACAGTATTTAATAGATGTGGGCCCTTTTTTTAAAATGTACCACCCACTTCTGGGAAATGTACCATATATTCCTGTCACACTTAGTTGTTTGGCTCAAACTCAAACTGCAGCAACTCAGAATTGAAGAGGTAATAAATCTGAATGAAAAGTGATAAAATTGTCTAGAGAGCAACCAGTGAGAAATTACTAAGGACTGATGAAAATTCCCAATGTTCAGTAAGGTTATGCTACTACTTAAAAATAAGAACAAGATTAACCAAGTTACAACCAAATAAGTACAAAACTTACTTAGCCCTCAGGAAGTGAAACTTAAAAATGAGAAAATATGTTCACTGAATAAATAGAAAATAAATCACAATATGATTAAAAATCATAATAATTTATTGTTTATATTTGAGTGTCTTCATACTTTTAGTGGGTTCGAAACCCCTTCAAGATAGTCTTCACTGAGACTATAGCTGCATTTCTGAATTCTAGATTGACATTCAATAAGACGCTTGTAGCTGTAGTTGTTCCGCTCAGCTTATGGAGTGGGGCTGCCTGTAAAACTCTCCTCCCACGAAAGAGTAAACTTGTTATCATCTCGTGTAAAGATCATTCTATTCAATGAAAGAAATGTTTTATGGTGCAGGCTTTCAAATTGCATGTGAACCTTAGAATTCTTCCATCACTTTACAGTACCATCCAAAATAACGGTCAGTAGACACAAAAATAACAAACTTCATTCATATCGTACTCAAAAGCAAAAAGCTCTTCGGTAGGAAGGCAGCCTTGATGGGTTCGGGAGCGGCGGCGGCGTCTTCAGAGTCAGTGCGGCTACAGAGTCAGCCAGCGTGTGAAGTCTGGAGTGGGATTCTCGCTTCCGCGTGGCGTGGACTGGTGCAGCCCGGAGCGGCACTCTGACCGCGGCATGGTGTGGGCTGGCGCA
>NC_063340.1:55427015-55435088 GCF_021869965.1 Rhincodon typus
CGGCACTCTGACCGCGGCATGGTGTGGGCTGGCGCAGCCCGGAGCGGGTCTGTAACAGTGAAGAAGGAAATGTTGGACTCTCTTTGACTTAAAATAAAAAAAAGAGATAATGTGAAGGGCGCTTATGCATGGCAACGGTACACACTTTTCACTATATTTTATATTGAATACACGTGACAATAAATGGATCTTTATCGATTCAAGAAAGTGCCAGCTCTCTCAAAAGCCTGGTGTACAGGGTAAACAGGCTTAGGTAGAGATAGCGGAACCTGGAGCCTGCAGTCATTGCCACTCAAAAAAAATTCTTTAAAGGCTCCAAATAGAATCTTGATTTGAAAAAGACTGGTTTCAAAACACGTTCAAAACTATGATCACGGTTTTAAGTAACTATATGCTTATTTCAAAAGGAGCTGTCAATCAAATACTTAACAGTACAATTCACACATAATGCTTACGTACTATTGGAAATAACTGCTCTGAGCTGTTGAACACTTCATTTAGAATATGGAAAATCTAACAAAATGAGTTGAAACAGTTTTCTCAGGCCGAACTATGTTTTAATCTCTTATATCCTGCAACAAGACAAGCTCCCGATTTCCAATGGCTCAGCAGAGAGGGACATTGTAACAATGAGGCATACATATGAGACGGTATTTTATCAGTGGCATGCTGTTCCCAATGGCAGTGTCTGAAGTGGGTGATACTTTTGCTCCCATGCTGGGTGCCACCTTCTAGTCAACTTTAATGAAAATTTAAGATGTGGGCTCAAAAGACATATGCAATTAGATGGCAGAGGAAAGTTTTCCTTTGGTGAAACCTATGATCAGTTGTCAACTCAGCGAGAAAAGGCAGGCTGTAAAACATCTTCCTGAACAAATGTGATGGTCTGCATCACTGCCATAATTTTCCCTCCCAACTATATTGCTACTAACATAAGATTTGTAGAGAGCACAAAGATGTCATGGGTGCTTTACAGATTTTAATTTTACTGTATTTTGTTAAGGTAAATCAGGGCAGGACTTATACACTTAATGGTAGGGTCCTGGGTAATGTTGCTGAATAAGGAGACCGAGGCTCTCAGCTCCTTGAAGCTGGAATCACAGGTACACAGGGTAGTGATGATGATGTTTGGTATGCTTGCCTTTATTGGTCAGTGCATTGAGCATGGCAGTTGGGGTGTTATGCTCCAGCTGTGCAAGACATTGGTTAGGCCACTTTTGAAATAGGGCATTCAGTTCTCATCTCCCTGCTATAGGAAAGATGTTGTTAAACACGAAAGAAAAGATTTACAAGAACGTTGCTGGGGCTGGGCGGTTTGAGCTAAAAGGAGAGGGCTGAATAGGCTGGGGCTATTTTCCCTGGACCATCGGAGGTTGAGGGGTGACGTTGTAGAAGTTTATAAAATCATGAGGGGTATGGATAGGGTAAATAGACAAGGTCTTTTTCATAGGATAGGCGAGTCCAAAACTAGAGGACATAGGTTTAAGGTCAGAGGGGCAAGGTTTAAAAGGGACTGAGGTGGCAGCTTTTTCACACAGAAGATGGTGCGTGTATGGAATGAGCTGCCAGGCGAAGTGGTGGAGGCTGGTACAATTACAACATGTAAAAGGCATCAGAATAGGTGCATGAATAGGAAGGGTTTACAGGGATATGGGCAAAATGCTGGCAAATAGGACTAGATTAATTTAGGATATCTGGTCAGCATGTATGAGTTAGACCCAAGGGTCTGTTTCCTTGTTGAACAACTCTATGACTCATAAATACCTCAAATTATGAGTTCAAGACATTTCCTTCATTGTGGAAGGAACAATGTTGTGTTTTTGTGTACACTCTATATTGGAAGTTCATGCTAGTTACCAGGATTGTATTCCCCATGCTGAGACATGATGAACTTGGAGGCTCAGCTGACCCTCCCATTTATATCTTGTAAAAAAAAGATGCCTGAGATCAATTAACAGGCAAATTGATATATTGTAAGTCATGTAAGGGTGGTGGGGGGGGGTCATAGCTCCTGGTCATGATGGGCTTATATGTCCAAGTGCAACAGATGTTGTCAGGACTAGTATTAATTAATGAATGTGTTTGATAATGCATTGCTCCATTTACGACTAAGTGGTAGAAGATGCAGGTTCAGAGGGAGCTCTGCCAGGGAGGTTGGCAGGGATTAGTTTACATTTCAAATTGGTGATGAGTTCTGGCAGAAACCATGGTCATGTATGTCCCATCCTTGGCTGTATCTACTGTATATTAGGTTATCCCCTGGTATCTCTAAAGAAAACTCGAAAGAAAATAAATGAAATTTTAAAGAAAATAAATGAATTACATGAATTAAATTTTAAAATTAATTCTGTGGCTTATTTCTGGTATGATATAAATATACAGTCTTCCTTTAATTGCCCAGCATTATTCAAATATGGACTAGTGTATCAAGCATGGCCATGTTCAAGCCATCAATGGATGTTTAGAACCTTCACAAGAATTATGAAATTGACTTGCACAACAGGACAATAATAATTTATCTCTGAGAACAGTCCGTTATTCGTGGTTTACATTGTTGTATACTTATTACAAAAAAAAAGTTTATCCTCTATTCCACCAATAGAAAGGACACATGTTTAAATGATATACTTCACAACCTTAGAAACCTTAGCATTTTAAAACTGTTGGTAGTGAAGCACATTAGTAATATAGTCGCTACTGTAATAAATACAAGAGTCATTTTGTGCAACATCAAAGAAATAGCATGAAGAAAATTACCAATTAATTCATTTTTGATGTAATAGGTCATGGACAACTCTTAGCCAGCACACTAGAAGACATTCCTGATCTTGTTCTTTTACGAGATCTTTCATAGCCAACTGAAAGGGCAAATATGTTTATCATCTCATTGGAAAGACCTCAATTTGAGTCCTAAGTGTCTTTGCTGAGGAGAAGGGGAACTGTTATGTCCTACAGAATTTAACTGCAAAGCTGATATAGTTTCTTTCCTGTGGGAATTCCTGCCTTGAGTTCTTTCAGGTGGGAAGCCAGTTTCACAAGATGAAGGCCTGCGGGTAAATATACGTAAATACACTGGGGGAGTGAGAGAGGTAAGATAACAACCTGCTGGGGATGTCATTGCTGGTGGGGTCCCAACCATGGTTCTTCAATGTTATATGGGCAGGGTTCTAGGGTGTTTGGAGAGGGAAACCTGGGAACACTTAGATGGAAGGTACCTGGGAGTGGGAGGACACAGGGTATTGTTTTCTGGACAGTTAACTCGGTTTCAAAAAAAAACAAACAATGTAAATATAATCACGCATGCATCCCTTCTTGCTTCTTCTAAGCTACAGGATTTACCAACGTCTGGGAAACCCAACCACCAGTGCTTTAAAGAGATAGTAGGAACTGCAGATGCTGGAGAATCTGAGATAACAGAGGAGCAGGAAGGCTGCTCCTCTGATGCTGCTTGGCCTGCTGTGTTCATCCAGCTCTACACCTTGTTATCACCAGTGCTTTAAAATACAATGACTGTTAAAATGAAGGTGCATAGCTTCATTTGATATTAAATGACCAAGCTGTTCCCTGTATGTGGATTAGTTGCCCACCCCTTGTTCCAACCCCATTAAAACAAAGTGGACTGGTTTCAGGAAAATTTGGTTCCTGGTCCAGATTTTTTTTACATTTCAACATCCAACATCTAAAGTCAGCCATTTTTGGGAGTTAGGATTCCAGGTTTAGATTCTACAAGTACTGAGTAGTTACCACTACTATTAATGTTGTCATGAACAGAATGACCAGAGGTAGATAGATATGAGGAGGTTACTTTACCCATTTGTGAATGACATTCACCAATATTGCCTTTTGCACCAGGTTAAAGTGGTAATTAACATGGTGTAGTATTAATTTGTCTGCAATGTGCGATAATTAACAAAGAGAATTGATTTACCAGCTGAAGAAAGGTGTGAGATGATCATTTGCATAACATTTCCTTGCCCCTTTTCACATGTATCAATCCGCTTGAGGACTTTCTTGGCAACTGAAATGGCCCTAATGCCTATTGCACAAACTCACTCGGACCCACAGAATGAGGTCTGTCCTAAAAACACGAGAGCCAATTACTTTTTATAGATTGGATACAGCACACAATTTGAGTAGTTTATGTGAAAAGTACGCTGATGTTTAGCAGTGGTTAGGTGGCAATTTCATTAATTTTCCGTCACCAAAGAGTATAGAAAACAGAAATCTCATTGTGAAAACTGTAGATTATTCATTTAATTATTTTCTATGAAATAAACATTTCATTCATTTTGATTAGCTTTATTATTTGCCTTTTGTTTTAAGAGCTTGGTTTAAAGGTTACCTCCCTTTATACATGGTTCTTCATTTCCTTCTCAATAAAGAGAGAAGAATGCACACTGCAGCAAATGTAACATTCCTGTAACTAATATCTGAAGCAGCAAGTCAACTTTTAGCATTTGTACAGCATCTTTCATGTTGAAAGATGTCCTCTGGCCATTTCACATAGCAGGAATTTAAGTTACAAACAGTGATCATGTAATCATTCGACTAAATGCATTAAGCAATTAAATTCCAATTCGTTTGGAAAAAAACAAACAAATTTGATGTTACCCATTATCTAATCCTTTACCGGAGCAAAAATATTACAAGCTAGAACAGTTAAGAATCATCTTTGGCTAACTGAAGTATTACTTTAATACATTTCATTATTTTAGTAACAACACCAGATTATTACAAATACATTTATATACTTGCAATTGCCCAAAATTTTTGTTTATCATGGATATTTTGTTAGTCACAATGTGAAAATTTAATTATTTAAAAAAATCTGCAGATTTATTACCTGAACTATTATTGGATGCATTGATCACAATTTGCAAGAATTTACTACACAGCAAATTTTTTAACCTTTTAAAAGATAATTTTCTAAAAAAATTTTCTCCTTCCTACTAACTTTACAAACTGTTTCTTTTTTTAAACTTTGAACTCTTTCCTGTTTTACTTTAAACCCGCCTTTCTTTCCAAGCCTCTTGACACTTTTACTATTTCGTGCTCCAAATATTCTCCTTTGGCATATATGAACTGTCAAAGCACCAAACTGTTGTTGGACAGCTGCATAAATATTCAGCTGTGGATGAAAGTCAGTGTACTGAAGTAGTTAAGTTTTAGATTATTTTGGCTGGTGAAAGCCTGCTCAAATGTAATACCTATTTAACATACTTAAATTTGCAGTGCTATTGTTACAATGTAAACATTTAAGTCTTGTAACCAATGGAATACAGATAACTTGCTGAATTTTGGAAAAAAAGCTCAATTAAACATTTAACTGAAACTGACAAATGACAAAGGATTGCAGATAATTCAAATTCAACAGCTCTTTTAATCCTTGCATCTCATTTTTAATAATTATTTTCAAACCATGATTTAATAAAACAGCAATTAATATATATGGTTAATATTTGTATTTATGAAAACAGAAGAAATCATGTTCAGTTAAAATTGGAAACTAATTTTCCCACTTAATTATTGCATAATATGAAAGTCAGATAAAATTAACGAGAATAACTAAATTGTAAAAGTGTATCGTTAAAGTATGTGTGTTTAAAACATATGCCTAATTGCTGCTTTGTAGAATTGTTTCATTCCACAAAACCAATAATTTTAAAAGGTATAGATTCAGATATACAGTACAATCTAGTTTTGATGCAAGATTTAGTTTTGTAACTTAATTTGTTACTTGGACCGAAAAAGCAAGATTTTCAATTATTAAAGTTAACAAAATCATATTATGACACGAAAGCAAGAATCTTTCATTTGGTCCCACTGTAATTATAGTGTATGAATTGTCTAGTAAGATAAAAATCTTTAACCTGTACATTACAAAAGAGCCATTCTAGCAAAATCCTGCCTATAGTACCAGAGGAAGGTAATAAAAAAGAATGATTGGCTCAGAGATTTGAATCAGGTCATTTGCTAAAGAAAATTAAGATTCTGAAGGAGGTGAAGCTTGCCTGAAGGTCATCAATTAAAAAAAAACTGCATGGAGCTGAGGGTTAACTAGAAACTTAAGAAAAGAATTGTTTCCATAACTTCAGGCAGCACATTCTTTAATCAATAGCCTTCAAAAATGTTAACATTCTCTTGTTAAAGCTGGAAGCTAGCAGGAAATGATTGTTTTATAGTTATAAGAGCTTAGAAACTCAGGTATTATGTTTCACATAGTTTTCAACATCACCCATGCAATTTTATACAGATTGTGTTCTAAAACACATTTATTTGCTTGAATTAGGCCCAGCAGCATTTACATTTAATTATTATCCAAAGTTGCACTTTTGCAGATTCCTTATTGAATTATAGGTTAAACATCCCAGATTCTTATGCTTAGAGGTACAATGGAAATTTACTTTAATGTCGGACTAAATTTAATATCCAGTATTGTTGATAAATAGAAAATTGTGCCTATAGTGAACACTAATACCTTTAACAGAGATTTACACTGGTTAACTAAACTGAATATATTACAGAATGAATAGTGGGAAAATCTATTTCTGGAATTCCTCAGATGATGCAATTACAGTATTAACCAGGTCGCTACTTAAAGTGCAACATTGATAGGTAGCCTTTTGCGCAAGAAAAAGGATCTTTTCGTGGTAACTCAATAACAAGATGTGTCTAAATATGGTGTATTAATTTTTAAATAAATTGTCATGCCTGATATTGGGGCCTGGGCTTCATTTCCATACAACAGGAGAAAGTAAGTTTCTTACTTAAATAAGGAGCACAATTCTACAGGTGATGCAGTAACAGGGGGGCCTGTGGCATATGTGCAGAAATCACTAAAGGGGGATATAGAGAAAGTGGTTGGAAAAGCATACAAACATTTGCTTTTACAAATACAAGCATCACGTACAAAAGCAGTCAAGCTATGATGAATCTTAATAAACACTAGTTCAGTCTTAACTGGAGTATTGTGTCCAATTTGTGACATCCTGCTGTAGAAGGCATGTGAGGGCTTTAAAGAGGAAAAGATTTACACAACTGATTTTAAGGATGAGGAACTTTAGTTTACTGGTTGTTGGAATTGTTCTCTCTGGAGAACAGAAGGTTGAATATGAAAGGACACCAATTCATGATGATTGACAAAAGAAAAATTGTAAACCTTTTTCAATACAGTAATTGCTTAGGTTCTAGAAATATCTATCTCAGCTTTTGGTAGAGGCAAATATAACTGAGCTTTCAAAAGATAATTGGACAAATACCTGTAGCAAAAAATTTGCAAGGCTACAGTGAATGGTTGCGAGAGTAGGACCAGTTGAATTACTCTTGCAGCGAGCTGGCATGGATATAAAATGACCTCATCAAGGCTGCAACCATTTTATAATTCTATATTTCATTCATGAACTATATAAACTGGAGAGATGTACTTTGCCTATTTTCACACTCTCCCCTTATGTAGTACTTTCTGTGGCTCTGTGGTCATTTCCCCAATTCAATATCAACTCTAAATTTTATATACATTTCCTGATAAGGCAGAGAAATCTTTTCACGCTTCTTCTTTTCAAAACAGTGAAGTTCATTGTATAATGCACAAAATGAAGAAAACTTATAATGATGGGTTTATACAACATCAAAACTGGTTAGCTTCTCTTCTGGAATATCTGGGATACACAACCTTTCTGAATATAGAAATTCCAACACTATTTGCACCTCATTAAAACTACACGGATTCGCTAATTTGGGTTTTAGCTAAAGATCCTATTTTTCATTGAACATTCTCTTTCCAATTATCACATGCAAAGTTTTTTTTAATACAAAATATTCTTATTTTGCTACAGTAGAATTAACTTGTCTGATATCTGGGGGAAAAAAAAATTTGCACTGAGATTTATCCAAAAGTAGCCTGCATATTGCATCAAATCCTTTAAAAAAAGCAATTTGTTAGAAGAACTTGGTACAAACTATGCCCCTTTTCTAAAAAAAAACATATGGCTGACTTTAAAACCATTTTTAGTTGGAGACTAGATCAACATTTTCAATATCTCATATTATTTCACAAAAATGTGAATTTGTTTC
>NC_063340.1:55435588-55442551 GCF_021869965.1 Rhincodon typus
TCTGTAAATAACTAAATTGAAATAATATCCGTGTTGGGTAATATATGTGGTGGTGATGATATGGAGACCCTATGTCTACGTTCAATTGTTCGTAATTGTGAATGAAGGTAAAAGATAAAGTCGCCATAGTCCTACGAGACCATAGTGTTTCTCTCTCATTAAACTGAGACAGCTGGTGTTGGTTTAGCGTAAGGGTCACTATGTTTCAGGTGTGGGGAGAGGTTGAGAAGGAGATTCCTTCATGGTAATCTCAGTCGGTACAGGAATTGAACCCATGCTGCCGGTATTACTCTGCATTGCAAACAACTGTCTAGCCAACTGAATTGAAATGGATTTTGCATTGATGTGAAAGGTTTTAGTTTGTGTCATTTTTAAAACAAAGTGACAAAACATTGTTTTTATAGACCTTTCTTTGCAAGCTATTGATATAACTAGGAGTCTTTTCTCCCTGAATAATTATTATTAGACTCAAGATAATCCTGATGCCTGAAGGGAGGGGTATATTAGATGTGCAAGTTAACTTGCACACTTAACCACCTTGTTCTTGTATTTTTACTTTGCATGCTCTATAAGTGATAAAGACTACTTGCTTAAAAAGTGAACATTATTTGCCAAAGGACAAAACTCCTACTATCAGAATATATAACACATTGTCACCTTGGAGCTCAATTAGCACTCATGTAAAAACCAGGCGTGTAAGGAGGAATGAGGTGCTGACATTATCTCTGCCAGCTAGATAATTACACCACCTTCATTTAGCAGTAGGGCAACACTACTGTAGCAACAAATTAACTCAGGCCCATTTGCAATTCATGGTGTGCTTCCTCATTTAATGCCATTTGTCTTACCCCAAGTGAACAATTTTCATTTTTTTTTGCTCTGGAAATGTAATAGCTCAGTGTGACTCCAAACATTACATCATCACCATCTTCTAGCTTCACTGTAAAACACATTCCAGTACAATTAGATAACTTCTTCCTGCTCACTTTAAATGGAAAGTGATGGCGCATTATCAGTCCCATCATGCTGAACCTTATCCGCCAGATGTCCTCTCCTCTCACCCTCTGGCTATTCTTTGTGTGAAAGAGATTAGTGCAATAGCACACTGTTTCACTGTATTACTTTGCCTGTTCTATTTGTAAAGCTCTTTGTTGACACAAACTATGGAAAGTTGCATTTGAAGCAATAAATAATCTTTGTCAGCTAAAAGGACATTGCAACAATATTCAGAACCTGAGTATTGAATGAGGCTTTGAATGCAGAGGCTAATGAAGTGACTGAAATATACAGTTTTTGAAAAGACAGGCTCAGTTGAAATCTACCCTTTCGTTGGCTTTGAAAAGAAACTCATGAATGCCCTGTTGAAAGTCACCCTTATCTTACGAGACTAGATGACCTGTGATAATCCTTCAGCAACTTTGAGATGGCATTTGCTTTTGCTTATTGCACTTACACACAAAAAACACATTTCTTGCTAAGTTTTTAGAAATTTCTACACATTTAACAAATGACAAATTGAACGGATTCAATAACTAGTCATCTTATAAAGCTTTCTCTTATTGAAATAAACAATAGAGCAATGCTAAAAAATAGTTAAGAATATAATGTAGACATTTTAAAAGGGTATTATCAATTAAAAAATCTTTAGCCAAACTGAAATGTCACTTTTGCGAGGTATCAAATTATTATTACTTATCATGCAAATGACCCAGACCTTCAGCAGTGATGCCCACCTGTAAACCTGTTCATGTTGAGGCAGAAAATATGTACTAGTCTACAGGAATCACACTTTGCACTTCCATGACTATGCTAATATGTCTCTGAGCTCCTTTTACAATTATGCAAGGTAGCGGACATGACAAATTACATTATTATATAATACCAAAAATTATATACACTTAATTGTTTAAAATAAAGAATCCTTGTCAAAGTGCAGATTGTTGATTTTACACTTGCAAATGTTTCTGTAAATCTGTAATGAAGACCACCGCCCTTCCAATATTGTAACAGCATCCAAGTCAAACCTTATTTCAGTTCAGTACTGCTTGAACCTAAACTTTGCCTCTAGATTGCACTATTCCAGGTCAACCTCCTAGCTTCCATCTTCCATTCACTGGAACTCGAAATGCTATTGCCGACATCCTATGTTCTTTTCACACATCAACCTTAACTTGGGAACGCACATTAACCTGCCAAATGAGCAATGCCTTAAATTTAAGATTCTCATCGTTGTTTCCAAATGTGTACCTAGTTTTGACCCTCCCTGTCTTTTTGGTATACTCCAGCCCTGAAATTTCTGCACTCCTCCAATTCTAGACTACTCTGGACTCCACTATTTGTGGCTGTGATTTCATTGGTCAAACCCCTAAGTGATAACGTTTTGTCCCTAAATCCTGCTATTTCTTTACAGAATCAGAGATGATATGGTGGAAAACGAAGCTATTTATCGGTGTACCTGCACTGGACATCTGAATGAGATTCATTCTTTGCTCTGCATATTATGTCTATTTAAATAATTGTCTAATGGTCTTCTGAATACCTGATTTGAACCAGCCTCTACCACACTTCTAGGCAGTGCATTCAAGACCTGAACCTCTTGCATGAAAAAGTTTTTTCTTGTGTCTGTATGATTCCAGCTGATGTCATTACCAGACAAGTCAGATCCCAAGAAAGAAGCCTGGCTTACAGATCATATTTGGATTTGTTTCAGTTTTCATAGAAGTATTCGGTCATTGAAACATAAACATGCAATGCTGCAAATTTTGCTTTAACAATAAAAATGTTTATGAAATAAATAAAGAAAGAACAGAATAAATAAAACCATCCACATGTACAAATTCGAAAACCTTAACCATGCAGGAAAAGTATATTCCCATTAATCCTAAAACCCTCCTTTATAAATTAAAAGAAAACAAAGTAGCTTTTGTACAGTAATCAAAATAAAACATCTCAGTACAGTATTCAAAATACCACTCACACAATGGTCACCAAATCCCAGGATCTACCATATGTCGAGTTGTCTTTTTATTCCTAAACTCAACCTACAAAGCCCTGTTAGCAGACCTTTTCAAGATATCATATTTCCTTACTTCAGTCACTGATTCCGTAATTAATAATGTGACACTACCTCCTCTTTTACACCCTCTCCCGTACCGCAGGAAGATCCTTTACCCCAGAATATTGAATTGCCAGTCCTAATCCTCCTTCAACCACATCTCTGCGTTGGCAGCAACTTTGCAATTCCATGTGTCAATCCATACCCGTAACTCATATGTCTTTCGCCTATACTCCTTTCATTAAGGTAGAGGTCATCCAGCCTCGCCTTACTCCCCTGAAACTCAACATGGCTGAGCTTCCACTGCCTTGGTTCCTTTACTAAAATATGCTGTGTCACTATTGTACTAATATTCTGTCTCTCATCCTGCTGAACGAGTTTAAGTTCCACCTCCCAAAAGTAGCAAACCCACTGCAAAGTCCCACTCTGGCTCAGGTACAGGCTATCTTGCTTGCATAGGTCCAACATTCCCAGAAACAGTCCTCGTGATCCAGGAATTTAAAACTCATCCTTCTGCAACTCTTGAGCCATGCATTCATCTAACCTATTCTCCTATTTCTGTACTCACTAGTATATGGCACTGGGACACGTGGCATTGGAGTAATCCAAAGATTACAACCTTTGAAGTCCGGTTCTTTAGTTTACTGTCTAGCTCTCTAAATTTTTGGTGTAAGCCTCATCCTTCATTCTATCTATATCACTAGTCCCAACGTATATCAAAATCTCTGTCTTATCACCCTCCCCCTTCAGGATGCCCTGCTGCTGCTCAATGCCATCCCTCAACCGTGGCAACAGGAAGGGAACATGCCATCCTGGAGTCACATCTGCAACTGCAGAAATACCTATCTGTTCTGTCAGTTCCCCTACTGCTATAAGTCCTGATTTCTTCTTCCTCCCCTCCTGTACAGTTCAGATGCTAGTAGTGCCATGAGCTTTGATCGGTCTGCAATCCCTTGAGAAACCAGTTTCCTCATCAGCTTCCAAAATATAAAAGCAATTTGTGAGCAGGTCTGCAGGGGGCTCTTACACTACCTGCGTGATTTGCTTTGACTGCCTGCTGGTTACCCATTCCGTTCTTTCCTCCAACTTTCTAAAAGTGCTATCCACATAACTTTCAACCTCATGGATGTGCCACATTTTCTCCAGCCACTGCTCAAGCTCCAAAACATGGAGCACAAGCTTCTACAGTTAGAAGCACTTCCTGCATATGTGACCATCTATATGCTGATGGGGTCGATGGCATCTCATGTATGAAAGGTCACACTATCACTTGGTTGACCTCACCTCCCATAATTTAAACTTGAAGTAATTTAGTCTTACTTGCTAACATTTTAAATTACTTAATCTTAAAGATACTCCCTTTACCTCAACTTCATTCTCCTCTTATTCTCTAACTTTAACTTGTCCCTTACTAATCTCTCAGCTCTTAGGCTATGGCCTGTTCGTGCAGCCACCTTTCTGTGTAAGTAGTTAGGAAAACAAGACAGCAGAGAAAAAGGAAGAACTTTCTCCCCATTTAACCTAACTTTCACATTTACCAAACTGCCATACACCCTATCTTCACAAAACTTTAACAAGTTCATCAAACATGACTGCCCATTTACAAATCCATGCTGGTTATGTCCAATCATTTCATTATCAACCAGGCCTTTACTAATCCCATTCTTCAAAACATAGTCTGGTACTTTTCCTCTAAGCTGCCTCCACTTCAGGGAAAACAGTCCCAACTTCTCCCATCTATCTTCATAACTGAAATTTCTCAACCTTGGAAGCATTGTTGTGTTTGCCTTTCCTCCTTTTTTTGTTCCTTTTTCACTAAACATTTGTTCAACTGTCCGAATGCCTCTGTAAATGACTCAGTGTCAAATTTTATTTGACAGCACTTATGTCAAGCAAGTTTGGACATCCACGGTGCTATGTAAAGGTAAGTTGCTAATGTTATATGAGGAAAACAAATTTCAATTTCAATTTCAATTGAGATTACAGTTAATAAATGCAACAACTACTGAGATTCTTTTTAAATAAAAGTTTAACACTTAATAATTTTACTTCTAATGTGATATATTGTGATTCTTAGTTGACTAATTTTTTTTGACATTAGTCTAGAAGTACCAGTTATATTCAAAACATAAAATATAAAGCAACCAGTCTAGCTATTAGCAAAATTGTGAATGAATAATTTAAGGCTTGTCAACAAAGGGCTAAATGTCGCAGAGTTAGGAAATTATTACTGTAGTCAAAGAACCTGTGAACATCTCTGAGTGATCTGTGCCTAAATGTATGCCATCACATTTTTGTCAGCCCATGGACATTCGAGGCAGGTTGTTAGTACATTGAAGGAATAGATACAACCATTGACTGTCAATAAGGAGCTCTGAGATGCTGTTCTGTGAGAAGTTATAAGCTTCAAAGGATTAAATAATCAAGTTATCAGACTTTCAAGGTATTAAAGCAGCCAATCTTTACTGTTCTCAGAGTCTAAGTCATGCAAGCTGTTCATATGCATACCCTCCGGCTAAAATAGCAATTGTGCTGCTAGGATACCTATAAATATTTCTTCTTTTCATAATTTGCACCAGATACAAAATTCAATTATATTTTTATGAAGGAAAAGGCACCCCAAGCTTATGCTGTGCATATTTCAATATCACAACAGGCTAATATCGTACTTCCCTTCAAAGAATTCAAGATTTAAAAAAAAAAATCATAAACTGACACTACATCATTACAACGTAAGAAATAGGAGCATATATGTTCATCAAATTTGCTCTAACATTCAAGGTTGATCAACAGCTCCACTTTCCTGCCTGCTTCCATATACCTCGATTCCCTGCTCAGCTTTAAATAAACTCAGTAATGAAGCATCCTCCAGGATAGAAAATTCCAGAGATTCAAAACTTTGAGTGAAGAAATTATTCCTCAAATCAGTCCTAAATGATCGGCCCCAGTCCTGAGTCTCTGCACCTGTGTTCTAGATTCCCCATTGAGGGGAAGGAACCCCTCAGTGTCTACTTTGTCAACTCTCAAGTCATTTTTTCTTTGCCTTCCAGTCTTTTGATTTTGAAGGCAATCTTGCATTGAGTCAAAAGCTGGTAGATGAAATGCTCCTCCAACACCATCCCATCTGATTTTTCTTTGATTTCATTCTGCTTTATGTGGCCCTTTTGTCTTAAAACAAAAACAAAAGCTGCAAAGATTAGATTTAGGAAAAGCATGGGAAATATCCAAACCTTGCAAGTCAACTTGTGTGATTCATTAAACATTTTCGCTGTGATTGTAGAATGTTCTAATGAGTATGTCAGATTGGTATGTGACTAGTGAGTAAACAACACCCAATAAACAATATGACAAATATGTGAAAAAGCTGAAAGGTTGCAAAAGTGAGACTTGTGGCTGTATCCTTTGAATTGGTGAAGTGTGTAGTTTTACCTTGACAATCTTTTAGAGGTCTAAAATACATTTTTCTCATTTACTATGAACATGGAAGACTGAACTCATTTGTTCTGCTAGGAGTCATCGACTATATGGTCGACAAGCCTGCTCTGCCATTCAACATGATCCTGGCTGAACTTAGCCATCGGCTCCATTTTATCATCCTCTCTGCATATTCCTTGATTTCATGACAGACCACAAATCTATCTATCCCAAGTTTAAAAATATTCAATGACAAAACATGCACAATCCTCTGTGACAGACAATTCCAAAGATTCACAACCCTGCACATGAAGAAATTTCTTCACATTTCTGCCCTAAATGAGTGATCCCTTATCCCGAGACTGTGTCCCCACTTTTTGGATAACAAGGTGTAGAGCTGGATGAACACAGCAGGCCAAGCAGCATCATAGGAGCAGGAAGGCTGACGTTAGGGTCTAGGCCCGAAACGTCAGCTTTCCTGCTCCTCTGATGCT
>NC_063340.1:55442951-55490343 GCF_021869965.1 Rhincodon typus
TATCTCAGATTCTCCAGCCCCTTCCGTTCCTACTATCTCTCCCCACGTTTTAATTGCATTTAGTGAAAACAATCTGCCCTTACCATATCAAAAATCAAATTGCATGCACTTCTCTCAACTTGATGTACTCTGTTTGCTGTTCACAATGCAGACTGTCCAATACTGGGGAGACCAAATCCAGATTGGATGGTTGTTTTGCAGAACACCTCCCCTGAAGCCCACAAGGCTGAACATAAGCCTCTGGTCACTTGCGATTTTTTGAGCTTTTTCTATCACTGCCTCTGCATTAAAACGATGACATTTTTAATTTCTCTCAGTTCTAATGAAGGGTCATCGAACTGAAACATAACTGCCTCTCACCAAAGACATAGCCAGATTGGTTGAGTATTTCCAGCATTTTCCGTTTTTACTTCAGATTTCCAGCACCTAGAATATCTCAACTCCTTTATACCTTCAAAGAACGTCTTGGAAAACCTACTTGGTGGCATTCACAAAACCTGAAAGTGAAGAATTCTTAATCTACATTCTGGAACCAAATGAATTGCGCTTGCCCCACTATAATTGACATGAACTTCAATCAATTGTGAAAAATTGAGGCATTTGCAGAGAAAATAATCTGTCGACAAAGCCCAACTAGATAATCCAAGATCTAGCAATTCCAGTTTGAGCTTCAGGACCCTACAAAGGTTGTAATTACTGCCATTCAACTATTGAGAACAATAAAATGCCAATTTACTGAAGTAAAACAAAACTGTGGCTGCTGTAGATCTGAAACAAATACAGAAATTGCAGTTCTAAAGCGGGATGGCCACTGGGCTCAAAACATTAACTCTGCTTTCTCTCTACAGATGCTGCCAGACCTGCTGTGCTGCTCCAGCAATTTCTGTTTTTGTTTCAAAATGCCATTTCACTCAAGTTTAAAAAAAAGTTAATACAAACAAATGTGTTCACATTTTAAAAACATCTCCTGTCACTGATATATCTTGCATAACTTCAGATATCATCAGCTTAGCCATAAACTAAGCTTCCCTTACTTAAAAAATCCATATAACTCTCCAGAAATCCAATTACATATTTCTCATTTGGTGTTCACAGTATTGTAAAGATGTACTATAATTTTTAAATAGATTATTTTCATTCACTGAAGCATAAATAAAACATGTACAGTCTCTTTAGCAGACTTTAATTTTCTTTAACTGTATTTGCATAACAGCATGAATATTCTGACATGGCTCACACAGAAAGACTGCTCCATGAAACTGCATATTCAAGCTGTTTGCTAGGCATTAAACAATGCTCTTAAGACTTTACATTTAAAATGACTGAAACTAGGTGTCTTGTTTTATGTATTCACAGTGGAGTGCATTTTATTAACTCATCACAAATGGGGGATAGTTGGGGGTATGGGGTTAAATCACTTAAAATGTTAAATTTATACCCAATCCATGACAATCTCATCTACTTCCTATTTGATCAAACACCAATCGCTGATCCCTATCCAGCTCCTCATATATATAGTAGGGCATTCTATGTGTGGGAATCTGAGAAACCTGCTCTGGAGTGGCAGATCTATGATTATTAAAAACAAGGGGCCCGTCATTAGATTCAGGCAATTTAACAGCGAAAGGAAAGTGGGAACATTAGCAATGCCTGTGGGTCAGGACCAGGATTGCTGTTCTTGAATTACTGATCAGCCTTCCTTGGCCCCAACCCTCTGCATGATCTCACATCCTGTGATCTCATTTTCTCCACTACGTCCTCTTCTTTGCTGGTGTGCTCTAACCCCACCCCGCCCCCCTGTTTTCTCTGGATGCCCAGCCAGGGCTATTCTCAGCAAACTCTCACCACTACCTTTCCTGCCCAGCAGTGTGCCATCCACATAACCTGGCCAGTTGACATCAGCAAACAGAGTAAACAATTTGTTAAATCAGTCCTGTTGCTTCAAGTTCCTGCCATTTTCATAAGGCAAAGATGCACTGCTGTTCTTTATCCATCTGCCCATAAATTGTGGGGCACATTTGCACATCTAGTATACAATTAAATGACTAGTCATTACGTTAACTAACTGGAAGTCCTGACAATAATATGGAAACCACTGAATCATGGAAAACACACTTCTAGATTACATTTTTAGGAGTATCTGTCATCTGGAAAACATTAATAGCACGGAATAGTGAATGTAAATCCAGGTGAGTGGAGAATATTGGATAATAATTTGAAACACAAAGTGATCAACAGTGAAGTAACAAGGACTGACTTCTGTATAACAGCAGAAAACTGACTGCACTGAGAGGGATAAGCCCAGTATGACTGAAGATCCAAAATCTAGGAAGATAATGCAGTGAGAGCAAACTTAGGAAAGCACTCGATGAAATGTCAAGAAGTAATGACCTAGCAACAACGTAGCAGCTTTTAAATTCACAGGCTTTCCCAAAGTACTTCAAAGCCAAAGAAATGTTATTTGAAATGTTGAAGGAATGTTGCTTTGCAAGAAGTCATGTTCCACAACTAGAAATAAGATGAATGACCAGTTATTCTGTTTTGGTGCTATAATTGATGAATAAATATTGGTGAAAACACTGCAGAAATCCCTCCTCTTCTTGAAATAGAATAGTATGACAGGATCCTTCATCTTCACCTGAACAGAAAGATGGGGTTTTAGTATAAACAATGTATTATAGAATCGCTACAGTGTGAAAACAGGCCCTTTGACCCAACAAGTCCACATTGACCCTCACAGCATCCCACCGAGACCCATCCCCCTATAACCCACCTAATCTACACATCCCTGAACACTACGGGCAATTTAGCATGACCAATCTACCTAGCCTGTACATGTTTGGATTATGGGAGGAAACAGGAGCACCCAGAGGAAACCCACACGACCATGGGGAAAACGTGCAAACTCCACACAGACAGCCGCCCGAGGGTGGAATTGAACCCAGGTTCATGGCGCTGTGAGGCAGCAGTGCTAACCACTGAGCCACCGTGTCTTGCATAAAAGATGGCACCTCAAATTGTTCAATCAGTACTGCCCTTAAGGGGGTTTGAAACATGGGTTGGCTGCTGTCCAGCTAAACTTAGAATCAGGAATATCAAAATGGGAAAAATGATTAATGAAAGGTAACTGGCAGAAGGAACAATGCAATATCTTATGTTCACTCTCGATCGAATCAAGTGAGCGAGACAGTCCAGTCACTATTTTGATTTGTTTTTAGCCTAAAACAGAATTCATGTTGTGTATCTCATGGGCAAAAATCAAAGTTATGCAGATCCATTCTGATGAAATCCTGTATTTTTTTCTCTGCAACTGTCTGCTGAAATAACATGCATATGAAGATATGAACATGTGAACATGGAACAACGGTAGGCCATTTGATCATGCAAGCCTGCTCTGCCATTCAATAAGATCATGGGTGATCTGATTTTAACCTCAAATCTTCATCCTGCATAGCTATCAAGGAGGCGGCGACAGCCCAGTGGTATAATCACTCGACTGTTAATCCAGAGATCCAGTAACGTTCCAGATTCAAATCCCACCCTGGCAGATTGAATTTGATTTCCAGTTAAAAAATTCTGGAATTAAGAATCTAACGATGACCATGAATCCACTGTTGATTGCCGGAAAAAAAAAATCTGATTCACTAATGTCCTTTTAGGAAGGGAATTCTGAAGAATCAAAGCCCTCAGAGGAAAGAAAAAAGTTTCCTTACTTGTTTTAAATAGGTGTCCCCTTATTTTTATATGATCCCTAGTTCAAATTCACATTCTATTTCATAGACATCTCCTCTTTCTTCTGCATATCTCCTATCATGTTTATGCTGTCATCCTGTCATTCTGAATTCATATCCTTTAAATTTTTAAAAAAGAATACAGCAAGGTGGCAGTCATCACAAATTAAGTTTTAAATAGGTATGAGAGGTGAGTAGACATGGGCCAGATTTAGGTGCTGAGGAACTGCTCAAGAACTGTTGCAACATCTCTCATCAACCACAAAATGAAAGACTGGGAAATAAATGGAGGAAGGAAGAGGAACTGAAAAGGAAGGAGATGCTTCGGTTCGGATGTACTGGGTCCAAAGGATTCAAGCCTAGAAGTTATGAACTGAAAGAACAATAGCAGGAGCATGGCTTGGGATGTGCTTGTGCCTTTTGATGGGTGCTTTTCTTGCTGATGATATGAAGGATCCAATCATGACCCTGACCAGTAGCAGAGCTTCTGAAAAGTACTGCAATATTAACAAACTCTAGGAATTTGGATGGAAATGAAGCAATGGTATACTGAGGTTAGGAATGGTCCTGAGGCTCAAGTAAGTGCAGTATATTGTAAAGGCTGGAATAGGACAAAGAAGAGAGGAAACTGCTGGTATGAATCTAGTATGAATAAGCTCAGCCAATGAATCTCTGACAGACTTCAGCATGGCCAAATGTTAGTGGTTTTTGAGGTTACTTATTTTAGCTTTTGGGGTATTTAGTGGGATAATGAGCATTGCATTTCAAAGATATAATTTTACTCAAATCAAATAGTACTTATTTCTATGATGGAATGCAGAATAGAAATTTAAACTGGGCAGAAAAAAATTGGTGAATAGGATTGGAAAACAAAAATTAGAAGACAATACAGAGTACTTAACATTAACTGAAAAATCAAGAAATACATTGGTTGATGGTACAATACACACCACAATTGACTAAAGCAAGAATCACTTTGAGAATCAGCCAAATGTTGCAAGTGCACTTTCCATTATTAAATGGAAGTGGATAGCACTGCTGCCTTACAGGGCCAGGGACCCAGATTAGATTCCAGCCACAGGTGACTGTCTGTGTAGAGTTTGCATGTTTTCCCTGTGTCTGCATGGGTTTCTCTGGTTTCCTTTCACAGTCTAAAGATGTGCAGGTTAGGCAGATTGGCCATGCTAAATTCTGTAGTATCCAGGGATGTGTAGGCCAGGTGGATTAGCCATGGTAAATGCGGGGTTACAGGGACAGGGTGAGGATCTGGGTCTACGTGAGATGGTCTTTGGAGGCTTGGTGCTGACTCGATGGCCTGAATGGCCTCTTTTTGCACTGTCGGGATTCTATGATTTTAGGCTGGTTTGGAAACAACCTAAAATGACTAGTTGATTCAGCACCAACTGAAGTAATACTATTCTATTGGGGAAAACAAAACAGAAAGACTGAGAATCATGTATTTAGTTGATGCTCTTGTTATATATTCCTAGTCCCATAGCTGTTTTAGAGGTACAGCTTTATTGCTTTAAAAAATTGCAATTTAAGATCAGTGGAGGAAAAAAAAACTTGGTAATTATCTAGAGACTAGTAAACCACACAGACTTGCGATATAATTCAACAGATAAAACATATGTTTACTCTGATTTTATCCAGTAAAGGGTGGCAGTTGTAAAAGGCAGGTAGGTTTACTTGAGTAAAGAACAGGAGGCAGTATGCCTGCAGTTATTCCAGTGAAAAACTTTAGATGATTTCCTAGAAGTAAGGAAAGCTTTGGAATTAAAAGATGCTTAATTTGTAATTCTACCTGACATGAGTGTCACACTGACATGAAGATGGGCAGACTATCATAACATTCTTGATTTCTAAGTTTATCTTTGTGAATTCAATCAGCGTGCAGCCAGCAGGCAAGTCTGGATGATGTTTGGAAAAGCAGCTAAGAGCCAGTGCCAGTTTTGTGTCTTATGCAGCTTGTAGCTCCTAACAAGTCAAAAGATAAAGCCAGCCCTCCATCTGAAGGAGAGTAAAATGTCAGATCTATCATCCATGACACAAGATGTGATTGGGAGCTAGTAGTATTCAATAAAAGATCAAGTCAGAAGTCACACAACACCAGGTTGTAGTCCGAGACAACAAGGTGCAGGACTGGATGAACACAGCAGGCCAAGCAGCATCATAGGAGCAGAAAGGCTGCTTGGCCTGCTGTGTTCATCCAGCCCTGCACCTTGTTGTCTTGGATTCTCCAGCATCTGCAGTTCCTACTATCCCAGGTTGTAGTCCACCAGGTTTATCTGAAATCATAAGCTTTTGAAGCGCTGCTCCTTCATCAGGTAAAAAGACTGTTGGACTGTAACCTGGTGTTCGTGTGACTTCTGACTTTGTCCACCCCACTCCAACATCAGCAGTTTCACATTACTGAAAGACCAAGCTTAAAGGGGACAATTGATTGGAATGTTCATTTAGCTGGAAGCTAAAGGAAAAAGTCCCCAGTGATCCTCTCAATAACTAGCAGCTAACATCGTTGCAGTTGGCATTCAGAAAGTAATAAACTTGGTTGCATTTCAAAACCACTGCAATTGGTAACCAACAGCGTTTTCTGGTGTTTTAAACTACTGAGCAGGAGTTTCAGGGATGTCCATTAAATGACTCGTGGAATCCAGTGTCAAGAGCTTGGCAAAGCAATTGGAAATTGGCAAAAAAGCCAAAAGTTATTGCAAGGTCCACATGAACATACAAACAAAACAGGAGTCGAAGTAGGCCATTTGGCCTGTTCAGCATGCTGCCATTGAACAAGATCACGCTGGTCTATTCCCATTTACCCATAATAACTTTTGATTCTCTTGCCTAATAAAGATCTATCTTCTTCTGCCTTCAAAACATTCAATCACCCTGCTTCCACCACCTTCTGAAGCAGGGAATTCCAAAATCACACAAGTATCTGTGAGAAAACAAAAAAATCATGTGCCCTAAAAGAGAGACCATTAATTTTAAAACAGTGCCCTTATTTCTGGACTAACTCACCAGAGAAAAAATCTTGCCCGCATGCACTTTCTCAAGGCCAGTCAGGTTCTTATACATTTCAATCAATTCACTCCTAATTCTTCTAAACTCTTGTAGAAATAAGCCCAGCGTCTAGTCATAGAATTCCTACAGTGTGGAAGCAGCCTGTCCAGTCCACAATGACCCTTCGAAGAGCAATCCAATCATACCCACAACCCTCACCCCATCCCTATGACCCTGCATTATCCATGGCCAATCCACCTAACCTGCACATCAATGGACTGTGGAATGAAACCAAAGCATCAGAGGAAACCCATGCAGACAAGGGGGAAATGTACAAACTCCACAAAGACAGTCGCCCGAGAGTGGAATCAGAATTGAGGATGACCTTCTTCCACTCTGGAGTTGTGGGTCTTTAAGTGTGTAAATAGTCCCAATGCTGGATTCCTCACACGTCACACGTAGGACAGGTAGTGGCTGATAAGACAGGTAGCTAGAATGCTTGCAAATTTCAATCACTGCTTTTGCTATTTGCACTTGGCATTCATCTGAGCCTTTTGGAGATGCTCAAAGTAGTTAACAGTTTTGTAGATTCTTCTTTTCCAGTTTGGGTGGTATTGGGAAAGAGATTCTCATGAGTCTGTGGGATGTTGCATTTTATTCAGGGAGGTTTTGAGGATGTTCCCAAAATGTTTCCTCTGTCTTCCTGCTAACTGTTTGCCAAGTTGAGAGTGGTATTGGAGTGCCATCCTGTCACTTGGATTTGCAGGATTTTGTGGAAGTATCACTGGTGATAATCCCCAAGGGATTGGAGACATCTGCTGTACGCTGTCAATGTCTCTGGTGCATACACCAGGACAGGAAACACTGTTGCCCTGTAGGCCATGAGTTTGGTGCCATGTTTGAGGTCATTGGCATCAAGCAGTCTATTCCTTAAATAGCCAAGGCTGCCTTGGTGTATTGGAGGCAGTCATCATTGATATCCACCATCACTGAAAAGAAGGCTCCCAGGCTATGAGAATTATCTACATTATCCAGTGGCTTCCCATGGATATTGATAATCAGAGAGCTGTGTTGTGTGGTGGGAGCAGGCTGGTAAAGGAACATTGTCTTCCAAATTTTTTCCGAAGGTTCATTCTCTCGTACCCTTGTAAGAATCAACTGACAATGGTTTGGAGCTCAGCCTTGGAGTTTGCGCACGTTGTCATCTGCATACTGCAGCTTGATGACAGAGGTTAGGTTAGCATTGATTCTTTATTACAGGTGGTGTATGTTGAAAATTTTCCTATTGTTCTTTGGAGAAACTGCAGTCTCTGGAAGTTTTGGGGTATGGGGTAAAATTTTGCAGGGGGTGAGGAAGCTGAAGAAGAATATCGGTGTAAGGACACTGCCTTTCTTAACTCTAGTTTGTATTTACATCGACTGTCTGCAGGATCTGCTGGTGAGGATCATGGTCAGCATTTGGCATGCCAATGAAGGATGGCCACTCATTTCTGCTCACAGCCAAATTTAAAGAGGATGTTCTACAATTTGTCCCGGTTGATAGAGTTGAAGGCTTTTGAGAGATCACAGAAGGCCATGTATAAGAAGTTTCTGTGCTCTCCGCATTTTTCCAGGATTTGTCTTGCTGTGAAAATCAAGTCCATTCTGCTTCTCGATGGATAAAATCCACCTTGTGACTTCAAAGAGGAGCTCTTCAACCACTGGGAGGAGACAATTGAGAAGGACTCTTGCAATTACCCTCCTTGTGACTAATATCAGGGAAACTCTTCTACAGTTAACTGCAATTAATCTCACCTCCTTTCTTAAAGATGGTCACAATAATGATATCTTGGATCTCCCTGGTATGCTTTTCTCCTTCTAGATGAAGTCAACAATCAACAAGATTACCAATACAGATGAAATCCCCACTAAAATATGGTGTGGAAGCACTCACTACAAATACATGATCTCACCTTAATAAGTTATAGGCTGAGCACTGCTTACTTTATTTACATTTTTTCAATTTACAATAAAGTTTGTTAAAAATTATGAAATTTTCTGACTTTGTTCTAATTCCTGGGTTTTCAGAAATCTTCTGTGGATGATCATGGTCCAATACAATCCAATTCTGATCCAAAAGGAATGAATTCATACTTTACAGGCTGTTTCGATTCTGTCTACATGCCAGGGGGGAATTGCGCTTTCTCCTAACGTGTTGCAGGAAGAGGTGCACCTGGCTGATTAGAGGCTCCTGCTCAGCAGCTCAAGCCACCTTTGAGGTCACATAGTTAAGATTTTTATTATAAACCACCACTGGAGTAAATAACTCCCCATCATTTAGAATTGACCATCTGCTACAATTAAGTAGCAAATTTGCAACAAATGTGAATTTGCACCTTTAGTATAAATGGGCAACAGAATGACTTAATTTAACATTCAACTAATTGAAACTGGCACCGATCTGACCATTCAACTAGACACAAAGGGATCACTTTATGGCTGCCTGACCAAACTATGCTGCATTCAACGTAAGAAAGAGCAACCCATCATAGGGAAATTAATTTTCGCTCATGAAAAGTTATTGTTTTAAATTGGATTCCTGGTACTCTCCAATTGAAAATAACTACTTAACCAAAGTGTCTCCCCAATCATTGCAACAAAAATCATGGTTAAAAGGGAGTCAAAATAAAATAACTCTTCAGATTGTGCATTACAATTAGATTGATAAAGTTGTCAGGATAGCTAAAAAAAATACTTTTGTTTTTCTGCTTCCTGTGGTAGCCTGACATTTTAATATGTTAAATGTTAAGCTTTTCTAACAGCTTTTGGGTTTGTGAAAACACAGAACACTAACGTGTACTAATTATCATTCTGTACATGACCATTGCAACTCGATCTGTTTGGGACCATCAATCAAAACAATTTAGAGTTCCAATTAATTCCATAAATGTGAATAAACATCATAAGATTTGTTTTTGTTCCCAGTGGATTTTATATCAGTCAAAAAATTACAGTTCACAAAATCTTCACTATAGACTTGTGCCCATTGAATGCTAGCAGTACAATTATTCACACACAGAATTGACTCCAACCGAATTAAATGAGTTCTGATATAATGGGATGAGCGCAAGACGCAAAAGAATTGCCTACAATTGCTCATACATGAAAAAGATAGCTAAGTCTAAATTAAGATGTTAGCTATGAAGTTTCCAATAGGACCTTGACATGACTGTTGACCTACTCATGACATGATCACACCAGCAAGGATTTGGAATTCTATTAGTATTACCAGAAGAAAAAGTCAAGGAGTCATCAGGAAAATAAATCTATACCTTCTACTCTATCAGCCAATTACTGTTGTTAAAGTGGAATTAGAAGTGTATTGACAATGTGAGGGGGAGGGGAGTTAAACAGTGAACTGAAGATGATGTTAGAGAAAAAATGTTTTGTAATCAAAGACAGTTCTAAAAGACAAAATCCATTTTTGGTTATCTGTATCTGTAAAAGGATATATTTTACTATAAAGAATAAAAGATGACTGGGAATGTCACAAGGCATCAACATAATCTGAAATTTCTGATGACAAGATGTGAGAATGAAGCTCAGATATTTTAAAAGGTCATTAAAAATCAAAGAATGGCAGTGTTATTGCATTTTCTATATATATATTTACATCATAACATGCATGAACAATTACAGAGTTGCACGCTCTATCTTCCAAGTTTTTAACATATTACATATTAACAAGATATGCAGGATGCACTTATTTTGTTGATACAACAGCAAAAGATTTCAAAGGGAATTTCTTCACATACTAAAACAAAATTATGATTAACTGACTCAGACATAACTGACTCAGACATAAAAGTCTTCAGATATGAATGTTTACTGCTAGCATATTTATTTTACAGAAAATAATCAATATGATTTTTAAGAAATTATGCATCGCTTGAAATGTTAGATTAAAATCTGATATGAGATTCAATAAATATATAGTTATTACAATTTAAAAACTTGAACTTTAAAAGTAGTAATTCTAATTAAATGAAACTGAAGACAAGAAATAAATTATGATGGTTGGAGTTACAGTACAAATATTGATCTTAGATCAGTAGCTACAGAATCAATTTGTTATTGAAAGTATACTGCTTATATATCAGTTACAAATTCAACATTTGTAATCAAATTGGAGAAATTTAAATGTTCATGCAGTCAGTAAACTCAGGGAACATAACTGTAAACGCATTTTTTCCAATGGGCAGAATTCATTAGGAGTCTGAATAACATGGCCTATGGACAGATTTGTGGCAGAATCAGACCTGCTGCTTTTTGCACAATTTGAGTGGAAAATTTCTTGCAAAGCAATACCGAGTTGCCAACTCAGGGGGATTATTGCTGGCAAAAAGCCTTGATAAGGGCCCAACTTGACTCAGTTTTATTCAGGTTTCTATCTCACCGAAACTCTTCAAGCAAGCTCTACGTTCAGAAAATTCAATATAGAATCCACAGTGAGCACTTGCTAAATTCAGCTCGCTGCTTGCTCTGAAGGACCTTCATGTTGGACATTGGACACCAACATCTAAGGGCATGCTCCATGGCACTGGTTATATACATTCAACATCATTGGCATCTGAAATACATCAGCTTCTAAGAAGCCTCATTCCACATCTCCAATCCACTTAAAGGACGTCTCTGTACTGTTGCTGATGCAGCATTGCAATCAAGGACACTGTGTTCAGGGACATGCACCCAGCTCATGGACTGGAACGGGCTGCATCTCCAGCTCTTACGCTCGCTGTCATAGCACACCCTCACTTTGAGCCTACCTGGATGCTCACAGTATCCTGGCCTTGAATGGCTTTGCCGTGCTCTTTTACGCTTTGCTCCTTCAGCGAGAGATACAAGGCTGATATTACTTCTGTCTTGCTTTACCATTTAGCACAGACACAAAGCCAGGAAGCATGTCACGGCCTTCAGCAGGCCTCAGTCAAGTCAAGGGGGAAAGCTATCACTCAGGGCTTCCAAATCAGTAGGTCAAAGCCTCTGATATCAGTTGAGGGGCTTGGAAAATGGCAATCAGCTACCCAGGTAGGTCAGAGTCAGGAAGCGCATTATATAGGGGTAGGGAGCCGAATGTTGGGTAGTTGAATGTTGGACCTATTAGATGCTTTTGTCTTCTAGGAATGAGAGACATGTTTTAAGGGAGATTAAAGTGTCTGATGTAGCAAAGCTTCTTTTTTTTTTTGGTCCAGGTAAGGAGGTGTCCTGAGCGAGTGATCAGGCTGTGATGAAGGCATGGAGGATTAGTGGTGTCAGGGAGGTGAGATGGGTGATAAGTGGAGTGATGATGTTGCATGCAACAATCAGAGTGATACAGCATGAGAGACAACAAGGTGCAGGGCTGGATGAACACAGCAGGCCAAGCAGCATCATAGGAGCAGAGAGGCTGACGTTTCGGGCCTAGACCCTTCATCAGAAAAGGGGGAGGGGAAGGGGGTTTTGAAATAAATAGGGAGAGAGTGGGAGGCGGATAGAAGAGGGATAGAGGAGAGGATAGGTGGAGAGGAAACAAACAGGTCGAAGAGGCGGGGATGGAGCCAGTAAAGGTGAGTGTAGGTAGGGAGTTAGGAAGGGGATAGGTCAGTCCAGGGAGGACGGACAGGTCAAGGGGGCGGGATGAGGTTGGTCGGTAGGAGATGGAGGTGCGGCTTGAGGTGGGAGGAGGGGATAGGTGGGAGGAAGAACAGGTTAGGGAGGCAGGGACGAGCTGGACTGGTTTTGGGATGCGGTAGGGGGAGGGGAGATTTTGAAACTTGTGAAATCCACATTGATACCATTGGGCTGCAGGGTTCCCAAGCGGAATATGAGTTGCTGTTCCTGCAACCTTCGGGTGGCATCGTTGTGGCACTGCAGGAGGCCCAGGATGGACATGTCGTCTGAGGAATGGGAGGGGGAGTTGAAATGGTTCGCGACTGGGAGGTGCAGTTGTTTATTGCGAACCGAGCGTAGGTGTTCTGCAAAGCGGTCCCCGAGCCTCCGCTTGGTTTCCCCGATGTAGAGGAAGCCACACCGGGTACAGCGGATGCAGTATACCACATTGGCAGATGTGCAGGTGAACATCTGCTTGATGTGGAAAGTCTTCTTGGGGCCTGGGATGGGGGTGAGGGAGGAGGTATGGGGGCAGGTGTAGCACTTCCTGCGGTTGCAGGGAAAAGTGCCGGGTGTGGTGGAGCTGGAGGGGAGTGTGGAGCGGACAAGGGAGTCACGGAGAGAGTTGTCCCTCCGGAAAGCAGATAAGGGTGGGGAGGGAAAGATGTCTTTGGTGGTGGGGTCGGATTGCAGATGGCGGAAGTGTCGGAGGATGATGCGTTGGATCCGGAGGTTGGTGGGGTGGTACGTGAGGACGAGGGGGATTCTTTTTTGGTTCTTATTGCGTGGACGGGGTGTGAGGGATGAGGTGCGGGAGATGTGGGAGACACGGTTGAGGGCGTTCTCGACCACCGAGGAGGGGAAGTTACGGTCCTTGAAAAACGAGGACAACTGAGATGTACGGGAGTGGAATGCCTCATCCTGGGAGCAGATGCGGCGGAGGCGAAGGAATTGGGAATAGGGGATAGCATTTTTGCAGGAAGGTGGGTGGGAGGAGGAGTATTCTAGGTAGCTGTGGGAGTCGGTGGGCTTGAAATGAATATCGGTTTCTAGGTGGTTGCCCGATATGGAGACAGAGAGGTCCAGGAAGGGGAGAGAGGTGTTAGAGGTGGTCCAGGTAAACTTAAGGTTGGGGTGGAAGGTGTTAGTGAAGTGTATGAACTGTTCGAGCTCCTCGTGGGAGCACGAGGCGGCGCCGATACAGTCATCAATGTAACGGAGGAAGAGGTGGGGTAAAGGGCCGGTGTAGGTACGGAAGAGGGATTGTTCCACGTAACCTACAAAGAGGCGATACAGCATGAGCCTTGGTGAAAGGTGGGCACAGTAGCTGAGAGAGAGTGAGAATAAGGTATTGAAAGGAAGAAAGTGGCACTTATGCTGGAGCATGTAGAAGGTCATTAATCTTCTTCATATGGTGCTAGGCATTCTTTCACACAGCTGAGACTTATAGTCATGGTCTGGTGTTGTGGCCTCCACTCCTAGTTCTGAGGTAAGAGGAAGTACTATTTCTGCACTGCTTCAATCAGCAGAAGCCGAGACCCTACTTGGACAGTACAGCACCAATTTTTCCATCTGCTGGTCTCGGACAAATGTCAGGAAACATGCAGGCCAGCTCTGGACTGACAGTGTTTGACCGGGTGCACAATGGGCTTTTAAAAGATGGCGCAAGGACAAGGCATGGCAGTTTTTTAGCAGATATCCTTAAGTGGGGAGTTGTTCTGGGAGAGGCATTTTGATTAAATGGGGCTTGAATTAGATGTGATGGATGTCACAGGGACAGAGCAGGCAAATTTGGTAAAATATGGTGAGAAAACTCACTAGGCCTTCTGGCAGAAAACCCTCAAAAACTCAGTGCAACTCAGATTTAGCCAAAAAAAACCATAAGATTCAGTCCAATACATATAAATAAGCTTTTACAACTTAAGCAAAGCCAATTATATAGGTATGAGGGAAACTAATAAGGTTGATTGGATAAATAGATTAAAAGCTACTGTGATGATTAAACAGTGGGAAACATTTAAATAAACAATCCAAAATATTCAAATACATGCCACTGAAATCAGAAAGCTCAGTGAGAAGAAGCTATCTGTGGCTTGTTAAGGAGTTCAGCATCGTATAGATTAAAAGAGGTTTATAGAGTTGCAAAGAATAACAGTAAATCTGAGGACTGGGTGTACTTTAGAAACGAGCAAAGGGTGACCATAAGTCGATAAAAACAGGAAAAAATGGAATGACAGAATAAACTAGCCAGGAATATGAAAGCTCTCGCAATATGTTTGTATTGTATGTAAAAAGAAAGAGATGGTCTTGTGGCATTGTGGTACTGTCTCGAGCTCTAGGCCAGAGCATCCATGTTCAGCGTACTCCAATTTTCTAAGTGCAATCAGACACAGCCAACATGGTTTTACAAAGGCGAAATTGTGATTGACAAATTTATTAGCTGTTTTGAAAAGGTAACTGGTCAGGTTAACAAGGGGGAACCAGTAAATGTAGTACACCTGCATTTCAAGAAGGCATAAGTCGCACAAAAAAGTTAATAAACAAAGCAAGGGCTCATGGAGTTAAAGAAATACAATAACATGGAAAAAGGACTGGCCAATAGACGGGGACCAAATTAGGACAAAATGATCATTTTCACGCTGGCAGGTGGTGACTGATGGAGTGCCACAAGATACAAATGCTGGTGTCTCAGCTATTTACATTCAAAACTACTGACTTTGATGAAGATACAGTAAGTAATTTATCTAGGGCTGATGATGATATAAGGCTAGGTGAGAATGCAAATTGTGAAAATACGAATAGGTTGTATACAGAAAAGTGAATGGTCAACAAGATGGCCGATGGATAAGGTGGAGAATTGAGAGAATTCTTTTAAAAATGACTTGAAACTGTTAATATTCAGAAGAAACTGTACAAGAAACATAATCTTAGCTTGCAAGCAGATCAATAAAAAAGGCAAATTACATGCTGGCTTCTATTGCAAGGGAATTGCGGTAGCCTCTATTGTAAGAGGTTAGGAGTTAAGAATAAAGAAATCCTGCTACAATTGCACAGATATTTAGTGGGTTCACATCTGGAATACTGTGTGCAGTTTTGTCCTCCATAATTAAGGGAGAATATCTTTATATTGGACGTAGGATTGGGAAGCGTTGCTCGACTGGTCCTAGAAGCAAAGGATCCCTTCAGAGCAGGAAGAGGCCATTTGGCCCATTGAGGCCCCTCCAAAGATCATCCCACCCAGACCTGGCCCCCCACTCTATCCTCATAAACCCGCATTAAGCATGGCTAATCCACCTAACCTGGACAATGTGGGACAAATTAGCATGACTGATGCACCCATCTGTAAATTTGGCTATATAACATTTTATCCCCACATCCAAGTCATTAATGTACATTGTAAGTAGTTTTCATGGAATCATGGAATCCCTACAGTGCGGATAGAGGATATTCGGCCCAGCAAGTCTGCACCGACCCTCTGAAAATCATCACTCCTCCCCCATCCCCGTAGCCATTTACCATGGCTAATCCACCTAAACTGCACATCTCTGGACGTTAGGGGCAACTTAGCATAGCCAATCATCGAACCTGCACATCCCTGGACTGTGGGGAGAAACTGCAGCACCCGGCAGAAATCCACACAGACACAGGGAGAACGTGCATACTCCACACAGTCACCTGAGGCTGGAATCAAACCTGGGTCCCTGGCACTGTGAGGCTGCAATGCTAACCACTATGCCACTGTGCTGCCATCCTTGTATGAAAGGATTGCTCTACGGAGATAGAGTGAGGAAAATGTGTCCATATTCTTTGCAGTTTAAGAAGACTGAGAAATAGAACCATTGAAACATATAACATTCTGCAGGGGACTAACATGGTAGATGCTGAAATATTCTTTACTCTTGTTCTCTACATTTCTTAGCTAGAGAAGAGTCTTATAATGGGATAGGACATAGCCAGAAATGGTAAAGGAGATTTTCGAGCTTTGACTGTGAGATATGAGTCAGTACAATTAAAAAGGATTCAACTGGTCTGTGGGATAGCTATCTCAATTTTGGGACAAAGTCCTAGCTGTTAGTAAAAAAAATTTTCTGGGTTGACTGGACAATGTTGCCTTTTGTCATGTACAGTGCCCAGGTCAATGTGGGGTAATCTATCCTGTTTTATATTTATTTGGTGTTTCTACAAGTTTCATGCAACATAATCACTCGATAGTCCATTTCAGAGTTTTAAAGGACTCACAGTGCATCAGTCTAGAGTCACATATTGGCCACAAGAGGCAAAGATGGCAGATTTCTGTTCCTAAAGAAAATTAGTGAACCAAATGGATTTTTAAAACAATCCAACAGTTCATAGCCACCATTACTGACAGCACCTTTTTATTCTAGATTTATTAATTGAAGTTAAGTTCCACCATCTGTCATGTTGGGATTTGAACCCACATTCCCAGAGCATTAGCTCTGACTCTCTAAATTACTCATCCAGTAATGTTATCACAACACTGTAAAGGGAAAAATTTGGAGGGTTACAGAGAAATGGCAGGGAGTAGAACTAGCTAAATTTTTCTTTGCAGTGTGCCACCATCAACTTGGTGTCCTATGCTGTCAATGTTCTATGTTTCTTTGAACATCTGTTCCAGTTGTCTAAGCAGAAAATTTACCTTTTTAAGAAACACAATTGTCTCAGATTTTCAGTCATTTGAAATTGAGTCCCTGGTCTGATTTCAGTCTTCACAAGATCTAGACACACACTGAAAGTGAAGTGATGTCAACGCTCTTACACATGGTGCAGGCTAAGAATAGGTCCTGCTGCACTGGATCTGAGCAACTTGGTGCAAGTCACACTAACTCTCAGCTCAGCTACTCCAGAAAGTATACTTCCTCCTGTGACATTTCACTATTAACTTTCATTATTAAACTTGTTTCAATTTACAGTTACATGATTTTCAACTCATTGCAAAAATATGTATCTACATATCTGTGATTGACACAGAACATGAACTGTAGCTCTCCTGCTTGATGGCTCCTAATAAGGTAGAATTAACACTTCAGTTTCTTAAGTACATTATATGGTATTTTTTGTACTGCTAAACACAAGCGAGTTTTCAACTGGATTGTCTGGTTTAGGCATGTTTATCCAATAACATTTTTGGCTGAAAATTGTAGCAGAATTGCAAAAACAGAAGCTTTTCTTTTAAATAAAAGTGCACTTAATCAGGTTTTATCTTTACCAATTTCTCACATCATTGTAAACAATTCAGTTTGGCTTAAGGGTCAAGTTTTTTGGGGTCTTGTCTATGCACTGCTCCAAAACCAGTATTTGAGCTGGTTCAACTTGCTCCATGAAGCAAAAGGATTTGCCTCCTCTGCTTGGGAAAGCCAAATTGTCTATCATGCAAAAAGTGAGTTGCTGTATGCTTTATTGAATGAACAGTATTTGGCAGAAACATGAACTCTGAAATATTGCTCTGGCAGAACCTTGCAGCAGCAAAAGTAATATACTGAAACTTTTCACACAAGTGGCTAGGATCTGAAACGCACTGTTCAAGTGTTTGTTGGGAGTTAGGATCAATTGAAGATATGAAGAGGGAGTTAGATAGTTAACTGAAAAAGGTAATGTGCAGAGTTACGGCGAGAAGGCAGGGGACTGGCAATGAGTTGCACGTTCAAAGAGCCAGTGCAGACATAATGGGCCAAATGCTCTTTTACTGCACGGTGAAAAAAAATCCATGATTCTGAATGGGGATGTTGTTGATCATGCTAATAATGATGGTCTTGGAGTAGGTAGAAGTTGCTGATAACTCAAACTAACTATTTCGGAACTGAGAGAAGGGAACTGCATGTTGGAAGAAAATGAAACAACTCTATGCTTTCTGGCTCCAGGAATTCAAATCTTTATTTCAAACTCTTCTCAGAAGTTCTATTTGCTTTTTACTTTGACTGCAAAAGGAGCTGCACAAACGTGTTTGAACAATTAAATACTGTCTTGCTGAGGAGGTGATTGAAGGAACACTGGAGGGATGTAGGTGAAGAAATAGACAATTTAAATTGAAAATAGAAGGCTCTGATGGGCAAAGGAAATGGAGATCACAAGGTGGAGAAATACAGAGAGAACCTACCCTCAGGCAGATCATTACTATCAGTCTTATTAATCCCAACACAATTAAACAAAGGGTTTTAGTTTTGTGTCAGTGTGAGGGACCAATGAAATATGGGATAATTTAAGGCCACGATGCATTTGAAAGTGCTAAAGCATGAAACAATATGAGGCAGTCCAAATAGTGTCAGTTCAACCTCCTTGTATTTTTGCAATACAACTGTGCATGTGTTTGACATGCAGTCATACCATGCTAAACTTCGACTAAAAAATCTCCACCTGCAAAAATATCTTACAGTCCTCCTATCACACAAATCAAATGGTAACATCACATTGTGGGAAGAAATGGCCTAGTAGCATTGCTGGACTGTTAATCCAGAGACTCAGGTCTGTTCTGGGGACCGGTGTCAAACTCTGACACAGCAGATGGTGGACTTTGAATTCAATTAAAAAAAAATATCTGGAATTGAAGAGAATAATGATGACCATGAATCAATTGTCGACTGTCGGACAACCCATCTGGTTCACTAATGTCCTTTAGGCAAAGAAACTTCCCCACCTGGTCTGGCCTGTATGTCACTCCGGACCCACAACAACATGGTTGACTCTTAACTACCCCCTGAACAATCAGGGATGGGCAACAAATGCTGGCCTAGCCAGCAACACCCTAATCCAGTGAATGAATAAAAAAAAAAATGAGTCTACATGGATCAGATGAGTAAAGTTTTTAAAAAGTTCAAATCCCTGAAGGAACTTCATACAGTCAACAAACAAGAACTGCTTCCCCCTTTTGAGCAGCAATGAAGAAAGGTCATCAATTTAAGTCCTTTACCAAGAATGAGAGGCTATTATAGTATTATGGAGAAAGGTGACTGCTTTGCCACAACGTATGGCTAAAAAAAAATTCATCACTATTTTTAAGGAACAATTGAATAAATGTTTGAAGCAGAGATAGATACTGAGCTATAACAGACAAGGCAGGGTGGTCGGATTGATTTTAGATTACTCTGGCAAAGAGCCAATGCTGTTAAAATCAAATAGCCTCTTTCTGTCCTGTAATCTTATGTGATTCTCTGGTTCACACATCCAAATTTGGATTTTTTTTCCTCTGGATGGTGTATTTTAGCTCCAATATTTGTGCAAGGGTAACTTAAAGATTTCCAGAGCTTATCTATATATCTGAAAAGAGAAGCGAGGTTAGCTTTTCTACTAATAGGCCAATTAATTTGATGTCTTTATGAAAGGCAACATAAAGGATAGCCTTGTAGTGCCAGATTTGGACATTTCTAACAATAGAATTCAATAAATATATGTCCAATTTATCTTGGGATCCAATGCATTCCACATCACGTTTAGATTCAAAACCAAAATACTGGAAAATACATCAAAAGTGTCAGAAATCCAAATTTTTTGGTGTCTCACAATGAAATAAATACTACACCCTCTTATTCTCACCCCTTTCAGTAATGGCTAAAATACTCCACATAGAAAATACATTTGTAGCTCTTTAATACTTGTACTACTATCGTTTTACTAAATTACCAGTATCTTAAATTATGATAAGCTCACAACAAATTATTTTTGAGGCGCTGGTGGTGATGTTGTTGGATTTCAGTTTTCAGTGAAAAAAGAAACTAAAAATTGTACTAGAGGATACCAAAGTTGTTGAACAGATTATAGGAAGGATCATGAAGTGCTGGTAATTTAAACCTCTCCTAACAATAGAAAAAGCATTGAAAATTAATCTGTTTTACACATTAAGGTAGAGAATAGTTAAACAATTTGCCAATCTCACTTCCACCAATGAAGACATTCCCTCAGCCTGTGACTCAAATAAATCAAACATTCCTTGAAAGTTTCTGATTATCTTTCTTTGACTAAACATAGTGACTTGAACCAGGTTCTCTGTTCATTTAAGGGACTTACAAGAGGGACTGCTCCAATAAATATAAATTATACTGATGCAGACGTGTCCTCCACAAAACACAGCTGTTTGTAAAACAAGGAATTCAGAGACCTCAAGCACTTGCTTCAAACAGCCTTGACAATCCTACCCTGTTGTCATAACACAATACAGAAACTGCAAACAAATTCTATATATTTTTTGTTGGAGCCATCATTTAAGAAAGACAGCACTAATGCACTGTGGATTGCCTTTCATGAAACTCCCTGCAGGACAGTGCAAGAATAGATTAGAAGAGTTAAGGCAGGCTGGATAAAGCTCTAAGATCAAGAAAGTCTAAGTCATGTTAATAACTTCTGGACATTGGTACATTTCTGAGGAGTATAAACAAAGGAGAATAAAAAACAGTAGATTCATAATTTGAAATTTGTCATAACAACAAATGCATCAAATAGCCAACTTTCAAAAAGTGAAAGGACTGCTGCCTTACAAATGGAGTTCAGAGGATCTTATCTTGGTCCAAGAGGTAGCCGGGTTTGAACTGGCTTTGAACTTTCAGTTAGCCTCGTAATTGATAATAAAATGATAGGGATGAAAGGGAGGAAAAAGCAGATATTAGATTTTTGTTAAGAATGCATTTTCCTGATAATCCTTGATGACACAAATGGATTTGTTGGCACTCTGTATAAACTATTACATTGCAGATTTTCAACTGTCGAGTAGTAAGTTTGTGTGCTAACAATTTTAAACCGATAATTTACCCAAAGTTTGAATGTTCTGAATAGAAATAAAAAAATAAGTGAAACAATCCTGAAATTGAGGAAATATGTTGTGGCAAAAAGCTTTGATAAGCAAAAGGAAGACCAGATTTGAATAATTGCCATGTCATAGGACACATAGCAAATAAAATTCTTCATCTTACATTGAACAGTCTCTACCTCTGTTAGAAATTGAAATAATAGGGATTCTAATGGAAATGTTTCATCCTTAGAACTTTACAATGGAGGTAGGAATAGAATAAATTGAAGAACATACTTCCACAAAAATTTGGAATTATCCCAATAGATAAAGTCTTCCAATCAATACTATAATAAACTTAAAGATAAAAGTTGTTGCATGAATAAAATAACTGCAAAACCAATCTCACATATGACATAAAATAAGGTGGTGTAATGGGTCAGAATACACCTGTGAATCCTTGGGTCAGATGGGCTGTAGAGCAATCATGGACAGATGAGGAAAAGGTAGAAGCAGGTATTCTAATTGAAGCAAGTTTGTGAAGTCTCAAACGAGTTTAAATCAAAGCAAAAATATCAAGACATCAGTAAAAACTGACCATCTGACTTGGTCAAGCGATTATGAATAGTTATGAAGCTATTGGCAACCACTCACTTCAAAGAGATGCCTCATAACTGTAGTTATAATAATACTGAAAAATATAGAATTTCCACTCTTGTCTAATTTCTGCATATATAAAAGGTCTAAACAAGTCCACAAAAGGATATTATGGAAAGCAAGCCTTCCTAGATTTGTGTGATATGAAAATACTGTGTCATGAGTTTAAGGAACAGGAGGAAAGCACTGTCTTTCAGTTGTATTCTCTGCCTCTTTGTTGCAACAGCAAACACAAGCACTGAGATAAGAAATTACCTAGTCATGCAAGACGCACCCACACAAAATCTACCACTTAATGGAATAAACTTACACCAAGTGCAATATCATAAGGACTGCAAAATGAAAAGAAAACTAATCGGAATAGATGGATTGAATGAGAGAAACAAAAACAGAAAATTGCCAAAACGGGAGGAAGGAAACCCAAGACAAAAAAAAAGACACTGCCTAATAACAGCAACAAGTAAAACATGCTTTGGTGTTTGAGAAATATACAATTATGAAACATCCCAACAATTTAAACAATTTCACCAAAGTTGACAGTACCTGCCTGCTGTTAAAAATCAACAGTTCTGCCTCCAACAGCATCCTCTCAAATCAGGTTTAATTTAGTAAGGAGGAGTGTGTATTACTGTTACGGAGGCACACTCAGTAGGCAAAGGAAAGTTGGCATACATCAACAGAAGAATAAAATGAGGAAACCTTTAGGCAAACACCACATGTACTTCAAGACTGTAACTAAATATGGGCACCTGCTGTCAGTGCCACATAAAGCATTACAATATCATACTGTGAATTACTAATTTTACTAGGTAAGAGTAGATAAAGCAAAAATATAATCAAACCTGCAAGTTACCAGACTATGTCAGGAATAAAATTATGAGTTATTAAATGTTTGCAGATATATGCATCGCTACTGCTAGTGAACCAGTGGCATCTAGTGACAGAAAGTAGATTCTGCATTTTAAATGTAACAGTTAATGAAACAAAAGACAAATGTTACGTGCAGTCCTAATGGAATTAAACTTTTTCTTAGCAACAAAGAATTAAACTGAAGAAGGATCCATTTAATTAGATTGTCCTACTTAAATTTTTAATTACATTTCAGATATTTTTACAAATGAGAGGTAATTGTGGATAAGAGCAAGCTCATATGTATTACAAGCCTGCTACAAATTATTTTCCTAAAAATGACAGTTTTTTAAACCACACAGCATCATACATGGAAGTAAACAGAGTGATGAATTACTCCTAATTAAATTATATAGACATCACATATACATTGAACTTCATTATAGCAAGTATCTTTACAAATTCTTAAAAACAGGCTTGTAAGAATGTCAACATTTGAATTCAATAGGCCACCTAAAATCACTTAGAACAGCTTAGCCAATTCATGACCTACGATTGGTTTATCAGCTGATGAAGTTGGCAATGTGAATCTGAAACAACTCACGGTGGTAGAGTGTTAAGAGTTAAAAATAAGCCAAGATACTCTCATCTTCAATATGCTCTTTCCAAAAATAAACTTCCCCTCCCTCCATCCTCCAAACATATACAAGTTTTAATACCAAGACATCAACTAGAATTACAAAATCCAAGCATCACTCAACAAATGATCAAACCTACAGAAGAAAAGCTCCAGAAATAGGAAAGAAGACAAAATACTACTGAAACCACACACTGATGAAGTCAAGCCACACTGGCAGATCCTTATTAGTTATTGGAAAAATTGTTGGAGTTAATATTGACACAGCAATGTGTAAATCAATATATCTAGAGGGGCAATACATTTTAATTTAAGAAATGTTCAAACTGTAGCAGCAAATCCATGCACTTAGCACATATGCACCATCAAAAGGTTTGCTCACAGAGACATTAATTCTGCATAGATCAGAGGATGGTAGCCAGGGTCTATTCAGAAATGTGTGGCATGCGGCATTTGCTCAGATTCTCATTTTACAAAGAAAGCATCATAAATCACAAGTGAAGCTTATAATAATCTATTTTCAGTTATTTTATGAAGCATTTTACCCTTGATGCAAAGCGCTTGCATTTCAGTACCATCGGTGGCAAGTTTATCTATTGCTGAACACACTGTAGCTAAGAGGGTTTAAACAAATATACAATCATAAAATTTGAACATATTATAAAAAGAAATGCAAATAAAAGAAAAAAAAAAGCATTTCGATATTGCAATTCAATATTATTTTACTTTTGAAACAATTTTCTTACTGACTCAATTTTATTATTAGATGTTATTTATAAGGATTAAACTCAAAATATATTTTGAAATTATTCCATCATTAAATCAATGTCTTTGTAGTCTCATATTAAAACTGTGGCATAATTTCACTATCACTGCATTATACCAGTTTTGGGCCAAACATTATGGTAGCAGTGAAGTATAAAAACTGAAATTATATTACTTGATATGATTACAAGATGCCAACAAAACTTAATCATATTATAAACATATCACTTGCATCATAGCAACTAATCATATTCAGAACTAGTTTTGAAAAGTAATGTGCATTTGACATACTAAGATAATAGCTTGAATTATAGTTGCATATTTGATATTCAATATACACTTAAAACTTGTAATTTAGCTCAAATATGGATTCTTTAAACACAAAAGCAAGTTTCTCAAAAAAGATGAGTGCAACATTGAGTGGTTGACAAAAATGTTCGACTCAGTAATGTATTCACTTTATTGAGGTTGAACTCCTCATAAGCTTTGATGGCATTTCCACCAAAATCGAGAGAGGGTGTTTGGGGAAGTTTTTCGTAATGAAAGGTTTGCAATAATGAGATTCCATTGGATTCACAGCACCTGTCAAAGCTAAAGCCTTTGGTATTGATTTCATTAAAGGAAACTCCTTGGATCTTTGTAAGATGATTATCAAGACAGATTGGGAGACAATTTTAACTCCTTGGTTGTCAAAGGTTACTTTGATTAAACAGTATCTATGTGAATAAAGTTCCTTTCCTGGTTTAGGGGCATGGCTAACACAGTTCAGTTAAGCTATGAAACGTAGTTTTTTGATTTCAAATATGCTTCTTTACTTTCAGAAATGCAATCTTAAAATCTAAAATACCTTCATTTCTAACCACACGGCTATCTTTCCCAAGAAGCAACACATTGTTTTAGAAAATATGTACGTCTTCCCAGAAATAACTATCATGCTAATTAAGGCTGTTAAAATTAGGAGAAACTACATACTGGCATATCTGTTGTATAAATAGTTGTTGGATCAGTGAGTGAACTGCGATGTCCATATGCTTTCGTTCAGCAATAAATCACTTCTGAAAATCAAAGTGTTTAAGTGAAGAGAAAAATGATCTGAAAGATCTGGCCTCAGCATGCAAACAGGAAGTTTATCTGTTAGGAGGTAATTTTAGCTGCATCGTAATAAAATGAAACAATGTCTGCTGACCCTCAGATGCCATTCCCATGTGGTTACTTGAATTCTCGCCATGCTACATAGAGAGCCAGCTCTGAAAGCTGATATGTCATGGCACAGTGACAGTTGAGTCTCATGAAAAAAAAGTTTCCACTACCTCAAACCTCACAAAGCAGCTGTCAAGTTAATTCTCGCACATTACAGTTCTGCTAAAGATTGTAGATGCCACATTCTTTAATGTACAGTGATATTGCACATTTTATTTCTTCAATGGAATCAAACTTTTATGTGAAGACAAACGTAATCTAAGTTTCTAAAGCAAACATGTCAATTCCAGTAAGTCTTTAGAACTCAAGACATAAGTAATAGTGTTTATTATCCTTTTGAGTATTTTAACAAATCATTTCAAATGCAATCTTAACAATAATTTGTGGTAAAAATGCATTTTCCTAATTCTAGGTTTACAACTGAGTGAAATGAAATATAAAAACAGACAAGGAGCAGAATTTTGCCTCCTAGAGATGGTCATCAAGGTGACGACAGGGGAAACAGTGGGACAAGCTGGCCTTGGAAAGAGATGCACCCCCTTCTCACCACCTCAGCAATTAATTTCTCAGCAAGAACATCCATTGGGTACTTTCTTGCCTCACCAGCAATAAAAGCCTTTGATTGGTCAATAAATGACCTCAGCTCATCACCTCCCTGATTAAATGGCTCCCTGGTACAAAAGAAAGGTGGCTAGTTTTCCAACAAGACAACCATGGTGACATATCTTCTAGGTTGGTTTTGCTGGAGGTGGTGGGGTAGTCTCCAATTGCTTCAATTAAAAAACTACATTTGCATATTTGACATTTAATATAAGTTTAAGATAACTTGTAATGTGGCTCAAATACGGATTGTTTAAATTGAAAAGCAATAGTGCCTCAAAATACATGACAGCAAAACTGAGGGGTTGACAAAAATGTTCTTCTCAGGAAGGGATTCACTTTATTGAGGATGAGCGCCTCATAGCTTTGATAGCACTTCCACCGAGAGGGTGTTTGGACAAGATTTTCATACCAAGCCACTGTGATAATGAAATTCTAGTGGACTGGGTGAATTATCTTGGCAGGGATGTGTTAGTCATCATCTGATATGCTCACTTCTGTTTTTGTACAAAGAAAGGATAATTCCACCCAAGGTGCAGGAACATATATCCTGCAAAACAGAAGGTCTTTAGTCCATCTTTCTTCTGCCAGCTCTTCAAAAGAGCTTCTGGATTAACCTCATTCCTTGCTCTTTCCCTATAGCCATGCAACATTTAGTCTATTCATTCTTTTATCCAAAAGTCTTTTGGAAGTCACTGCTGCATCTACCTCCGCTACCCTTTCCGGAAGTGATTTCCGAATCAAACAACTTGCTGCCTTAAAAAAAAACTCCTCTTATCTTACCTGTATCTCTTTTGCAAGATATAATAACTCTAACACTGTGGTTACTGACCCTTGCACCAGTTGTCACAACTCGCTGGGGTAATAAGCTGGAAGCAAAGCCCCACTATTCCCAGAAACATCACAACTGTTAAGATTTAATTGAACTATCCAAAGTCCCCAATTTACTTGATTGACAAATCTCATCTGTACCTGACTGGACAATCACTATTTATTACAAACAGACTGTTCTTAATTGATGGCAAAAAGGAAACACATATTACTTACTTAGAATTCTCTATAGCTTATTCACCCTTAGCTAAATTTCATACTTCTTTAAAAAATCCCATACACATAAACAAACAGATACACAAAGAAAAATGCTAACACACAAATTTCTGAGTGAGCAGAGAACAAATAAACAAAGTAAATTCTGGCACCAGTCTGCATTACAGATGACAAGATTATTTTTCCTCCAATTCTCTTCTGACTCCTTCCAAATTTTTGAGGGGGTCCAAAGTTTTGGACACACGAATTCTCAACTTTTCATTCAGTGGTTGAGGATTCACCTTCTGGAGTCCCTTTCAGTGAACTGGGTTTGCCTTTTTTCTTTTCAAGAAGGGAACTTCCAGAAGGAGAGAGAGAGACAGACAGACAGACACAGAGAGAGAGAGAGAGAGACACAGACAGACACAGAGAGAGAGAGAGAGAGAGAGAGAGAGAGAGAGAGAGAGAGAGAGACACACACACACACACACACACAGTGTGAGTGAGAGTGAGAGTGAGATAGAGAGACAGAGACAGAGACAGAGAGACACACACAGAGAGAGAGAGACACAGAGAGAGTGAAAGAGAGAGATACAGAGAGAGAGAAAGAGACAGAGAGAGAGAGAGAGAGAGAGAGAGCTATAGCTAGAGATACAGAGAGAGAAAAAGAGACAGAGAGAGAGAGAGAGAGATGCAGTTCTTTAACTTCCTCACTCAAAGAAGGGGAAGCTACAGCTGTTTGCTTCTTCACAGGTTGGATATTTCTGCTGTACTGTCGAATCAAAAAATTGTAGGACACTCACCAAGGAATCCATCAAAAAGAAGTTGTTAATATATTGAGTGCTCTTGACCACATACAACTGATCCTGGTTGGAAAAACAAACAGAAAAGTTTGTCACTTGACAACCTGCCCTGCCCCTAGACCCATGAAGCTGAGGAGTCTCACATCTTTCCCCACTGCTTGAATAAGGCCACCTTGTCGATACAACAGACAATAAATTCCGGTAACTTTTTTTTTTTAATTGCAACATCTACTTCCAAAGTCCTTTGGTTTAAAGTAATATCTTTTTCCAAATTTTAAGTTCAAAATTTATAAAGTAAAAGTGCTTGCTACACAGTGGAGAAAAAGGTTTATCATTACGCACTCTTCACTTATTCATGAGAGACAATGGTGTAGAAATGTTACTGCATTTGTAATGTGGGAACCTAGAGAATAATTTGGAGACATGCATTGGAGGAATTTAAATTCAATTAAAAAAAATCTGGATTATCAGGCTAGTTCTAGGTGATAGTGACCAGGAAACTATTATTAGTTGTTGTAAAATATCCACCTGGTTCACTAATGTCCTTTCTCAAGAAAGGATTTTGCCTTTTCTGGTCTGGCCTATATATAACTCCAGATCCACAGCAATGTGATTAACTTTTACCTTCCCTCTAAAAACAAACTCTAACAAATCACTCAGTTCATTAAGAACGGGCAACAAAGGTTGCGATACCCACATCCCATTAAAGAATAAAAACAACTCAATTCTTCATGATTTTTAATGACACTACTAAATTTCTCCTCTACTTTCTGTGCTGAGGAAAACAATCCCAGCTTGCCTCCAGGTAGTCACATAATAAAGTATCCACACATTCTGACAGTTCACTGCACCAAGTATGCCTACATTTTAACCTGAAAGCAACATTCCTACTGCCTTAACTTGTATGTAGCCAAAAACATATTAGCTTTTTACTGAGAAAACTCGGTAGGTTAATGTGCTTTTTTTCCTGGTACTTGAGGTTGATGATGAGATGGCCAAAACAATTAAGAATCCTCTGTAAGGGATCTGTGTGAACAGAATGTACTTCCTCAACCAAACAAATTGAGGTCTTCTCCAAAGGTCTTCAGCATCACAGATACCAGCCTTCAGCCAATTTGGCTCACTCCTTGTAGAAATAATAAACGACTGCAGGCTCTGGACACTCCATAGGCTATGGGCCATGAGAATATTACAGCGAGAGTACTAAAGACTTGTGCTCCAAACTGGTCACGTCGCTAACTGGACAGCTGTGGCAATGGCATCTATCCGACCATGTGGAAAATTGTCCAGGTATGTCCTGTACTCAAAAAGCAGAACAAATCCAATGCAACCAATTACTGTCCCATCACTCTATTCTCAATTATCAGTGAAGTGATGGAAAGTATCATCAACAGTACTATCAAGCAGCTGCTCAGCACAATCTTCTCATTGATGCCCAGTTTAGGCTCCACTAGGACCACTCAGCTCCTGACTTGATTACAGCCTTGGTTCAAACATGGACAAAAGAATTTAATTCCAGAGGTGAGGTGAAAGTGGCTGCACTGGACATCAAAGGCATATTTGACTAAGTGTAGCATCATGGAGTCCTAGGAAAATTAGAGTCAATCAGATGCAGAAAGAATACTCTCTGCTGGTTAGAGTCATACCTGGCACATCAGAAGTGGTTGTGGTAGCTGGAGATCAATCATCTCAGCTCCAGAACATTTCTGCAGGAGTTCCTCGTTAGTGTCCCAGGCCCAACTATCTTCAATTGCTTCATCAATGACTGTCCCTCCATCATAAAGTCAGAAATGAAAGTGTTTCCCGATGATCCCACAATGTTCAGCACCATTCACGACTCCTCAGATACTGAAGCAGTCCACATCCAAATTCAGCAAGACCATGACAACATAAATGTTTGGGCTGACAAATGGCAAGTAATATTCGTGCCTCACAGACAATGATCATCTCCAACAAAACAGAATCCAACCATCACCACTTCAAATTCAATGGCGTTATTGTGATGTGGAGGTGCCTTTTCTGCCTTAATTAATCAGTTCATAGGTCATCCCTTCACTTGCTATTCGGCTGTTTATTCACATCATTTGACACCTGCAAAGACTTGTTATTCAGCCTGTCAACATTCCATTCACACTATTTGTACTTATCTGCTGACACTTTTAATTTCATGGAATTATTTTACCATTATCTCTCCACCTATATATTCTGTGCCTGTGCGCTCGCCCCCCCCCCCCCCCCCTTCACCTGATGAAGCAGCAGCACTCAGAAAGCTTGTGATTTCAAATAAATCCGTTGGACTATAACCTGGTGTCATGTGACTTCTGAAAATAGCATCATCATAACTGAAATCCTGACTATCAACATTCTTGGAGTTACCATTGAAGAAAAAATGATCTGGACTAGACATACAGATACAGTGGCTGTAAGAGCAGGTCAGACGCTAGGTATCCTGTGGCAATTTAAATCACCTAGACGCTAGGTATCCTGTGGCAATTTAAATCACCTGACTCCACAAAGCCTGTCCACCATCTAAAAGGCACAAGTCGGGAGTGTGATGAAATACACGCTACTTGCCTGGATGTCTGCAGCTCCAACACCACTCTGGAAGCTTGAAACCACCCAGGACAAAGCAGCCCGCCTGATTGGTACCACATCCATAAATATTCACATTCTCCGCCATCAATTCTCAGCAGCAGCAGTGTGTACCAACGACAAAATGAACTGCAGAAATTCACTAAGACTCTTTAGTCAGCACCTTCCAAACACACAGCCACTAATATCTTAAAGGACAAAGGCAGCAAATACCAGAGAGCAATACCTGCAAGGTCCCTTCTAAGCTATCCTGACTTAGAAATATATTGCCATTCGAACAGTGTTACTGGGTCAAATACCTGGAAATTCCTTCCTATTGGCATTGTGGGGTAGCTACATTAAATAGACTGCAGTGGTTCAATAAAGCAGCTCACACCCACCTTCTCAGGGCAACCAGGCATGTGTAATAAATGCTGGCTCAGCCAGTGACACCCACATTCCATGAGTGAATTTTTAAAAAATCCTAACTGAATCATGCAGAGCCTAAAATAGGAGACATCAGGTATAGTATTAGATACAGAAGGCAAAATAAAGAAAGGAAAAGAAAGATAAGACTGAGACAGAGTGATAAAAAAGATTGAAAGAAAAGGTTAACAGGAAGTTTCAGGAAGTTAACCGGTGAACAATAATTAAGATCTAAGAATAAGACCTCACACCTCTATAAATTCATTTTCAATGTTAGATGTTGCTTGGCAGTAATTTAAGTTTTTTTAAAGGCTGTCAAAAACTTACTTACACTTGAATGGATAAACCCTAAATGTTTTCTGTCATGTTTAGTGGATAGTTATCTTGTTTTATAAAACAACTTCTCACCTTCCCATGTATTTGAATATCTCCTGTCAACTTGAGGTATCAGAGAGTGACAAAGCTTCAGGAGCAGCAACTCAAAGAGCAAATTCCTGATTTTCATGCTTAACTATGCAAGTACAAACATTAAGTATGGGCCATCATGGTGAACATCAAGCAGACTTGCATAGTGGACAAAAGCCCATTGAGAATTAAATTATCAAAGAACAAATATCTATCTTAACTAATAGAAATAGCTATGAGAGAAATAGTAACAAGACAACAAAAAGTCTTTTATGCAAATGAGCTGTAATCAAACACAGTTCACCAAGGTGAAAAGGAAACTCGTGATTTTTGTTTGAAAAAATAGACAAATTTCTTGCATTCCATACTATAAGAAATTCATCACTTAGTTTCACATTTCTATTGAGGACAGAGCTGGATCTTTTTCATTACTAGTCATAAAATTAGCCAGTCAGAAAATTTATTAGCCAGATTTGAAGTTCATCAGTCAACCCATTAAATACAATGATGCTGTGACACAGTACTTTTTCACCAGGTTATTAGCCAAATGAAAATATATTTCACCACATAAAGCCTGCATTAGTTACTAGAAAGTTGGCAAGTGGCCAGAACGATCCCAGCCAGTCTTTTTTTTCCCTGTGAGATGAGATTTTATGAGCATATTCAACACGTTCAATTCAAAACAAAAATAGTAGATTTTAAAATTGAAAGAACTTACACTTATACAGCATTTTTTTATAAACTCAGCATGACTCAAAGCACTTTATTTTTAAGCACTTTTGAAAAGGAGTCATTATTGTGATGGATGAAAACACATATGGGATATGGTGACTGTCACTGACCTAGTAAACCAGAGATCTCGGCTAATGCTCTGAGGACACAGGTTCAAATCCCACCAGGACAGCTTCTGGAACCTAAATTCAACTAATAAATCTGTCATTATAAAGCTAGTCTCTGTAATAGTGACCATATCATCCACCACAAAAACCCATCTGGTTCACTCATGCCCTTTAGGGAAGGAAATCCGCTATCCTTACTGGTTCCAATCTACATGCGACTCCACAGCCAAAGCAACGTGGTTGACTCCTAACTGTCCTCAGAAATGATCAAACCTGCAGCCCTGAGCATTCTAGCCTTGTCAGTAATGCTCATATCACATGAAAGAAAAACAAAAATAAAATTCAGCAGCCAATCTGCAAAATTACACGAACAGCAATTAGATCAGATCATCTATTTTGCATGATGGTTGAGTGATAAATATTGACCTAAATACCAGCAAACCTCCCCTGAATTTTGGAACTGATGGGGCCACAGTTTAAGCTCGCATCTGATAAATAGCGTCTCCAACGGTGCAGCATGTCATCTCTTCTGCACTAAAGTACCAGCCTAGATTATATGCTCAAGCCTCTGGAACGGGGCTTAAAATCACAACATTCTGCCTCACAGGTGAGAGAAAGACTGTTGCTACTACTAAACCAAGGTTGACACATTAATCTTAGATCACCAAAGACTCACAGAAATATTAAACTCATCTGTTGGGGAGCATGTGGCCGTATGACTGAAATTCTATCAACTTCAATACAGACATTTTTACAAATTTGCTCATGAGACATTGGCATTGCTGGAAAGGCCAGCATTTTCACTATAGGCAATTGCCTTTCAGAAGATGATATTGTGTTACCGTCTTGAACTGCTGCAATCCATGCGTTGTAGATATATTCCGACTTCTGTTAGTAAGGAAGTTCTGGGAAATTTTGATCAATAGCAAAGGAATTGCAACATAGCTCCAAAACAAGATGGTGTGTTTGACAGGATGACTTGTGCATTCCACCTTGTCCTTCCAGGATGTACAGGTCATGAGTGTGGAAGGGAAATTTGAAGGAGGCCTGCTAAATTGTTGCATGCATCTTTGTCAACAGTGCACAGACCCTGAACAATGATGGTAAACATTTCAGGTGGTGTATAGGTTGTCAATCATGAAAACTATTTTTTTTTTTTTCCTGGCAGATGTCTAGCCTCTTGAATATTATTGCTGCTGCATTTATCCAGGCAAGCGCAGGCATACTCTTGACTGTTGCTCTGTAGATGATGAACAGACCTAGGGAAGTCATGAGGTGAGTTAATTGCCAAAGAATTCCTTGCCCTCTGGCCTTCTTGTAGCCACAATATTTAAACTGGTAGCTCAGTTAACTTTATGATCAATGGTCATCCTCAGGATGTTGATGGTGGAGGATTTAACAATGTAATGTCTTTAAATATAAAGGTAAAGTAGTCAGATTCTCTCGTTTGAGAGACATTGTCACTGCTTGGCACTTGTATGATGCGTTTGTTACATGCCACTTTTTAGTCCAAGCCTGAATGTTGTTAAAGTCTTGATGCATACTTCAGCGTCCAACCTGTTCCGAATGGCACTGTACAACATTCCCTTTAAACTGTGTGGTCATGAGGCTTTTGTTTTGGAAGGTGCTATTGTGCACATCTTCCTCATTGTTAAGTAGATGTCAATGTTGTAGCTCTACTGAAATAGCCTGGCAAGGGATGTAGTGAGATCTGGAGCACAAGTTTTTAGTCCTACATGCAAAATGTTGTCATAATCCACAAACCACCTCGGAATTCTGCGCAGAAGGGAAACCAAAATAGATGGAATGTAACTGTATACTACAATCATCAGTAAAAATCTCACCTTATAATGGAGGGAAGATCATTGATGAAGTAGCTGAAGATCAGTGGAACTTGAACAATACTGTCAGGGACATCTAGCAGGGTGGCCAGGGATTGAAATGGTTGACCTTTAACAACCACAAGCTTTGAGCTTGGTATGACGCCAACAAGAGAATAGTTTCCCCCAAATCCCACTGACTTCAATACTGTTTGGTCTGTATAATGCCACAGTGGGTTAAATCCTCCCTCCATAACAAATGAAATCACTCTCACCTTGCCTCAGAGATTTAGCTTGCTGTCCATGTTCAGACTGTGGGTGTAATGAAATATAAAGTTGAGTGACTCTGGTGAAACCAAAACACACACTGCTGAGCAAGTTATTGATTAGTGCCGCTTGATAGCACTGTTAATGCCACTTTCCATCACCACTGATGATGGCAAGTAGAGTGAAAGGGTGGTAACTGACCAGATTGAATTTGTCCTGCTTTTTATGTACAGAAAATACTAAGCAATCTTCCTTATTGTCAGGTAGATGCCAATGTTGTAGCTCTAATGGAATTGCTTAGCAAGGAGTGTAGTTAGACCTGGAGCACAAGTCTTCAGTACTACAGGTACAGTGTTGTCATAACCCATGAACCACTCTGCAATCAATGCTTTGAGCAGATTCTTGACATAGGAATATAAAACTTAGGAATAGGAGCAGACCATTTGGACTTTTAAGCCTTCTCCATTATTCAATAGAATCTTGGCTGATCTGGTTGTTTTGCAGCTCCACTTTCCAATCCTCACCTCATAAACCTCAATTCCTTTGTCAATCAAAAAATCTATCTAACTTCGACTTGAATAGTTTTAAAGACCTGGCCTCCTCCATCTTCACAGCAATGAGTCTCAGAGAAACAATTTTTTCCTTAAAAATTTACCTCTTATTCTTAAGCTATGTCTCCTAGTTTTAGTTTCACCCACAAGTGGAAATATCCTTTGGATATCCACCATATCCCAACCCCTCAAGGCCCTATACGTTTCAAAGTGATCATCTCTCATTCTTCTAAACTCCTAAGGCGGTAGGCCTAACCTGTTCAAACTTGTTTCATAGGATAACCCTTTCACCTCAGGAATGAGTCAAGTGAACATTCTCTGAGCTGCTTCAACAGCAATTATACGTTTTTACCAAATTTAGAGACTGAAACTGTACATTGCTGCTAAGAACACATCTAGATGTGTTCTCAGAAGCAATGTACAGTTGGAGTAAAAAAAAGTCACTTTTTATATTCAATTTCACTTGCAAAACCTCCACAATATTCTATCTACCTTCCTAATCACTTACTGTACTTGCATGCTAAATTTCTGTGACTCATATACCAGGACACCCAGATCCTTCTCTACCAATGAGTTCTGCAACCTCTCTCAATTTAAATTGCATGCTGCTTCAGTACTTTTCCTGCCAAACTGGACAAGTTCACACTTACCCACATTATACTACATCTGCCAATGTTTTGTCCAGTCACTTCACCTGTTTATATCCCTGTGCTGGCTTTCTATCACATATTGACAACTTTCCTAGCTATCATGGTGCCATTGGCAAACTTAGTTACCATACATTTGCTGATATCAATGGTAAAAAGTTAAAGACCTAGAACTGCTACTTGTGGTACTCCACTTGTGACAGATTGCCAACCTGAAAAAGACCCATTTATCCCTACTCTCTGCATCCTGTTAATTACCCAATCCTCTATCCATGTTCATATGTCACAACCCCCCATCCCCCACTATGTGCTCTTATCTTGTGCAGCAACCTTTGGGGTGACATGTAATCAAAAGCCTTTTTGAAATCAAAGGATACCACGTCTATCGATACCCTTTCCTCTCTGAACAAGTTTGGCAAAAAAACTCCAATGGATTAGTTAAACAAGATTTCCCTTTCAAAAAGCCATGTTGGCTCTGTCTGTTTGAATCATGATTTTCTAAGAATCCTGCTGTAACCTCAGAACAGGATTCCCAGACAGATTCCCTTGACAAATGGCTTATTAGTTTCCTGCTTTCTGCCTCTTTACTTTCTTAAATAATGGCTGTTTACTACTTTTGAATCTGATGGAATGCTTCCAATGCTTAGGGAATTGGGCAAGTTTACAACTAACGCACTTGTTATTTCCACCACTACTTCTTTTAAAACCCTAGAATGTAGGCCGATTGATTCTGGACACTTTCAACGTTCAGGTCCAGCATCTTTTCCCTGGCAATAGTCGCTGTTTTATGCCTATCCCTCCTTATTACACTTTGATACTCAATTATTTTTGGGAAGGTTATGAATTCTCTCTCTCTCTCAAAGATCAACACTAGCTTTAGCTACTCTTTTCCTTTTCAAACGGGTGTCAAAACTCTTAGCTTTCTTTTATTTTACATGCTAACTTTCTTTCATGTTCTGCTTTTTGCCCCTTTATTATCTTTTCAGTCATAATTTGCTGCTTCTTACAGACTGCCCAATCCTCTGATCTACCGCAAATCTTTGCGGAATGTTTTCTTTCAATTTAATACTGGCTTTCAATTTCTTATTTACACACAGATGTATCCCAAAGAAGCTTACTTTCTCCAGGGGTAAATCCTTGCTGAGAGTTTTTAAATATCTCTTAAAAGGTTTGCCATGACAAGTCTACTGTTCTCCTTTTTAACCTAGCTTCCCAGGTCACCTCAGCAAGTTCCAACTTATTACCCTGAGGGATACCTTCATTTGGGTTTAAAACATCAGTCAGGGACACACTCTTCCCCCTTTGAAACTGAACATGACATTCTATTAAATGGTGATCACCATCACCTCGAGGTTCCTTTACTGTGAGGTTAATTAATCAATCCTGTCTCATCGCTCATTATAGATATAGGATAGCCTCATCTGGGATTGTCTCCAGAACGTACTGATCTAAGAAACTGTCCTAAAAATTGTCCTACTGATTTTCCAGCCTATCATTGCTAATCTGGTTCTCCTAAACTACACGGAGATAAATCATACATGATTGTTGTGGTAAGTGTTTATATGCCCTTTTTATTTCTTCCCGTATGCTCTGTGCTGCAGTGTAGCTACTGTTAAGGGGCCTATAAACTACTCCGATAAGTGGCCTCTTTCCGGTGTGATTTCTTAACTTTGGCCAAAAGTAATTCTACATCTAGAATTTTCTTACCTCCACGCAAAATAATTTAATGTTTTGAATTTTCAAGTTAGAGTCGTTTCTCACAATTCAACCAATGCCATTCTTAATTAAAAGAGCTACATCATCATTCTTTGCGAGCTTCCTACCATTGCAGTAGGTAGACTATCCTTTCATATTCAGATCTCAGCATTGATCACCTTCCAAGTAACAATGTCCCATCAGCTCATACATAATTATCTCTGTCTGTACTTTCATTACAAATGCTGCATACATGCAGATATAGGGCCTTAATTTTTTTAAACCATGTTTTGTAATCCCTCACATTATTTATTGGTGCACTCTTACAATTATGTATTCATGTCACCCTCTGGTAATCGTTACCCAAATTGTAGCCCTCGTCTATGAATTTGTTTCCCTTTACATTACCATACCTCCACAACATACCCATAGATGATGGAGTCTAGGATAACGTCTGTAAGGTTTAATACAGTGTTTGAGAATTTCAGACTGGTACTTGACTAGTCTCTGAGACAGTTCTCTCAATTTTGTCAGCTTCCAGATGTTAAAAGGATGACTTTTGCAGGCTCGACAGTGCAGTGTGTCTTTGTCATCTGGTTTGTGCAGGGTGGTCTGTCCAGTGTTATTCTTATGCAATGCCTTGCTGGTCAATTTCGGAAGACATTTGAGAGTCAATCACGTTGTCGTCAATCTGGAGTAACAGGTAAGGATGGCAGATATTTTTTCCTCAAGGACATTAGTATACCAAGTGGATTTTTCCAATAATTCAATAGTTCTAAGTTCATAATTATTGAGACTTGTTTTTTTTTAAATTCCAGACTCATTAGTTAATGTTAAATTCTTTTCGGCTGTCTTGAACGATGTAAGTACTTATCTTTGCAGCATTAGTCCAGGCCTCTGGATTACCAGTCAAGTAGCATTACACAATCACACTTTTGCTTTTGAAGACAACTCTTATCAGTGTATATTTCGGATTAGGATTTTGAAAAGCAAAGTTTTTTTTTAAACAGTTAAGATTTATATCCCCTTCTCAAAAAAGTTCATTTATCCTGGGATCTGGACTTCCCGTTATTTTCATCAATTTAGCAATGATATTTTCCCATCAACTGCAGCCTGCTCCAAGTCACAGGTTCCAGAAGGCCGCAGTCAGTGCAAATAATTGTTATATTCTTAAGCGGCAATTAGTCACAAGTCTTAAACATAGAAAAATATGGTTATATTTCTACCACATTTTAAAAATCATACTATTATTGTGAAAAGCATTTTAAAAAGCATCACAGGGGTTAATCTCAAACAGCACATCCAATCGGTCTTCAATAGGCAATGGACACAGGAATCTTTATTACTTAGATTTAACAGTATAGGGCTTATGATGTATAAATAGCTGCCACATGGTCAATGGATCTGTTCACAGCCAAAGCCTGCAAATGGAGAAGTTGTAGCTGGTGGATTAAGTCATATCATATCAAAGAAAGGCAAGAACTGACAGCTGAAGAGGGAACTTCACAGCATGAGAATTGGGTTTTTTTTTAAATGCTCAGCCAGTAGGTTCTGTAGCCATGAGATGTGAAGCCAGTGAATAGCTGGCTTTGGTTCCTACATGTACTGCAGTATGCTAACACCAAACATTAGTCTACAACAGCACATGTTAAAACCACAACTAATGATTGGCTTTGCTGGGTTCCAAGATGGAGATACGCCAGTACAAAAGAGATGCAGTTACAACAAAACATGTACACTCCAGGCTTCTAAGACCAACAATCTACTGTCAATAAATAACAAAGTGACCTCATGAACTGGTCAAATGAATGTATTTTTTTGAGAAGTGCAAAAGGCAGTTTTTTTTATAATAGTAGAAAATAAGTGTTAAAATTGGAAATTGCAAATCCTGATTCAGTATTTGAACAGTATTTTCAGAATGAAAGAAAATTAAAAACTGCTTTTTTTTTGCCTTTACTAATATTCCTCTCTCTTTCATGTCGAATACCATACCATACCATACCATACAGGGTAGGCATACTCCTTACAGAACTGTAAAACAGAACCCTGTTATCTGCACCAACAATCTAGAATGTACAAAACAGCCTCTACAACACAGCACACTAAATCTACCAAAATTATCCCGTGAAACAAAACTGCAAAGAAGAGTTCCATACTGATACAATTCACAGAGCTGGAACTCCAACATGTGATGTTTCCAAAGTTTGCTGTTGTAAATTCAAATTGGACAGTATAATTCAAGATATATTGTTAACTTTGTGAGCACATGCCCTTTATGGCAATATGCAGTAAATGTCATCAACTGTGTATTATCTACAATGATTAAGTAATGTACATCTACATCATTGATGCCTTAATTCTTTCAACAAACCAAATTGTAAGATTTCAACATGATGCTTCTTGCAACTTATGAAAGATATACACACCACTGACCATCAAGTGATGAGCACCAAAGGTTGCACAAAAATGGGTCATCCATAAAATTTCTATTTTATCTCAGCAATTATAGTTTTAAATCCAGATGGAACATAAATGCCAACATAACTATATATTACATTTGCACATTAGAATGTCAATTCCTCAGGGACAAAGGAATCAATTATGTTTCCTCACTCATTTTTCTAAGTTTTCTTTTCCAACTTCATGCCTTCTCCACTCCATATATCTGCTTGTGTGACTATGCTTAATTTTTATCCATCTCCAATTCTCAGCTTGCCAATGTTATTCCACATGCAGCATCTATTCCAAGGTTCACCAGTGTTGACACCAAAAATTAGTGCTGCTTTCATTAGCTTTAAGAGAAAGGCAAAAATTGATATGTGAAAGAAAGTTGCCCCAGAATCTGTGGAAAATTAGTTCTGCCACTACAATAACCTAAATATCTATCAGATTTTTTTGAACTATGGATGCTAGTCAGGCTTTTCAACACAAAATACAAAAGTAATCGGAACCTCAGCATAAACACAAAGGAGCCAATTAAGTAACTGGAACGTTCCTGAAAAAAAAAGGATACTAGGACATGGAAGGAATGTACCTACACCAAACAGTCTTCCTAAAATCATCAGGGTGTGAGCACAGGATGAATTGAGAGAAGGGACAATGGAAAGAATAAGACCATAAGACATGAGAGCAGAAGTAAGTCATTCAGGCCAGAGTCTGCACTGCACATTCAATGAAATCAGGGCTAATCTGATAATGCTTAACTCCATTCCCTTTTTTCACTGTGACCTTTGATTTCCATACTCACTAAAAATCTGTTTATCTCAAACTTGAAAATACTTAGTGACCCAACATCAACAGTCCTCTCTGGTAAGAATTCACAGATTCATTATCCTTTGAGAGAAGAAATTCCTCCTCATCTATGTCCTAAATGTGCAACCACTTGTTCTCCAATTACACGTTCTGGTCCTGGACTCTGCTCCAAGGGGACATCTACCCTGTCAGGTCCCATAAGAATCTTGTGTGCTTCAATAATGTCACCACTCTTTCTCCTTTTTTTCATTCATTTGTGGGATATTGGCATCACTGGCTGGTCAGCATTTATTGCCCATCCCTGGTTGCCCTTGAGAAGGTAATGGTGAGCTGCCTTCCTGAACTGCTATAGTCCACCTGTTGTGGGTTGACCCACAATACCATTAGGGAGTGAATTCCAAGACCTTGACCCAGTGACAGTGACGGAATAGTAATATATTTTCAAGTCAGGACAGTGAGTGGTTTGAAGGGGAACTTGAAAGTGGTGGTGTTCCTATGTATCTATTGCCCTTGTCCTTCTACATGGAAGCAGTCATGGTTTGGAAAACGCTGTCTAAGGATCGTTATTGAATTTATGCAGTGCAGCTGGTACATAGTACACCTTGCTGCTACTGAGCATTGGTGACGAAGGGATCGGATGCTTGTGGATGTAGTGCCAATCAAGCAGGTTGCTTTGTCCTGGATGGTGTCAAGCTTCTTGAATTGGAGCTGCATCCAGGCAAGTGGGGAGTATTCCGTTACACTCCTGACTTGTGCCTTGTAGATGATGGACAGCTTTTGGGAGTCGGTAGGTGAGTTACTTGCCGCAGTATTCCTACCTCTGACCCGCTCTTGTACCAACTGTGTTCATACGGCAAGTCTAGTTGAGTTTATGGTCAATGGTACCCCCCAGGATGTTAACAGTAGGGGATTCAGTGATGGTAATACCATTGGATGTCAAGAAATTACAGTTAGATTGGTTCTTATTGGTAATGGTCATAGTCTGGCATTTGTGCGGCGTAAATGTTACTTGCCACTTGTCAGTCCAAGCCTGAATTTTGTCCAGATCTTGTTGCATTTTAATATGGACTGCTTCAGTATTTGAGGAGTCGTGAAGGGTGCTGAACATTGTGCAATCATCAGCGAACATTCCCACTTCTGACCTTATGATGGAGAAAAGATCACTGAAGAAGCAGCCAACCAATGATGGTTGGGCTTAGGACACTACGCTAAGGAACTCCTACAGAGATGTCCTAGAGCTGAGATGATTGACCTTCAACAACCACCTTCGTATATGCCAGTAAGACTCCAACCAATGGACAGTTAGCTTCAATACCCACTGATTCCAATTTTGCCAGAGCTCCTTGATGCCACACCGAGTCAAATGTAGCCTTGATGTAAGGTGCCATCACTCTCACCTCACCTCTAGAATTCAGCTCTTTTGTCTTTGTTTGAACCAAGGCTGTAATGAGGTCAGGAGCTGTGTGGCCCTGGCAGAACCCAAACTGGGCGTCTTGATGACAACTTCCACCACTTTACTAATGATGGAGCTGAAGGGGCAGTAATCGGCTGGGTTAGATTTGTATTTTCTTTAATGTACAGGACATACCTGGGCAATTTTCTACATTATCAGGTTGATACCATTGTTGTAACTGTACTGGAACAGCTTGGCTAGGGGAGCAGCAAGTTCTGGACCATAAGTCTTCAGTATTATTGCCGGAATGTTTCAGGATCCCTAACCTTTGCAATAGTGTGTATCCAACCATTTCTTAATATCATATGGAGTGAATAAAATTGGCTGAAGACTGGTATCTGTAATACTGGGACCACCAGAGGAGGCTTTCTGCCAAACCTTCCGCCTTATTTTTTTAAACTGATATGCTGGGGTCTGCCATCATTAAGGTCAGGGATATGTGTGAAGCCTCCTCCTCCAGTGAGTTGTTTAATTGTCCACCACCATTCACAACTGGATGTGGCAGGACTGCTGATCCATTGGTTGTGGGATTGCTTAGTTCTGTCTATCACCTGTTGCTTATGCTGTTTGGCATGCAAGTAGTTCTGTTTAGTAGCTTCACCAGGTTGACACCTCATTTTTAGGTCTGCCTGGTGCTGCTCCCGCTCCCGCTCCCAACATGCCCTCCTGCACACTCTATTAAACCAGGGTGGATCACCTGGCTTGATGGTAATGGTTGAGTGGGGGATATACTGGGCCATGAGGTTACAGATTGTGCTGCAGTACAATTCTGCTGCTGTTCATGGCCCACAGCACCTCAAGGTTGCCCAGTCTTGGGTTGCTCGATCTGTTTGAAGTCTGTCCCATTTAACATGATGATAGTGCCACACAACACAACGGAGGTTATTGTCAATGTGAAGGCGGGACTTCGTCTCCACAAGGACAGTACGGTGGTCACTCTTACCGATACTGCCATGAACAAATACATTTGCAGCCAGCAGATTGGTAAGGATGAGGTCAAGTACGACTTTCCCCTCTTGTTGGTTCCCTCACCGCCTGCTGCAGATCCAGTCTAGCAGCTATGCCCTTTAAGACTCAACTAGCTCGATCAGTAGTACTGCTGCCGAGCCACACTTGGTTGCGGACACTGAAATCTCCCCATCCAGAGTACATTTTGTGCCCTTGCTATCTTCAGTGCTTCCTTTAAGTGTTTCTCAGCATGGAAGAGTACGGATTCTTCAGCCAAGGGAGGACGGTTTGTGGTAACCAGCATTGTAAATCAAACCAGAATGAGAACAGACTCAATCTCCTTAACCTCACCTCCAAGTACAGTCCATCCATACTCATTATCAGGCTATTGAACCTTCTCTAGACTACCTCTAATGCCGGAAGATCTTTCTTTAGATAAGGGGCCTTAAACTATTCACAGCATTCCAGCTGTGGTCTAACTCATACCTTGTATAGTTTTAGCAAAACTTCCCTACTTTTATACTTCATTCCATTTGAAATAAAGGCCAACATTCCATTTCCGTTCCACATTACCCACTGAATTTGGATGGTGGTTTTTAGTGATGGATGAAAATTCCAAAATCCATCTGTTCTGTAGTTCTCTGCAGTCCTTCTCTATTCTTCCTGCCAAAGTGCATAAACTCACATTTTCTCACATTATATTCTGTCAGGATTCTCCCCCACTCGGCTAACCTCTCTACATCCCTCAACAAGCTCTATGTGCCATCCTCACCACTTGCCTTCCCACCTGTTTCTCTGTCATCTACAATTTGGCTACCATACATTCACTTTCCTCATTCAAGGCATTATTGTACATCGCATGTATAAGCCTTCTCACATTTTCAGATTTAATTGCAGTTTGTGCAATGTCAAACAAGAGACTCCCTTTCTACATCCAAATACCTAAGTCAGAAACTCTCCAGATAAAAAGCTCCAGGCCTCGTTACAATGTTGCCAATGAAACGTAAAGACCCCACTGATGTCGAGAACTCCAAGATCGGAAAATGGAAGACTGTATCTAAGATTGTGATTGAGCTGGGTTGGTCCAGAAATCAGGTGTCAGGAGAGAAGACCAGGAGGTGTGTTACAATATTGGATGTCCAGAGGAAAGAATTGGAGGAGGAAAGCTTTGGTGGTCAGGAGAGGTTTCAAATTGTGGTCAGAAGAAGCAGGAGACTTACCATTACTTATCTTCTTTGCTGTGTCATAATAGCGACGTTGATCGAGTATAACCCTCAGTGACACTGATTGCTTTTCCAAGATTAGTTTGAACTGAATCAATTTCAAGAGGTATTAGAACCATTATATGAGAAAGAGTCCCTGCCTAAACCAGGCATTGAATATCAACTATCTTTGTTTATCGTTGCAAAAGCGATGACTAAGTGGTAATAAGCATTAGACTGTTTGAATCCCACCATGGCAGATAGTGGAACTTGAATTCAATAAATATCTGGCATTAAGAATCTAATGATGACTATGAAACCACTGCTGATGGTTGGATAAACCCACCTGGTATCATTCAGGGAAAGAAATCTTCTATATTCACCTGCTCTGGCCTTCATGAAGGCTCCAGACCCACAGCAATGTGGTTGACTCTCAACTACCCTCTGAAATGAGCTAGGAAGACACTCAGACAACAAGGTGTAGAGCTGGATGAACACAGCAGGCCAAGAAGCATCAGAGGAGCAGGAAAGCTGATGTTTCAGGTCTAGACCCTTCTTCAGAAATGGGGGAGGGGAAGGGGATTCTGAAATAAATAGGGAGAAAGGGGGAGGCGTGTAGAAGATGGATAAAGGAGAAGATAGGTGGAGAGGAGACAGACAGGTCAAGGAGGTAGGGTTGGAGCCAGTAAAGGTGAGTGTAGGTGGGGAGTTAGGGAGGGGATAGGTCGGTCCAGGGAGGATGGACAGGTCAAGGGGGTGGGATGAGGCTAGTAGGTAGGAGATGGGGGTGAGGCTTGAGGTGGGAGGAGTGGATAGGTGGGAGGACAGGTTAGGGAGCCGGGTACGAGCTGGGATGCAGTCGGGGAAGGGGAGATTTTGAAGCTTGTGAAGTCCACATTGATACCATTGGGCTGCAGGGTTCCCAAGGGAAATATGAGGTGCTGTTCCTGCAACCTTCGGGTGGCATCGTTGTGGCACTGCAGGAGGCCCAGGATGGACATGGCCCAGGAGTGGGAGGGGGAGTTGAAATGGTTCGCGACTGGGAGGTGCAGTTGTTTGTTGCGAACCGAAAGTAGGTGTTCCACAAAGCGGTCCCCAAACCTCCGCTTGGTTTCCCCGGTGTACAGGAGGCCACAACGGGAACAGCGGATACAGTATACCACATTAGCAGATGTGCAGGTGAACATCTGTTTGATGTGGAAGGTCTTCTTAGGGCCTGGGAAGGGGGTGAGGGGGGAGGTGTAGGGGCAGGTGTAGCACTTCCTGCAGTTGCAGGGAAAAGTGCCAGGGGTAGTGGGGCTGATGGGGAGTGTGGAGCGGACAAGGGAGTCACGGAGAGAGTGGTCCCTCCGGAAAGCAGATAAGGATGGGGAGGGAAAAATGTCTTTGGTGGTGGGGTCGGATTGCAGACGGCGGAAGTGTCAGAGGATGACTCGAAATGTCTGCTTTCCTGCTCCTCTAATGCTGCTTGGCCTGCTGTGTTCATCCAGCTCTACGCCTTGTTGTCTCAGATTCTCCAGCATCGGCAGTTCCTACTATCTCTGTAGGAAGGACACTCAATTGTCACAATCGTGACAAGGAAATGAAACTAGGTGGACCACCTGACATCAAGTAAGACATTAGAAACTACAACAATAAAAACAGCCTGTGAACCCTGCTAATATTTGGGGGCCAGTGCCAAAATTGGGACAGCCGCCTCACAGATCAGTCAAGCAACAGGCTGAGATAATCATATTCAAAAAATCATACCTTACAGCCAATGTCCCAGACACCACCATTACTATCCCTCATATGATCTGTCCCACTGGCAGTGACAGATCCAGCAGAGGTGGCGGCACAGTGGTTTACAGTCAGGAGGGAGTTGTCCTGGGAGTCCTCAACATTGACTTGAGCCAAATTAAACACGGGCAAGAAAACCTCCTGCTGATTACGACAAATAGTCCTCCCTCAGCTGATGAATCTGTACTCTTCCTTGTTGAACATGTAGGAGTACTGAGGATGGCAAGGACACAGAATGCACTCTGGCTGGGGGATTTCAATGTCAGCAGCACTAGTGACCGAGATGGTCAAGTTCATTCACTCAGCACCTAACTGGATGATCACAATATTTTTGCCTTGCATTGATTGGCTTTTTGTGCTTTGCCTCCTTAGCTAGAGCTATAAGGCTCATATCACTTCTGTCTTGACTTGCTGTTTAGCGCACAATCCAAACCAGGAAGCTTGTCATGGTGTCAGTAGGTGTTAGTCATGTAAAGGGGGATAGTCTTTGGTCAGGGGATCAAGACTGACCTGATTGTGGCCTCAATTCTATTTTCCCCCATCTCCTCTGAGTCCTTTGTCAATCAAAAGTGTATCATACTCAGCCTTAAAGACATTCAGGGAATTAAGAAAAAAGGCAGAGCAGAGTTGAGGAGCCAAATTGCCCATTCCTACTTCTAATGTGCATACATGTTCATATGTTTCCTTGGTCCAAAAAAAAACTGGCAGGTAATGGAAGCAGGAGGTATTGGCTTCTCAAGGTAAGTGTCTCTTTCAATACTCCTCTTGGCCAGGATGTAGGACTGTTTCCCACATAGCCCTCCAACAAAGCCTTTAGCAGCCCACATCCGACAATGCCTTTCTCCTTAACTTAAATAGTAATGTTTCACATATTATATGAACATCTTAAGACATTACTGGTGCAAATGCTAAGATAAAATTGCTGGGAAATAGATTGATCAACACTAGCCTTTTCAAAAATGAAGTTAATTCAGATTGTAAGTATTGCATTGAGAAAGAATGGCACAGTTTTTTTGGGTCTTTCCATCTCTTTCCTATTGCGATAGAAACTTAACATACTTTGTTAAACTTGTGAAAATATACCTGTATTTGTAGTAGGTCTTGTAACTAGTTAGGACGAGTAAATTTTTACATGTGCTTTCTCAACACAATCTAGAATTGTAATTGTCTGAAGTCTTTAAATTTAAAAAAGTGAATCCCAAAAATCTGAAAAGCACCCTTAACAGAAGTTGAACTTTGCAAAAGGAAAGAGGCTACTCAGAGTTTGCTGGCTCAGAGTTTGCTGGACATTTCTCTCCCTTGTGGAAAAAGACTCTCCCAGAAGTAAACCTTGGTTACTAAAACTAAATCTTTAGTTGTGTGAATTTTATAAACTAAAATGTTAAACTTTAAAACAAAACCTGCTAACAGTATAATCAACACAAAGATTTAGTGGACTGTCCAATACAATTTTGCAAAATGTAAAATAAGTGTATACATGAACTATAAATTATACTGAATTTTTCCAATTTACTTAAAATAATCTGTGTACTAAAAACTTTGCAGAGAAATGAACAAATACGCATAAAGCAATGCACAAAAAAATTGCAAGTATGTCCTGAGATAAATATCTGTACAGCAACATCCAGACCAACCTACAAAAGCTCTATTTTTCTTTAATGACGATGTATGAATTTTGTTTTTAATGCTGAGTGTTTTCTGGACTGAAGGACAGTTCTACAAGTGTCTTAAAGAATATGTCGACAGAGTGCGTAACATTATGCATTTAAAATTCCTTAAAACTCATTGTTAGAGACTAAGTATCCATTTATCAATTAACATTTCAACACCCAGTCCAACATTGGCCCAACATTGAATATTTTACTACTGGGCTTTCAGAGATAGTAGGACTGCTGATACTGGAGTCT
>NC_063340.1:55490843-55523804 GCF_021869965.1 Rhincodon typus
TATTTGCTTTTTTAGTCCAATCTTTTTGAAATAAAGACTAGCATATTGCACAACTTTGTAACTGTTGTATCTTTAACTTTCTGTGATTTATGTATAGATCCCTGTGAATAACATTTCCCAGGCTCTCATCATTCATAAAATATGCTGCTTTTCCATTTTTCAATGAAAGTGGATAATTTCATACTTTTCCAAATTGTCTTCCATCTTCTGCATTCTTGCCCATTCACTTAACCCCCTTATATCCCTTTGCAGCAGCTTTACATCCATCTTACAGCTTACTTTGCCATCTAACTTTGCATTTTCAATAAATACGGACATATCATATTTAGTTTTGCCATTCAAGTTATTAACATAAATTTAAATAGCTAAGAGCCAAGCATGTACCTTCCTGCATCATACTAGTTACAATCTGCCAGCCTAAAGCTGACCTGTGTATTCCTATTCTGTACGTTAACTAATCCTCAAATCATGATAATATACAACTCACAATTCCTACAGTTTCATTTTGTGTAATAATCTCCAATGGAGCTTTATTGAATGCTATCTGAAAATCTAAATATACTACATATAGAGGAAGAACAATTCACACTGCATGGGGACAAAAGTGGGAAACCTGTAGCTGTCAGTCAATCTCACAAGCCAGTGGCCCTGGCAGCCCGGAGCTCATAGTACAAAGAACAAAGAACAAAGAAAATTACAGCACAGGAACAGACCCTTCGGCCATCCAAGCCTGCGCCGATCCAGATCCTCTATCTAAACCTGTCGCCTATCTTCTAGTAGGTAGAATTGGAATCCATACAGTGTGAAAAAAGTCATTTGGCCCATCGAGCCTGCAATGATCCTCCTAAAAGGATCCCAACCGGACCAAGCCCACCACCCCATCGCCGTAACCCCGTATTTACCATAGCTAATCCACCTAACCTGCACATCCTTGGACACTACAGACAATTTAGCACAGCAAATCCACCTAACCTGCACATTTTTGGAATGTGGGAATGAAATCAGAGCACTCAGCAGAAACCCATGCAGACACAGGGACAACATGCAAACTCCACAGTCACCTAAGGCTGAAATTGAACATGGGTCCTTGGTGCTGTGAGGCAGCAGTGCTAACCACTGAGCCACCATGTCGCTCAGTACTGTTGGGACTGCAACCACTCCCAGGGTGAAGGTCTCAATTGATCTCAGATTCCGGTAAGAGATAGTAAGAACTGCCGATGCTGGAGTCAGAGATAACACAGTGTGGAGCTGGAGGAAGAAGGGTCCCGACCCGAAACATTAGCTTTCCTGCTCCTCTGATGCTGCCTGGCCTGCTGTGTTGCTCCAGCTCTACACTGTGTTTTCTCAGATTCAGGTAAGTTAGGTTTCTTGGGTGTGATGAATTTCAAGGTCTCTAAAGGTGGGATGGTGAAGGCTATTCATGATATGGAAAGCGAACTGCCTGAAAATAATAGTCAATTTTCTTCCCAGACTTTCAAAAACTCGTGAAAAAATTTGGGCAAGCCATTCTTGCCACATCAAATGTATTATGGTATAACCACAAGCGCCAGGCAAAAACCATCTCCCTTCAACGGCATTAGCATTGCTGAATCCCTAACTACCATCTTCCTGAGAATCACCATTGCCAAGAAACTGAACTGGACAAGCCATATAAATATCATGGGTAAAAGAGCAGATCAGTGACTTGGAATTCTGAGGCAAGTAACTTGCCTTCCATCTTTCTAACGCCTGTCCATCATCTACAAGTAAAATTCAGGAATATGATCTACTCTCCACTTGCCTCGAGTAGCTAATCTCCAATGCTATCTAGGATAAGGCAAACTTTTTTTTGGCACCCCATACTCTATGTTAAATATTCACTCCCTTCACCATTAACACATCATGGCAGCAGTATGTGTCATATACAAGATGGGTAACCTCTAGCACCAGAGAAGAATATAGAACGTAGAACACAGAACATTACAGCGCAGAACAGGCCCTTCGGCCCTCGATGTTGCGCCAATCTGAAACCAATCTGAAGCCCATCTAACCTAAACTATTCCATTATCATCCATATGTTTATCCAATGACCATTTAAATGCCCTTAAAGTTGGCGAGTCTACTACTTTTGCAGGCAGGGCATTCCATGTCCTTGCTACTCTCTGAGTAAAGAACCTACCTCTGACATCTGTCCTATATCTATCACCCCTCAATTTAAAGCTATGTCCCCTCGTGCTAGCCACCAACATCCGAGGAAACAAGAGCCCTATCCGAAGAACAAGGACAGCAGTCATATGGGTATAACAACATGCAAGTACCCTTATGAGCTACACACCTTCCTGACTTGCAACTGAATTACCACTTCTTCATTATCATTGGATCAAGACCCTGGAACTCCGTTCCTAGCAGCAGTGTTGGTGTATTTGAATAATTTGGACTAATGTAGTTCTCAACAGCAGCGTCATTCAGTGGAACAAGAAAATGAAGTTTTATGTTTATGTTTCACAGCTAGAAGTCAAATGTCCTTGAACTTTTAGTTTACGTAGTTGCAGAGTGAACCTGATGAATGAATAGTGCTTCGAAAGCTTGTGATTTCAAATAAACCTGTTGGACTGTAACCTGGTGACGTGTGACTTCTGAGAGAATGAACAAGGCAAAAAATATTGAATCAAACACATTTATTTTGTGTTTTAAGTTAATCTATTTTGTATAATTCATATATTCACACATTATATTTAAATTTTACTTTTTTCTGGGACGCTATTTAGTCACTAATGAATCATATCCTTGTTTAGCCCCGTCTCTCGTTCCATACTGCTCACTCAGTCGAAATTGTTATATTAATCCATAGCCTTTACATGTCTCCCTACTGTTTTATAACTTACATTTCATTGGATCCCCCACCCTCCAACTCATTTCCTACGCCTACACTTTTTCTTTAGGTTATTAAAGCCGGATGTACACTCAAGTTTTTCTATTTACCAGGATACTGGTCCCAGCCCCTTAAACTTCCGCCCAAACCTAAAAAAGAAATTGCTGGAAAAACTCAGCAGGTCTGGCAGCATCTGCGGACAGAAAACAGAGTAAGCGTCTCGGGTCCAGTGACCCCCTGGAGTTTCTGTTTTTGTTTCAGATTTTCAGCATCCGCAGTTCGTTGTTTTATTAAATGTCCACCCATTCCGAAGGAACAGCTCCGTATCTCCCCCGTACCCGTATTAATGTTTCCCGAATCAAAACTCATAGTTCTCACACCACTCCTGCATCCAAATATTTCACCATCTAATCTGGTCTCCCTACGTGTGACAAGATATATTATTAACTGTGAGGTACTGCTTTTTAATTCAAGTTAAACAATAGCAAGTTTATATTCTAGGGATGTTGGCATCCTGCACTTCCCACTCAAGTTCCACTGTCAACGCTGAGCACTGTTGAGGTGCAGCACACAAAAGTATGACAAGCGACATTAATATCGTTCTCGATTATCTTTACCAAGACATTGACCACCGGCAAACATTCTACAAAATATAAGACGCACGACATCAGCTAATCTCCAACGCAATCGGACACTCAATGGTATTTATGACAGCTGTCGCTCAACTTTTCAGTTCTGTTCTATTCTTTTACTTTTGAAACAAATTTCAGTTGACGGGGAAGGGATGCAACTGTAAATAATTCCTCAATAGCAGTGAACGTCCTTCTTCTACCCTTTTTGCAAAGTGGTTTCTCTTCCTTCCTTACCAGTTTCTGCGGAAAAAGTCCTCATTCAGTCCCTGCAGCTGCCTCTTCAGCGTCAACAGAGTCGCCATCTTTAGTTGTGGCTGTTGCTATGGTTACTGGACGAGTCCACTGCACCAACGCAACTCCGAACAGCAGCTGCAACAAACAGGCAAGTCACTGAAATCTGATCGTCGGGCTGGTTTTGTTGCGGGATGGAGACAGACACTTTCCAATATGCCATCTACGTTGTAATGAAAGTATGAGGAAGGGCTGATAGTTGAATGGTTGGAGCCTCCTTCCTCCTTCCGGACGTTGGCTTTTTTTTTCTTCCCGTCGTCCTTTGGGCTGGACATGGTGGCTCCTGGAGTCTGTTAAAGGCAAATGTCTGACAGTAACTGCAGTAACGGGGCTCCTGTTTGAAACACTGTGGATGTTCGCCGCGACGAGCCAACAAGCTCTGCGCAATCCGGCTCGCGGCTGGTGAGTACTGTACTCCCCTAGCGTCCGTTTCTATCCTGCACGGTGCTTTGGCATCGTTTGGCTCACATGAGTGTGCAGAGCCGGGCCAAGCGGTGGAGGCCTGCTGCCTGTTTTGCTGCTTCTCGTAAGTAACTTCGATCCACCACATGATCTGGAAGGGATGTTATTGAAAGTAATATTGGACTTCTGCATCACCTGCCCCCGGCCCACCTCACTACCTTTGCAGGCCTTGTAGCATGACCACCGGTTAGAGTGGACCTGGAAAACGTACAGTTTGGATGCGCTTTGCATCCAACCTCAGAAAGTTGGGTGAAATAGAAGCAGAATACCGCGGATACTCGAAAAGAAATTGGGTTGAGTTAATCCTTTTACTGAAATTATTTTATGATTATCGAATTATGTTTATTAATTACAACTCGAGTTGGGAACTATTTCTGAGTAGTTTCTTCAAGATGTTTGATACACTTGGAATGCTGAAAGCAGGATAAAATATGTCTGATTAACAAGCTTTCTAAAAATTATGAAACAAGTTAGTTTTTCATCACATTCATGTGTCAGTCGGGGAAACAAATAGTATTTTCATTTGGGGAGTGTAGGCTGGTCAGATTTTGCTGAGCCTGAATCAAGATTACATTTTTCTTGATTTCTTTTTGATATCAATAATCTTTATTTGAAGTTAAATTCTGGACATGTATGAAAATATGACCATATTCACGTTTTGGAATGTAAGATCAAAAGAAAATTGGTTGGGAAAAGACAGTAAGATCTCCCAGTAAGAGCACTCTTTAACACTCATTATAGGAAATATACACTGTGTGTAATGTTTTAAAAAGTTATAACGTTGGAGTGTGGTCATTTTGTTCTTTGCACAATTTTGTTGCTTTAAAATAGCAATAAAAATGTTAGAAATATCAACAGGTCTGGCAACATCTGTGGAGATAGAAACAGAATTAGTGTTTTCTGGTATGTATGAAAGGATACACTGTATTGGTGACAGTTCAAAAGAAATTCACTGGGCTGATTCCTGGGAGAAGGGGTTGAATTTATCATTAACGGCTAAGCAGGTTAGGCCTGCATTCATTAGAATTTAGAACAATAAGGGGTGATCTTATTGGAACATACATCCTGTCAAACACCCTTAGAATTTTGCATGAGGAGATGTTTCCCCTGGTGGGAAAATCACAGACTGGGCAACATAGTTATAGAACAACAACACTGAGACACAAAGGAATTTCTTCTTCCAAAGCATAGTGATTGTGTGTCTGGACTTCTTTACTGCAGACACTTGTGGAGGCCACATCACAGAAAATATTTATAGTGGAGGTAGATAGCTCTCAACTTCTTGATATTTCACAAATCTAATGGGAGCTGGTACAGAAGAGGAGTTGAGACCATGGAGCAGGTCAGCCATAATCTCTTAGAATGGCTGGGAAGGCATGAGGGATGGAATGACCTACTACTGCTCCCATTTCTTAAGTTTTTTTTTTCTTTCATCAGTAAATGAAATATTAACTCTATTTCTCTTTATAGATAAACTTATATGTCCTGCTGTTTTTATGTATTCCTATTATAAATTTCTTTATCCAAATTTATAATCGAAACAGCATATGTAAACGTTCATGTTGTTATTACATCTTTCTGTGGGTGGCTTTGCTGAGGTGTTATTTGAATATAATTCAAGCAAGGCTGCTTTATTGCCTATTCTTCTGATGTCCTGAGAACCTAATGTCAGAACTTCTAATGACTTTGTTTTTATAGCTGAAAGGCTTGTTAAGCCACTTCAGGAAAGTAAGATGTCATAGCTGTACTTGATATGACCTATTGTGGTAGTGCACTGTAAGTTGAGCCCTGCTAAAGCTGGAGTCGTACCAAATATTTCTTGTAATAAAAGTATGCATGGTATCCCAATTTGCTGGCTTTCAGACCAAGGTTGATAGTAAGCATTTATCATGTCTTTGTCCCAACCAAGAATTACTATTAATTAAAAGTAATTAGACAATAGCTACAGGTAAAGAGTTATGAAACCATAAGCATATAGCATTACTAACTGAAACTCTAATCCTCTTAAACTCCCCATTACATACAGATATAGATGAACAAATAGAGAAGTAGAAAAAAAGTAGAAAGCCAGTTCAGTGGTCTTTGCACTCTGTTTCTGATGTTGAAATGATTCTTCTAGGGCTAGATAAGCTGTTGGTGTTCTTTTGGATGAACTGGTTTGTAAGAAGCTGAGTGTAGAGTTTACTTGTAGAATCCATCTTATTTATTAATTGAAAGTCACAGTAACTTCAGGAAAGATAACTGGTTTACTTCAAGTTTAAACAGCTTTATTTATGGCAGAGAACAGGTAACCTCAGCTAAAGAGAACGGCGGTATACATATGGTCGTTTCTGCTATAAAGTGATAGTTGTGTTTCTGCGCAACATCGCATTATAGAAAATTGCGCCATAGAAATAATGGGGCCTATGGGAAAATCGGGCTTGGGGCAGACCACCAAAAAAATCATTCAAAAGCCTAACACAATGGATAGCACAGTTTGAATAAATGTTTAATTCATATCTAATAATGAAATAAAAGTAAATTTAAGACCTTGCCTTGAAAAATGTCAAGATAACTTGATGGGGGAGGACGTTTTGAAGTTGCCTTGTTGTTAATGCAGGGGCTGAGGGTTGTCGTCGTCGTCGTTGTCGTCGTCGTCGTCATCATCGTCATCAGGTGCGGTTGTGGTTGCAGGGTTTGGGTGAAAAATAGTTAATCCAGAAGTGGATGGCTGTGGTTCATTTGTTTTCTGACTGTTTCTTGGGGGTTGGCTTAAAAAAAACATGCAGTTTTTGCTGCCTTGCCTTTTTTCTTCTTTCATGAAGAAGCTGTTTATACGGTGCCAAATAAAATCTTATTCCATGAACTGCTATCCTGCTTCATTCTGCATTGTAATTGTCCTCCTAAGAGCTGCAACTGCTTCTCAATCTCCCTCAAGATAGAAGACAAAACAGAAGTGGAAAGCTCTCGTGGTGCTGCATCATGGACTTCAGCTTCCTCACCTCCAGCTTCCACATCCCCCTTAGTCTCAAGTTTTTGTAAATCAGCCGTAGAGAGGTCTTCACGGTGGGACTCGAGCAGTTCTTCAATATCCTCACTCTCCACTTCTTCAAATGCAACTTGCTTTACAAGATCAATACAATGTTCTTTTGATTCTTGGAAGCTCCTCTGATGGATCAACGCCTTTAAAATCTTAGAAAAAATCTGGGAGAAGCTTCTCTCAATCTACATGCAAGCAGTCCTTATTGACATTACTCCAGGCCTCCACAATAAGGTTAATTGCATTCTTGAAGTTAAAGCTCTTCCAAAATTGAAGAAGACTGTCCTTATCCCCCTCAATGGCTGCAATCAGCCTCTTTAAATCACATCATAGCCAACATAAGTGTACGTTTTAGAAATAGCATTTCTGTATTCGTCAGTCGCGTTATAGCCAATTCACGTCGCCGAAACACGCGTTACAGCAGAACTGACTTTATGTGTCTTTCTCGCTGGTTGTCAGCTGAGAAAGTTGGAACTGCACTATCAGCTTCACTTGTAAACACTGCCTTTGCTGTTGATAGTCAGCACATTGTAGGAACACACCACTATAAAAACAGTTCTCAATAGATACCAAATTCCTTGCTGTTAAATTATGCAGCCATCCTGATAAATACCTGTTTTTACAAACAACAGTTGTTTTTCATTGGAGTGCACAGTTCTTTAAAGACACAAAAATAACAAACTCAGTCCTTACATTTGACACTGACAAATAGGCTAGTTAACTGTATGGCAGGATTCTTAAGAGATTACTGAGTGATTTGATAAGGATTCAGCTTTTGTAGTTGTTACTATGTGGTGCTAGCCTGCATACTATTATCACAATTGAAAACCATTATACAGCGTTCCATGGTAAGGTTTGAACATGAACATGCACATGCACACAGACTCGTTAAGTTACTAATCCAGTACTAAAACCGTAAATGCCAACCAGAGTACTAATTCAGTCATGTGGTTTGATTTGTGTTTGAACCCAAATATGCTACTAGGAATTGTCTCATTAGGAAACAGCATGTGAGAAGAAAGCTGCTGGACTGTCTGTGCATTGGAAAGTCTTTAAACTTTGGGAGCCAGTTAATTGTATGTGTGCGCAGGGAAGTCCAATCTGCATTGTAGCACCTGGGAACTGGTCCGTGTATGTCAGGGAATTTTTGATGAGGGATGTTGTTTGTCTGGATGGAAATTGATAAGCAATTGATGCAAAGTATGGTGATAATTTAGGACATTCAGAAGTCCATGATTGTGTTATTCATGGTTATGGGTGACACTATTAAGAGTAAGATTATTTTTGTGTGTGTGTTCTATAGCCAGTGTATTTTCATGTGTCTCAGTATGTGTGGTGTTCTGAAAATGTCCAATTTCATGATTTGTTTTAAGAGTTAAATCTTTAAGGTGGGGCATTGAAATGTTAATGAAGACAAATGGGATGGGGGAGGAATTTTGACTTTGAGAGACTGATAAACACCTTTTATTGTAATTATCGTCTAAAGGATGGTCCATGTTTATTTAAAGTGGGTTAGACTTAGATATGAAAACAATAAACAATAGATGGATTTCTTAGCATTGTAAAGGAATCGAGGAGTCTGATAAGGTGGCAATTACCCATATTAGACCTTTAAATAATTTAATGTAATTATCTAGATCAAAGAAAAGTTGAAAACCAATAAGTAAACAAGGAGATGCATCCTTATATTTTTCAGATCAAAGGATAGGTTTGGGATTTGTACTCGAGTTGAAATCTTTATCTGTAACACCGCAGATGAGCCAGATAATTGTAGGGACAGGTTGTGGGAGTGGTCCCCTTTTTGATATGTGTTTACCTGTGAATTGTCACTGCTGTAGGCAGGTTTGGAGGTGGAAGGCTTGGAAACCAGTAAGAGAACAAAAAGCTGCCAAGAGCTGTTAACCACGAGCAAGAAGGCAATCAGCCCAATGCTTGTCTTTGGGTGTTCTCAATTATGAGTTGCTTAAGGAGAGTTAGAAGCTCATCTGACCAAGTGTCAGTGAAAGAACGCCAAGAAATCTCAAACCTTGAACAATAGCAAGAACATTGCAGACTCAAAAGTGGATTCCTAATAGCTACAACACATCTTTTGGTTTGGTCCCAGGAAGAGTGAAGGAATGTTCATGATCTTGGCAAGTATAGGGAACTCTTGAGTGAAACTAAAAATAGAAAGGTAAATGACCCATTTATATTTTTGGGTTTAAAAAATAAGAGTTTATGAAATATGTTGTTAGTATTCATGCTTTTTAACAAAATTTTCTTCTACGCTTAAAATTTTTTTAAAATCCAAAACCTTGAAGTGTCATTCTTTCAGTTGTTAACTGGGGGTTAAATTTTGTTTTTAGAAGTAAATACTTTTACTCAAGTTTGTAAGCAATTATTGTTTTCTTGGCCATGATTTTTTGGATTTTGTTGAATAAATTTGGGGATAAATGTTTAAAATTGCACAATTTGTACTTGAATAATTATTTAATTGGCAAGGAGAAAAATAGATTTAAACCATTAAGTATCATGAGAGGCCTCCATGAATGATTTAGAGCTGATGCAGGGATTGAACCCATGCTGTTTGTGTTATTCTACTCCACACTATTGCTATAAAACAATTGAAGTAACCAACTCGCATCACAACTAAGAAACAGGATGCAGGCAAAATATCTGTAGAAATGGAAATTACAGATGGAGTGAAAATTGACAGGCAGGATATATTGGAAAAGGTGGCTTTGCTTAGACAGGTTAAATTGGCAGGCCTGGGTGGCTTGCATTCAATGTTGATAAGGGAAATGTGTTGGCAATTACAGAAAACCTTACCACAGCTTTCCTTGTCATTGCGGAGGTGCCTCAAGGTTGGAAGGAGACAGACATGACATTCTTTTCTCAGAAGAGACTGTAAGGTGCTTCAAGTAGTCATGACCAGTAAGCTTAACATCAATGATTGGGCAAAATGTTGTCAGGTACCAGGCAAAATTTGAACTGATTAAGGACAGCCAGCAGTATTTATAAATGGTAAATTGTGTTTCACTAATCTAAGGCCATTTTCTGATGGAGTGGAATGTAGAGGATGTTGTATATGAAAGCTTTTGATAAACCTCTGCACAAAAGACTGATTAGCAAAATTTAAGGCTCATGGAATCGGAAGGTCAGTATCGGTTTTGATTTTTAAAAAAACTAGTTTAAGGTCAGAAAACAACAAGTCATGATAAATAGTTGCCTTGCGGGCTGAGGATATAAGATAATAGTGTACCCCAAGAATTTTTGAAATTCTTTCACGAGATGCTGATATGACTGACGAAACCAGTATTTATTGCCCATCCTAATTCCCCTTAAAAAAAAAAGGTAAGCTGTTTTGTTGATGAATTACTGCAGCTCATTTGCTGTCGGTACAGCCCGGTATTATTAGGAGGGGAATTCCAGGAATTTGATCCAGTGACATTGAGGGAATGAAACAGTCACCAAATCATATGGTGTGTGAATTGGAGGGGAACTTGCATTTGCTCCTCACCCTTCCAGATGGTAGGGGTTATGTGTTTTGAAGAAATTGTCAAAGGAGTCATGTTAATTGTTGTATTGCATCTTGAAGATTGTACACACTGACACCGCTGTGTATTGTGATGGGGTTTACAGTGATGTTGATATTAATATTAATGGCTGAGATGCCAGTGAAGCAGGGTGCTTTCTCCACTATGGTGTTGAACTTCATGGGTGTTGAAGCAGCACTCATCCAGGAAACTGTAGAGTATAACATCATGCTCCTGATTTGTGCCTTGTACCTCTTCATCACTTGCCTTCCCACCTATTTTGGGTTATCCACAAACTTGGCTAAAGTACATTCATTATCATCATCTCAGTCAGTTTTATATATTGTAAGTAATGGTGATTCCAGCACTAATATCTGTGGCACTCCAGTTACAGTACACATCCTGAAAATGTCCCCTTTATCTCAATTCTCAACTTATATTAGGTAGCCAATCCTCAATCCATGTTAATGTAGTACCTCCAAAACCATGGGCTCTTATTTGGATTTTCAAGAGTTTGAGGTCTGTTGCATTTACAGTTTTCTGCTTTATCCCACTTGTTACCTCCTCAAAGAATTCTAATAAACTTGTCATCCATGATTTCTGCTTTGAGGTCTTGATAATTCTGCTTGTCATATTATGTATTTCTAAATGTTCTGTTATTACATTCTTTTGTAATAGACTCTAATGTTTTCCCAAATATAGACATTTAAGCTAACTGTCCTTTTAGTTACCTTTTTTTTGTGTCCTTCCCAGTCCTTTGGGACTTAAAAGAATCAAAGGAGTCCTGTAAGATTACTACCAGTGCAACTACTATTTCTGTAGTAGCTACTTTTAGTATCCAAGGATGCATGTCACTGGAAAGGTAGGTAGAACTAAGTGATCCTGCAACTAAACGATCGGACCTAAGCTCTGCAGTACTGCCACATTTGTTGCGAATGTTGATGAACAATTTAAAAACTCACTGGAGGAGGAGGAGGAGGACACTCCAAAATATCTCCAACCTCAGTGATGGGGAGCCTAGCACACCACTGAAAAAGTCAAGGCTGAAGCATTTGTAAATATCTTCAGCCAGAAGTGCCAAGTTGATGATACATCTCAACCTTTCTGTTGAGGACCCCGGCATCACTAATGCCAAGCGTCAGTCATGGCATTGGACACTGCAAAGGTTGTGGGCCCTGACAACAGATAGCAATAGAACTGAACACTTTTATGTTTCCTTCCCTAGCCCAAGCTATTCTAGTACAGATACAACACTGGCATCCACTCACCTGGGGAATTTTCCACATTGCTATGTTCTGTCCACAAAAGACAAGACCAATCCAGCCAAGCCATTTTGCTGACTCATCTGTCTACTGTCAATCAACAGCAAAATAATCGATGATAGTATTAAGTGGCATTGCGCAACAATAATCTGCACCCTGATGCTCTGTTTGGGTTCCATCAAGCCAGTGCAGCTCCTTGGTCCAAACATTGAACAAAAGAGCTGAGCTCAGGAGAGGAAGTGAGGGTGAATTCCCTTGATATCAAGGTAGCTTTTAACAGTGTGTGAACCTAACAAAACTCTGATGAATGGGAATTAGAGGCAAATCTCTTTGCAGGTTGACTTCAAACCTAGCACCATTGAAGTTTAACTGGATTAACCACTAAATTTGCAGCCATAAGACCAGTTCAGAGACTAGATATTTTATCGTGAATTACTCACTTCGTAACTTCCCCAGTACCTTCATACTATGTACAAGGCACATGCCTGGAGTTCGAAGGAATACTCTCCATTTACCAGATGGATTACGGTTCTAGGAACTTTCAATTTGCTGGATGCCATCCAGAAAAAAGCAGTCCACTTGTCCATGCAGCCCATTTTACATTTAAAAATGTTCTTCCTTCCACAAAATAGCCACAGTGTGTACCATTTGTGAATTGGAGTGTGTGACACACCAAGGCTTCTTTGGCAGTACCTCCCAACTGGTGACCTCAACCTCTATAGAAGGATAGGAGAAGCATCATATGGAAACAACATTATGTACAAAATCTACCTAAACTCTCTCAGCATCTTAACTTGGAAATGTGTTGCTGATTCAAACTCCTGGAATCGTCCACTACCAGCACTGAAAGTACCTTCATCATATGAATTGGAGGGGATCCAGAAGGGTCTTGCCGACATCTTGTGTAGGCAATTCCGGATGTGCAATAAATGACCTTGCTAGAGATGCCTACATTCTGTGAATGATAAAGTTAAGCCATCTTTTTAAAAGACTACATGAGGAATTCTTGGAAGAGATTTTTTCTTTTCATCATTCAACGATTTTTCAACAAGACCATATAAATAAGCCTGATCACCATTCATTAAGAAGGAAACATTTCCCACCTCTCTCTTGCTCCTAACTCTTCCCTCCCTATCTGCTCTTCCAGGGCAAACTGGATGTGCACAAGCATCACACATTCTGCTGAGTTTCAACCTTATTCTTACCATTGCCACAACAGTGCCTCAGCAGTATTGTTTTCCTACTCCCCTTTCTTTCTTCATCTGACACTGGTCTCTGCTTCTGTTAGCTCACAATTTAACATTTTTAATGGAATACCTTTCTTGTTGACCTCCAAATTACTCTTTATACAAAACACCAGCTTGTGCAAAACTCTTCCATCTGCAATTTGCTTTGCATTAAGTCGCATTTGTTTGACGTCTTTCTCCTCACTGACCTCTACTGGCCATTACCAAATTCAGAATTCTTATCCTTGTTTACAACTCCCTTTTGTGGTTTCAACCGGCCCAACTCTGCAACCTCCCTTCAGTCTTCTGGCTAAACCTTCATTTAATGACATTTTTTTTAGGACTTGTGTGGGTCCCATAGTCTGTAATTCATTCCCTAAATGTCTCTGCCTTCCTACTACTTTTTTAAAGAATCTCCTGTCCTAACTTTTGACAATAGCGTAAGTTGAGTCTTTTAAATCTTGGACCTGTAGTCAGTCTCTTTATGTGAAACATCTAATCATGTTGATAATACCATACAAGATTTTAGTTTTTATTTATTTTGCACTGCTGAGGCATTTGAAGTATTGTTCAAAATTAGTTAGGAGAAGAATGAAGTTACGCATATGCTAAATTTTAGATTGCAAAATGTTTTCCCTGCTTTTATAAGCTATTTTTCTTCAGTTTCATGTTTCCCACTTCTTTTGATTGACTGTGAAGTGCCTCAATTATTCCTTGAGCAAGTTCTGGAAAGTGTGAGGGGAACTAATTGACTAATCTTTAGTGCTTTCTTTGATGCCACTTCTTGTCTGTCACCATGGTAATTTGTGTTCGATTAAGCACGTTCTTCATGGGAAATCTGCACAATCAGCTTGGGGCGCAATTGCCTGTTGGAGCACTTCTCAGACATCCATTTTCTGGCTGTCAGTTTGTATCTACCTTTCCTGCAAATTGCATTGTTTCATGGGATCTTTAATGTTTACCTGAGAAGCCAAACAAGGATTTTGTGGATTAGGAATTTTTAAAGGAGCTGTGGCAGAGAGCAACAACTAATGTTTGAAAGTGTATGAAAACCTCAGTATCAAAGTTTTTAAAAAGTGATTGCAACAAGCAACAGCTGATACCAAGAAAAATGAAAAAGTGTCATCAACTCAAAATGTGACATTATACTTTCAGTGAAAAATGGTAACCAAGGAATCAGAGACATGTGTTTGATTAGATTATTTTTCTACTTAAGAACATAGGTTCAGATATTTCAATGGCCTGACAGTCATTTTCCAGTGTGGGTGGGAGTTCTACCTGGGGATCCTGTAGAATGCCCATTGTAACAGGCTCTGAAGAAATTGGCCAAAAAAATTGCAGAAAAATCCTATATGCCTGGATCCACCTCTCCCTGAAAAGCTCCATTTGAATCAGAACCGAGAGTTCTGATGAAACTAAGCAAGTAGTTACTCAGGAAATGTCAGACTGTTAAGTACATAGTCTAACTCCTGAGTAACAATTTAACTGGATGCCCATTTGCCTCTCTCTTACTACACCTCCCCCAAACCACATGCACCTCTGGATCTGATCCAACAATACACAGGACCTGACACCCATTTGCCTTGCCACTGGACATGCTCCCTGCTTCCTCCACTCCACACCTGACTCCCCTTCTGTTTGATTAAGTACGTTCTTCGTGGGAAATCTGCAAAATCAGCTTGGGGCGCAATTGCCTGTTGGTGCATCCATTTTCTGTCTGTCAGTTTGTACCTACCTTTCCTGCAAATCTCATTGTGTCATGGGATCTTTGTTTACCTGAGAAGCCAAACAAGGATTTTGTGGATTAGGAATTTTAACGGAGCTGTGGCAGAGAGCAGCGACTAATGTTTGAAAATGAATTAAAACCCCATGGATGTGCTTCCGGTCTGAACCCAACCCACCCTCCACGCTGAATGCAATTTCTCCCATCTGCTCTGTCTTATCCTAAACATCCTATCACCAATCTGGCAACCTATGCTGTACCAATCTAATAGCTTATCCCTGGCACTCTACCACCTCTACCCATCTAACAGCCTACATTCCCAACACCCTAACATCATACCTTATAATCTTGCCTCTTGACAGCAGCTGTCAAAATGGCTGTCTGGATCTCTATATTTCAGAGTATCATAGCTGACTATTGTGAAATGCAACTTCTGCATTACAAGAAAACTACCAGAATAGAAGTACTGCTTCACATTTTTAAAGGACCTCTGATCACAGAAATGCTTAGTTGTCTACTTTCACAAGAAAAAAGTGTGAAGTGGCAATCTGCGTGAGATAGTCACGCTTTGGAAAATCTTTCAGGTTACCAAATGGATTTGGCACCTTCAGGTTTTAGTCTGGGACCTTTTTTCTGAATGCTGAAAACCAAGATCTAACAAAAGTATTTGCAACCAATCTTCCAAGAATGCAAAAAGCAGAGAACTTGGAGGCTATGATGGACAATAGTTTAAAAAAAAACTTCAAGCAAAATGAGTTTCATTTCGTATCCCAAAGTATTTACTTTCTTGTAACTGGTTGAATTTCCTATTTTTTGGGTTCCAACAAAACACAGACATAGATGTCAAAGTGTTTAATCCTATTCAGACTAAGCGTGAAAAAAGTGATATGTTTCTTGTTGGACTCACGTGAGATCTTCTGAAAATATTGCAAAGGCACATCTACCCAGTTGTTTACCTTTTGCTATCACACATTTTGTGAAGTTGTGTCTGTTTCTGATAAAGCTTTGTAGAATCATAAAGAACAAAATGCCCTTTTCCAAATACTTGACTATGGTTGCCCAGTAGCAGATCAGCTCATTCTTCCAGCATATGTTCCTGAGGCATCCCATTTGTGCGCTGTGTCCTACTTTAAATCCACATATCCCCAAATCACTATGTTGAATTAAATTAATTCATTTTATTATTAATAACTTGTATAAGCGCACATATGTTTCACCTCCCCGGACTTTTGAACCCTGCCATTGCGTCCCAATGACCCTCCTCACCTTGACCCTGGACCCTGATGGAATTGCGTGTGGAATTGCGTGTAGTCCCAGCAATAGCAGCCACTCCTGGCTGGCACTGCTCAGGCTACAGAGCTGCAAACTAATTAGGTTAGTTAGCACCTCTCTAAGGCAGGATTTCCTCCAAAGATAAAGGTAGAAACCTTGCCTTTAAAGCAATTAGCAATGCTCCCAGCTTTAAATTGCAGCAGGGCAGCTGTCAGGATCGTGGGTGGGCAGCCCACTGAATTTTGAGATGTGAAGGTTGGGATGGAGGGACTGGTGCCATGCAGTATTCAGCCCGTTGAGTTAATAGTACATCATACCCCATTTATTTGACTTCGAAAACTAGAAGTTTTTTAGCATTTGAAAGTTTTCACAAATTATGTTTGGAAATACTACCAATGTTTTGTGTGAATAAATCTTACTACATACTTTTAATGGCTGTAAATATGCAGTCAAACTGTAGACTGGGTTTATGGTAAAATTCCATAATGATTTTTGTGATATTATTGCACATTTTCTATGTATAAAAGAAGTAGATATGTGCTACTCACCTTGAATGAAAAGCAATCATCACATAAACATTATTTTCTCTAAACAACAGATTTTGAATATCAAAAATTGTGTTTATAATGATTTCCCCATTCACTTGCTAGCAACTTCTGATAAAATAAAAGATTGCTCATACCATTTAACAAAAGGAACCTTGCCTATGGTTAACAGTCCTCAACATTTATGGAAACTTACAGTTGTACTTAAGTTTACACTATCAAGTTGATTAGACTTGACACGTGGATTCAATAGCACCTATTTTAATCAACAGTCATGACTTTGTTTTGAAGGTGACCTTTTTGAGAAGCGTATTGTTAGAATTATCGGGAGTAGAACCATAGAGACATGGAAAAGTTAGATCATAGAAAGAAGCTGTTCAGTCTATTGTATCTGCATTAGCTGAATAAAACAGCTGCCATTCTAATCCCATTTCCAGTATCTGATCTATAGTCGTCTTAGTCACTCGTAGGGCATGAGTGTTGCTGGCTGGCCAGCATTTATTGTCCTAGCTGCCCTTGAGAAGCTGGTGGTGAGCTGCCTTCTTTAATCACTGCAGTCCATGTGCTGCAGGTAGGCCCACGATGCATTTAAAGAATTCCACCATTTTGACCCAGTGACAGTGAAGGAACAAAAACCTATTTCCACCTCAGGATGGTGAGTGGCTTGGACAGGAACTTGCAGGTGGGTGGTGTTCTCAAGCAGCTGCTGCTCTTGTCCTTCTAGGTGGAAGTGGTTGTCGGTTTGAATGGTGCTGTCTAAGGATCTTTGAATTTTTGGTTACGGCATTTAAAGGTGTTGAGGGTTTTGGTCAGTATATGCACACATTACCAAATTCCTCAAATCAGTTCTGTCTGTCTAGCATTAAACGTAGTTAAAGAAAATTACAGTCAGATACAAGTCAGCTAATCTTAGGCATAACATTAAATTTTATCACAAGTCAGTATCTTGGAGGGTGAGGGGAAGAAATTAAGTCCTATCTGATCTACTTTGATAGATGTAAGGAGTTAACTGCAGTATAATGATCCAGGATATTTGTTGCGTACGGCAGAGTAAGAGGACGCAGAAGACTTTGCAGCCTGTATCTTTGATACACCAGAGGATTACCACAGTAATAGACAAATGTTCACAAGTGGTTAAATAAGGAGTGAACTGTAGTTACCATTTAATGTGTTTAGTTAGAGACTTAATACTTGATTCAAATTGTTAAGTTTAATCAATTACATATGCTACATCTAACTGCAATTATTTAATATCAGCAAAGCTAGAATATCAGTTACATTGTGGAAATGTAAACAGGACAGATTTATCAAAAAAGTTTCACCTGTTTTCAGACACCATAATTAAAAATTAATAACACCTGGTGACTTGTAAATTATGGCTGTACAGAGCCATTTTATTAGTTTATCTGCAGTGATGAGAATATATGGAATTTAGATTTAGTATTGATGCAAAAATGAAGGCCTTTTAGGCCAGTTTTAATTAACAAAAGACAATGATTGGGCGGAAGAACTCCGTTTCAGACTATACTATCTGTCACACCAAGAGTAGCCTTCAGGTAAATCAGTTGGGGTGGTAGGACGGCAAAAATTTTCAACAGCTGAAAGGGTTGCTGTGGAACTTGGGGAAGCAATTAAGTTCTTGGTGGAAGCTGCAGGCACATGGAGGCCTGATGCCTGCTCCATTGGAAACAGTCCAATTTGTTAGAGGGGACCTAAAACTATTTTTAATCTCTTTTTATTATTAAATGTAAGGAGCCCTAATTTTACTCTGGTTAGAATTTTTTCCAAAAAAAACAAAAGATACAATACCGCATAATGAAAGATGTAAAGGCCTAACAACCATGAGCAATAGCATGCATAATTTCAGACATCAGGAAACATTTATTTTTAAAAAACAGGGAAATTTTAATTTCATGTGGACTAAGAGTTGCAGACAGTTCAAGTTGTAAATATATTGAATTTGTAGATTGTACTGAAAGCTATGATCCTGATTTTTAACTTCTTTTGTTATTTGGAAACCTAACTGCTGAGCATTTACAATGCAATTTGTAACTTAACCTCTTTAATTGTTTTTGATTTCCCAACAGTACTACTGTTAACTTGCTCCTTTGAGCAGATGAATAGGACATCTGTCCCAAGAAAGCATTCTTCTTTCAATCTGCTTGTATAGGATGCAGAACAACACTTTTCACTGTATCTCAGTACATGTGACAACAATAAATCCAGGTCCAATATGATGCTCGGGGCCAATTGCACTATTGAGCCTTAGACTGAAATAACAGACTGATGTCTGAGGAGACCAGTGAAGACTTCACTGTCAATTCGGACCTCGAAAGTGTTGACAAGCCAGGAGAAGTCTGGTGGGCCAGGAAAAGGGAGGATTGCACTCCTCAAGTCCATAAAGAGTTGGGCTTTCCTTGTCACTGATTGCCCTTCCCTGTTATCAAAGAGACACACCTGTCCTAATTGAATTGAGCCCTTTGCTCCTCCAATCATGTCTCCAACCACCGTCCACTAATTTTTCGACTGCTTTGGTTTAATTCTGCAGGACCTTGACTTCATGTTCCTGCTGTCTGAATTCCTGGCTTTCATTCACTAGTTTGGTAGTGGATTTAGCCAGATTTAGGCAAGGATGGAGAAAGTGTCTTCAGATCAAATGGCTGTTAAGTTCGACTGAGCTTCAGACTTAGCAGTTTTGCCACCTGCTTTGAAATTTGCATGCATCATACTTTCAACACCCTTTTAAAATTAGGTTTACTTCAGAAGTAAGACGTAAATTGAACACATTTAATTGAACTGAGCTGTTAACAGATAAACCTGTTAACATCAAAAACACAGTGGCAGAAACTCCAGAAAGTTTTTAGGACAATATTTATAAGAAAAATGCATATCCTTCTCTAACTTTTTTGGTAGGCATCCTTGGAGCATAGGACATTGATCATGTACATTATTATGCTAATTCTATGGGCATAAAATAGGAGCAACAAGACCCAATTTCTGCCTGAGGTGTTTAACTTCGTAGTTTGATAACAGTGTGAGAAAGAATTTAAAAAATTGTTAACTGGATACAAGAATTGGATTTATTTTCCTAGTCTAGGGAGAGGAAAATCAGCACAACTGGTTACCATTCCACTATCTATCAATCCCACTGAAAAGTTAATGTCTGTAACTTTGTATCAGAATAGGTTTCAGCTTGGTGACAGTGTCCTCCACAGTCAGATAATCCTCCATTTTAAATAAGGCCGTTTGAGTAAGGGAAGGCATTTGACACTCTGGAACCTCAGGATAAACTGCAATGCCAAGCTCACAGCAGAAGAGCTGTAATTCAAGATTTTGTGGGTCAGAGATGGAACTGCCATATTACAATCTCTTTCTCCAACCAGCATTCTGTCTGAATGTGGTTTGGCCGGGAATTGTGAAATGTATCCTCTTTAGAAGGATATGGCAGAGATAGATGGGGTGAAAAGAACATTAACACTGGCATAGGCCTATGGGCTGGATGATGTGTTTCTGAAAAGAAATACAATTAGAGGGGACTTTTCTGTGAAAGAAACCTTTTTAAGTGTGGTGGCCTTTAGTAGAAATCAAAGCTCTGCAAAGATTAGCAACTCCCTGGAATAATGCTTCCTCTGGGAGCAATACCAAGACTGTTATGGTGAAATGTGCTTTGTAACAAGTATTTTACAACTTTATTAATCAGACAGAACAGCCTTGTTTCTGTCTTGTGTGTTTACAGCAAGTTTTTTTTGTCTTACACTGCCAGAGAATCATACCAAATTGGTTTGCTGTCCTTATAGTGCAAGGAAATGCAGTTCATCCACTATTGTTGTTTGTATTTATATAAAAATTGGTCTCCTTCTAGCCCATGCTTGTTATCTTTTTCATTTTGTAACTAAAGCAGTGATGCCAAACAGTATTTCTCTATTTAATCACCGATGATTTTTTTTTTCCCCATTTAAGGCCCTGCAGAACAATGGAGGAGCTGGTTCATGATTTGGTCTCTGCTCTGGAAGAAACCTCTGAACACACAAGGGGATGTCCAGAGTTTGGAGATGAAGCATCCCGGAGTTCAGCTGCCTGCCTTCTAAAGCGCCAGGCTAGGAAAAGGAGAGGCAAAAAGAGGCGGTCAGAAAGCGGACATCATATCTGGGAGCACGGCCACTGCATGAGTGAAGGCTCTGAATCTAGCTTGGATGAGGCAATCCGGGACTACAGAGAAAATAACACTTACAGTGACTCAGATGACCACTTAATAGTTGCCAAACGTCTGTCTTCCCTGAACGTAACAGCCATTAGGGGAAAACGGCATTCATGGCATGAATCTGACTCTGTCACCGACAGTAACTTGGGTGGTAGATCTTTGCGAAGGAGAAGGAAGGTCAAACGTATGGCTGTAGATCCACCAGCAGAGGTCAGTAATGTACTTCACCCGCTGCCCCAGGGCAAAGCTCTAGTCTTGGACTTGGACAGACACCAGTCACAATCAAACCAGCTCCGCTTCCAACTTCAAGTCCAGGAGATCAGTAAGGACAAGATCATCAAGAGAAAACAGCTAGAAGTCCCAGATGATGGAGTTGTTGTGGAAAGTGAAGAAATGTGCAATACAAATAAGAACAAAATGGAGTATGAGGAACAAAAAGGCTCAGATGATAACATGAGTGACAGGTTATTAAGATTAAGTTGCAGGTTATCTATCCTGAGACAAGTTGTTGTATTTAAATATAACTGCAGGGTTTGAAATACTTTCAGCAGAAGTGCCAATACTTGTTCACGTTGAATTTCAAATCTGCACACCAGGGAGCACTCAAGTTGCAATAAAACTGTGGAGTCACAATTTCTGACCGCTCCTGTTGAATAATCGTTGTTTTTCTTGGCATTTGGATGTACCTAATCTACTTGGCAATAAATATACACAAATGTTCACTACTTCCGTATGCAGAAGTGTAACTGCATAGATAAAGTATTTCAATCCCTGTACGTTATTTTTGCATTAGTACACAACATATTCTGAAGCAGCAGTTCAATAGCTATACTAATTTTAATGATTTCTTTTTAGTGATATTAGGGGAAAATTTGTAGAATTGCCTTATATTCGTTTCAAATTAGCATAATGAGACATAATATCCTGATACAGATTGAGGTAAACCTTGATCAATATAAATATTGTTTTTTGGTTTTGACATATAAGAAGGAAATACATTATGCTTGGCTGTGGAATGATTACAATTTTTCATGGGTGATCTACAATGTTTAAAAACTAAACAATAAATTTATCAATGTAATTAGCTCACTTATGAAGTAAAATAAAGATAACTTTAAATCTTTAAATTGTTTAGATACGTCATCCACAATGGCAGAGTGGTAACCAATCATATTATATAAGGCCATGATCAGCCTTTGTCTGCTGCTGTGGCCCAAACTAATCCTATGATTGTTCAAAGTTATACATGCTCCATTATTGTGGTGCATTGAAGGGTCGTAACTAAATAGGATGTTGAAAAGGTATTTAATGTTTTGTGGGACAGTTTTTAAAGGGTTAAATCCTAATACCACAACAGCTATGAATTACAATTGTCTGAGGGACTTACATTCAGGGGAGAGAAGATCTGCTGTCCTATGAGTGATTTATACAGAATCATTTCACAGCCATATGGAGTAAATAGGTCATTTTTTTCACTCTTTTGTGGTAAGTGAATATAATTGGCTACTTGGGGGCAAGGACGGATTATAATTATGTTGCATGACTGAAAGACCCAGATTTTGCAGTTGTAATGAAGGTAAACTGTGAGCGCCATCATTACTGCTCTGAAATTAATGTAAACCTTTGGAATCCTCATTTGTACAGCTAAATCCAGAAGTTGCAGTAAGTGATTTCCTCATAGCGTGCACTGTTGAAGAGCCCTTCCTCGACTTCAATCAAATAGAAATCAAAGAGCTAATGATAAGTTGCCCTTTATACTATTAGTCTTACTGGAGAAACACTTGAAAATCTTCCACCACCATGTTGAATGATGTGATTGGCCTTCTAATAGCTTTTCCATTCATAATTGCTGCTAAATAATCTCATTGGTCCTGGGAAAAGTAGCTTCATATTTACACAATGTCACATTTCTCCAATATGATTTTAAAATTCATATTTCTTAAAATATTTGTTTACTGTTTGTCAACTTCAGCCTTAATACCATACGTATGTCCCAACCATTATTGCACTCTCTGTAAAATTTTAATTAAAAATGAAAATTCCGTCCATTTTACTTCCTGATTTGCTGTCTGAGAATATTTCAATGCAATTGGCTGCTTGCCCTGCTTGATGGCATCTCACTGTTGCTGAATGCCTGGAGATTCCCTTGAAAATGACCTCAGATTCAGACTGACATCATGAAAGGGAGAATTCGTTCCTGAAAGATCACTCTATTTTTATGGACAGCTATCTTTGAAGTCAGGGCTGAGCATGAAATTGGGGCCAATGTAATTACATATCTCAGATTGGAAATGAGTTTCTTCTTTGACTCCTCCCACATTCCCTATATACTATTAATTGGCTAAGAAATGTACCAGTACTACTTTGTGGCTCATTGATAGAATATGTCAGAGTTAGTAGGTTAGTACTACTTTTTTATTTCGCCTTTTAATGAAAACCAACTTTCTTGTACTTTGTGCTTGCCACCGATCTGTATTGGCATCATGACCATGAAGAAAATGTAGCTATTTGTTGATTGTAATCCTCTTGAAGCATCACCATCTGGCAATGTTTTCTATCATTCAGTTCAAACTGCTGGAATGGTAGTGTGGCTTTTATCACTAAATCTCATCCCGTCTGACTCCATACTGGTACTTCTTTGAGCTATCAGTTTGTTTCACCTCTCCTAGGTCTGAGGTTGAAGTCCTTGTTCTCTCATTGCGCTCTCAAACCCCACCCTATGTTTTTTCAGACGTAAGCTGTTTTCCTTCCTCAGACACTTGCACAAGTGACTTCACACCCTCAATGATTTCAAACTCCATTTCAATTCATGTATTTCTCTCTTCTGAGGTCACTAAATCTCTCCCATATAAATTCTCCAACTCGTATTCACAACCATCTCTTGATCTGATATGTTTTGCTATAACAATATTTTCTTGTGTATTCCCATTGCTTCAATCCTAGAGAAGATCATCTCAGATAATGCCTTGTAAACTTACAACCATTTTCCACTTCCTCCAGTGTTGGCCTGAGGGAAGAACTCTTCATTCAAGTCACTTTACAACAGTGATTTTAAAATTGTCTTCTGTCTAACTATTTGATCTCCATTCACCATTCTCCCCTGCAGCTACTGGTTTACTCAATCAGCCTCACCTCAAACCTTGATGCTCTTAACCGTGATTAAAAAAAATTACTCTTCCACATTGGTTGTTTACCATGGCACAACCGCATCATTGCTGCCTTAAATCAAAGGGACTCAGGTTTGAAGGTAATGACAAATTTATTATCAAATGCCTTTGGAGCATGTCTAGCACAACTCTTTGCCGAAGTTCCTTAATGTTGTTTCTTGTTTCTTATTGCGTCATCTTGGAATGATGAGAACTCATCCAACTTTTTCTTTGCGTCTAGCACTCTCTTTAAATGACTTTCGCTTCCCTGTACGTGTTTCAGCTGTGACATTGATTATGCAAAGCTTATAGACTCCGTCACTGAAGTGGAAATCATCCATTCAGCTGCTTATGCTGCTCTTCTCCTTTCCCATGGCTCACCAAGCCACACCTCAGCCCCCCCGACCATTGTCCTGAAACTGCCTTTACTTAGTTTCTCTCTTGTTTGGCCTGGTTCCCTCTAAGCTTTTATTCATCTTATGAGACATGCCACGTCCTCCCTTGACTCATTAAACAGCTGGACCATCTTTCCTTATGTACCCCCATCAGATACTTTAAATATCTCGTCTCCTCTGGTCTATCTGTCTTGCTTTTGAATTGACCATCTTCACCTGTCTCCTCAAGTCCAGCCAGGACCCATTCATCATTGCTGTCTATTGCTCTGTCTCCATCCATTTTCTCAGGATCTTGAAAAATAATCCTAAAATAAAATATGGAGTTCCATATGTATACTGAAAACACCAGGATTTACCTCCACATGTTGCTCGAGTCCTTTAGTGCTACTATATTGTCAGACTATCTGTCCTGGATAAGCCATAATTTAATCCAATTGAACATTGCAACTACCAAGTCTAAAGTCTTTGGTTCACTCTGCCCGTTTCCATTTCCACTCTCTCAAGCTGAACCAGATGGTTTCCAACATTTCTGTTTTACTTGACCCGATCTAAGTTTCAGACCCCGTATCCTGTCTTATCATTTTCAACCTGCTTCAGTCCATCTGCTGAAATCTTCATTCATGCCATTGTGACTTCCACACCTAACAATTTTGACTCACTGCTGACTAACCTATCTTCCTGCTTCTGATCTCCATAGCCATCCACAGCGCTGCTGCTCTGCTTTAAGCTTGCACCAACTGCTGTTCACCTACTCAACAAATTGCTGAGTGCCTGTTATTCATCTCATCCTGCCTACATGGTCAAACATCATGTTTGAACTTTAGAGAATTAACGGTGCTCATCTGATGTGCGTACACATCTCTTAGCAGGCAATGCTAGATGGTAATTTGGAGTGGGAATACTTGCTGTATTTTCCCCCATTTCGCAACTCCGAAGTAATGATGTCCATTGGAGTATCCTTATTACAGTGTCAATTGAGATGCAACCTAAGTATTGATTATAAGCATGCCTGGTCCCTATGTCCACATTGGATGGTGAATTTAATAATCCACCCAAAATGAGGGCTGTATATTTTGTAAATCAATTTTGTAGTGTGCATGCACAATTCTGACCTCTTGTGAGAGTCTTTTAAATTAAAGATCTTAGAAACGTGTTAGTCTTCTGTTTTAGTGTAGTGAATTTGTATTGTTGGATCCAGCTTATGGTGTGACAGAACTGCATTTTTAACTCACCTTATTCCATGTATTCCAAAAATGAACTTGGCAAAGAGAATTGGAACTTAATTATTCCATCTTCATTTAAAAAGACAGAATGCAGTTATTTTATTTTTAATTCTGATGATTAGTAGAGTGGTTAGACTTCAAATTAGAGACATGGCAATGATCTTGTTTGAATTTTACTCAATTTTAACAGTTCATTCAAAACTGTATGTTGAGTTTAAGCTATTTATAAAAAGCATAAGCTTTCATCAATAGGATTGGCAGGTTTGACCTGTTCACAGAGACATGTAGAGTTACCTTACTTAGGAATTGATTAGTTACCACTCACTAACTTGCAGTGTGTAATATTTTAGTGGTTATCACTCTTCATCAAAACATTATCAGCCTCTGTATGCAGCAGTTAAATATTCTGTGTGTGGTATGGTAGAAGATAGCTGGAGGTTGCTTGGAATACAGATAACTGCTGACATGTTTGAACCAATTTACAGTGTTGAAACACCTGAGCTGGTGGTTAGAAATATGGGGGAATAGTGACCCTTTGGCAGCAGTTCTCATCCATCCAGCCCAGGCAGGAGGCATACCACAATGGTAATTACCTTGGAAGTACTATTTTGACAACACAGATATGTGTAAGTAATCATTTCCCCCTGCACAGATGAGATGTCACCTGGAGGGCTGAGGAGTGTGATCGTGTTTATGGTTCAGCATGTGACCTAATTCTGGTTTGATTTAGAACACAGAAGTCAGCAGGGTTTTTCATTAACTTAGGCAAGAAAACAACATTTCAAAAGTGGATGGACAACTTTACAACTTATATTAGATGTGATAGTTGGGGGAATACAAACATGTCAATACCTGGCACAATTCTTAACCTTTTCACAGACATACTAGTAGTCTGAAATATACCTTAGTTTAGCTTTTTATATTTTTTCTATGACATTTCTACACATAAAATGAAATCACAATCCCATCAGTCCAATTAACACTAAACTATTCCAGACTTCTGTGAGAAATATAGTTTAACAATGTATTAGATACGATTACTTACAGATACTTCAGGAGTAAAATGTAAATACACCAGAAAGTTTTATTGACATTTATTTGTTAGTAAAATGATGCTATGAAAATGTATTTTGTTTTAATTTTATCTTTTTATATGACTGAAAGTAGATATTTTGAAGTAGTGATGGTCACAGTTAAATAAACTAATTTGGTAGATGAAGTCTTCAAAAAACATCCAATCGGGAAATTGCTACCCTCCAATTTCAAATTGCTGTAGGACAAGAGTGCAAGTTGATATGAATTCATGGGTATGATAATGGGTTACAATGAATGCTGAAGGAGAACTAGATCAGTTCCTGTAAAAATATTAAGAAATAAAATATTCATCATTTGGAGTTACTTTGCACTACATACAGTTTTTGTTTTGTGTATATTGAATATTTTATCTTCATACTCCAGTGGCCTACACATTATATTCCCTGACTTAAAAACCAACAGTCGTAGCTATCTGAGTCATTTTGACATTTGGATAGTTGGTAAGCTGGGGGTTGGTTTTCAGTTGGCTGGATGGTTCATTTGTGAAGCAGTGTGATGCCAACAGTGTGGGTTCAACATGTAGGTTGAACACGTGCTGATGCTCTTCAGCTGAAGTCTGGTAATTTAGACATTTTATGAAACAAGACCTAATGGTGTTTATTGCAGCAGGACTAAATTACACATGAATGAACTTTGGTGATACTGGGAGCTCAAAATTACTGAATGCAAACATTTAAAGACCTTTTATTTAAATGTTTATCTTAAATATGTAATTAAAAACTGAGGTGCCCACAATCCATGTTGTACAATGTAAATGTTGTTTAAGTTGATTACGGTGATAAAGTATACAGCAAGTTCCCACTATAACAATATGACATTGGAGAGTAACTGAATTGTTACGGTGCAGAAGAAGGCTGTTTTGGCTAATTGTGTCTGCACTGGCATATCTTCAACTGTCTTTTTGCCATACAAGTGGATACAAATTAAAGTAATTTATGTGGATACCTAAAAAGTCATTTTAAAGAGAAAGTCCACAGTGTTTTGTAAAATTTGAGTTGAGGGAATTTTCTGCAATGAAATTCATTTCCTTCATTATTTGTAAATGTGTGCTACCAAAAGTAATGACATCTAGAGTTAATTTTATTGCATTTCTTGAAGAAAGGTTTAATTTGCTTTTGAGAATTTCTGTTTTGATTTGGTCTGATTTGAGCACCTCTCTACCTGGATCAAGCTGAATAGCATAGCAAATGGAAAAAGAGGAAAACATTTGATGGCAGCAAATAATGAAATGCATCAATTGTGTCAGCACTTTGCTGCAGCCACATCTGGCTTACTGTCAGTCTCCCATTAGATTCCTGTGGTTTTATATGGCAAAAATAATATGCTCTGTAGTTAATAGAATCATGATATTTGCAGTTTGCTTCAAAAAAAAAATCATGTTTTGCTCAGATCTTTGTCAGGCTTAACTTCCATCTGACTGCTGCCTTGTCTCTTTAAAATTTTACGATTCAGAGATCAATTGTTCTTTTGATCTATTCTTTTTCTTATTGCAGTGAATCCAGTAGCCTCAGCAGTAGTGATGCTGGCTTGTTTACCAATGATGAAGGAAGACAAGGTACAGATTCTTTTATTTCCCTCTTTAATGCAACTGCATGAAATTACAATTTTGCATTCTGCAGTATGATATCTAGTCTTTGACCTAACTTTTTAAAACCTTCCAGTTACAATAATCTGGGATTAAATTTTCCACAAATTTTGTTTAGGGGAGAAGAAGAGCATGAAGTGATGGGGTTCAAACTGGCTGTCCAGAGTTAAATGTGTGGGTGTTGCTTATGTTATTTGTTTCTGTTTTTTCCTTTCCACTGAGAGAAAAGTTTACAAATAAATACCTTAAATATATCTTTTGCCCAATATTCTGCACAATGACCAACAATAGCTAATTGTAATAAAGATGGACATAGAATACCTTATTGTTACACTTTTTTTCTCCCTCCCTCCCTCCTCTGTTGTCCCTTCCATGAAGTTGGTACTGTGCCACTGTCTTCCATCTTCTCGAAATTCAGAATCTCTTCTTTGGAAACTCTTTTTTTTCCCCCAGCTAATATATTTATCTACTGACGTGGAGACACACTTTTATGCAATGAAATATTCTGCCATATGTTGCACAGGCAAGATATTTAGATCTAATGACTCAGTCCAAGAAAGTTTTTGCAGCTGATATCTAGCTGCTATGTAATGTAAGATACAACATTCTCCAGTGTGTTTGTTCCCCATCCCTTTATTTCACAATTGTGAAAATTTTTTGGTAAATACTTTAAGGCTGATTTTTAAATGACTACTATATAAAACATTATGAGAAAGGGCAGGGTAGTCATGGAGGAAAGCTGGACTAATTGAAGTCCACTGTTTTCTAGGAGAGGGGAAATCGGAGGGCCAGCCACCCAGGCCACTCTTGGCACACCTCACCACCGTTTGGCAGCATTGACTGGGGTAGGTGCTTAGTGTGAAGAGACTCCATAAGAGGAAAAGATCAGACAAATGCCCCTTTCTCTTTGTAAAACAAAAATATTGTCTAGAAGATAAGTAGCAAGTGACCAAGAAAGGACATGAATACATTGTGATAATTTTTTCATATACCTGTAACCACAGGATAAATTATGGGATCCTGTTTGCACAAATGGAAAATTGCTTCTGGAAAAATCTGTTTCATGTGGAATGACAACACTGTCATCGCAGTTCTCTAACCTCATATTTTCTTTGTGTGGTTGACTGCTTTACAAAGATATGTGAGGTGAAGTAATGTAGAGGGGGCTTACGTGAAGTTAGACTTGCTGCAGTGGACGGATTGCTTCTGTGATGCAAACCAAGTAATTCTATGTATCCTATAATTGCATCATATATTTCCAAGGTTACATACCACGTATTAGACAGATGAGACTTTAAAGCACTTTCACCTTTATGCCGTTATGCAGGTGCTGTTTCTGTAATATTGTCTGGTCGTATCATAAGGACTCTTTGTTGTAAATTGATCCACTATGTCATAGTTGCAATGGACCAATATTAGGTTCAAATTACAGATCAATCATATTGTTGAACTCTATGATCATGAGGCCTACTTACTGCCTCATACCCTCCCAATTTAATGCCTGAATGGATCTTTTGCAAGACGTTTTGTCTTGTGGAGATCATAATCCTTCATCGCCTTGTATAGTTTAATTAGCTGTTTTAATATGGCAACATATTAACTGTGTTAAATGAATAGTACAAAATTTCTATTTTCATGCTCAATATCTGCTGAGTAATCCAATACCTTCCTCACAAAAACATTTCAGATATGTATCATGTGCAAGTATTTACTGTCAATTTTTCCCATTAAATTCTTATATTTCCACATTTAATATGGAAAATGGCTTTGTAAATGTGTCACACTGTAATTATACCTTGCAACCAGTTTTTCACCTCCCCGTCAACCCATATTACAGGATAACTAGTGTATGCTCTGAAGAACTCTTCTACTTTGCTTTCCAAATTGATAGTTTGCAATTTAATTGTACATATAATCAAAGTATTATATGAAATGGAAGTCGAAGTCTATTTCTTCAACATTAAGTACATCTGTATACTCTAGTTATATTTTCCTCATCCTCGATGTATTCCTTTCACATGAAAAACACTTGATTCCCTGTGAGCAACAACACAATATTAAAAGTTTCAAATGTGTTCCACTATATCTTGAATGTTTACATTTGTGCCCCATGATCTGTATACCATCTGTAATTTTACATGTAATGTTTGCACGTTGTGACATTCTTACATGTAAAGGCATTAAGAAACAGGTAGAGACTCAATTCAAGCATGATGTACAGTATAGAGCAGAAACCTGTGACTATGTTATTTTATGCTGGAAGTTGAGATGCAAGATGTATTGTGTGTGTGTGAATATCACTTACTTTTGAATTTAGAATTGAACTAGTGGCATGTGAATTTTGGTCTGTGTATGAGTGTGTTTTAATGAGTAGCTTGTTAATAGTGATGCCTTTTTTAAACCAGAATGAGAGGCGAAATTCCTGGGATGATGGTGGAAATCTGTTTGTATTGGAAGAGTTATGAATAAACCCATGTAAACACTGTGAGGAGTATTACCTTGCTTCAGTTTAGAAAGATCGGGATTTCTTTTTGCTTGAGAAAGTAGAAAAAAAAAGCTCTTGCTTTCAGTTCACAGAAGTTGTGGTTGATGTTAGATGCATAATGTAGTTTCTTACCAAGATATGAGTTAGTTTGGAACTTGTAGGAAATAAGCTAACTCAGTGAAAGGAGTTTAGTGTGAAAGTTCCAGACCAGATGTGTTTGGTTAGAACTCAGAAGTTATATAAAGCTGAGAAAGTCTAAACTCAGTTATGTGACTCATCAAGGAAGAGGCTATCAAATGCTCAAGACTGGGATTGCTGTAAGCAGCTAAGTCGAACATTATAAATGTAATATAGGACAAATTCTTTCTGGTTGTTTGAGTACTATAAAGTGATGGTATTGAGATACTGTGTGCTTTGGAATCTTTGTGCAATATGTAAATAGTTAGTTTTATCTTCTTTCCTTCTGCATAATAAACTTCTCTGTTATTCTTAAAGCCAACTCTGCAGTACTGTGTGCTCATATTTCAGTAAAAGCCCAACCCACTAAATGTTTAACAAAAAAAGCAAAATATTGTCCATCAAACCAGATTTCAGTGTGGGATCAGGCTTGATCTTACAATAACATCTGGGATCATACAAAGTGCTGGAAATCGATGCAGCCTTTTGTCATGGGTAGTAAATTGGTTGGAAACTGGTACTCACAAGGGAAGTGATCATGTGTATGTGGCAGCATGGGACTAGCTATATGTCCCAGGGAGCTTTATTCCATTTTCCATTATCTTTATTAATGACTTTGAAGGAAGAGAGTGTTTATACCCCAGTTAATTGACATCCAAAGATATGTAAGTAAAAGTAGAAAGTTGCAAAGAGACACTGATAGATTTAATGAGTGGGCAAAACCAGTATAATGGACAATATGAGACAATGTGCAATTATTTGAACATAAAGATATATCAGGGTATTTGATTTATGATCAGGGTTGAGGAATTTTAGAAGAGCTGTTGGATTTAGGTGCCCTTTTACAGAAGTTACAAAAAATTATTGAGTAGGTTTAATAAATTAATAAAAGGGCTATTGATTTTAGGGGTTTGTGATAACAGTTACTCAATTATAAGCAATTGATTTGTAATTAATTTTCTGAGTTTATTGAGTTTGTTAAGAAACAGCCATTTAATTATGATATTAGTTAATTAGATAAAGAAAGTATACAACCATGACAACTAGGGATGGTTCACCGATTACTGGTGAGCAAACAGGCTGTCAATACAAAATATTTTTCGTGTTAAATTTGTGGGTCAGCATCCTGCTCTCTAGCTGAAGTATTTGGGAAATCTTCCCGAGATCTTCCTCCGGTTCTTGTGGTCCATCTTCCATCAGCCTGGTGAGGACTGCTCAATGAAGATTGCTACTTACAAAGTCTTCTTCAATGAAATCTCCCATTTTAAAAAAAAAACTTTCCTTTGTTCTGGTGTGGTTACTCCAGCATGGATATGGCCTAACTTTGTCATGTTTACTCCAGCGTGGAATGTGGCTCCTGACCTCTCTTGACCCTTGTGCGGCTTTCTCAATGCCGATTTGGCTTCCCTACATTCCTGGCGCCAGTACAGTTATTTCAACATGGAAATGGCCTAACCTCTGCAGGTTTCTCCCAGTGCTCCCTGACCTGAGTACTCCTCTTTGAGCCTGGTACATATTTTTATATTATACTTCCAGGGGCAGGTAACTGTCGCTGTGTCAATCAATTGTTTGAACCCTTTTGGCCAAAGGCAATTCGACAGCCATTCGTGATGGCGGATGATTGTTGTCCTCTTGTCTGCCTTCATCTGATGGTTAGTTCTCATCCCTCTGAGAAGAAATCATTTGTTTTTCTAAAACCTTGTCCTGATAGGGTGTGTGTGGTACCAGATAAATTGAATCAGAGATAGTAGGAACTGCAGATGCTGGAGAATCTGAGATAACAAGGTGTAGAGCTGGATGAACACAGCAGGCCAAGCAGCATCAGAGGAGCAGGAAGGCTGACGTTTCGGGCCTAG
>NC_063340.1:55524204-55553722 GCF_021869965.1 Rhincodon typus
ACCCCACAAATAAATTTTTAAAATTGCTGCAGAGATAAACTCGCTGCGCCCCCTTCGGTCTAGGCCCGAAACGTCAGCCTTCCTGCTCCTCTGATGCTGCTTGGCCTGCTGTGTTCATCCAGCTCTACACCTTGTTATCTCTTACCAGATAAATTGATGCTAGTTTAATGTGCATTGTGACCTCCGTATTTTTCTGCAGTTCTTCCCTTTATTTTAGTATGATTAGAATTTTTCAAAGGCATGTACTGCTGTAATAACTGTTAAATGAAATCTCATGCTACACAGTATTAAGAGAAAAAATCAGTTTTTAAGGCACTCTAATGATCAACAGGGATTAATGAACATTGGCCTTCTCTCATAGCAACTGGAATACAGAAGGATGGAAATTGCACTAATAATTATATAAAGCTTTGGCTCAACTACATCGTGAGTGCCTCAATTCTAGGCACTGCAGTTGAGAAAAGAAGATATAAACATTTGAACAGAGCACAGATTCACCAGAATAATGCCAAGGTTAAATATTTAATTATGAGGACAGGCTACCTAAACTTGTCTTGTATTCTCTCAAGCATACAAGATTTAGTGGTGATTTAATTGAGGCATTTAAGATGATGAATGGAGTTGGAGATGAAGACACACTATTTTCTCTGGTAGAGAAACTGAGAACAAGGAGGTATATCATAAGATTGCAGCTGCCAGGAAACACTCTTTACCTTTTTACCTTTGCCAATGGTATTAACCCAGCAGTGTGAGAGTGGGTGGTATGTGGGGAGCATTACAATAAAACCCAAGCAGTGTTGTTTGCAGGTTCCTGGAATGAGGTCCTTATTCAATGGTGCCCAGTACCTGATTAAAGGTACAACATCAGGAAAGGAGAGACTCCTGAGAGGTACCCCTGTTATGACTCTGATAGGATGACTGTACTAGAAATTGAGCCCCAGTACTCCACAAGCTGGATTAAAAGTGTAATAATCCTATTCAATCACCAAAAATGGTTAATTTGTTTCTCTTTTATTACTGTTAACTAGAACAGAAGAGACGTTCACCAGATCTTCTAACAAACTCCTAAATGACATGTTTATTACAGGCAAATTTATTCTTAAGCGAGTGATGCAAATAAAACTATGTCCTTCATTGCTGGGTCCACTATTGTTTGTCATTTCTATAAAAGATTCAGATAAGAACTTAGGAGGCAAGTTGGTAAGTTTCTGAATGACACCAAAATTGATGATAGAGTAGACAGTGAAGGAGGTTATCTAAGTTTACAAAGGGATCTTGATCAATTGGGCCATTGAGCTGAGGTGTGGCAGTTGGAGTTTAATTTGGAGAAATGCAAGTATTGCATTTTGGTAAAGCGAACAAGGACAGGCCTTACACAGTTAATAGTAGGGCCCTGAGTAGTGTTGATGAACAGAGAGACCTAGGAGTTCACATACTTAGAAAGTTGAGTCACAGGTAGACAGGTGGTTAAGAAGGCATTTAACATGCTTGTCTTCATTGCTCAGACCATTTGAGTATAGGAGTTGGGACGTCATGTTGAGGTTGTAGAAGTCGTTGGTGAGGGCTCTTCTGGAATATTGTGTGCAGTTCTGTTCACCATGCTATAGGAAGGATATTATTAAATTGAAGAGGGTGCAGAAAAGATTTACCAGGATGTTGCTAGGACTGGAGGATTTGAGCTATAGGGAGAGGCTGGATAGGCTGTGACTTTTTTCTTTGGAGCATAGGAGCTTGAGGGGAGGTTTATAGAATCATGAGGCATAAAGATCAGGTGAATAGCAAAGATTTCTTTCCCTGGGTTGGGAGGTACTTCAAAAGTAGGGGGCATTTTGTTGAGGTGAGAGGAGCAAGATTTACAAGGGACCCGAGGGACAACTTTTCACAGTGGGTGTTTCGTATGTGGAATGAACTGCCAGTAGAAGTGGTAGATGCAGGTATAGCTCAAACATTTAAAAGGTTTAGAGGGATATGGGCCAAATGCAGGCAAGTGTGACTAGGTTAATTTGGGAAATTTGGTTGGCATGGACGAGTTGGACTGAAGGGTCTGTTTCCATGCTGTATGACTCTGACTCTCTGCAGCAGGCACAACTGACAATGCATTTGTTAAATACCACATGACAAATGAAGAAAGCACTCAATAGAGTAAATATCCCTGCCACACTGGGTTAACTCCTTTTTATTATGATTATGCAGCCCTTTCTTGCCTGTGTTACGATTCCCAGCAAAGTAAAATAACCAAATTTACTGAGTAACCCCAAATTAAACTAGCAATCGGATTCCACTTTCTGTAGCTATTCTCCAACAGTAATCAGAATCCTCAACTTATGTTTAACGGGTAAATTATATTTGGTATGAACTCTAATTACACATTAACAGCAGACAAACAGAGACACTCTCATGAGATTACAAGTATTTGTGGCATCTTGTAAAATCAGACAAACTTTCAAATGCATCTTCAGGAATGTAGATCTCACCTTTTTCTTATTTGATGGATTTGGGCCTTGAGTCACCTGTAATGGTATCTCCACCCCAACTAAATCACCTGTAAACAGTCATCACTAAGTGCCACACTCCTACAGGACTTTCTAAGCTAACTTCATGGTGCTCTTGATTGCACAGATACCTGGGAGACTCTCTTTTATTTGACTGTGGTTTTTTAATAAACCTTGTTAAATGCCTTGGTTGGCACTGGCAGATAAGTCATAGAATTGTCCATTTCACAATCTATGTTCTCATTCTATTTTCAACATTTTTGCCTTTTTTAAAAATGCTATTGCAGACACAGCTCCTTGTGAATTTGCCTTTCCTGCTTCCCCACCCCCAACCTGAAACAGCTATCCCTTGTATCTCCTTTTTGTCTACAGGCTACACGCCCTTTGTATCTTTATATGCTAACTTGCTTCCAGTTGGTACTGCTTCCAGTTGGTACTGCTATCATGTTACAGCAATTATTGTTCAAACAAATAACAATTTCCCCTGAACAATTGATGCACATTCTTAAAAGGATTTGTGCGTGGGAAATCGTGTCTCACTAAATTGATTGAGATTTTTTTTGAAGAAGTAATGAGGAGGATTATTGTGGGCAGAACAGTGGACTTCAGTGAGGTGTTCGACAAGGTTCTTTATGGTAGACTGGTTAGCAAGGTTAGATCACATTGAGTACAGGGAGATCTAGCCATTTGCATACAGAACTGGCTCGAAGGTAGAAGACCGGTGGAGGTGGAGGCCTGTGACCAGTGTTGTGCCACAAGAATCAGTGCTGGACCCACTGCTTTTCACATTGATATAAATGATTTGGATGTGAGCATCAGAGGTATGGTTAGTAAGTTTGCAGATGACACCAAAATTGGAGGTGTAGTGGACAGTGAAGAAGGTTACCTCGGAGTACAACATGATCTTGATTGGATGGGCCAATAGGCCAAGGAATGTCAGATGGAGTTTAATTTAGATAAATGAGAGGTGCTGCATTTCGGAAAGGCAAATCAGTGCAGGACTTGTACACTTACTGGTAAGGTCCTGGGGAGTGTTGCTGTATGAAGAGACCTTGGAGTGCAGGCTCATAGTTCCTTGAAAGTGGAGTCGTGGGTAGATTGGATTGTGAAGAAGGCATTTGGTATGCTTGCCTTTTATTGGTCAGCGTATTGAGTATAGGAGTTGGGATGTCATGTTGCGGCTGTACAGGACATTGCTTAGGTCACATAAAAACCAAAAGAGCTGCGAATGCTGTAAATCAGGAGCAAAAACAGAAGTTGTTGGAAAAGCTCAGCAGGTCTGGCAACATCTGTCAAGAAAAATTAGAGAGTTAACGTTTCGGGTCCTTTGACCCTTCCTGTGATTTTTCTTCATTGGTTAGGCCACATATGGAATTCTGTGTGCAATTCTGGTCCCCCTGCAATAGGAAGGATGTTGTGAAACTTGAAAGGGTTCAAAACAGATTTACAAGGATGTTGTCAGGGTTGGTGAGTTTTACCTATAGGGAGAGGCTGAATAGGCCAGGGCTATTTTCCCTGGATCATTGTAGGCTGAGGGGTGACCTTGTAGAGGTTTATAAAATGAGGAGCATGGATATTGTATACAGACAAGGTCTTTTCCTCAGGGTGGGGGTGTTCAAAACTAGAGGGCATAGGTTTAAGGTGAAGGGAGAAAGATTTAAAAGGGATCTAAGGGGTAACTTTTTCATAGAGGGTGGTGGGTATATGGAGTGAGCTGCCAGAGGAAGTAGTGGAGACTGATACAATTGCAACATTTAAAAGGCATCTAGTTGGGTATATGAATAGGAAGAGTTTAGAGCGATTATGGGCCAAATGCTAGTAAATGGGACTAGATTAAAATGGGATATCTGATTGCTATGGACATGTTGGACCGAAGTCTCTGTTTCCGTGCTGTACATCTCTATGACTCCGTGACTCAATATTGTCAAAACAATCATAGATTCCTGAGGTATTTTAAAGCAGTTAGTAATTTTGCCCATTGTACTGCTTTTAGGTATGAGGTGGTCGTATTTATCATCTCCCAAAGTTAAATGATCTTTCAAAAACAAAAATTGGATCCTGATCCAAACCGGTCTCTTCACCAAAATGTTCTTCCTTCACCTGTACTCTGTGTACTATTATTGAAATCTGACCATATATGTTTGAGATGTATAAAGAGATTGATAAACAAACCTGAAACATCACTTCTACTTACCTATGGTGGCTGAGGTAACAACTCACCATATGTGCACCAGTCTAAAAAAGATAAAGAATAGAAGGTAAATTGACAAAGGTGGAGTTGAAAGCATTGAAAAATAGGTATCAATGAGACAATTATTGGAGAGGGTACGTTTTTAGCTTTGAATAACGCCATTTAAAGGTTGCCTGCTTTTTAGTTCATTCAAAATATGTGGTTCTGTGATTTTTCTTTTGAATATTACAATTGAAATTATAGAGTTGTGGTGAAATTAATTTTTGATAATTGATATATCAATCTGAAATGCCTGAATTTTGAACACTAACTCTGCTGGCCTAAATTTGCCAATTATAGATTCATAGAAAGCAGAAATGGGCCGACCAGTATTAAAGAGTCACCAGACTTAGAACGTTAACTCTGCTTTCTTCCCACAGATGCTACCCGACCTGCTAAGTTTTGCCAGCAGTTTTTGTTTCCGATTTCCAGCATCCACAATTCTTTGTTTTATTTATTGTAATGTAGCTCTGTTTCCCAATTTGTATTATATTTGAACAATCATCCCTATTGGGAGTATAAGGTCAGTAAATTTGCAGTTATTGATTTGTAAATTTTTTTGAAAAGTTATTTTCCATTTAATGTTATATGTGTTTGAGAATTAATAACTAACTTTCAAATTTAAATTTTGATAACCAAATCAGTAGTAATTGACACCTTGTCTTAAGTTGAAAGACAGTAATACACTTCTTGTTCATAATTTGCCAGTGGTAATATTCCAACTAATTCTGTTTGTCTGCATTGGTTGATTTGCTATTTTGATCATTCTGCAAAATATTTAAACGTATGAAAGGCATAAATTATTAGACATTTTACTGAAAAGAGATATAATTTATCAAAGCTTTTCATCTTACACTCATCAAGACAACATGCAAGAATACAAATTCAAGGGAAAAGCCAGCATGTAGCTTGCATGAAACACAAGCTGTGATTGGTTGGCAGGTCAACTCTGATTGCTAGAGGAATTGTCATGGCGAATACACCCATTAATGTAGATTGACAGCTAACTGCCAGTTACATTTAAACTTTAAACCAGGCAAGATGACTTTGATTAGTCAGGTCATTGTAGTGAGAAATGAATCAATGAGTGGCTGTCATCTGTTTTGTTGAGTTAAAGCAAGCTCAGAGTGAGTACATGTTCTTGCTGTCTGTAAGCAATAAGGTCAATATACCAGTTTGAGAAGTATGGTCAACATTCCTGGCATCACACTGGCACTGAATTTCATATATCCTGTTACTCATTTGTGTGATAGGTAGAATGTCTTTTTGGCTTGACATTAGTATCCTGTTACTGTACAGTAGCAACTTCAAATGGCTAACTTCACCTGTTGCTCAAATGTTTGAGATTCCTTAATCTTCTGTATTCTGAAGTAGATGCTTTTTGAGACAGAGTGACCACCTTTAGTACCTTTTTAGGATAAGAAAATTTGCTTTGTAACAAGCAAAGTACTAACCATACCCAACCAGCCCACGCTTGCAAAAATTGCAATGCAGTGCCCAACATTCGATGTGATTCTGCACTTGGACAGCTTTTTCTGGATAATCCTCAATATATGTGTGAGGAATTGGGTTGATAATAAATTTAAGATTGTCAGTCAGGCTCGCAGTGTGACACACTTAGATGTACTGGAAACGATGCATATTAGCATGCAGCACCCAAAACGTTAATTATTTTTCTTTGCATAGATGCTGTCAGACTCTGTTGAGGTTTTTTCAACAATTCTATTTTTATTTGGGTTTGTATATGCAGTGTGTCTGTTTCAGCTGGTTTATTTGAGTCGTGCCCTGGACTATCGTGTCAACTTGCCTGATTTTAAATTTTAAACAATCCCTGTTAGTTAACAATTAATCCATATTAACAAGTGTATTTTCCTGGCAATGCCTGTACAAATCGGCACTCCTGACATGCAGTGTGAATATTGGTTTTCCGCTTGAATTGGCATTCTTGTGAATTGTCCTGATGCATGAAAAATGAAAAAGCAAAATGAAAAAAACTCAGGTTTTGTCCCACCAAACAGCTACTTGTCTACCTCAAAGTTTATTTTTACTGTTCTAGTGCTGTAGCTGTATAGCTGTTTCTAAAAACCATAAAAATTTAGACCCTTAAGCAATATAAAATTCTGATATGGGATTCAAAACTTTACAGTTTTTCAGTATGGAGCATGCAGAATAGCGTACGGCTAATTGATGGGTAGTTGCCCTCAAGGCATGTTTCTGCCAAATTTAGTTTTTATGCACTTTCTTTAGTAAATGTTTCTTTAAATCTTTAAGCTGCTTTGGCTTTTCAGTTTACAGGAGTATAGATAAATATTGCAAGAGTCTTAGATTACAGAGTCAAAGTAGTTCATTCTGACTCTAGTGGATAAACTTTTCTTTTCCTATAGGAGCAGAAAGTCTCAAATATTGCATTCCAACTTACTTTCTGCTTCAAATGTTCTTTGAGCAGCAACAGTGATGAGAATTAGCAGGGTGATTGGAATATGTTTCTACTTCAGGGACTCTGTGAAATAACTGCACAGAGGCTGGTATCCCCTCATCAAGTCACCCTTTATTTACACACAAACAGTCCTTGCCTATAGTACTGCTTCATACAGAGTCTGGCACCAGAGTGTCAGTATCTTTTTATACATCAGCTAGGGCTCCAAAGAGCTTCCCTAAAGATGTGCTTTAATGACAACCTCCAGGATATTACTAGCTACACCTACCTAATCTTATCAATTTCTTGTAACCTCCTGAGTTAGTGTCTCATGCTGAATTGTGAATTTATTTACATTGTTGATATTTTACAAATATATTTCATGTAAGGTCTTTGTATCTAGCTGAATCTAAGAGTCATGGTTGACATCATAGCTTGCAGTTTCACCATGAAATCTGGTCTGCATGATGGCTGGCCAAGAAATTTGAATGCAGATAGGACAAGAAGCTAAATGAAAATGCATTAGAGGATAACTGGAAGCCCTCTTAAAAGAAGTGCATTAGAACAAAGATCTAAAGAGTGAAAGTTTGTAGACTAATGGGGGAGACATGACATGTATGAGGGAGTAATGTATATATAGATCAGAAAAAAAAGTGGCAAAGCAAAAGTGCAAAAGAATTGTAAGAAAAGTTAGAGCAGGCTAGATGAATTTATTCAGTGAAATTCCATAGTTGAAATGGATGAACTTAGGAGAATGTTTCTGCTGCAATCACTTTTGTCTCATAATTTTGCTCATTCCTGGAGGGACTGACTCTTGCTGGGGAACAGTTCACAGATACTCTGTTGTTCATTATTGATAGTCTTACGATATATGTGAGCTTTAACAAAGTGTCAATTGCAAGTAAAAGCTTGGGAGGAATTTTCGCAGCCAAGCAGATGCAATTGTGAGGTGTTTAGTTGGCTAAAGTTGACGTCAGGTTGGAATGTTCATGTCATGCTGCCAAGTCTGGCTTTCACTGTCGCAGGATCGAAGGTAATTAGGCAACACTTTTGGATGTGTTAGGTCAGTGATTAAGGTTGTGAAAAGGCCAATCAAGAACTCTTTAACCTATCTTTCAAACCTGTGACCTCTATCACATTGAAGGACAAGAGCAGGCCTGGATTCCAAGTCCCACCTGTTCCAGAGGTATGTAGTAACACCTCTGAACAGGCTGATTTAAAAAAAAGATTAAATTTTTCAAAAAAGGTAGAAGGACGAGCAGCAATGCATTGGAACACCATCACCTGCAAGCACCTTCCAAGCCGTACACCCTCCTGACTTGGAAGTTTATCACCATTCCTTCACTGCCACTGGATCAAAATCCTGGAACTCCTTCCCAAACAGCATTATGGATGTACCTATGCCCCAACATCTAAAGCAGTTGAGCCTAAATTCAACATAAAACCTCATTATGAAGTACGTAGCACAAGCCTTGTTGTGCAATTATAATAGGAGATGGTAAGGGCAGGAGGATCACTGAAACCTTAACCCTAGATTCCCCACCCCAAGCCCTAACCCCCAAGTCACGCAAGAAAGACAACATTGTATATAGGCCATGTTGTCAAATATTTTCAGTTCGATGTGAGAGAAAAGCAGCTCCATGCCCTTGTGCAGCCCATGAGACCTTGGTGGGAGTTATTTTTCATTTTCACTGCACATTAGTATTCAGATAAAGATGTAAGGCAACACCGGTTGTGCTTCATAGAGTGCGTTTGAGACGTTCTGGCAATCTAGGTAACTCCCCTCCTAATAAAAACAGAAATTTTCATGTTCCCTTCTTCGTTACACTCCCTGTTAACCCCATCAATTCTGAGTTTCCACACATTTCTACCTGTTCCTTCATTGAAGTCTTCATCTCCTCGCTTTATCCCCTGAGACAAAGGTCTATAGTTCAGTTATAATAGTCATCTGCGAATCATCATAGTGCACTTCCTCTCCTCAGATGCCATCCAGTATGCTGTTGTCTCCTTCAGTTATATGTTGGCTTCCCTTCACAATTATTCTCCATTCTGCATTTCAGCACGCTGTCTCTAATCCCCACAATTAACGTCCCAAACTTGTCCACCAAAGCAGCGGCTCCTGATAACTTCCCATTGATTTTAAATGAACAGATCTCCAGTACTGGCCATGGCCTACCTCCCTGACTGGCTTTGAATGCCAGCCTGTCTGATGAGTGGCCAACTCCTAACTAATTTCTGTGCAGTTCCACAACTGACTTACTACTAATGCCCATGTGTTGCGCTGCACTGTATAGGACATTAGCCCACCCCACACTGATGATACCCAATGTTTGATGTGTACTCCCAAAGTGGCCAACTGACCATATCCAAGCCTATGGACTGAGATCAGACAATACATTTGACTGTTGTGGTGACACCCACTAATCATCCCCCTGAACTAGACTGAGGAATGTTACCCTTGGATATTGTGTCACGGCCATTCAGTTGAAGTGGATTCAGTGTGCTTGTCACGTTATGGGTGTGATGCTGATGTAGCCCAATGTTGTATAGCAACATGTCCACACGTTGAATGATCATTGGCCTATATGTAAAGCTGTCTGGCTTTGTGTCTGTGCTAACCAGTGTGGCAAGGCAAGAAATAAGTACTGTGAGCCTTTTCTAAGTGAGAGGACAGTGCATAGCAAGGCTTAGCAAGACGGATGCTGTGAGTTTCCAAGTAGTCGCAAAGTGAGTGAGTGCTAAAAATGGAAGCTAAGATTCTGTACTCTTGTTCTGGTTTGTGAGATGGGTCACTCCTTGCACACAGTGACATGGCAGCAGCATTGAAATGTAAGACGTCATTGAGCTCCAAAGCTCAGTATTGAAGTGGTGAACTGTAATATTAGCGAGTCAGAAATGTGCCGTGCTGATGTGGCAATGTTGATGCCTGTCCAATGCCAGCCTCCATGAATGGAGGGTGCAGGCAATTATTGCACATAGAGTGTGCCCCAAAGCTGAGGAATTTTGATCAAAATAATGCCTAGCAAAGATTCTGGTAGGCTGCAGATGTCAGATACCCATTCAGAGTTTCATGTTGAGGAGTGACATAGTGCAGTTGCCTATAAATGAAGCCTAATTAAGTAATAATGAGATGTTAATGCACGTAGATAGGCCCTTCACCATTCACCAGTGAGGTTTTCATTAAAACTTCATGTGCAAAATGGTTTCTTTCTCCAAGATTTTTTTTTGTTCTTCCAATATTATTCTAAGTGACTCACCATTGCCCACATTGTTCAGGAACTGGGAAAGTTCTGCTAAATGTTTCCGATCGTTGACTTTCATCAGAACACAAAAAGATAGAAATGTAATAGCAGTTCAGCAAATGAAATTGCTAATGCAGAGAGGATGAACAGAATGGAAGGTAAGTGATAAGTTGGGGAGCAGGAGAAATAAAATTACAAAAGACTTAAATAAACAAAAGTCAAAGGGAGTGAACAAAAGAAACAAAGGTGTGTCAAGGTGAGACCTGAATTGCTAAACACCAGTCACCTGAATGCAAAGGAGTAAATAAAGGAAGAAACTAGAAAATAAATGAAAAGGCAAAAAGGGAACAAAATGGAGACAGATGTTATGATCTAAAATTGTTGAACTCAACGTTGAGTTCAGAAGGTTGTTGAGTGCTGAGCTGAAAGATGAAGTGTTGTTGCTCGAGCTTTCATTGAGATTCATTGAAAGGCCAAGGGTAGAATGGTCGGAGTGGTATCAAGATGAACAACTGATAGGCCTAATGGCAAGAAGCTTATGGTAGAAACCAAGTGGAGAATTGAAATGCCAAATGACAAGCACACAGTAGGAGTAAGGTGGAGAACTGAAACAACAGGTGACTGGAAACTTGGGGTCATGGTTGCAGACTGGATGGAGGTGTTCTGCAACAGAATCATCTAGTTTGCAATTGGTCTCCCGTGTAAAGAGCAGACTATATTGTGGTCAGTCAATACAATATACTGTATTAAAAAGTGAACGAGTAAATTGCTGTTTTGTTGGAAGGAGTTTTGGAGGCTTTAGATGATTGAACTGCAGTATCCTGATTGAGGTATTGTGCTGAATCAGGAACATGCTTGTTTCAGGAAAAAAAAAGATGTATCTGAAGTGCTAGTTCAGAAGATCACATCATTTGAGTAGATGAAACAAAGATAGAGGAACTGGGGAATGGAATAATGTCCTCACAGGAAGTGGAGTGTGAGGAAATGTCAGCAAGGTAATGGTGTGTGTCTTTGGACTTGTAGTGAGGTATAGTTGGTAAAATATCACCAAAAGTAGAGAGAGGGATGTCAGGAAGTGGAGGGAAAGAATCCGCTCCCTCTACGTGTTCATCTGTCACCAGTATAGTCTGAGAGCTGTCTGCTTGTTCTGTGAATGGAGGCCCAACAATATTTTATCCAACACTACAGTTATTATAAAACCTTACAGTGTAGGAGTAGGCCATTCAGCCGATTCATTGATAATTGTATCAGTGTTGCCTCTTCTCTCTCATACGGTTACCTTGACTACACTTTCTCACAGCTGCTTCCGCTGAGGACTGTATTACCACTTCTCCCAGATTCTTCATTACCATTTCATCTGTTCAGAAGATGCAACTTTATCGTATTAGCACTTCCAATTATGTAATGTTCTTCAACCAAGGACTCCACCACCCTCAGCGTGATTGATAGACACTCAACAGTGTTTGATTAGTCGATTTCAGACTTTTGCTCTTACCTCTTGCCCCCCCAATTCCTCCCAGATTCATGATAGAGTTCTCTTGCCTTCATCTTCCAAATTGTTACGATTAAGGTTGGAGGATTGCATTGCTTCTGTCTAGCCCCATTAAGGGTAGAGTTGCCATAGTCTTGCCAGACCAAAGAGCTGCTCTCTGTCCGAGAGAGACAACTGGTGTTTCATCACTCTTCAGGCAAGGGAAAAGATTGAGAAGGAGAATCCTTCTTGGTAACCTTAGCCAGTACAGGAATTGAACAGTCATTGTTGGCATCATTCTACATTGCAAACCAGATGTCCACTCAACTTGGCTGACCGACCCCAATTATGCCACTGGTCACATGATCAATTTAAATACTTCACCCGGTTACTGATGGGACCAATTATACCACATTAATGGATTTTTTAAAATTCAAACCTAATCAGGGTATCTTTATTAATCAACAAAATTATTGACTTATTACAAAATAAGACACATTAAACCAAGATGAAAATTGGTTTTGCGTGCAATGTCAAGTTTGAAATTATAAGAATTTGCCTTTCTAACTAACCGAACACACTCAAATATGCGCACAGGTAACTAAAGCAAATAGATTTTCTCTGCAGTATTGACTTTGAAAGAAAAACATTTTAGCCAATAATTGTAAGTTTTGAAGGGGGGGAAAAAAAAAGGTACAAAATTTTCAGTAATTGGATGTTATACAGCAAAGGCAGTTGTCACGAAGATCCTCACAGGCAGTTCATTCAGGAAACATCCAGAAGAGATGTTTCAAAGGCTTTTTGGGTGAACAGTTGGATCAGTGTTTCAGTTATCTCTTGGGACCTCCAAAAGGGTTTTCTCCGAAAGGTAAAGGATGCAAAATGAACTTCCAGAGGAAGTGGTGGATGCAGGTACAGTTAAAATGTTTAAAAGACATTTGGATAAGTATGTGAATAAGAAATGTTGGAAGGATATTGTACAAGCGCAGGCAGGTGGGACTAGTTTAGTTTGGGATTACGGTCAGCACGGACAAGTTGGACCGAAGGGTCATACAGCATGGAAGCAGACTCTATGAGCTGTATGATATCTCTCTCTCGGCTTGCTGTAGCTCAGCTAAATTCCCGACAATACCAAAAATGCCACAGCTCTTGACCACAGGGTACTCCGACATGTGACTTACAGTTAATCCAGGAGTTTTTTTGGAGACCTGTGCCTTCCAGTAAATCCAGCAGGTAGCAATCTCTGCTTTTGACTTAGCTTAAACTGTGATTTCCAATAATTGATTTTGAAAAATAAAGTGACTCATTATCTTGTCAGTGACCTGTTTTTTTAAAAGAAGGGCATGATCTCAAAACTCCAAATGAATTGCTGTGTACAATTCTTTAAACATAAAACCTGAAAGAAAATTGTCCCGGATATTCTGAGGAGTGGTAAGTCAGTCAGATTACTATACAGCTCATTTTTGAGCATTCATAATGAGGTCTGTATTTCTTTAGGGAATTTTTATCCTGGCTCTTTCAGAAATGGAAAACATGGCTGAAATTCCTACAGTTCTCTGTAACGTAGGATAATTAGTGGAGGTCAAACCACAGTTCCTTTTGCAGTAAGTTGTTGAGATTTTGAGATTTAAATGTCCAGTAATGCAGCCAGAAATTTTCACAGCTATACTGAAAGCCTGAATGTGTAAGATGAATGTAGGGTTAGTGTGGCAATCAGTTAACGAGTTAGGATGTTAGGTGGATAGTGTGCAAGGTTAGCATGATGGAGTGCTTGGGATAGGTCAAGGGGGATTGTGAGAGTGTGTGTGGCTAGTGGCAGTGGGGTAGTGGCTCAGTGGACAAGGGTGTTATCAAGGCTGGTGGTAGGGGGATTCTACAAATGCGTTAAGGACAAAAGGTTAACTAGGGAGATAATAGGACCCCTTAAAGATCAGCAAGGCCACCTATGTGTTGGAGATAATAAACAAGTATTTTGCATCAGTGTTTACTGTGGAGAAGGATATGGAAGATAGAGAATGTGGGGAAATAAGTAGTAACATCTTAAAGTGTCCATATTACAGAGGAGGAGGTGCTGAACACCTTAAAAAAACATAAAGGTGTATTAATCCCCAGGACCTGATCAGGTGTATCCTAGAACTCTGTGGGAAGGGAGGGAAGAGGTTGCTGGGCCCCTTGCTGAGATATTTGTATCTTCGATAGCCATAGGTGAGGTGCCTGAAGACTGGAGGTTGGCTAACGTTGTGCCACTGTTTATTTAAGAAATCAAAAACCAGGGAGCTATAGATGGGTGATCCTGACATTGGTGGTGGGCAGATTGTTGGAGGGAATCCTGAGGGACAGGATTTATATGTATTTGGAAAGGCAAAGACTGATTAGGGATAATCAACATGGCTTTGTGCGTGGAAATTTGTGTCTCACTAATTTGATTGAGTATTTTGAAGAAGTAGGAAAGAGGATTCATGGGGCCAGAGCAGTGGACGTGATTTATATGGATTTCAGTAAGGTGTTTAGCAAGGTTAGATCACACAGAATACAGGGAGAACTAGCTATCTGGATACAGTACTGTCTTGAAGGTAGAAGACAAAGGGTGGTGGTGGAGGGTTGCTTTTCACACTGGAGGCCTGTGACCACCAGTGTGCCACAAAGATTGGTGCCGGGTCCACTGCTTCTTGTTACTTATATAAATGACTTGGATGTGAACATAGGAGTTATGGTTAGTAAATTTGCAGATGATACCAAAATTGGAGGTGTAGTGGACAGCAAAGAACGTTACCTCAGAGTACAATGGAATCTTGATCAGATGGGCCAATGGGCTGAGGAGTGGCAGATGGAGTTTAGTTTAGATAAATGTGAGGTGCTGCATTTTGGACCAGCAAATCAGGGCAGGACTTATACATTTAATGGGAAGTCCTGGGGAGTGTTGCTGAATAAAGAGACCTTCCAGTGCAAGTTCATAGTTCCTTGAAAGTGGAGTCACAGGTAGATAGGATAGTGAAGAGACTGTTTGGTATGCTTGCTTTTATTGGTCAATGCATTGAGTATCGGAGTTGGGATGTCATGTTGCAACTATGTAGGACATTGATTTGGCCACTGTTGGAGTATTGCATGCAATTCTGGTCACCCTGCTATAGGAAGGATATTGTGAAACTTGAAACGGTTCAGAAAAGATTTACAAGGATGTTGCTGGGATTGGAGGGTTTTATCTATATAGAGAGAGGTTTAATAGGCTGGGGCTATTTTCCCTGGAACGCTGGAGGCTGAGGGGTGACCTTTATAGAGGTTTATAAAATCATGAGGGGCATGCATAGAGTAAGTAGGCAAGGTCTTTTCTCTGGGTGGAAGAGTCCAAAATTAGATGGCATGGATTTAAGGTGAGAGGGAAAGATTTAAAAGGGACCTAAGAGGCAACTTTTTCACACAGAGCGTCATGTGTGTACGAAGTGAACTGCCAGAGGAAGTGGTGGAGGCTGGTACAATTACAACATTTAAAAGTCATCTGGATGGGTACATGTATAGGAGGATTTAGAAGAATTTGGGCCAAATGCTGGCAAATGGGACTTGATTTACATAGGATATCTGGTCGGCATGGACGAGTTGGAATGAAGGGTCTATTTCCATGCTGAATATCTCTATGACCCTATGGTGGCAGTTCAGGCCAGCATTAATTAGGGAAAGGGATAGTGGAATTGTGTAGGGTCAGGGCTGGTTTGGTCACTGGGGTGATTTTGAGGGTCTGGGAGCTGTAAAAGGTTGGGGATTTGTAATTGAGGATGGAGGTTTCTGTGATGAGTTGTAGGTGTCCGCTTAATAGTTACCAAGGAATTTGATTAGGATTTTAATCATCTAACTTTTCCTGAGTAATTATTATCAGAAGTGAAAACCTCCAATGTTAGGACTTTTGCCTTTTTGTCCAAGATGCAGGCGGATCAATTTCCCACTGCGTTAGCAGTGCCTACGATTACATAGGGTCCGAGCATGCAGTCTGCAGTGCTCCATTGATTACCTGGCAATTGGAATATATATTATTAATCAATTGGCTTCATAACAACACCCTTTCACTGACCTTCCCTTTTATTCTTCTTCCCAACTTTTGTTTGCTGAAAGTCTGACACTTCTGTCTCTCTTGGGTTCTGATGAAGAGTATTCAGCCAGAGACACTATCTTTGGTTCTGTCTCAAGAATGTTGTGTGATCACTGAGTCTTTCTAGTATTTTTTGTTTTAATCATTTAATTTGTTCATAAAGCTCCTTCCTTTTTCACTCATTTTGGTTTGTATCTTGAGGTTTAAACTGCATAATTTTATTTCTGTTAGCATATTAAAACAAGTATTCCATGGATGTTTTGAAAATCTTAGATAGCAGACAAATGACAATTTATTTGTTTGATTAGTAATATTTGTATTGTACAATTTTATTTAAATAAATCTGTTTGTTTTAAGATTTTGATTTTTTTTTCTGAAAGGTGATGATGAACAAAGTGACTGGTTTTTTGAGGGTGAATCTGGTGGTGCATGTGGTATCGCAGGGATCATTCCCTGGTGGGAGCAAGATGACGCCCTGGAACTTGAGACAGAATTGCCAGATCCAGTATTTGAAAGCATCTTAACTGGCACCTTCCCACTTATGTCGAAAACAGCTCAAAGAGGTCAGTATCATTCTTATTTCCAGTTGCAGGAGTCGGGCTATAAAATAATTTGACTTATTTTTTTGAGCGGACAATTGTCGGTGCTCAGAGCTGTTAGACTATCAAGTTTAAGTAATTGAAATTTGTTTTTACTTGGCAATTTTATTTCTTTTTATGCCTTTGCCCAGTGTATAATTGTATTAGGAAGAAATTGGGTTAAGTCAATTTGCTTGAATAAATACCAAGAAGCAAGACAGAAAATGATTTATACACAGAGAAAAGGAAGATGGTTTTTGTTTCATATTTCATCCTTGCATATTGTTATTCAATATTAATTGTATATTTTGTAAGAATACAGAATATTTTATTGTTATAAATTGATGTTGTTTTATCAGAACATGTTTTATGCTTTATGTACATGTTTAATTTAAATACTTTTCAAAGTTTTTTTAACATATGTTGCATGATGATTATCTTTTTAATATAACCATTTTGGAGTCTTTGTGTAACAGTGAATGAACAAAATTATTTGGGCAAAACTGACTTTCAGAATTTAAAAAAAAAGAACTTGTGTGGTTTTTCACTCATTCATGGGATGTGGATGTTGCTATCTAGGCCAGCATTTATTCCATCCACATTGCCCTGACATAGTTTCAAACCAGAATGGCTTGGCGGGGAACTTTCAAGTGATGGTGTTCCTGTGCATCTGCTGTTCTTGTCATTCTAGGTGGTTGCGGGCTGGAAGTGTGGTATCAGAGGTGCCTTTGTGAGTCATTTCAGTGCATCTTGTAAGTGGTGTACACTGCTGCCACTGCGGGTCAGTGGTGGATGGAGTGGATGTTGAGGTTGATGGATGGGGAAGTTGTCAAACTCCCTGTTTTATTTCTTGGTTGATGATATGCATTTTGAGTGTTGTTGGAGATGCATCATGCACTAATGTAGACTGTATTCCACAACAGCCATGACTTATGCCTTGTAGACAGTGGGCAGGCAATGGGAAGACAGGAAATGAGTTACTTGTCGTAGAATTCCTAGTTTCTGACTTGCTCTTAAAACAACAGTATTTAACTGGCTAGTCTAGTCTGTTTCTGGTCAATGATAGCCCCCAAGATTTTGCTTATGTGGATTTCAGCAGTGGTACTGTCGTTGAACGTCAAAGGAAGATGGCTAGATTCTTCCTTGTTGGAGATGGTCATTGCCTGCCTTTAATTTGGTCTGAATGTCACTTGCCATTTACTAAGCCAAACCTAAGTGTTGTCCAGGTCTTTCTTCATTTGGACATGGGCTGTTTCCATATCTGAGGAGTCATGAATTGTGTTGAACATTGTGCAAATATCAGGGGACATCCCCACTTCTGACCTCACTGGAGAGGCTGGGGTGGGGACGGGGGCATGGTGGTGGGGTCATTGTTGAAATAGCTGCAAATTGTGGAACACTATGCTGAGGAACTCCTCTGATAAACTCAGGCAGTAATTATCTGGATTGAATTCGTCCTGATTGCTTTGCTTTGCACAGGACATACCTAGACAGTCTTCCACAATATCAGTAATATGCCAGTCTTCTAGCTGTACTTGAACAGCTTCACGAAGGGCTGAGCTAGTTCTGGAACATAAGTCATCAGTACCATTGCCAGAATGCTTCAGTCATTCCTTGATATCACATAGAATGAGTCCAATAAGTTGAATACTGGGGACTGTGGCAAGAGGTCTTGTTGGATTACCCATTTGACATTGGCTGAAGTTGGATGCAAATGCTTCAGCCTTATCTTTTGCAGTGATGAGCTGGTCATCCCCTATTATTAAGGATGGGGATATTTGTGGAATTATCACTTTTCTGATACTTGTTCAATTGACGACTGCGCCACATTTGAATGTGACAGGACTGTTGACCTTAGATCTGATCTACCGCTTGTGAGATTGCTTAACCCTTTCTGTTGCATGCTGCTGCCATTGTTTGGCATGGAAATAGTCCTGAGTTTTAGCGTTACCAGGTGGACACTTCATTTTCAAGTCTGCCGGGTGCTGCTTTTGCACTCTTCTTTGAACCAGAGTTGATCTCTCGGCTTGATATCAGTGGTAGAGTTAAGAGTATGCCAGGTGATGAAATTACGGCTTGTGGTTGAATACAGTTCTATGTTGATGATGACCCACAGTGCCTCATGGATATTCCATTTTGACTTGTTAGTTCGGTTAGACATCTGCCCCATTTAGCCAGTGGTAATGCCACACAACATAAAGTATCCTCAATGTGGAGACTTTATCTCAACAAGGACAGTGCAGTGGTTGCTCCTGCTGACACTGTCGTAGACAGATCCATCGGTGACCAATAGATTAGGTAAGGATGAGTTCAAGTAGATTTTACCCTTTGGCTCCTTTGTCATTGCTGTAGACCCAGTCTAGTAGCTATGTTGTTGAGGATTTGGCCAGCTTGCATAGTGCTACTATGCCAGTCTTGGTGATGGACATTGAAATCCCCCAGCTAGAGTATGTTTTGTGCTCTTGTCACTCTCGTTGTTTCCCTTAAGTGGTGTTGAACATGGAAGAGTACTGATTCATTATGAAAATGGGTGATGGAGGTTGCAGTAGTTGCCAATCAGTAGGATGTTTCATTGCCCATGTTCAACTAGATGCCATGAAATTTCATAGGATCAATGTTCAGGACTGCTAGGGTAATTCCTTATCGAGGGTACACCACTGCGCTACCACCACTGGTCAATCTGACTTGCTGGTGGGACAGTGCAGATGCAGGGATTGTGACAATGGTGTCTGGGACATTGTGAGTATCACTTTTTGTCAGACTGTTGTTTGATTATTCTATAAGACACCTGTCCAAACTTTGGCACAAGCTCCCACATGGAAGTAAGGAAGATTTTCTAAGATCAATAGGGCTCTGTTTGCTGTTGTTGTTTCCTGTGCTTAGATTGGTGCCAAGTATACTGTCTGGTTCCTTTCCTTTCTTTAGATTTGCTAGACTATTTTAGAGGGCAGGAGGGATAGATTTTATATACACACACATACCATCACTGTCACTTGGTCAAACTTTTGGAAATGCCTCCCTAAGAGCACCTTGAGTGCACCAGTTATAGGTTGCAAATGGGTGCACCACTAAGAACTGTATTGTTCAAGTAAGTAGCTTGCCGTTGTCTTCTCGCGGGCAACTAAGGATGAGCAATAAATGCTGGCATGGCCAATGATGTCATATCCTGCAAAAGAGTATAAAAGGCCACAATTTGTTGACTTCCAGGTAAGAGTGATTCACATTGGTCCATATTATAAAGTTAAGTTTGCATATATTATGAAAAATGACTAAACGTACTTGATATAGCTATTAACCAATTGCTGCTCTGAAAAAATGGAATTTTGCACAAAATCTTCAAATGAAAGAATAGTTTAAGATATAGCCATAGAGATGTACAGCATGGAAACAGACCCTGTGATCCAACTCGTCCATATCGACCAGATATTCTAAATTAATCTAGTCCCATTTGCCAGCATTTGGCCCATGTTCCTGTAAACCGTTCCTATTCATATACCCACCCAGATGCCTTTTAACTGTTGTAATTGTACTCAGCTCTTCTGGCAGCTCATTCCATGCACGCACCACCTTGTGTGTGCAAAAAGTTGCCTCTTAGATCCCTTTTAAATCTTTTCTGTCTTACCTTAAACATATGCTGTCTAGTTTTGGACTTGCCTCCCTGGAGAATTCTTGTATTGGAAAATAGGGACTGAAATCAGGAGCAAATTGACAATAAGTAAAAATCATTGTCATCAAGTAATCGAAATCTATATTTCTGTGAAATAGCATCTTCAAAAATAATTCTAAATCTTATGTTCAAATTTGTTGACAATATAGAACAGTGGGAATTTATGAATTTGAATTTCTCTGAATAAATTTTTAAAATATTTGTCATGTCATTTATTTCAATGTCAAGATGTGAGTGCAGTTTCCAAAGGGTTAATACATATCCTTGACCAAATTACGACAGTACTTCGTCTATAATTAAAAAAAAAAATTAGATTTGCCAATTACTTTTTGCCTGACTGGCAGTGTTTTAAATAGTTGAGGTCGAATTGTACCCCACGCTCCTTTTGACTGAAATAGCTGTCAAATAGGTCATATCAAAATCTCTTAAACTACTGCTGGTTTGATAGGTTTTCAAGCGAGACTCACTCGACTGTCTGGAATGGCAAATAGAAGTGGCAGAAAGGAGCCCAGGAAGACATCCACAAAGGTAAGCACATTTATTCTTTCTCTTTGTCTTGTGTCGCTGCTGTGATAGTTTAGATTGGTACCTTACTGAAGTTAGGTAGTGAAGATGTTATAAAGACCTTGGCCTGTGACCTCTGCCCTCTCTGGTCATGGTTCAGGTGGCCATCTATCTCTTGATCCCTTTCCTACCTCCTTTCTGTTTCGCTTCATTGCGAGCCTGAGCATAACTGGGATTTGTAGCCTATTTTCCAGTCTTATTGCAATCTCACAGTGGTGTTTTATAGGAGCCATTACAACTGATGGATTAGTTCTCATGGTATTTATGACATATGACGTACCCATGGTGTTACCAGCAAAGGGCATGAAGAAAGGAAAAAAAACAACTGATTCCTCCTCCAAAACCTGAAGGGTGTTAAGCTTTAAATTATTTTGTGAGAGACGTGCATTTACACAGTGCTGTGCTTGTCTTCTTTTTTGGTGTCTAGCAATCTAGTCTAAAATTGTTCTAAGTATCTAGAAACTGGCTGCTAATGTGAACTGCTGTTGATGAGAGAGATGCATAGTTTGCTAGCTGGAATATGTTAATGAACTAAATCGGCTGTGTTTAACTCCATATGGATTATGAAAAGTTCTTAGATTCCAGTGCAAAATTTGTTTAAATTAAGAGAATATGATTAAAATGAATGTTCATTTTAATTCATATATATTGACCAATTTTTGTTTAAAAATGTGACTCTTTTGTCTTTGTGCAATTTTTGGCAGAGTACAAAAGTAAATTAGCAAATTTGAAATTATTTTCTTCTAAATATGTAATTAATGAATATGGATTAGGATTTTTTTCTCTGTTGTTTTACTATGCTTTCATGGCGTGCACTGCATTTTAATTTCTTCAGCAGAAATTATGTTGGATAACACTGGATTATTATTTGTGGCTTTGATTACAATATTTTACCAAAATGTTCACATGAAATGAATAGATATTTGGCAGTACATGTTAAGTATCATGAAAGCTTTCTCAATTATCTGTTTTTTTTCCTTTAATGTATTCAATTTTATTTTGAGGATTTTATTTGTATTGCACATTTAGTCATGGGAAGCAAGGACACAAATTTACCAAAGCTGTTTAAATCTACATTTAATTAATTTACTTTTAATTCTATTTACTGTTCTTTGAAATTAGAAAAAAATTCCTACACTTGCTCTATTTGGTTGCAAAAAATGGGTTGATACCTTAAGCCTCATAGAGTTAAAACAGAAAATTGTTCAACTGTATCAGTAAATGGATTTGAGATTCTGGGTATGAGTAGGGTACCTTGCGCCAAAGTCTTGTCACAGAATTAGATGTCAAAAATCTTCTTCAGGTTTAGATATATGGTTCACAGCCACTGGGTATGATTAATACATACAATCTAAATCATTGAAAGTTCCTCTGTTCTTTTCGTAAAATACAATAGAGCACAAATCACTTAAACCATGGGAGGATAACAATTGGAAAATAATGCATCTTCTCTACCAATGAATTGTCAGTTATATTTAATTTAACCAAAATCAATTCATCTTTCTTGCATTAGATGAAACTACTTGCAATAAATCTTCACCTAATGTTTGATCCATCTTTTTGATACATCTACAACACTTTATTTTCAAGCCTGCAATCCTGCATTTTAAATCTATGGAAATACATGGAAGTCTTGTTTTTTTCCCACCCTTCAGAAGCTAACATTTGTTTGCTAGTCGGAGACTATTTAACATATCATTTTGTTTGTTTGACCTGCTCTTTCTCTTTTTGTTTCTGTCTTCAATTTCCTTGCATCATCGTCATCATCATTGTTCCTACAGTGTTTTTGTTTTTATTTCCAATTTCTTTTGACTCCTTTTTTCCCCCTTTTTTTGTGCCTTCCTGGGATTTTTTTTTCTGTGTTATAAGCAAGTTTTTTTAAGTGAAATGTCCCAGAAACTGTCTGTCATAGTCAAGAAGTGGACAATAACTGGATTATGTATAACATGTATCATTGTTGTTTATTCGCCTATTGTGATTTGAGGTGACTGTAGAAGTTAAGTTATTAGCTCATTGACCAAACTTACTTCCAAGTTACAGCACAAAATGTGAATAATTTGTGTCATTAATGGGATCAACTAATTTTTTGATAGGCAGGTCTTGTAACACTTAAGTACTTGAGCTGTTAGAATTTGGTTGTTACTGTTTTATTCTTTTTTTTACCCGTGCTATTTTTTTTACTTTTTTCACAGATTTGATTGTTTGTTTATCTTGTTTACTTATTACATTGACTTGACATTTTCTTGCTTTTTAAAATCTGATTCTAGAGAGATTTAAGTTTGTTTTCTTATTCAACCTGATTTGAATTTAAATTGCAAATTCTGAATGTCCAGTTTAGCGACAAGTCGATTGTAATAATTAGTTTCAATAAAACAAAGCACAACTATTTATAAACTTAAGAGATTTTGACGGCACAGTTAAGGAAATCCTTTTCCCATTGGCAGGATGGTTAATAATGCAATGATACAAAGTTAAAATCAACTTTTTTATGCAATAAATTGCTAAGATCTAGGAATCACATCCGAAAGGGCTGGCGTCACAGATTCAATAGTAACCTATTGATTGAAAAGGAAAATATTACAGGACAATGAGGAATAAAGAAATACCATGAATTAGATATCTCTTTCAATGAGCTGGGTCAAATCAGCTGATTGTGATTGTCAGAATGGCCTGATAGGTTGCATGATTGTATGAACAATACAGCATAAACAGAGGCCACTTGTGCCTCTGCTGGCTATTTGAAAGAGCTGCCCAATTGCTACCAATCCATGGCCCTAAAACAATATTCACTTCAAGTACTATCTAATTTTCTATTGGAAGGTGCCATTGAATTTGCTTCCACTGTCCTTGGAGCATAACTTCAAGGGCACAGAAATACAATGCATACCTTTCCTACAACCCGTCATCTCTTTTCTGGTTCTTTTTTCAGTCCTTCTGCCACTGGCATCATAAGTTTTCCTTCTTGATGCTGTCAAATCCATGTTGACCATTTATAATTTCAAACTTCTCCATTCAAAATTTTACATCTAGATGTAAAGGCATCATTGCTCCACTTTTTTTAAAAAAAAATCCTTTTAGCCAGTCACAACAAATATTTATCTCTATTTTATAGTTGTTTAGCATGTAGCTTCGCACTCCAGTTAAACTTGGTTAGATTGTTCTTGTTGTTGGAAGTCAGTCATCTCACCTCCAGGACATCATTGTCAGAGTTCCTCAGAGGAGTGTGCTAGGCCAGATCTCCTTCAGCATTCTTCAACAATGACCTTCCATCTGTCATACTGTCAGAAAATTGTGATGTTTGCTAATGATTACACAATGTTCGTCACCATTCACGGCAACTCGGAAACTAAAACAGTTTACGTCTATATGCAAAAAGACATGCACAATTTCCAAGCTTGGGTTGGTAAGTGGCAGGAAACGTTCATGCCTTCAACAATTAGTCCCTTCACCACCAATGCGCAGTACCATATGTGTGCATCATCTACAAGATGCACTGCAATAACTGATCAAAGTTCCATTGACAGCACCAACTAAACTACAACCTCTAACACCTAGAAGGACAGGGCATCAGATGTATAGGAACAACATCACCTGCAAGAATCCCTCCTAGTCACAGCATTCTGACTTGGAATTATATCACGATTGCTTCGTTGTTGGTGGATCCAAATCCTGGAGCTTCCTTGTTAACAGCACTATGGATGCCCCTGTTCTCCAAGGACTGTAGAGTTTTAAGAAGGCAGCTCCCCACCACCATCCTCCGGGCAATTGGTGAAGGACAGTAAATTTAGTCTAGCCAGTGATGCACACATCCCATGAGCAATTTTTAAGAAATGATCAAAATTGAAGGGGGAGCCTGTTCCAAAGTCGTCTTGAGTGAAAAAGAGTGGAGTTCCATTACGAGAAAAAGAAAACACAACAATAAGCACACACTCGGATACAAGTAATGAGATTCCAAAGAAGGACAGGGAAGGGTATCAGGACTCATGCAGGAAGACATAGTTAATTGCAACTTTTTTTTTTTAGAATCGTTGACCAGAAGCAGCTGTTATTAAAAGTCTATTTGATTATTGCTGAAACAAAAAGCGAAATTGCTGGAGCAACTCTGCATGTATAGCAGCATCTGGGGAGAGAAAGCAGAGTTGACGTTTTGAATCCATTGACCCTTCTTCAGAACTCAATATTCCTATATCTGCTCATTGATTTCCTAAGCTGAGTACTCTTAAACAAAACTTTTCATCTCAATGCCTAACTTCCGGAAAGGTGTGAAACAATGGAGGGATTTGTGTCCTTTTATAATGATGTTAATTTTGGCTCAGACTGATCTTTGTTTACTGATGGGTTCATGAACTTGACTCAACTTAGACAGGTGATCATAGCAGCCACTTGTCAGTATTTTACATTTTTCCACTCCTCTTTAATCCACGTATCTAGTCTCTCCAGAGAACTGAACACTCTCACCCCTGACATCATTCTAGTAAATGTCTTCTGCACTCTACCAAAGGTCTTGACATCCTTCCTAAAATATGTGGCCAAAATTGAACCAAATACTCCAGCTGAGTCTGAGTTTTTAAAAAAAAAAAAAAAAATTGTAAAAGGTACTTGCTTTTATAATCTTTATAATAACGGCAGCAGTCTTGTTTTTTTAACAGCTTATCAACTTTGTCTTCCACATTAAAATATTTTGTATATACATTCCTAAACTGTCTCCGATCTTGCTCCCCTTTTAGAATCATCCATTTGGTTCATAGTACCTCTCCTTATGCTTCTTCCAAAAGGTATCCCTTAAGACTTTTCTGTATGATATTTCATCGGCTGTGTGTCTGAGTTTTTCATTCATCTGCTTATGTCTTCAAGAAGAGGTATTTCTTTACATATTGTTTGTTATATTTCTGAATTTTATGTAATCTGCAGACTTAGATATCCAAAGCATATAATTTCAATCAAAAAGAGCTGTGGTCCTACTGCAGACTCCTGGGAAATATCACTCTATGCCTTATACAAGTTTAAGAAACAACCCCTCATTGTCACTCTTGGGTTTCCGTCTTAGCCAATTTTGTGTCCACACTGCAACAGTCCATCTAATCCCATGAGCATTAATTTTAACAACAAATCTACAGTGTGACACATTTTATAAATGCCTTTTGCAGTACATATACAGATCATCAACCACATTACCCTAATCAGTCCTCTCCATAAAGTAATCAAAGATGGATATAGTATGAGTTAAACACAATTGGCCTTTGATAAATTCAGGTGCTAATTAATTTTGTATTTGAAAATCTTTCCACAGATGTTAGACTGTCTGGTCTATGGTGCAAGGTTTATCTCTCTCCTGTTCTTGAACAGGGGTTAAACATTTGCAAAATTCTAGTTCTCTTGCATCAGAATTACATCTAAAGGAGGACTGGAATACCCTGAATTTTCAACCTTACTTACCTCTGTAAACTAGGACACATCCCATTTGTACCAAGTGCTTTTCTATTTTGAGTAGTGCCAACCACTTGAGGTATCTCCTCTTTAAATATTTTTATCCTATACAATTTTCAGAACCACCTCTTTCACTGCTACATTAACAAAATCCCCTTTTCTAGTGAAGATAGAAGCAAATAGAGGGCATGATTGCAAAACATCTGCACAAGAATTCTTCTTGGTTGCCAATAGATGCCACCCTTGCTTTGACTACTTTTGTGTTATGTTTTATGTTAGTTTCAGGCTATTCTTAGAGCCTCTATACATCTTTTATTTCCTCTTTGAGAGCTTTTCTGTATTTTTTTATATTCATTTTAAGTTTCAACCTTCAGATCTTTACTTCATTCATTCACAGAAAATGAGTGTTCCTGGCTAGACAAGTAGTTACTGCCCATCCCTAATTGTCTAGAATTAAGGGACAGTCACATTGCTGTGGGTCCGGTCTCATGTAAGGCAGATTAGGTAAAGATGGCAGATTTCCTTGTCTGCAGAACATTCATGAACCAGATAGGTATTTATGACAATCAGCAGTGGTTACAGGGTTACTATCAGGCTAGCCTTTTATTACAGTTTTTTTTTTAGTGAATTGAAATTTCAATTTCTGCCAAAGTGTTATTTCTATCCTGATCCTCAGAACAAGTCTGGAATTCCAGATTTCTAGTCTTGTAATGTTGCCACTAGAGTACCCCTCTCTCTTGCATTTCATCATAATTTGCCTTATTCTGCTTCATCTAATTTCCAACCTCTTACTTATCCAGAGAGCTTTACTTGGTTATCCTTCCTCTCCTGTGCCTGCCACCCCCCTTAACCCACCATGTATTCTATACCATACTATTTCCTCTTTGAAGGCCTCCCATTGTTTACTATTTTTAATTCTAATCCACTAGCTTGGACCCATTTGACCTTACTAAAATTAGATCTTCATTTAAATGTTATCGCTAATTTGGTCATTGATCTTTTCCATAACAATTCTTGACCTATGTTATAATCACAGTTTCCTCGTGCTGACCAATGGAAGCAGGTTCTCCATCCCGCAATTATTTCCAATGACTGCTTCCAAAGCTAAGTGTGGAGCTGGAGGAACACAGCAGACCAGGCAGCAGCAGAGGAGCAGGAAAATTGATGTTTTGGGTCGGGACCCTTCTTCAGAAAGGATTTCTGAATCAAATGGATTTCTGAAAAAGGGTCTCGACCTGAAACGTCAATTTTGCTACTGCCTGGCCTGCTGTGTTCCTCCAGTTCCACATTGTGTTATCGCTGACTCCAGCATCTGAAGTTCTTACTGTCTCTGAGTGAACTGCGTCCAAAGCTGTTTCTTTCCTCTAAACAAGGATGTTTTTGATAGACGTTCCTAGAATTCATTGCCATTTTGTCAAATTTATTTTCCCAGTCTGTATGTGATTGATTATTAAGTATCAATACTATAATACGTGATGACCCCCATTAAGGACTCTATTAAAAGCAGAATTAACAAAAACATGATTATGTTGCTGTTATTATTCAGAGAAGCTATTCTGAAAAGCAGTATTGATCAGTGTTGAAAAAAAATAGTTGTTTCAGCATTATAGACTGGAGTTGTGCACTGGATTTTTGCAGAAATCCCCACACAGCTGAGTTGAAGGGAAATTGAAAATTCCAACTGATAATTTCACTTGGATCTGGAAGCCTCTGGAAAACCTCCTTGATGTTGAAAGATTTGGAGGCTTCCAACTCATGCTTAACGGCCAGGGAAAATTAAAGGATTGAAACCTGCTATTGTTCAAGGGTAGCTATGAAACAGCCCATGATTCCTCACTGAACCTTCCCCTTCTCCTGACCTCTGACATCCATCCAGATCTGACACACCTCCCCTACCTTACCCAACCCCCCCTCACTACCCACCCAACCTGACCTGGATTCAACACCCTCCATTCCCTGCTAATGCACTGGGCCTGATCCCCTCCCCCTCCCCCTCCCACCCAACCAACCAGCCAGCACCCACATGGCAGTCTAACGTGTGCAACCACCTGCCACCCTAAGCCTCCACCGACCGGACACCATACTCCACACCAGCCCGCTCCATCCCACACACCTGTCATCCTATCCCTCACTTATCTTACATAAGTAACCTTTCACAGAAGCTTTCAAAGTGCTTGGCTTTTAAACCTCAGACCACAGCACTCAGTGCTGTAAAAGAGGGCATAGTTTCAATGACAGTCATATCTACTGCTGGATTTGAGGAATCATGTACAAAGGGAGGCCCCTCTCCTCAAATCCCCAGTTCACAAATTATCAAAATCAAAGTGGTATTGTTTTGATCTATTTGCAGATAGAATTAGGTCTCGATCCTAATTGGAATTTTTAGGCCATTAATTGAGGAGTTTTTGAGGAAAAGCTGTAAATTTGGTTGCTCTTTGTAAAAACATGTAATGAATCCTGGGTGTTGAAGGATTTAAATAATTTGAATATTTTGGAAAGTTCCTGATTTATTTTTCAAATTGTGAAAATTAAATAGCACTACAGACCCAACACTGAAAGCAGGAAGAGATTTACCATTCAAAAGGATCATTGCAAATAACAAATTATGGATTATGTAACAGTATCAACAGTTTTGATAACAATCAACAATGATGTTGATTTGGTAATTGTGTGAATTGAGTGCTTTGGGATATCCATTTCTTCCCAGGTACTTTGAAATTTCATCAAGTTTTAATATAAAAAAATAAGTATAGGTTTCATTAGCAACAAAATACTAATTGCATGTAAACATTTTGCTGCAGATAGTTTACAAAGATGGCCATTTTTAGGGGACTACAGTTATTACCTCAATAATGCATAGAAATTGTAAATCCCAACAGATTAAACTTTATTGGCTGAATGATATTTCTATTATAAATAAATTCCTGATACAGCCTACTTTTAATGAATTTAATTGGGATTTGACCTTGTGATGACTCTGAACAATGCATCTAAGTTGCAGTAAGATGAAAATGAAAGTTTAATCAAGTGGAGCAAATGCCACAAATAGCCATGTTAGAAAGTTTGCATGTTGAATAGTTCACACTTAAATATTATGAAGTTGGTTTTACATTAAAGTTAAATTGAACTTCTTCCTTTGCCATTTTAAAATACAGGCTTAATGTTTTACATTTCATCTCCTATCTCTGCTCCCTGTGAAAGAGCTGGCTCCTATATATTGGAGATAGTAGGAACTGCAGATGCTGGAGAATCTGAGATAACAAGGTGTAGAGCTGGATGAACACAGCAGGCCAAGCAGCATCAGAGGAGCAGGAAGGCTGATGTTTCGGGCCTAGACCCTTCTTCAGAAA
>NC_063340.1:55554122-55561088 GCF_021869965.1 Rhincodon typus
GATGTTTCGGGCCTAGACCCTTCTTCTGAAGAGGGGTCTAGGCCTGAAACGTCAGCCTTCCTGCTCTGATGCTGCTTGGCCTGCTGTGTTCATCCAGCTCTGCACCTTGTTATCCTGTATATTGGACCTCAGTAGACAAAAAGGAGGCTCGAAAAACATAGTTGGTCAGGCATCTGGAAGAAAGGAGCAGTCAAAGTTTCGGGTATTTCCCTTCTTCAGGACTGGATGTGGAGGTAGGGGGAGCTGCAGATAAAGATGGGGAGGGGTGGAGGTGGAATGGTGGTGATAGGTGGATACCGGTGGTAGGTACGACCTGGTTGGTTGATGGGAGGGATGAATGCAGTTGCCTGCTGGAAGGGAGGGCCAGAAGGTAGAATGGAAGGGAGGAGATGGGCCTGGAAGGGAAGCCAGTGGGGGAGAATGGGTGGGAAGGTTATTTGAAATTGAGTCTCCATTGTTGGGTCTTCCGTGCTATCGGGTGCCCAGGTGGAAGATAAGGTGTTGTTCTTCAAATTTGCGTTCTGAGTCTCTGACACTGGAGGAGGCCAAGGATGGACATGTCGGAGGGGGTGTGGGGCGGGGAGTTGAAAAGGGTAGTGATCAGGAGGTTAGGTTGGCCATTACGGGCCAGGCAGAGATGCTCGGCTAAACAGTCACCTAGTCGAGTCTCATCGACGTAGAGAAGGCCACATTGGGAGCACTAGGTGCAATAGACTAGGTTGGAGAAGATGTAGGTGAAGTTCTGTCTTATCTGAATTATCCAATTTCAAATAACCTTGCCTCCCATCCGCTCAGCTTCAATTCCAGCCCCACCTCCTCCCTTCCATTCCACCTTCTGACTCTCCCTTCCAGGCACCAACCGGATTCATCCTTCCCATCAACCAACCAGGCTGTTCCTACCACCAGTGTCCATCCTATCACCACCATTCCACCTCCACCCACCCTGCCCCAGCCTTAATCTGCAGCTGTCCCTACCCCTACATCCAGTCCTGAAGAAGGGTAATACCTGAAACATTGACTGCTCCTTTCCTCCAGATGCTGCCTGCTTTTGTGTTCTCCCAGCCTCCTGAATGATACCTTGGATTCCAGCATCTGCAGCTTTTTTTGTCTCTTAACGTAGGATATAAGTAGTCTTATTCAAGACAACTGAAGCGTAATCATGTTTCATCCAATTTATGTCTGTTAGTAAGATGCAAAATGTGTGATTTCTATTGCAAACGACTCCATGGACAAGTCTGCTAAATTTATCCTACCCTAAGGGATACCCACACATCATGAATTTGTCGATGTCTTGTATACAAACGTATGAGTGCTTCTCAGAGTGGACACGTTGCACTGAACTGAAGTTGTAGAAAAGAGTTATAGCAGTTTTCCAGCATGTGGTAAATGGAGGGGTGATATATTGCCTGTAAGTACATTATTGAGTCAATAACTACTGTGATATCAAAATGATTTATTTTGGGAGTTAAAAAATCATTTGTTTGGATTGATTAGTATTAATTAATTATGCTAATTATCTAGTGAGCAAACAGATGTTTTTTAGAGCTAAGACTAGAAATGAATTACAAGTCCTATTTGTTTAACTAAAAATAGCAACATTTATTATTGTGTGCTACTTTTTGAAATACTTAAAATTGGAAACATGGTTATGTTTCTGCGTGTATTGTAATTTAATTTGATTCACACTCTTTCTTTGTCATTTTTCTGTTTCTTGCTATCTCTTTGCTTAAATTTCATTGATTAAAGGGCTAGACTATTAGTGCCCTCATTTACCAAGGTTCCTGATACTTTTCTGTCTTCACATATTTGGCAATTTGTGACAAAACATTTTCCAGCAAAGGTCAATGAAAAAAATCCAACTCACTGGGCACACTTTGAGATGCCATCGAATAGTAAGCTGTCTAGGCCCTTGAAGTACAAGCATTTTTTGTGATTCTGCATCTCCTGTACTGAGCATGCACATAACTTATGTACTGCTATATTTATTAAGTTAATTAAGTAAAGAATCATTTTGATTTCTGTTGTTTTCTCCCATGTAAGTTTGAACAACAATTGTGTTCACTTTGGTGCAATATCCGCCGCCATCTTGGATTTGGTGACAAGGGAAATAATGGAGTTGGTTGGCCCTGGAGAGAAACTTAACCCATTCTCAGCATATCACTACTGAAGTTCATGGTGAGAAGGCCCATGGGTGACTAATTGACCCATAACCAATTAAGGCCCTTAAGGAGTTAATTAATGGTCATTTGAGGATTTCTACACACCACCTCCCTAATCACTTGTTCCCCTAGCAGGTGACGAAGTTCACAAATATCTGCATGCCACGTTTGGAGAGGTCTGCAATTGGTCCAATCTGGAAACAACTGGAGATATGAATGGGAAAAGGGCTGCCTTCTGAAAACTGCACCTGCCCATGCCGTAAACCTCTGACACCCTTGTCCCCATGCTCCCACCTCCTGAGAAGAGTATAAAAGCACTTCTTGCTGTAGGTTCCCCAAGGAGTAAATCTGGTCTAGCAGACTTTAGGATCCAGAAGCTTCTGGCCTCTGATCGGCTAGCAACTTCTGACAATCGGAGAACAAGTGCCAAGGCCTGTGACTCAGTGACAAAATGACCAGTCAGCTGTTAATAAGCTGATAGGCAGACAATATAGTTTCTCTTGGCATTAGAAGTGATGCAGCATTAGTCACCACCTAATATGCTTGCCCATGTGCTTTTAAATAACGTGGGAAAATTCTGTCCTTGGAGATTAAAACAGCAAAATGTTTAGAAATAAAACAATATGTCAACCTCCAATATTAAATTTGACGTACAACACTGGGTTTTGATCTTTGCATCTGGCAAGCACTTGTTGCATGACAAATAAATTACTTATGAATTTCTAGCTAAAGATGTAAGTACTCCCTTGACATTGAAACTCACTAGCCTTTTTTGAATATAGTGTATCAAAATAATAGTAACATACCACAATTTCTTGTGTAATGACTTTTATATATCATGGTAATGACAGTAGAATTATAATTGATAAATCATAATGGTCGGAAAATGGCTCGCAGTAACTGGAAATAGTCCACATTTGCACAGCAGTGTTGTATACATTTAAAATATGTTTATATAACATATTGAAAAAAATGTACAATACGGAAATCTGAATCAATTTATATATGACCATCAGTGCTAATAAGAAAGTTTATTGTTTGTTATTTGGGCAATCTAGTTTGTAGCATGTAAACTGTACCTTAGATGCACCTTAATCACATGCATTTATTAATACAAGGTGGAGTCTTCTGCTTTTTGATGGCAGACATAAAGGACAGAACAGTTGCCACGAATAGGAAAGCCCACCAAACCTTAACCATCAGACACTTGTGTAGGCACGCTGTGGGCTTTCTGCTAGGATGACTTCTTCCCTCTCTCGTCCAGAATTGGAAAAGTTCATTGATTTTTCGCTTCCATTTTCCCTGCCCTCACTTTCACCTGGTCTATCTCTGACTCCTTCTTTGACATCTCTGTTTCCATTTCTGAGGATAGACTGGCCACTAATATCCGCTATAAACCCACTGACTCCCACAGCTACCTGGACTATACATCCTCGCACCCTGCTTCCTGTACAGACTCCGTACCATTCTCTTAGTTCCTCCATCTCTGTCGCATTTGTTCAGATGAGGCCAACTTCAACAAGGGAGCCTCCAAAATGTCTACCTTCTTCCTCAACCGAGGATTCCCTAGCACTGTTGTCGACGGGGCCCTCCACCAGATCTGACCCATCTCCCACACTTTCGCCCTTACCCCCTCTCTTCCCTCCTGCAACAGAGAGAGGGTTTCTCTTGTCCTTACCTCTCATCCCACCAGCATCCACATCCAGGAGATCATCAGACGCCATTTCCGCCACCCCCAGCAAGATGCCACCACCAGACACACATTAGAGACACATTCCCCTCCCCTCCCTTGTCCGTCTTCCTCAGAGACCGTTCCCTCTGGGACAACCTGGTCCACATTTCCTTCACCCTCAACACCCTCCTACAGCCCTACAGCACCTTCCTCTCTAACCAGCAAAGGTGCAACGCCTGCCCATTTACCTCCTCCCTCCCCAGTATCTAAGGGCCCAAACATACCTTCCAGGTGAAGCAACACTTCACCTGCACTTCCCAGAATCTAGTCTACTGCATTCACTGCTCACATGTGGTATCCTCTACATTGGGGAAATGAAGTGTAGACTGGGTGACTGCTTTGCAGAACACCTACATTCTGCTCACAAAAAAGACCCTGAACTACCCATTGCCTGTTACTTTAGCACATCACCCTGTTCCCTGGCCAACGTCTCTGTCTCAGGCTACCTGCAGTGTTTCTACACAAGCTGGAAGAACAACAGAGATAGTAGGAACTGATTTTCTGAAGAAGGGTCTAGGCCCGAAACGTCAGCCTTCCTGCTCCTCTGATGCTGCTTGGCCTGCTGTGTTCATCCAGCTCTACACCTTGTTATGTCTGGAAGAACAACACCTCATTTTCCGCTTGGGGACCCTGCAGCCCTCCGGACTCCATATCGAGACAAATAATTTTAGGGCCTAAACTCACCCATGTCCTAGCCCCCTACCTCACACACCAGGCTTTGTTATCACATAGCCTGCCAGTATGCACCACCTGTTGTTAGTCACTAACAGTCCTCATTAACAGCTATTCATCCTCCCAGCCAGATCATTATGACCTCCTTTGACTGTTCAACTGTTCTTCTCTCTCATTAGGCTGACACCTATCATTTACTTCCCCACCCCACTCCCCCTCCCTGTTTTCTGCATTTTAAACTAATGTTTTCCCAGCTACCATCAGTTCTGAGGAAGGGTCACCAGACCCGAAACGTTAACTCTGATTTTTTACTTCACAGATGCTGTCAGACCTGTTGAGCTTTTCCAGCAACTTTGTTTTTGTTCCTGGAAGAGTGTTGTCCTGCTTTGCATGAAGCTGCCAATTAGTCAGAATGGCAGACCCTGTGAGCAGTCATGCTTTGTAAGCCTCCGTGGTTGCTGTAGGCACAGCAACCCATAAACAAAAGAACATTGGGTCTGGCAGGTATCTTCTCAGACAGATCACGGGGTGGGAGTCATATGGAGAGGGTGTCAGATGTTGCAAGAAACTACAGATGTGTAAGTTTAAGTTGCAACCTTTGTGCCATAGATCATGCACAAATTTGTGCAGATTGAGCTCCAATCCCCCGTTTACCCCATCCTGGCCGACAGTCCAATCTGTTGAATTGTACCAGTCAAGAAATCTGTGAGAGCGAGCCACAGAGTGTAAGAGAGTAGGATGTGCTGTGTCAGGCAGATGAGAGTTTGGGTTGCTAGGTGAGTGAGGGCACAGGGTGCCGAATGGGCTAATGTGGCATAGGGAGACTGATAAGTAAGTGGGTTTGTATAGTAGGTCAGGGTTAGTGTTGGCTTGTTGAGTGAGGGAGTTCTGCATTATTGGGGTGGGCCTGTCCAAGGGCTGGTTTGGGGATTGATGGTGTGGGGGAGGGGTTGGATGCAGTTGGCAGGGTCAGGGAGGAGTTTGTCAGGTAGGGGATGCAGTTATATCAAATGGACCTTAGCTGGTGAGTGCAGGACCAGAGGTGGGAAGAGTGAAATCGGGCTATGAATTGGGGATCAGGTCAGAGGTTTGGTTCAGGTCTGGCCATAGGTTGGTGGTGAGGCGGGGTCAGGGTGTTAGTTTAATAGTTACCAAAATAGTTACCAAATGAGGAGAAGTTAATCAGTTCTCTTCTTTTTAACCCTCTTGGGTAGCTGCAACGAAGATTTTTCATTCCTTTCATGGTTCGCCAAAACCTAGTTCACAAATATCACATTAAGGATGGTTTAAGGTTAAATTTGAATGACTAGAATATTGATTTCTCAAGTTTTTCCATCATTTTTAAAATCTGATTTATCAGTCATCTTGTTCATAACTTAAAATATTTTCATTAATGTGACATAAATCCCAAAGAGACTAAATAAATTTGAAAAACTTAATTGCTGTATGTTCTGTATAGTATGCATAGGGGATCAGACACATCATTCTCTGCCACTTCCGCCACCTGCAACGTGACCCCACTACCAAGGATGTATTTCCCTCCCCACCCTTATCTGCCTTCTGGAGGGACCGCTCTCTCCGCGACTCTTTCGTCTGCTCCACACTCCCCACTAGCCCCACCACACCCAGCACTTTTCCCTGCAACCGCACGAGGTGCTACACCTGCCCCTACACCTCCCCACTCACCTCCATCCCAGGCCCCAAGAAAACCTTCCACATCAAGCAGATGTTCACCTGCACATCCGCTAATGTGGTATATTGTATCCGCTGTTCCCGATGTGGCCTCCTTGACATCGGAGAAACCAAGCGGAGGCTCGGAGACCGCTTTGTGGAACACCTACGCTCAGTTCGCAACAAACGACAACACCTCCCAGTCGCGAACCCCTTCAACTCCCCCTCCCACTCCTTGGACGATATACCCATCCTGGGCCGCCTCCAGTGCCACAACGATGCCACCCGAAGGCTGGAGGAACAGCACCTCATATTCCGCCTGGGAACTCTGCAGCCCAATGGTCTCAATGTGGACTTCACAAGCTTCAAAATCTCCCCACCCCTGACCTCATCCCAAGACCAGCCCCTCTTGTCCCCGCCTCCTTGACCCGTCTGTCTTCTGTCCCACCTACCCGCCCCTCCCTCCTCACAGACTAACTCCCATCCCAACTCGCTACCTACACTCACCTGTACTGGTTTCAATCCTGCCTCCTTGACCTGTCCGTCTCCACCTATCTGCTCCTCTATCCACCTTCTATCATCACCTCCCTCTCTCTCTCTATTTATTTATTTCAGAGTCCTCTTCCCCTCCCCCATTTCTGAAGAAGGGTCCAGACCTGAAACGTCAGCTTTCCTGCTCTTCTGATGCTGCCTGGCCTGCTGTATTCCTCCAGCTCCACACCTTGTTATCTC
>NC_063340.1:55561588-55586588 GCF_021869965.1 Rhincodon typus
TTCATCTTCAAATCTGTTATTACCTTGACTAAATTCTGCCTGTACAACCAAAAGAAAAGCAAATGATTTCCAGGCACACCAATTATACTCTATAGTCAGACTCCACTTGTCATACAAAAAGACTTCATTTCCAATTTTCTTTCTGTCCTGGTTTTAACTGTTCTCTAAGCTTAAACCCAGTCAATTCAGGTTACACCAAAGCCCCACTAAATGAGGAAATGAAAGTCAAAACCAACATTCTAACATTCTGCTGTATACTCCATTAGGACACTAATATGTTGTTTCATAATCAAGATCCTCAAGTACTGCATTTCACTTTGGACACCAATTACTGTATCTGAGTTGATTTTTTTGAAACCCATTTAATGTTTTTCTGACAAGCCTCAGCTGTGCCATATTTCAGAATAAATACTAATGTTCATGTCAATCTGGTTTCATCTCCTGATGCACATGATGATAATGTGGTAAGTGATCTAGTAATAATAGTGTCATAGAGTAATACTGCACAGAAACAGATCCTTTGGTCCAACTCATCTGCATTGACCAGATAACCTGAACTGATCTAATCCTATTTGCCAGCATTAAACAGTATATATTTTTGTAAAGTTGCAAAATGCAAACAAGTATCTACTGTTTTTGATACCCACAAGATGGCATAATGGTGACAAAGAAATGCATCAATAAATAACATACACCTGTATATATTAAAGTTCAACCATACACATTATTAAATTCTGTTACATTTATAAACCACCTTGGTGTGTAGAAATATAATTCTAAGAACTATTTATATTATAAATTGAATTCCTTTGTCTGAACTATATTAAATGAAAGAAGTTGGCACTTTTCCAGACGGATACTCACTTTGCTTCTGATTTAGATTAGCAAATATAGTATAAAAGCATACTTAGAGCACATTTTGATGCCATCGTTTGTTGAATAATGAGGGAGATTTATTTACCCTGACAGCCATTTCATTGTAGAAATTCATCTTCATAATAAAATATGCTCTCTGTGAATTAAAGAAGATAGCACAGACTGTAGTTACAGGAAGATATAGCTCAAAGTTGACATATAAAAGTTAAAAATCTTTATAAATAATACATAATAAGAAATGCAGTGACAGACAGAAAAACTCCAATTGTACATTCAAAAGACAGCTATCGTTTTATGTATAATGCAAACGTAACCATTAAAACATACTATATTCAAATTACATGCTGTTGGAGATAAATTGTGATGAAAAGATCTGCATTGATTTTTATGATCAATGTTACTGTACTAAGGCCAGAATTACAAAAGACAAAATATCCACAAGTGCTGATGGCAATCTGTATTTTTGAGTTTGAGCCATAGGACTTTTAAAGAAGGAGTTGCACTGTAGCATAAAATTTACATTTCACAACATCTGGTTGAATTAAAATTTCAAAGAAACAATGTTTTTTACCTTCCACCCTTCAAGAATATCCATACCTAAAAATGAAAATTATGCCTTCTAACCATCTGTACAAAATACCATAAACTTAGTCTCATGAGGACAATTTAGGTTCCTATGAATTTGCATCATTTGACATAATTTTTTTTGTATTCTAACACTTACAACAATTCAGTTACTCAGCCCATATTAACATGTCATCTGGAAAGCAGCAAGACAATGTTTAAATAGTTGCACATATTATTGATTAAATACAAACAATATATGATAAATCAAAGACCCAGAAAATTTGCATTTTGACTTGAATTAAGCATCATTCTTTCTTCCTTATTAAACCTTGAGGTGACTCACGGAAATAATGTTGCAGCCTTGACCAATATCACTTATGTTTATTTCTAATGCTTCTTCTGTATATATTCTGCTCCCCAATATCCAATTGTTCTGACATTTACAATCTGAGTGTTCATTTTTTTTCAAATGTCAGGGTTAATTCTTTTAATGGTATTTGAGGGATTTGGGGAGATTGTGGAAGAGTGGTAATGTGACTAGACTTGTAATCCAAAGGACCAGGCTAATGCTCAGGTGACATGGGTTTTAATCCCTAGCATGGCAGCTGGTGGAATTTAAATACAATCAATAAACCTGGATTATAAAACAAGTCTTGGTAATGATATCCATAAGAACTACCATTGATTGTTGTTTTAAAAAAAAGCCCATCTGATTCACTAATGCCCTTTACTTGGTCCAGCCTGCACCTGACTCTAAGCTCACAACACTGCCTTTTAAAATTATCTAGAAAGCCAATTAGTTCAAGGCCAATTCGAATGGGCAACACATGCTGACCTTACGAGCAATGTCCATCATCCAATGAAAGAAAATAAAAGCAAGTTTCAAGCTTAAGAACATAGACTGCTTCTTTATTTATTTTTAAATAAAGTGTGCTTTGTTTGCCATTTGAAAGTTCAAATTAGGATGCATTGTCTGTTTCAGCCAGGATTTATAAAATGTTAATCCAAATATGCAAGCTGTGCAAGTATTTTGAAAATAAATAAAGTGATTTGAAGACTTTTACACTGGAACAACTTGTCACCATGTTGCTATGTCTTTTATACTCTACAGTTTTTGATACTAAATAAACCAAATACAGATGAGGAGAAAACTGCCATCCAAACTATTTAAGTTTAGGATTAGAGAAATAATTAACATGACTTCTGCAGAAATTGTCAGGATACTGTATGGAGCTGGGATGTGGGTGCAAATTTGAGTTTGGGGTTAGGCTATATTGTTGAAGCAGTGTACTGTGATTGTACCTTGCAATACCCATGTTCTAACACCATTTATTCTGGCTGTTCAACAACATGAAATTATTTGCCACGATGTGGTTTATGACATCCAGAGATTCCTATATTAATTATTGAGCTTGAAATTCAGAAAAAGCTTCACCAGACAGAAGGGTATTAAATTGGAGAATGCCCTTAAACAGGCCAGAGAATGGTACTACATGCTTTGCTAACAACACAGGCTGCATAGCACCTGGATATGGCCTCGTCATTATGAGATACGTATGTAACCCATGCAAACCATCCTGTTGATTAGTTGCATGCAGTAGCAGGTGTTCAAAACTGGTAACTCACTGACATTATTTGAAAACTAATTTCTAACTCTAAAAAGGACGTACATAGTTACTGGAGAGGTACTGGGTGTAGTGATTATAACAAGGTCAGCCAGGTAGACCTCATAGAATAGGAGTTCCTTCATTGAAGCTCTTAACCTGGTCCAATCAGGGAGCCCTGGCTAACAGATATAAACAGGAGTGGCAGAGGTTCTGTTCACTTTGAGAAAGCCAGACCAGTGTCAAGTAGTATGTAGGTGCAAATAAAGGGTGACTTGGTGATAGGATACCAGCCTCTCTGGAGTTATTTCAGTGGCGATGAGAGAGAAAAAAAATATGCTCTTAAAGTCATCAGTCATCATTGAATTGGAGTAAGCATTTCTAGTATCATGTCATTTGGCAAGCTTGATTCATTTCACCCTGCTGTCTAAGACTGGGCCCAGTATGTGGAAAGAATGCATTATTTTTTCCAGGCAAATGATATTGGAGTAGATAAAAAGCAACAAGTAATTCTCCTGATGGCTTGTGGACCTGCAAGCTGCTGATCATTTCTCGATTATTAGGAGCCTAACTTTTCCTAAGGCACCAAATACTAAAACCTTTCAAGAGTTGACAGATTTGCTTTAGGAATATTATGACCCCAAGCCTCTTCTAATTAGAACATAGAACATAGAACAGTACAGCCCTTTCGGCCCATGATGTTGCGCCAAACTTTTACCCTAAACCTAAGGTCTATCTAACCTCCACCCCTACCTTATACTATCATCCATATGCCTATCTAATAGCTGCTTAAATGCCCCTAATGAGGCCGACTCCACTACCCTCTCCGGCAATGCATTCCACGCCCCTACCATTCTCTGACGTCTCCCCGATATCTACCTCCACTCACTTTAAAACTATGCCCCCTCATAATAGCTACCTCTACCCTAGGAAAAAGTCTCTGGCTGTCTACTCTATCTACACCTCTGATCATTTTGTACACCTCTATCAAGTCACCTCTCATCCTTCGTCGTTCTAATGAGAAAAGCCCTAGCTCTCTCAATCTTTCCTGGTAGGACCTTCCCTCCATTCCAGGCAACATCCTGGTAAATCTCCTCTGCACCTTTTCTACCGCTTCCAAATCTTTCCTGTAATGAGGTGACCAGAACTGGACGCAATACTCCAGATGTAGCCAAACCAGGGTTTTGTATAGCTGGAGCATAACTTCATGGCTCTTGAACTCAATCCCTCTAACACACCATGCACCTTCTTAACAATTCTATCCACTTGGGTGGCAGCTTTCAGGGAACTGTGGACATGAACCCCAAGATCCCTCTGCTCCTCCACACTGCCAAGAATCTTTCCATTAACCCTGTATTCTGCTTTCAAGTTTGTCCTTCCAAAATGAATCACCTCACACTTTTCAGGTTTAAACTCCATTGTGGCAGATTTCCATCTCAGCCCAGCTCTGCATCCTATCAATGTCCCTTTGTAACCTAGAACAGCCCTCCAAACTATCCACAACTCGACCCACCTTCGTATTGTCCGCGAACTTATTAATCCACCCTTCCACTCCTACATCCAAATCATTTACAAAAATCACAAATAGAAGAGGACCCAGAACAGATCCTTGTGGTACACCACTCGTAACTGAGCCCCAGGTTGAATATTTTCCGTCCACTACCACCTTTGTCTTCTAAGGGTCAGCCTATTCTGAATCCAATCTGCCACATTTCCCCCTATCCCATGCCTCCTTACTTTCTGCATGAGCTTACCATGGGGAACCTTATTAGACGCCTTACTTAAATCCATGTATACCACATCCACTGCTCTACCTTCATCCATGTGTTTGGTCACCTCTTCAAAGAGGTCAATAAGGTTTGTGAGGCATGATCTACCCCTCACAAATCCACGGTGACTATCACGAATCAAACTGTGCTTATCCAAGTGATCATAAACCTATCCCACAGGGCCCTTTCTAATAATTTGCCCACCAATTCTGAGACACTATCGGTTTTACTCGGCATTTTGAGAAACAGGGGAATCTGTGACTGGACTTTTGACGACTTTAAGATAATTGAACGAAGCATGTGACTTTGGTTTAATCCTTAATGTGATCTGAGACACCAACTGGTAAAAGAGCATACTACTTGAAGCCAGACTGGATTTTAATAAGGCTCTACAACTGGCTTTGTCATTAGAAAATGCCACAAGTGGAGCATTTGAGTTACAGGATATGCCAATGGAAATGGACACTCCTGCCAGGCCGACCGAGCTTGGGAGTCAACATCTGAGTGAAGAAAACTGTTTAGCCTCACTCAGGACATATCCTGAACAGAGGGACTCTAGGTCAGCCCACAGCAAAACCCAAAACACAGCAATGCTTCGGTCAAATGGTTAACGTTTTCTTCAGGGTCCGGGCCGGCAAACAGTTGTAGTTGCTGCCTGTGTGTGGACTCAAGACAGCAAAAGAGTCCCACTAGGGACTGAATTGAGTAAGAGAACTCATAAGCTGATATTCAGGAGAGTGCACATCCTAGAAAGTCTACCTACATATTGCGGAAAAATTAAATTGTTTAGTGGCATCCAAATCAGAACCAATCAAAATAAATGTCTGATTAAATGTTTTTATTGGAGGTTGATACCAGCGTGGCTGTATCAGTGAAGGCAGAACCAGTCTTTAACAGAATTCGCTCTGGATTCCAACTCTTAAGTTTGCTTGAGACCTCGGCTAGACTGAGAACCTATACTGGGCAACCTTTACATTGAAGGGTACAACTTTGGTTCCAGTCTTTTCTGAGAAGCCACTGGTTCAGTTACCACTGACTGTAGTAAAAAGCTTGGGCTTAAGTCTAATGGAGCAAAATTGGTAGAGAAGGATTCATCTCAATTGGCTCAACATTTTTCAATTAGAAAATGGCTACTGAGGGAAGTTCTAAATAAATACCTGGATGTTTTTCAGGAAGGTCTAGGGACTATCAAAGGAGCCAAGGCCACCTTGCATGTTGACCATGAAGCAATTCCACGATTCTGCAAGGCCCACCCAGTGCCATTTACCTTACATGCCAAAGTACAGACAGAAATCAGGAGATTGGAAAGCAAGGATTCATCAAACCTGTACAGTTTGCAGAATGGGCAGCGCCAGTTATATCAATTGTGAAGCCCAGCAGGTTGGTTAGCCTTTGTGGAGGTTTTTAAACAATTGGTAAATCACTTCTTGCATTTGGATAAATACCCAATCCCAGGCATAGAGGACTTATACGCAAAGTTGGAGTATGGCGGGGTGGGGGGGAGGAGGCAGTGGGGGGGGGGGGGGGCGCGGTGGTGGTCGTTGGGGGGCAGAGGGCGTGCTGTCCTTCACGAAGTTGGGTATGAGCCAACTTGCATTTAGATGAGGATTCCCAGAGGTATGCTACCATTAATACTCATAAAGGTTTGTAACAATATACCAGACTGCCATCTGGGCTATTGTCTGCCTGTGCCATTTTTAACGGACGATGGAGAACATTTTACAAAGTCTACTGCAGGTCACCCTTTATCTGGTTGATATGCTAATAATAGCCATGATGTGGAGACACTGGTGTTGGACTAGGGTGGATAGTGTCAGTAGTACATGACACCAAGTTGTCGTCCAACAGGTTTATTTGGAATCACAAGCTTTCACAGCACTTAAACAGCACTTAGAGCATTTGGACATAGTCCTTAGATGTTTCTCCAAGGTGGGTGTATGCCTTAGAAGGGAAAAATGTCAGTTCCAGACAAGTGACCCACTTGGGCTACAGTGTCAACAAGGCCGGTTACACCCATAGGAAGATAAAGTGAGGGTGATCAAAGATGCCCCAGCTCCCATGTCTGCACCGGTGCCTAGGTCCTTCCTTTGGCTGGTGAATTATTACAGCAAGTTCATGCATAGCCTGGCCTCCATCCTGGCACCCTTACATCTGTTATTGATAAAGGGTCAGCCTTGGAAATGGTTTCGCAGCAAAGACGTACCCTTTAGGGAAGTGAAGAAGCAGCTATCATTGTCTAAGGTGGTGACACCCTATGAGGAAGATCTGGTGCTGACATGCGATACCTCCCCATATGTTATCGGATAATGTTGGCCCATAGGTGGCCCGATGGAGAGGAATGCCCAATAGCATATGAATCTAGGACTTTGGCTAACACAGAGCACAAATACACCCAGATGGAGAAGGAAGGTTCGGTGGTCATCTTTGGCGTGAAAAGTTTTACGGATGTAAGTTTGTAATAATAACAGACCACAAATCCCTGCTACGGCTACTCAGAGGACAAGGCCCATAGCTTCAGGTCAAATTCAGCAGTGGGCTCTCATTCTAAGTGCGTACAATTACAAGTTGGAACATCATCTGGGAAGCCAAGTAGCAAATGCAGATGCCTTGAACTGCCTCCCTCTGGCAGAAACACCACTGGTGGTGTCACCACTAGAAGAGTCCATTCTGGTTTTAAACTATCTGGACACCCTTCTAGTCATTGCTGACAATATCAGACTGTGGATGCAAAAAGATCCCATCCTGGCAAAATTAAATAGATGGTAATGGGAGAAACAAAAGGGTCATCACAACCAGAATTGAAAACTTTCGGGACTTAGTGAGATCAGATCATTGTAGAGGATGGCATTTTATCATGGGGAGCAAGAGTGATTGTCCCAAGCATAGGTGGCTGAACTCCACTAAGGGTCATCGAGAGGTGTGCAAAATGAAGATGTTGGTGAGAAGTTATGGTGGTCAGGATTGGATGCAGACATAGCCACATTGGTGGGGCAGTGCCTCGAGTGCCAACAAGGATAAATATTACTGCCAACAGATCCCACATCCCTATTTGTGGAAATGGCCGGATAAATCCTGGAATTGGTTTCACATTGACTATGCTGGCCTTTTCACGGGCTCAGTGTTCTTAGGCATTGTGGACGCCCACTCAAACTGGTTGGATGTGCAGAGTTCATTCATCAAAGAAGGGGACAAAGATAGAAAAACTGTGAACATCTTCTGCAATAATCGGACTCTTGGAAATGTTGCTCAAAGTCAAAAGGCCTTCATTTACCAGCAGGGGATTTAACTTTTTCTTAAAGTCGAATGGCATTCTGCATAAAAAGACAGCTCCATACTATCCATCATCCAATGGTCTGGTGGAAAGAGCAGTCCAAACTTTGAAGCCAGGCTTAAAGAAACAGCTCACAGCTTCATTTTATACCACACTGTCCCGGTTATTGGACCACCCCAAATGCAATTGCAGGGACAGCTCCAGGTGAGTTGCTAATGGGACGAAGGTTAAATCGGATCTTTCCGGAACTTGGGGAGAGGGTGAACATCAGGAACACCAATGCTGGAAACAAGGCTCCTCTAAGCAGGAGAGACAGTTTACTTCAGGGGACGAAGCTTGGTGTTGCAACCAGGGGAATGGCCCTGCATGGGTAAAAGGCACGGTCAACACAAGGTCAACACAACTGTAACGTACAAAGTTCGGGTATGTGAGGCAGTCCTGAACAAGTACATGAACCACATGAAAGCTGCAAACTCACAAACGGGATAGGAGCAAAATATACCACGCCCTCAGAACAGCTGGAAAGGTTGTTAGAACCTGTGGGTTTTCCCCCTCCATCGAGCAACAATGAAATCTTGGAGTCTGAGATGGTCATGGCAGATGTCACAGTCCAACACCTTTACCACCTGAAGAAGATGAATTCCTTCCGAAGATATGGACAGCTCTTGCGGCCAGAGCAGAGGCTGCGTCAGAGGAACCGGACCCCATGTGAAAACACCCCAGGAGACGCTACAAGAGAAAAACAGGCCTAAGTCCCCGGACTTAGAGGGGTAGGGATGCAAAGATTGTAATTATGTCAGCCAGGTGGACATTATAGAATCTGGGACTGGTTGGGACTGTTAACCTGATCCAATCATGGAGCCCTGGCTGACAAATATAAACAGCAGTGTCAGAGGTTCTGTTCACTCTGACAGCTGGCTCTGAAGAAGCCAGACCAGTGTCAAATACAATGCACATGTAAATAAAGGGTGACTTGGTGATGGGATACTGGCCTCTGTGGAGTTATTTCACTGGGAATCCATTGTGAGCTTTAAGTGACTTATGAAAAAGAGAAGTTTAGGTGAACATAGGAGTGGATGGGAACTGGGGTTTTCTAACGCTTCCTGGAGGTGGAAAGGAGGAGTGGCAACCTTTCCCAGGGGGAGTCAGGAAATCATACAGTCACATAGCTAGAAGGAAGTGGGAGCAGACAACAGTGGAGGTCAATGCAATGAATGCAGAATTGTAGGATGCTTAATGATCTTACATGAGCAGGCAAGCTCAGTGAATGCTTCCTCAAATACCATATCCCACCAACTGAACCAGACTCAGTCACTGCTCAAATCACATCAAATCACACTCAATGACACAGTTCCTCCTCCCTTGTCAAGAACAGGTTATACACAAGGGCAGCAGGAACTAACCAGAAGAGGAGAAGCAGGCTTTTATCCTGTAATTCACATGGGGGCAAACCGGAAACATTACCAACTACACAGTAGCCTTGGCTGAATCCAATGAAAACAATGATATCCTCATAGCTAATCCCTCTCCTCATATCCTACATTTCCTCATCTCAGAATTTCTTCTGCCTACAAGTTGCAGATAGCATAAATATATTCCTCTTACTTTAATCCCTACCTCCTCATTGCAGCCTTTTCCCTGTGACTTTTGACTTATCAAATGCCCAAGAAGCACAACCTCACTAGGCACTGGGGCAAGAGCACAATGTTGTACTTCAAATTAAATACTTGCAACCACAACTCAGATTTGCATATATATCAAAAGGATAGCTTAGAAGCAGGGTCTGCATCTGGTGAGACACCAGTTACAAATGAATTGCATCTGTCAAGACATACAAAACCTGATGATGGTGTAAGAAACTAGAGAGCAATCTTTTTCCTTAATTCTAGATTTATGCTCAGAATATAGCTTTTCTACCTTCTCCCTAAACAATTTCCAGTGCCCCACAAATGTGCAAAGGGCAGGTGACTGGAATAAAAGCAGAGGTGAGCTCATCAAGATGTTGAAGTTGTAATGTTTTGCTGTGAAGGACTTCAATGAGGAAAAAAAATCTGATGAGCATATACAATAAAACACTTGGTGCATGGAAGGCTTGCCAGAAAGCAGTCAGGGGACATGGATGTTTCTGGCACCAACTTGGTACAATACTTTGAGCAGAGCTAGAACTCCATTCTTTCCAGCATGATCAGCTCTATTTGCCCACTTGGTGGTCCCAAACATGATGAAGCAGATCATGGTGGATGCCACCAGAAGTCTGGGTGCTGCAGAAGTTGAGATTCATTACATATCAAGTCAATTAACCTTGATGCAAACTTAAACTGATGTCATGTAAGGTCCAACAACTGGCAGTATGGTTGTGGATACTGCAGGGTGTCTTGTTCTCCATCAGATTACCAAGATTGCTGAAGCACCACCCTGATCGAGTGGAGCTGGCACCATTAAACAGAAACTTGTGTTGTTCTCTCAGCAGTACTGATTTTGGGCTCTCTACCCTATCCATTCCAGTCATGACCTTGCTGTTGACCATCAACCAGCTGGCTCTGGTGCCTGCCATTCGTGCAGAGATGCTAAATTCTGCAATCAAGTTCTCAAGACAGTTCTCCATGGTTTTCTGCAATCTACTCTACTGAAAGTTAGCAGCCTTCCACCAGCCATACTGCATTTACTGGGAGTACATAGGAGCAGGAGGATGGGAAAAGGCAGTCAGAATGGATGTTGAAGAAAAGGAATCAGTTTGCTACTGCCTAATCCACTGCATATTATTCTGGAGTAGGATGGTATCTCAAAAGTTTGAGCAACAGGTAAACAGCAGCAATGCAGGAGCAATATGAATGGTGTCTGCCACTAACAGGATGCAGATGTCAAACCAAAAAGACACTCTACCTATCAGACAAGTCAGTAATGTGGTAAATGAATTTCAGTGTTGATATGATATCAGGTATCTAGACTGAACATCCCCAGGTTTGGAGGATCTTAACAAACAGGACATCCCTTTGGCTGTTCAGAACAAGCAATCATACCCAACGACTGCACACTTGCAAAGCTTGCAACATAAGATCCAACATGAGGTGTGATTCCACAATTGGACAACATTTGATTGATAATACAGACTATGCAAAGAATTACATCAACAACTGATTTAGGATTATCACCTGGGCTTGCAGTTGCACTTTGTGCATTAATAAACAATGCCCTGTTCTTTGCAGACAGAATTTACTTCACCTGTTACAACTCAACAAAGTGGGTGACAGCCATTCACTGGTTCATTGGTAAAGTCATTGCCCTGAGAAAGCACATTAAAACTGTCAATCATCAATAATTAATACATCCTTCATGACAACGCCTCTACTAATCAGTGTCCACTTGCCAACCAATCAACACTCCTCTCATACAGTCTAAATATTGGCTTTCTCTTTAATTGGCATTGGGAATAGAAAATTATGCTGATAGAGTGGAATAACGAAGAAGGGGTGGAATTTCAATTGAAACACAAAATGCTAGAACGCGTATAAATGCTTTCTGGACTAAAGTGCCTGTTTTTGAGCTGTATATTCCATGTAATTGTATTTAAGAAAACACCTTATAACAAAACTCTAAATACTTGATGGTTCCATTAAGTTATGCAACGGAAATGAGGCATTGGGAGGAAAAGTGGAGAAAAGTGGGATTCTGCTTGGTGCTTAACGTGTTCACCTCTGCAAGCCTAAAAGAGTGTTGGCTGGAGCATGGAACTCCATAAATTACAGCTCTGTCATCAAATGAGCCTTGCACACTGATTGCTGTCATAATCTGCCTGCTCTGCATACATCTAGTAGATACTAATTGCACAAATGATATTTTTTTAAAACCAAGAAGTTGCCACAAGTACATGTGCATGGCTCAGAAACCACTCTGGATCCGAGTACGTCCAGAAAACTGGGCACTTCCAATCCTAAGGGCATGTTAGCTTGGCCCATATATCCAAATATTTCTATTTAACATTCCAGAAGGTTGTAACATATCCAGGTTCTGTCCATAAAATTAAAATTAAAATTAACATAAAGGTTTAAGTTCTTTAAATGAACATAATACATCATTCCATTTTTAATGCATCTTTGTCAAGAGTTAATTTAATTAGAATTGCCTAATAAAATCAAAGTTTTTACCTGCACCATTGTTCTGAAATCCATTCTACTCCGATAACCTCTCCACGTTTTCTGTATGATGATTGCTACTTTCTGTACATATCTTTTGAAGAAAACAGATTTTATGTTATTAATTTCTTTATAAAATTTATGGTTTGAAAATTTTATTTTAAAAGTAGCTTTCTTAAACAGTCTCTACTTTTCAAGATGTAGGGCAGCTACATCATATCAGAACAGAATTATCTTACAAGAATTCAACAAAGTGCTATGCTCAATTGCAAGCCTTTCTTTGTTGACACTGTGGTAGGATTTCTGACCCTAGAAGGGAACAGCTACAGAGTCAGGTGGGTGTGAAAATTTATGCCACTAGCTAGCATGCCAATTTGCTGGCATCATTGCTTCTTCGCTATATTTTTGGAGGCAGGATCAGCAACTGAAGAGCCAGTCCTGCAAACACAGGTAATCACTTAAAGGGATTAGAAGTCCCGTTACAGCTGATTGTTAGAGAGTAAGTAGCATTTTCTAGTGGCCTACAGGCTCACTGATACATCTGGGTCTTGGCCAGAAGGGATTTGGAGGGTGGGCTGGTTGGATTGCTAGAATTTGAATTGGTCCAGTTAAGTTAAGACTCTCTATTTTTCTGGGTTCGGCTACATATCATCACTTGTGGAGAGGGTTTTCTTTTCACAGTAATAGCCTGGCAGGTAAGGCTATTTCTTTCAATTTCTAAGTTTTGAACTATGCAGAGACGGCAACTCTAAACAGAAGTGTTCTCCCTTCATCTTTCTAAACTGCCGGCTTAATCTTCTTCCAAGGTAAACAGCAACCTCTTGGCCCTTCAGTTGAAAGCCAACCTGCTTAATTGGACAGCGAGTCTGCCCTCTGGCTACTAATTGCCCCATTTTTAGGAAAATCAAAGCCAAGTGACTGTTACCCACACAGTGCAGGTTATGATCCCTATTTGACACTGACATCTGGGTCCTATGTCACAAGGGAAAATCCTGTCCTATTCTATCAATGATGCAGTTTACCAAGAAACCATGTTACCTCTAGTATAACAAGACAGCAAGTCTAGGTAGAGAAATTTATTGATTAGACATGGAAGCTCTTTTAAAAACCATTTAATAAAATTAAACCAAATAAACCAAATTCAACCAAATTAAACTGGACTAAAGAATGGCAATCCCTTAAAGGAACACTGCAACAAATCATTCAAAATTAAAATCAAAATTAAAATATTTCATTGCAGATATTTATAATGATAATGCAACCCCTAAAGTAACAACTGGCCATTCATGTCTTCAAGTGTGCCAGTGGACACCACAAGCCTCTCCAAGGACAACAGGGAATGTACACAGTCCCAAAAGAAGGGCAAGCAGTCAGATTAAACGTATTCCTTAACTGCCCACTACCAGGATCTGTTTGTGGCCACTCTGGCTTAAGCCTTGACCAGACTAGTGAGGAGGTCCTAGTTGACTGTGGAAAGATTGCTAATGTAATCTTTATGTAATGTTATGAATTGATGGCATTTTACAGATTGTTATATTGTGTTTTCAAGTTTATAACCTGTAAAGTGTTCCTTTCGGTTTGGTAAACATTTCTTTTAAACTACAATTTTCTTCTCAAATTTCACCCCTTGTATTCTTTTCGTACTGCACACCTTCTGGATTAAAAAGGATAGATTAGAGAATAGCCAATTGTCATTTTGGGCTCTGAGTCCCAACCACTGGCAGTTTGTGATTGGAGCCACTGACTTTCCTTTCCATTATTAGAAATGCGTAAAACAGTTGATCAAATTAAACAAAATTAGACTTAACAGCCACAAAAGGACACTGTAACAAAAATCAAACTGTCAAAGGAAACTGACAAATTTAGATCAGAATGTTAATTTGGGTGGAGAAAATGCACATCCCCATCTGGCAACCACAGAATATCTGAAGCATAAACGGATACCACATGCTCCATCTCTAAGAGTATTTAGCATGAATGGAACCAGGGAAGAGAGACAGGCTGGCCAGTGCAAAGACCTCCAGCATGGCCATTTCAGCAGGGCCCAAGAACAGACACTGGAAAATTTCTCTAATTTACCAACCCTCACTCTGCACCGGGAATGCAAAGATCAAAGATCAGGTGCAGAGGGCTAAAGTCTAAACAAAGAGTTAACATTAGACCCTCCTGTAGCTCACAGACCACTTGAGACCGCAAAAAATTAAAGATAGTTTGGAAGTCTGCGCAGATACTTAACCTATAGTTTTACAGGACAAATTTGTGCGACACCTTCTGCCCCAGATCCCTGATGTCTAGAGGGATGACCTCAGAACAAAAAAATGAAATAATCGCACAAGTACAGGTTAACAGGTATGATTTATAGCCATTACAGGGACATATTTACAAGGACATCAAAGCTGTGGACTAAATATTCAGGGTCATTTTCAGGGATGTTTGGAAAGGACAGGTATGATTGAAATCTTGGCAGGACAGCATTGATGGCACAGGATGGAATAAGCATGATAGCAAGAAATGATCTTGGGTTGGAAGATATAGAATCCATATGGGTGGAGGCAGGAAATAAAAAGGGAAAGAATACATTGGTAGGAATTATCTATCAGCCCTATATCAGTAGTGAGAGAACAAATCAGGAGATAATATGTGCATGTAAAAAAAGCAATACATGAATCAGAGGTGACTTTAATCTTCGTGTAGATTGGGGTAGTCAGATTAGCAGAGGAAATCACGAGGAAAAGTTCATAGAATGTATTCAGGACAGTTTTCTAGAACAGTATCTTGTGGATCCAACAAAGGATCAAGCTATTTTGGATCTGCTGATGTGTAACGTAGCAGGTTTGATAAATGCTGTGAGAGTAAAAGATTCCCTAGGAAACAGAGACCATAATATGGCAAAAAATTAGTATTCTGTTTGAGAGGGACAAACGTGGGTCGGAAATAACTGTGCTAAGCTTAAATAACGATAATTACAAAAGAATAAGGGCAGAGGTTGCTAGAGTGGACTGGGAAAGGAGTTTTGCAGCAAAGATGGTTGCGGAATAATGGCAGATGTTTAAAAAGTTCATTGCTCAGAGCAAAAAAAAATTCCAGTGAGGATGAAAGATCCCAGGGAGGGGATAAGCCAGCTATAATTAACCAGGAAAGTTAGGATAGCATCAAATTGAAAGAAGAAAACGTATGTGACAGAGATTAGTGGTAAACCATGGAATTGGGATAGTGTTAAAAAATAAAGGAAGACAAAAAAGAGAGAGAAAATAAACTTTGAGGGTAAACTTGCAAGTAATATCAAGACAGATGGCAAGAGCTTCTTTAAAATGTAAAAAAGGAAGACAGAGGCCCCTTAGATAATAAGGTTGGGGAATGGGGAACCAGGAAATGGTAGTGGAGATGAGTACATACTTTGCAACAATCTTCACAGTAGAAGCCAATAATAGCACTTCAAATTACTAAACAATCAAGGGGCTAAAAGAGAGGAGGAAATAATTACAAAAACTATCATTAGAGAAAATATGAGATAACAAGGTGTAGAGCTGGATGAACACAGCAGGCTAAGCAGCATCAGAGGAGCAGGAAGGCTGACGTTTCGGGCCTAGACCCTTCTTCAGAAATGGGGGAGGGGAAGGGGGTTCTGAAATAAATAGGGAGAGAGGGGGAGGTGGATAGAAGATGGATAGAGGAGAAAATAGGTGGAGTGGAGACAGACAGGTCAAAGAGGCGGGGATGGAGCCAGTAAAGGTGAGTGTAGGTGGGGAGGTAGGGGGGAGATAGGTCAGTCCAAGGAGGATGGACAGGTCAAGGGGGCGGGATGAGGTTAGTAGGTAGGAGATGGGGGCGGGGCTTGAGGTGGGAGGAAGGATAGGTTAGGGAGGCGGGGACGAGCTGGGCTGGTTTTGGGATGCGGTAGGGGGAAGGGGAGATTTTGAAGCTTGTGAAATCCACATTGATACCATTGGGCTGCAGGGTTCCCAAGTGGAATATGAGTTGCTGTTCCTGCAACCTTCAGGTGGCATCGTTGTGGCACTGCAGGAGGCCCAGGATAGACATGTCGTCTGAGGAATGGGAGAGGGAGTTGAAATGGTTTGCGACTGGGAGGTGCAGTTGTTTAGTGCGAACTGAGCGTAGGTGTTCTGCAAAGCGGTCACCAAGCCTCTGCCTGGTTTCCCCGATGTAGAGAAGGCCACAACGGGAACAGCGGATGCAGTATACCACATTAGCAGATGTGCAGGTGAACATCTGCTTGATGTGGAAAGTCTTCTTGGGGCCTGGGATGGGGGTGAGGTGGAAGGTGTAGGGGTAGGTGTAGCACTTCCTGCGGGCGCAGGGAAAAGTGCCAGGTGTGGTGGGGCTGGAGGGAAGTGTGGAGCGGACAAGGGAGTCACGGAGAGAGTGGTCCCTCCGGAAAGCAGATAAGGGAGGAAAAAATGTCTTTGGTGGTGGAGTCGGATTGCAGATGGCAGAAGTGTCGGAGGATGATGTGTTGGATCCGGAGGTTGGTGGGGTGGTACGTGAGGACAAGGGGGATTCTGTTTTGGTTGTTATTGAGGGGAGGGGGTGTGAGGGATGAATTGCGGAAAATGTGCTGGGAAACTAATGGGATGAAAGACCAGTCACTTGGATCTGATGGAATGCATCCTAGGATATTAAAGGAACGGGCTACGGAGATATTGGATGCACTGGTAGTATTCTTAGATTATCCTTTAGATTCTGGAAAAGTCCTAGAGGATTAGAAAACTGGTAATACTGCACTTTATTTGAAAACGGAAGGAGACAAAAAAAAACAGGCCCGTTAACTTAATGTCTGTTATTGAATCTTTTATAAGAGGATCTAAGAACAACATATAGAACTACATAATACAATCAAACAAAGTCAGCATGGCTTCATAACAAATTTACTCAAATTCTTTGAAGAGGTAACAAGTGGTATTGATAAAGGGAAAACAGTACATATAGTATATTTAGATTTAGAAGGTATTTGATAAGGTACTACACATTAGGTTATTTAATAACTTAACAGCTCATGATGTTGGAGGTAGAATAGTAATATGGGTAGACGACTGACAAACTTATAGAAGATATAGGGGCAGCATGGTGGCCCAGTGGTTAGCACTGCTGTCTCACAGCGCCAGGGAGCTGGGTTTAATTCCAGACTTGGGCGACTGTCTGTGTGGAGTTTGCATATTCTCCCCATGTCTGCATGGATTTCCTCTGGGTGCTTCAGTTTCCTCCCATAGTCCAAAGATGTGCGGGTTAGGTGAATTGGCCATGCTAAATTACCCATAGTGTCCTGAGGTGTCCAGGTTAGGTGGATTAGCCATGGGAAATGCAGGATTACAGGGATAGGATAGGGGGTGAGTCTGGATAAGTTGCTCTTTGGGCAGTCAGTGTGGACTTGTTGGGCCAACTGGCCTGTTTCCACACTGTAGGGATTCTATTCATAGACAGTTGGGATAAGGGGTCATTTTCAAGTTCAAAACCTGTGATTCGTAGATTAGTGCTGGGGCCACAATTATTTGCGATAATTCCTTGGATGAAGAAAGTGAATGCACTCAAGTCAAATTTGCAGAGGACACAAAATAGGTGGGATGGCAAGTGGTGAGGATGACATAAAGGGTCTGCAGAGGGATAAGGATAGGTTTAGCAAGGAGGAACAAGCTAGTCAGATGAATATAAGGGAAAACTAGAGAACGTGTAAATAGTTTAAATAGAGAAAGACTGCAGAAAGCTCCAGAACAGAGGGATTTCAGAGTCCTCATCCATGAATCGAAAAAAACTAGCCTCGAAATTCAGCGGAAAGTAAGGAAAGCAAATGGAATGTTGGCCTGTTTTACAAAGGGAACGGATTATAAAAGTAGGGAAGTTTTGCTAAAACCATGCAAAGCACTAGTCAAACCAGAGCTGGCATACTGTGAACAGTTTTGGGCACCTTATCTAAGGAAAGAAATACTGGCATGTAGACAGTCCAGATTGCACATTTGGCATCCACGAGGCATTGTGGACAATCAGCAACAGCAGAATTGTAATCCAAAATAACGTGCATCCTCTTGGCCTGATATATTCCCAACTTTACTAATACCATTAAGCAAGGGAACCAATTTGTTTCAATGAAGAATACAGGAGGGTATGCCAGAAGCAGAAACAGGCACACATAAAAATGACCTAACACCTGTATGCCAAACATCATATGTAGCAAGTGATAGATAGATCTAAACGATTCCACAACCAATGGATCAGATCTAAGTTCTGCAGTCCTGCCACACTGCTCAGGAATAGTTGTGGACAACTAAACAACACAAGTATTGCTAAACTCAATGATGGGTCAGCCTAGCACATCAGTGCAAAAGATAAAGCATTTGCAATAATCTTCAACTCGAAGTTCTGACTCGATGATCTATCTTTATCTGCTCCAGAGCACACTGGCATTTGACTAGCCACTAGCCAATTGCCAACTAGCACAATAGCCAATTGACTGGCTTCAGTCAATTCAATTCACTCCACTTGGAATCAAGAAACCGCTGGAAGCACTGGATACTAGAAAGACTTTGTGCCCTGACAATAGTCTGGCAAAAACATTAGGTGGAGTAGGCACTGAATATGCACGGTTACAGGGATACGGTAGGGGGTAGGTCTGGGTGGGATGCTCTTCGGAGGGAACTCAGTGGGCCAAATAGCCTATTTCTGCACTGTAGGGATTCTATGATTCTATGAATTGTGTAGCAGTTAAAATCAGGAATGCACAAAATGAGTGCTTAGCGGTGCTGGAGGAGAAAGGGAAGAGGCTGTGGAGGAATTTGAAAATGAGGTGATGGGGTACAGTATAAGTTAAGATACAGGCATTGGATAGTCCCATGTCTGGAGAGAGGAAAATGTGGGAGGCCAACTGAAAGTACGTTGGAATAGACAAATCTCAAGGCAACAAGAAAAACAAGCTGAGACAGGCTTGAAGTCAGATGATGCTACAGAGGTTCTTAAAGATAATACGAACGCAAGGCTAGAAGCTCATCTTGGGGGTCAAACATGGTCCTAAGTTTGCAAATAGACTGACTTAGCCTCAGACTTTTGCCAGGAACAGAGTTGGACTTAGAACTTCGGAAATGGAGCTTTAATTGGGGACTGAAAACAATGGTTCCAGTCTTCCCAATATTTAATAGAGAAAATTTCTGCTCATTCAGTTTTGGATGTCAGATAAGCAGTCAGATAATTGAGCAACATTGGCGGAGGTAAAGGTGATGGTGATAAGACAGCATTGGGTGCCATCAGTGCATTTGTGAAAACTAAGGCTTCTTAGATGTTGTTGCCAAGGGGCAGCTTGTAGATGAGAAACAGCAGGGGATGAAGAATACATCATTGAGGCCACACAAAATAATTATGTGGTAACAGGAAGGAGAAAAGATTGCAAACAAAATTCTGGCTGTAATGAGATAAATAAGCATGGAAGCAAGTGAGAACTGTTCCTCCTAGCTGAACAATAATGCAGAGCTATTGGAGATGATGGTGTGATCAATAATCTTGAAAGCTACAAAACAAGAAGCCAAGCAGGCTTTTTTAATTTAACAATTAGGAAGGGCTTGATGAAGTAATTAGGGATGAACAATTTCCTTTTATTGAGGAGTGTAATCAATCTAAAATTGTAAGTAAGAAAGGGAGAAGAATGCTTCGAGAAATTCTCTTTACACTGCTGGTTGTTGGAAAGTGTGGTTTTACAAGAACAAATATTTATGTCAGAGACCATCATATCTTTTTAATAAAAAAACAATAAATATTTGAAGTGGATACGAATGCAGAGAAATTTGGAAAAACCGGTCTAATGAGATTAGTTCTGGATTGCACCAAAAAATTCAAAAATGACAAACTTCTGACATTCCATACTGCAAACTGTTTTCATAACATTTCATAATAAGGACAGTCAATGTTGGAAATACTCAGCAGGTCATTTGTGAGGAAAAACAGTCTTAACATTTCAAATTTGTTACCTTTCATTAGAGTCGAGGAAAGTGAACAATGTAATAGTTTTTCATCAATTGAAAGGTGGGATGGGTGAGAAGAACAACAAAACAGAAGGTTTGGCAGAGGTTAGAGGGCAGGAGAGATTTAAATGACAAAAAGCTATATTATACAAAAGCCAAAGGAAGTGGAATACTAGGTAAAATAGAGGAACAAAAAAAGTGTATTGATGAGACATGAATGGCTGAATAACATCCTGCAGAATGCAAAGTAAAGGAATAAAGAAATAGGAGAGAAAAAAACTGCAAAATGGAGATAGACATAATGATTCAAAATTGCTCAACTCAATATTGAGTGCAGAAGGCAGAGTGAAAAATGCAATGCTGTCCTCAAGCTTATGCTGAGCTTCTGTAGAATACTGTGGCAGGTCAAGGACTGAAACATCAGAGTTGGTACAGAGTGGAGAATTTAAGTGTTAAAAGGCAGGAAGCTAAGGATCATGCTTGCACACTGAATGGAGGATTTTTGCAGATGGTTTGATCAGAGTTTGATCTCTCCAAAATAAGGTAGACCACCAACAAGTAGTGCCTACAGCATGCTAATTGAAAGGGTTATAAGTATATTGTTGTTTCACTCTGAAGAAGCATTTTGGGCCTTGCATGGCGACAAGGGAGGTAGAAAAAGGCCATGTTGCATCAAAAGTTGCAGTAGAAAATAAACCAAACATGCCGGAAAAATTTCAGCAGGTTATGTAGCATTGGTGAAAAGAAATTATATTTAATGTGTAAGGTATGGAATCATTCATTGGAACTGAGGGAAGTTAGAAATATGACAAGTGATGTCTGGCTGGGTGGGAGGTGAACAGTGAATAAAAGAGAAGCTCTGTAATAGGGTGGATAACCTTTACAAGTTTTGAGACATGGTATTATGCCTGTGTTTTAACCTTATAGATGCTGATCAATCTGCTTGTGTTTCCACTGTCTGCTTTATTAGACCCTAGGCATGAATTTCAAGTACTATAAATTCTGCACATCAAGATTTCAAAGGGTAGTAGCTTCTTAGCACAATGTGTGAGTGCACCAGACTATCATGGCTTTCCAAAGAGTGATAATCAGTGTTAAACCACCTGTACTTATCTTTTTTTTTACCAATTAAATTCACATTAGATTTTAGGACAAATGTTCAATGTGCACAATTTCATCAACACCCTGCTCAAGAAAAAGACACTCAATTCTTTCTTCCACATTAATTATAGACAGTAACACTCCACAGTTTAAGTATTGTATCAATCAGATGCAAAAGTCATTAAAATTGGATTTGAGCAAAGGGTGTGAAACCACCAAAGCATAACTGTAAATACTAAAATCATTAAATTTTCAAAATTAACATGTGGTCCAAATTTAGTCCTAAATCTTTTTTATATTTGAGGATATTTGTCTGTCTCATTCATTAATGACCTGATTCATGTACTAATAACAAGAGATCACCATAATGGGATCTCTAATCCAGGCAGCAAATCACTATATGTATGTATGAAAGGCTGCACAGAAGCATTGCTCTCTTCATTTAAATTCTTGTTGGTAAAACTATTTTTGCTGCATCCTTTTTAGCAGCACACGGTCACAGTGTCATTTTTGCCTTGTTGGTCTACATGATGGCACTTCACATATCTGTTTATACTGATGCATTTGTTAATTAATCTAATTTATATGCAGCTATGATTCCAGGGGGCTGCAAAACAAAGATCAGAAGTGATAGACTTATACATTTGTACCTTAGGAATTCCATTCAAACCAGCCTTCTGTACTTTGCCTGTATACATGAAATTCTAGAAAGATGCCACAACAACGATACTCACATTCCTGCAGCCAGACCGGGCAAAGCAATTCCAAAATATAGGCGGTTCTATCATAGGTTGGGAAGCTTATAGCTGCACTGAATTTTATGCACTAGAATCCTTTCAGATAAATGTGAGTCACATCATATGGCATACATGAGCAGTGTTTATTATCAATGTGGCTATGAAATTTATAATAGAAAACTATTAACATGACGTGTTGGAAAAGCTTGATAAATATGAAGCAATGTATTATATACAGTAAAGGTACATTAATAGATTGATGTAATTGTTGAAATACTGACTTAGGTTTAATTAGGTTTACTGTACCTGATGTGTGCTCGAACCTTAAACCCTCTGAAACAACTCTGGATTTTCACAGCAGCACAGTGTTCACGAAATCGGTTTTCTTCTGCAATGCTGAAAAATAATATTGGTTGTGGACACATTATACCAAGTTGGAAGAACCAAACTGCCTTGCTTATATAATAAAAAAAATTGGTATTTTTAGAAAATCGCCCATAACAACAAAGGACACATTATTTTAAATCCAGAAATTGCTGGAAAAATGCAGCAGGTGTTATTATGGAGTCATGGAGTCATAAAGCTGTATAGCATGGCAACAGACCCGTTGGTCCAACTCGTCCATGCCGACCAGATATCCTGAATTAATCTAGTCCCATTTGCTAGCATTTGGCCCATATCCCTCTAAAGTCTTCCTATTCATATACCCATCCAGATGCTTTTTAAATGTTGTAATTGTACCAGCCTCCAGCATATTTTCTAGCAGACAGTTCCATGCATGCACCACCCTCTGTGTGAAAAAGTTGCCACTTAGATCCCTTTTAAATCTTTCCCCTCTCACCTTAAACCTATGCCCTCTAGTTTTGGACTCGCCCAGCCCAGGGAAAAGGCCTTGCCTATTTACCCTATTCATGCCCTTCATTATTTTATAAACCTCTATAAGGCCACTCCTTAGCCTCCGACACGCCAGGAAAAATAGCCCCAACCTATTCAGCCTCTCCTTTATAGCTCTAATCCTCCAGCCCTGTCAACATCTTTGTAAATCTTTTCTGAACGCTTTCAAGTTTCACAACATCCTTCTTATAGCAGGGAGACCAGAACTACACGCAGTATTCCAAAAGTGGCCTAACCAATGTCCTAACATGACCTCTCAACTCCCTCTACTCAATGCACTGACCAATAAAGGCAAGCATACCAAATGCCTTCTTCACAACCCTGTCTACCTGTGACTCCAATTTCAAGGAACTAGGAACCTGCACTCCAAGGTCTCTTTGTTCAGCAACACTGCCAGGACCTTATCATTAAATGTATAAGTCCTGCCCTGATTTGCCTTTCCAAACTGCAGCACCTCATGTTTATTTAAATTAAACTTCATCTGCCACTCCTCGGCTTGTTGGCCCATCCGATCAAGGTCCTGTTGTACTCTGAAGTAACCTTCTTCATTGTCCGCTACACCACCAATTTTAGTGTCATCTGCAAACTTATCATCATACCTCCTATGAGATAACAAGGTGTAGAGCTGGATGAACACAGCAGGACAAGCAGCATCAGAGGAGCAGGAAAACTGAAGTTTTGAGCCTAGACCCTTCTTCAGTTCATCCAGTTCTACACCTTGTTATCTCAGATTCTCCAGCATCTGCAGTTCCTACTATCTCTGAAGCAATCATACCTCCTATGTTCACATCCAAATCATTTATATAAATGACTGTTCTTGAACATGTTCTGAAGAAGGATTACCAAGCCCGGAACGTTACTTTGCTTTCTCTCCACGAACGCTGTCAGACCTTCTGAATTTCTCTAGCAATTTCTGACTTTGTTTCTGATTTCCAGAATCCACAGTTCTTTGATATTTTTGTTTTTAAACAAAACCACAACAGGGAGGGCTACAGATTTGGTAAATGAAATCAGCCGCACGTTTAATTGTGCAAAAGAACAGAATTTTAATGCTTCTCCTGCTACCTGTGACAAAAATCAGCAAAGTTTCCTCATCCATTTGGGTAAAGGCTTACAGGGAGAGCTCCTTCTCTCACAGTTAGTCCTCACTTGGTTGTTGTATGTTAGTTTGTTCTGCAGTAATATTAGGTGCAGTGATTTTCTAAAAAGAAATGACAAACAACAAGTTGGGAGCGACATAGGGAGGTGATCATCCAATGAGAAATGTGATTGAAGTGGGCAGAAGCATGATGCAGGTGAACGGGTAGGGTAGGGATTGTTGTTGTCGGGTCTTATGTAATGTAAAGATAGCAAGATGCCTCCTGCACATTGGCTTTCAGCTTGCTCTACCATTCAAGACGATCACGGCTAATCTTCTATCTCAAATCCAATTTTCCTGATGCTTTTGGTATCCAAAATCTATTAATTTTTGTGCGGAATATACATAAAGAATTCTGAGGAAGGGTCACTAGACCTGAAATGTAAACTCTGATTTCTGTCCACAAATATTACCAGACCTGCTAAGATCTTCCAGACATTTCTGTTTTGTTTCAAATTTCCAGCATCTGCAGTTTTTTTGTTTTTGAAGCATACTCAGGTGTCTGGGATAAGGAATTCTAAAAAGTCTTTGAATGAAGAAATTTCTCCTCATCTCAGTAATAAATGGTAGATTTCTTATTTGGAATCATGACTCACTAAATTCAGGAAATCCCGGTCAGGGGAAACATTTGTTCCTTCAAACCCTTTAAGAATCATATATGTTTCAATTAGATCGACTTCCACTCATCTAAATTCTAGAGAATCTATACCCAGTCTACTTAATCTTCCCTAATAAAACAATCCCCCCATTCACTGAGGTAAGCACATCCTTTCCTAGATGAATGAACCAGAACTGTACATAATATTCCAGGTATTCACAATTTACAAACTCATTTCTACAATAGCTGCAAGCTGCTCATTTGATTGAAACATCAGCAGCTGCTGGAAACATATTTAAAGCATGAATCTAGGTGTGGTTTCACCAAGGCTTTTGTAATTACATTAAGAAT
>NC_063340.1:55587088-55679050 GCF_021869965.1 Rhincodon typus
AGATAACAAGCAACAACTTCAATTCAATTGTTTTAATGTAGCAATGCATCCATGAAACAGTTATAGTAGTGTACGTGAACCTTGTGCAAATGAGCACACTAAAGAATTTTGTATTTTTAGAAATTATGACAAAATATCAGTGAAGCAGTCAGAAGCTAATCTTTGTATGTGAACTTTGGACTCAAATTTGAACACAGCACATCCATCTTATGAAGAACTGAAAAGCTAATCTTTTGAGTGTTCTAATAAGATATAAGTGTTATGTGTTCACATTTATATCCAAAGTTCAAACAGGAAGATACATTCATTGATTTGATCTTCTATGAAGTCTTTTAGTCCAAAATTCATACTGATTCAAGCCCTATGAAGGCCTGACTGGCTTTCCCGGTTACAGGATGTTTTTTTCACCTGCTACTTGTGTAGTATTTGCCAAGGCTATGACTTCACACAGGTACATCCTTGACATGTACCTAAATGTATTAATTTTACACTATGCTGATGTCACATGGTACAATTGGCTGATGTGATGCCAGGATCCATTGCCAGATTACAGGCTCTGGCAATGCCTGTGATGTCCACTCTTGGAAAACAGAAGCAAGATGAACAAGGTGAGTGTGGCAGCGGAATTGCTTAAAGGACCAAGTATCCTGATTGAAGATAAGGTGATGCTTGGAACTTTTTTACAAATGTTGTGTCTGAAAATATTATTGGACTTTTAAAAAATGTTTTGTTAAGTTCTTGAATTTGCCAGTGTTTGGCTACGTCCCCACAGGAATGGCAATGGAGTAAATGATCTGTCCAACGAGAGATTACAACAGATTTAGGGGCAGCATTGCCACTGCCTCTGTGTCTACAGAATGGTAGGGAAAGGGAGCAAAGTTTCTGGAGATGGCTGGTTCTATTCCAGGTCTTCTTGCAAGTCTGATTGTGAGATACCTGTACCATTAAACAGAATGGTATTGCAAATACTGCCCATTAATACCAGCACATAACAGCCTAACAAGCAGTCCTTAGAATGACTGTGAAGGCACTCTTTTTCTCAGTGACATTTTTCTAAATTGATTTTGAGTCAGGAGGAACATGAGTGTTCTTCCTAATCTTTTGAAATCTTAAGGCCTACTGATAGCCTAGTTCTCTCCAAATGTCTTCCTTTCTCTTTTGGGCTCGACACTGCTAGCATGGTTTCAAAGGTGAACTGAAGGATACCCCTCCTTCCCCGGTGCTAAGCTGTCAGCAACTTTCTTCCTTTTTGGGTGAAACTTGAAAATTTCCCCCATGTGGTTCACTTGAAATATGTGAATTGTTGTCATTAAAAACTGGTAAAGAAATTAACATAGTTCAACAAAATCAGCTGGGAACATATGCCATGATACATGAAGTGTCATTTTCTATAGATTGAGCAAATTATTATTTATGTGCAGGGCATTCTGGGGAGCTTCAATTTGATTGCCTTGCAAGCAGCATCAGAGGTTCAAAGTAAAGCTGCAGTTAGCCACTACTTTGTCATTGATACAAAGTTTTGTATACACAACAATGCAAAAATAGTTGATTAAGTCAAAAATCAAATCAGTAATTTGCCCCCTAAGTATAACAAAGCAAGAGTTTGAGTCTCGCTGTACATTTTGGCCTTCAGTTTAATTGGAATTTCTTTAATGTTAATAGAAAACAAATCTTCCCACCAGTGCTCTCATAACATATTAGTTAATTGTCATTCTGGGTGGAATGATCTGTACATGTGCTGAAGTTTCACCTGGCTGTGGAGTATACAATGTGCAGTAAAGTGGATCTACAGCTGAGCTGTATTAATATAGGTAGAAAACTTTAGAGTCTACTTGTGGTGCATCTTAGTGTCCCTACCTCTGAACCAGGAGTCCTATGTTCAAATCCCATCTGCTCCAGAGATGTAATAACACAGTGGTCATAACCCACCTCAGAGCCAGAAGATTTGGTCTACTAGGGATGTGCAATAAATGCTGGCCAGTCAGTGAAGCCCACGTCCCACCTGCCCTAAAGGTATATCATAGCATATCCAAACAGGTTGATTAACTTAACTAAGATAACATTGGGGAAGAGCTGGATGAACACAGCAGGCCCAGCAGCATCAGAGGAGCAGGAAAGCTGACGTTTCGGGTCTGGACCCTTCTCTAGGCTACTCTTCTTTCCTACTCCTCTGATGCTGCTTGGCCTGCTGTGTTCATCCAGCTATACACCTTGTTATCTCAGATTCTCCAGCATCTGCAGTTCTTACTATCTCTGATTAACTTAACTAAACTGTTTAGGTGCTCTTATGACATAGTATTAGTGTCTCTACTTCTGATTAAGTTACCCAAGTACCAGTCCCACCTATTTCAGAAGTATATAATAACATCTCTATGCGGGTTGATGGGGAAAAAAGCTTGAGTGCAAGCATTTCATGCTGGATTGATATTTGGCCGTCACTGTGTGAAAAAATATTTTAATTAATCTTGGCTGTGCCATGAAGTATTGATGTATTGTATATCTTGTTTTTAGAAGGGTAGGGGGAAAGATGATAACGCTAGGTGGGAAAACTCATCCTTCAGACATACGTTAAGCATGGATAAGTCTGCAGATTTCTGCTCTTCTCTCTGATGCAGGAAAGTGTGACATTGTGATAAATACTCGGCAGAAATCTAGGTTAGGGCAGTTGGTAGTGGATATTGGGCACTTGTGTTCAAAGCCTCATGGAGTAGAACCACAATGGAGGCTCATGTCTGTGTGAAGGATCTGGTGCCTTCCTATTGCATGCAAATGAGGTGCCCTGAACACAAACTGTGATGGTTCAATGATGAAAGGCCAATGTTAACAGCAATCCTTGTGTAACTGCAAAACTTGCATTCTGAGGGTCAATATTTGACCCTCAATACCCTTTTAATTTTGTTGGTGTTTTGCATATTGACTCAGCGACATTTTGTAACTCAATTTTTATTTCTACAATTTGAAATACCAGTTTCATAGATTAAATGTCATTACAGTTGTAAGGCATTGAGTTGGTTGGTTTTAGACTGACATTACTTAATGAGCAATATGCATAATTGATTGGATGATTCAAAAGGTCACTTACAGCTGACTTTTGGAGCAGGATATGCTCTGCTGTTGAGGTGATGTTATCTGCTGAGCACACATTTGCTTCCATTGAAATCTTCCAACAACAATTAATCAATGGCAATAATTTTGGCAAAGAATAAGGGCTCAAAACTAAATATCAATATATGCCCAGAGTAATATCAGAACAAGTTGAAGTTTCAAACACCTGTGTTTGAAATTATCAAAAATACCTATCTAATTAGTTATATTTCATTTCCAACTGTTTATAATCCAGGATAAGACTCTTCTCCCGAAGATGTTGTCACAGTACAGTTAGGGACCAATAACTTTAGCTGTAAAGATGATGAATGTCTGTGATTTGACATTGCACTAAGAGAACAAAACCACAAGATTCACAGTTCTAAAGAAACAAAAAATTTTATCATTCAAGAGTCATCAAAGCAAATAGCCAGCATGCTTATCTCAGATTCTAACATACAGGACCAACACAAGATTAGCATAAGTGAATAGGTCATGTGTAGTCAACTGCACCACAAAGTGCACATTAAATGAAAGACACACGCAAGTTCCTGGACTTTGCGGAGCCTGAAATCCTTTCTGCACCAAGTAAGTACATATATTGGACTTTGCTCAGCCTCAACTCTCAAACACGACAGACTATCAGCTGCTGCTGAACTTTTAAGGACCAGGTCTGCATGTATTTCAACTGAGCCCCAAATGCATGGAATCAGCTTTATAAACGTTGTATTATTTTTAACTTAATTCATTGAATGAATTTGAACCTATGACCCCAGAGCATTAAATGGATTATTACACCGGTGAAATTACCACTATACCATCAACTCCCGATAATCATGTGGTACTTCAGCTATTTTATCTCTCTTGTTTCACTCTCATAGTCTTGGTTTTTTCCTTTCTTGAAATTGTTTTTACCCTTCCAAATAACCAGGTAGAATTGATATCTAGGATTTGTGCAGAAAGTTATTTTACAAATTATCTCATACTGCTTTGTCATCTGCAAGAACTATATCTCTGTAGTGGCTTTTAATATAACGAAATTTCCCAAGTTGTTTCACTGAAAAATTATCAATCAAAATTTGACAACAAGCCACATAAGAAGAATTGGGTCAAATGATCAAAAGCTTGCAGCAAAATTTTGGATGTTCTCAAGTTTACATAACATAGAATGTAGGAGGGCAGCGAGAAATGCTTTGCAATAGTCATGCTTTTGCCATCTCTAGACTTAAGTAAGATTTCAACGTAAAACGACCTGAGATCCGGTTTAAAGTCAAACAATGTTACAGAGGTGGAAACTGAAGATCTTAATGACGCAGGGGTATGAGTTCAGAGCTTAACTTGCATTCAAATGTGACAAAGGTTGCAAACAGACTGGCTTTAACTCAGACAATTGGCAGAGAAGAGGCAGGAGTCATAAACTAGGGAGTGGTGTTTGAAGTGGAGACAGGAAAACAACGACTTCAGTCTTTTTAAAATTTAATTGGAGAAAATTTCTGCTCATCCAGTACTGGAAAACGTAATTGAAAAGGCAATGAAATACCACTATACTGTACCTCTAGATTCAAACTATAATTTATTGAACAGAAATAGAACAAGATAGTAGCAGTAATAAAATGTAATTAAGAATTAGCTCAATAATCGCAGACTTGCTTCTGTCAGAAGCGCAAGGTTTCAAGTTTCATTTTATATCTTCAACACGTATTCTGTTTAAAAAAAGAACTATTTTCAAATCAACCTGTTCAGAGATGTTATCACACACCTGTAAAACAGATGGGATTTGACTTCGGGCCTCCTAATACTTAGTTGTGGTAGTGAGAGAACACTGCATTCATTGTTAGTGAAGTTATCATAACCAGCTGGAAGGCTGGTTTCCAATGCAGTGACAGCAACAATGCGGGATCAATTCCTACACTGGGAAGATTAAACATAGAGGAGCAGGAGCAGGCCATTCAGTCCTTTGAGCTTGCTTCACCATTCATTATGATCATAGCTAATCATCTGATTCAATAGCTTGTTCCCACTTTCCTCCATTTCCTTTGATCCCTTTATTCCCAGCTGCTATATGCAACTTCTTCTTGAAATCATACAATGTTTTGTCCTTAATTACTTTCTGTGGTCGCAAATTCCACAGACTAACCACTATCTGGGTGAAGAAATTTCTTCTCATCTCAGTAGTAATTAGTTTACTCAGTATCCTTAGTCTGTGACCCCCTCGTTCAGGACTCCCCTGCCATTGCGAACATCCTTCTTGCTTGTACCATTACTAGACTGGTTCTAGTTTTCTAGGTTTGCATGAGATTCCCCCTTTTCTTCTGAACTCCAGCAAAAATAATCCAAACTGATTCAGTCGTAACCCTTTGTTGCACTCCCTCTAAAGCAAAAAGTAACAATAGCAATAGACATGAAGCTCCCACCTTCTCAACCTCGTCTTTTGCCTGAGGCTTGGTGACCCTCAAGTTAAACTCAACAAGTCATCTTCTCTATTGAGGGCAGCCCTAGGATCCTTTGGGACTATGAAAATTGCATTGTACTTCTTCCATCCTTGCATCCGGAAACTACTCAAAGATCTCAAATTCTTTGAGATTGAAACCATCTCATTGGCTATCTCCACGTCTTCCCTCCCTGTCTCTATCCTACCTCTTCAGCAAATTCCCCCATACTCGAGCACTGAACTCTGAATTTCTATTGTATCTCCAATTTCTCCACATGCCCTCTCTGACCTCAACTTGTCCATAAGATCCACCTTGACCCAATTCCTATTAACCTGCAGAGAACCTAACTTCCTTTCCCAACTCTACACTATCTGATATAAGTTCCAAGATCTCCATATCTCATTTCCTTTAATTAGGCTCACATCTATGCTACAGTGCTAAAATGTTTTTGTCAGTGTCACAAGGGACATTCCTTATGATTATTACAAAGGTACCCTATCCCTCCTCAGCTTTTTTGACCTGTCTGCAGCCTTTGATGCCAACCTCATTCAAAACCTCTCCAATGTCATCCAGATGTGTGAGTTTATACTTGTTTTGTTTCATTCTTAGATATATAATTGTAGCCAAAGAATCACCGTTGGCCCCCCTCCTACTTTACATGCATGTGTTGTACCTCCGCAACGATGCCTGAAACCACAGCAATATTTTCTGAAATTAGCCTCTGTTGGAAGGGGATTATTTAATGAAATTGAATTGAATTGAATTAGCTTTATTGTCATGCACACCTGAAAAGTTTACAATGTCGACACCTATGGCACCATCTTAGATACAGGATACCTAAATACAGATACTTAAGTAGTGGTATAAAATTAAAAGAATAATAAATAAAAGTCCAGCATAAGAACAAAAAGAGGGAAAAAAGTACTCAATTTACCGTCCTTTCACCATTGTCCGTGCTAGCACCTAGGGCCAGATCGCACTGGGCCAAGTCTCCAGACCACGCCAGGCTTCAAAACTTGAGGCCTCATCTCCAGTCTGCAAGCCCCGGGACTCACCTCCCCTCGTAGGCCTCCGGTCCGGGACTTACCTCTAGGATTCCCCTCCCACGCCGACCTCCAGTCTGTGACTTGGCTCCTGCTATTGCCTCCATTCCAGAACACGCCTCTGGGACTCTCCTCCCGCGCTAGCCTTAGGTCTGAGATTCGCCTTACTGTTGTGGCCTCCAGGCAAGGACTCGCCTCTGGGACTTAGTTCCCGTGCTGGCCTCCAGTCTGGGACTCGCTTCCTGCACCAGCCTCTGGTCTGGGACCATAGCCTCATCCATTCTCCTCCGAGTAAATTTAAAAAGTTAAAAAAATTTTTAAAAACTCGCAAAGAAGAAGAAAAAGAATAGGCGGAGTAGAGGAGCTTTGGCTGCACCGTCCAACTCTGCTGCCATCTTTATTCTAATGGGCAGGCTTTTCCAAAGACCCTTAATTCCACTATCATCTCCAAGTTCCCTCACCAGTTAGTGAAAGCAGGCAGGATAACACATCATTCTGTCAGGATTCTGTCTGAAAAGAATTATAATTAAAGGGACAATGGCATGGGCTACAAGAGCTCACCCCATGCCTTTTAGTGCTTACAACAGCTACAGGAATGGAGGGGTAACCTGGAAATACTGTTCCTTGGATCTCTCACTGTCACCCTCACTCTCACTCTCACATACCTGGAGATCTTACTAGATGATCTGATTGATTACAGTGAAGTGATCTTTTTCCAAGGATGAGAGGAAGAGTGTGGCCTTTCCAACCAAACAAGCATGAATTTAAATGGGCAAGCAAGTCTTAAAAAGTGTACACTCTCCAGCCTCCAAATAGTGCACCAAGAAGATCCAAAACTTCAAGAAGTTTAAATAGCAAGTGGCACAATTCTTTCAGGTGTTTGGGGCTTGGAGAAAAAGGTTGAGTCCCCTCAAGTTCAAACTCAGTTGAAACACAAACAGAATATCCTATAATATATCTTTAGATTGTCAATAGAACTGTATATAATTCACTTCCAAGATAGGTGTTTCTGATTTTTTAAAAAATCAATCAAGGATTCATAATACGCTCAGCTAGCAAAAATAAACATTTGTAACTAACGGTAATAGAGATTATTGAATCTCAAGAAACATAAGCTAGGCTTTTTCTAAGATACATTAGATGTCCTCTCAAGCAAATTAGTCCAGGAGCCTATGGCTTTTTTTTTATCTAAATAAAATGTGCAAGCCAATTTTCCTTTATCTAACTTGAAGAACTGTGAACCTTTAAATCACTTCAAATCATGACACCTGAGTTCCAAACCACAACATTCTTCAATTCTGAATACATAATATATATTTTTTTTTAAAAATGGGAAGAGTACTGTAATGCATCTCAACAATTCCACAATGCTGATCAAAGTAATGGTTAAGCTAACTTTCCAGGACTGAGTAAACAGACACCTAACATCTAATAGAATGACATTTGAAATTGTCAGAACATGTAACACTTGTGAAATGGTGGGAACATTCTGACTGACAAGACCTTTCCCCAAGGTTCTTAAGCTCTCATACATGGTAAGTTTTCAGTATTTTCCAAAACCCATTTGTCTTGATGAAGACACATATGAGGCAGGAAATTGAAGGTTCCCTTTGGTCTGTCAATGCCAGGCCGAACATCAGACGATACACATATGTGGTCCCAATCTAGCCATACCTTAAACCTCTGACTGTGAAAAGATTGTATGGGCACATTTTATGCAGGGAATTTAAATCTGACATAAACGTGGAACAGTTTTTCAGTGACTCCCAACTCCAGAAGGACACAAAAATCTAACCCATAGAATGCAAAACAATGAACTTTTATAAAACACAGGTACAAATTCAATTGGTGTCCACACTTTAGAAAGGTGAAGATTTAGAGAATATACTGAAGAGATTTAGGAGATGGATTTCAGCTATGAGTTACAGAAGTTAGCATTGTTCTCCCAAGAGAAGAGAAAGTTGAGAGGATATTTGATTGAGGTTTTCAAAATCAGGAGGGTTCCAAACGACGACATAGTGAGAAACTATTTGTAGAAGATTTGAGGACTAAATGAGACATATTACCGATGATAGCCTAGACCCTAACTTTTTCATATTTGAAGGCAAGTGTAAGGTGCTGTGTTCCAGATGCAAACTGATTGGTTACACTACTCAGTTTTCAGCAAAACACACTTTATTCTTGCCCAATAGCTAAACTACACACAAAAGAAAGAAGAATTGGAATAACTTGACTTCATTGGAAAACTTAAACAAACGTAGATTATTTAATGACTAAACAGCAAATATTCCAATATAGTAACATCTTATAAACACCCCATTGGCAAAAGGAAATTCAGTAAAACATATTGTAGGACATGCAATTTTGGCAAAAGAGAGAACTTCAGCTTTTGGCTGTAGTAAAGAGAAAAATAGCAGCTTTCACAACGAGCTTCCAAAAAGCCCCAACAAATGCTGAAAGCTAAACTAAAACCCTTATTCTGTGGGAACCTGACTCTACCCTACATGGGGCTTCTATTGTTCCAACTTCAAACAAAAAGGCCTCATAAGCTATTTAATTTATTAGCTTGGAGGACTCAGCTTGGCACCTCTGGCTCAAAACCTCTCTTCAAAAAAAAAATCCGGACTAAATATACCTCTTCAAGCTATAGGATTGTCACAAGGTCATCAATTCATAAAATTGTGACAAGCCTGATTGTAGTCTTAATGCCATTTTCCTGCCTACCTTTCTCCCCCACCCCCACCATAACCCTTGAGACTCTTACCAATCAAAAATCTGTCTGACTCAGCTTGGAATATATTCAATAACCAAGGCTCCACAGCTAGCTGAGAAGAGAATTCCAAGGACTGATGGCTTTCTGTGAGAAAAATAAGTTCCCCTCAGTTTTTTTCTTAAATTAGGGACCCATTATCTTGAAACTGTGCCCACAGTCCTCGAATCCCCCACCAGAACAAATATCTTTTCAGTATTTGTCCCATTAAACCCACTCAGAATATTATGCTTCAATAAGATCATCCCCCATTCTTCTATATGCCAGTTAATTGAGGCCCAATTTACTTGGCAATTTAATAGATCAAAAAAAAGTAGAGTGCAAAAGAGAGATAGCAACCCCTGAGGAGGGAATTCTCATCTATTAAATAACTGTAAGACCACAAGACCATAAAAAATAGGAACAGGTGTAGGTCATTTGGCCCCTTGAATCAACTCCACCGTTCAATAAGATCATTGCTGATCAGACATTCCTCATGTCTACTTTCAAGTGTTTTCTCTGCAACTGTTGATTTCCCTACTGATTAAGAATCTATCTGAACCTTAAAATATACATGAGTACTCTGTCCCCACAGCTCTCTATGGCAAGAAGTTCTTGAACCTTTGAAAGAAGAAATTCCTTCTTGTTTCAGAGTTAAATTGGCACCCCCTAATTCTGAGACTATGCCCTCCGATCCTAAACTCTTCCGTGAGGGGAATGTCCTCCCAGCACCTTACAAATCATATTTGGTTCAATGAGATCACTTCTCATTCTTCTAAACTCCACTGAATTGTTTTAACCTGTTTAACCTTTGCTCATATGACAATTCCTCTATACTAGGGATCACCTGAGTGAACCTTCTCTGAATTGCATCCAATGAAATGATATATTTCCTTAAACAAAAGGATCAACATGGCTCACAGTATTCCAGATGTGGTCTCACCAGCACTTTGTAAAGTTGCAATAAGACTTCCCTACTCTTCTACTACAACACCTTCGAAATAAGGGACAACATTCCCTCAGCCTTCCTGATTACCTTCTGGAACTGTGTGCCAGCTTTGCATTTCATGCACAAGCACCCCAAGTCACTTCATGTTTCTGCTTTCTGCAGATTTTTTCCATTTAAATAATATTCTTTTCTTTTGTTCTCCCTTCTGAAATAAGCAACGTCACATTTTCCCACATTACACTGTATTTGCCAACTTTTTGCTCCCTTATGTAACCTATCAATATCTCTTCGTAAACTGTTTGTGTCCATCTCACAACTTGTCTTCCCACTTATTTTGTGTCATCTACAAATTTGTCTGTGGTACATTTGCTTTCTTCCTCCAAGATATTAATATATATTGTAAGCAATTGTGGGACTTGATAGATCAGGCACAGAGATTCTTTCTGGTAGTCACAAATTCTAAAAGATGGGGGGATAATCTTTGAGTAAGAGGCTGGTCATTTAGGACTAAGTTGAGGAGAATTACTTCACCCAAAGGATCGTGAATTTTTGGAATTCTCTCCACCAGAGGGTTATGGATGCTCCATCAATGAATGCATTTTAAGGCTGGTGTAGACAGGCTTTTGCTCTTTTGGGGAGTGATAGCATATGGGGAGCACCTGGGAGGGCGCAGGTGAAGTGCCAGGTCATCAATAAATATATTGATTGGCAGTGCGAGCTCAGTTGACCTTATGGCCTATTCCTGCGCCTAGTTCTTGTGAGTGGTTAGAATCCTAAACAAAGATGCCCAAAAAGGAGGTGGAAACAGATTCAATCATGTCATTCAGAAGAAAGTTGGAACTCAAAAGGGATTGCAGGGGAAAGATTTGCAGGCCTGTGGAGAAAAAGCAAGAGAGTGGGAACAACAGGGTTCCTCTTGCAGGGAACCAACAATGGCTGAATAGCCTCTTTCTATACTGAAATCTGTTCTGTAGTTAGAGTCATAGAGTAATACATCACAGAAACAGACCCTTTGGTCCAACTTGTCTGCACCGACCAGATATGTTAAACTGATCTAGTCCCATTTGCTAGCATTTGGCCCATATCTAAACCCTTCCTATTCATGTACCCATCCAGATACCTTTTAAATGTTATAGTCATACTCGCTTCCAACACCTTCTGTAGCAACTTATTTCATACACGCACCACCCTCTGCATGAAAAAGTTGCCCCTCAGGTCTCTTTTATATCTTTGCCGTCCTACCTTAAATCTATGCCCCCTAGTTTTGAACTCCCCTGGCCTGGGAAGAAGACCTTGGCTATCCACCCTATCCGTGCCTCTCATGATTTTGTAAACCTCTATAAGGTGTCCCCTCAGCTTCCACCGCTGCAGGGAAAAAAGCCCCAGCCTATTCAGCCTGTCTCTATAGCACAAACCCTCCAAGCCTGGCAGTATCCTTATAAATCTTTTCCACAACCTTTCAAGTTTTAAATCTTTGCAATAGTAGGGAGACCAGAATTGAACACAGTATTCTAAAAGTTCTGTCATCTGACTCCACCCCTACCTCAGCCTATCAATTCACAACCTTATTACTCCCTTTCTTATAACTAGACTAGACTTTTCCACTGCATTTATGACCAGTTTCACACTTCCTATCCCTTGTAAACCTGAGGTCAACCTTATCTCTGCTGCCTTTATCTTGACTCAAACCAAGATCTGTGACCCATCTTTCTTCTATATGTTGATCTACGTCAGTGTTGGTAATGTAACAGCTCAATTTTAAAATTGCAATCTTTGGTTTTTCAAATCCTTTCACAACATCACATATACCGACCTCTATTAATGGCTCTAGACCAACAACTATCCAAGATATCTGCAATCCTTTAATTCTGACCACTTGATATCACCAGATTTAATCATTCTACCATTGATGGCCATGACTCCAGCTGCCAAGAACCAAAGATTTGGGATTCCCTCCTTAGGGCTTTCTGTCTCCAGCTTTCTTTTCTCCTTTTAAACATTCCTTAAAATGTTGACCAAGTTCTTGATCATCTGTCCTAACAATTCCTTATGTGTAAAATTATGCTTTTAAACTTCCTGTGACTTGCTTTGGCCCAATGTAATACACTAAAAATGCTTCACAAATCCAAACTGTGTGTCAGAGATGACGTCTTCCATGTAACGTGTAGAAATGAAGTTGCACTTTATTGCTTGAGCAGACATGGAAGAATTGTTAATATATGAAAAAGAACTACAAGTTCTCCAATCATTTTGGCCAATGTTTATCCTGTGATAAATTATCCATTCACTTATTTCATTGCTGTTTGTGGAACCTTACAGTTCCCAGATTAGCTGATGTATTTACCTACATAACTACAAAGATTACACTTCAAAAATAACTTCTTAGGTTGCGAAGCTGTTTAGATATATTGAAGAATTGAAAGGTGTGTTTTATAGGCAGGTTCTGTCTCTTTTTTCTCTTATATACTTTTATTAGAGTGCAGTTTCTCCCTGTATTGTAAGAAAAAATTGGTTTGCAATTCTTGAGTAAACTGTGCTGCATTCAACTATGCTGTCTATCCACTGTACCCAGTGATGTTGTGAGAACACATTCTGATAGATCCTCGAGGAAGTTGTTATTAAAAGAGGAGAACTTGAAAACAAACTAGTGATGAAAACGTATTGGTAATGTTTCTGAAATGGATCACCTCTCCCTTTTTTGACACATAACTAATGGTGGAACTGTGGAGCCTTGGTCCAACACTGCATATTGTTTTGATTAAATCCCTCCATCCTTGGCAATTACCACTATTTCTTTCATTCTACAATTCTACAATTGTACAATTCTACAATTAAAATCTTTCTCAATGTCTAAGGTTAGAATCACCTTTGTAACTCATGTACTAGTAGTCATCATAGTCCCAGAGGACTACAGAGTTGCTTTCTCATTAGAGAGAAATGATTGGTGGTGAGCTTAAGCTGAGGGTCACCACGCCTCAGGTAATGGGCAAGTTCAAAAATACGGGACCTTCATGGTGACCTCAGCTGGTGCAGGATTCTATGTACTATAGATGCTCCTTTATCTCTTATCTGTTTCTTTTTTTTTATTTTGCACCTTTTTCTTACCTTGGCATGTTTTCTACATCGAGCACAATATATATAATAGCTACTGCTTTGTTGATGTTTTGGGATGGGACAGCATTTAAAAAGCCAACTCCAAGCAAAATCTTAGACTAAAAATGCTTAACTTTTGTCACAACTTTATCCCTGTGACTTATTGAAAGTCCTTACTCAATTATGCCAGCCGTGGGAGGCTAGGTATATTCTTTTTGGGATGAAAGTATAGAAAGATATCAGAAAGTGATCACTGTCAGTTATGGAAGTTTATCCCAGATTGTAAATGATGCATGGCATAGAAGGAATAAAACTTGTTGCTCTTTTGAAAACCAGTACTTGAAGAATTAACATAGTAGGGCAATAACTCTCACATTTTTAATTACATTGCCAGATCCAGAGAAGGTGGCGTGGATATTATGTTCGAAAGTGCATCCATAATTACTATGACATGAAAAAGTATTTCAAAGGTCTTAGCGTGAAAAATGAGATTGTAAGGTAAGCTCCTTCAGTTTAAAATGCAAGCTTATGATCATGATTTATTTTTCATTTGTACTTGTTTAGAGACTTACATAATTAAAGATCTGAACAATTACAAAATAATACATAGGAATTGAAATTCAAAATATTTTATAGAACGATTATATCCATATAAGATTTGGAAAAGGTAATGGCCTAAATCTTCCAATCTCCAGATAGTATGACTGTGGATAAGGGTCAGGACCCTGCAAAAATCCCAACTCAGTGGTTTCCATGGAAACTGCCCAGGAAATTTGACCTTCTGGAGGAATTTCCCTGTACTCAGGTACCATCTGCAAAAGTATCTGACTCTGAGCAGTTCTAATGTACTTACTCAGAATTTTTCCCAGGAAACATGAGAGTAAAAATCTAGTCTAACTCTGAGGGGGTTACACAACTGACCCTCTAAGATCCCTACCTACCCAACTACAGTACTCCTCACAACTAACACTTTTTTTTATTACTTGATTACCCCTGACTTAACTCCTACCTAACTGCTCCTCCTGACCCAATCTGTTAACCACAAGTCACATCTTAACATACAGTCAGCAAGCACCTTAAAAAATGGAACATTGTCTTGTCTTTGCTCTAACTGAACAGTATAATGATGGTGATATCTAAGGATTGCCCTGCTCTGCATTTCTGGGAATGTTTGACTCGGCGCACTGGGCAGGGAATGCAGAGCAACATTGCAGTGGTTTAAAAATTGAGCACAGTAGAAGTCAGATGAATGACAGTCCTCAAAAGATCCTGGCTAATGCAACAAAAAGGTATAGTTATGTACAATTATTGACATATTCACAACAAACAGATGAAAAAGATTGTCTTCTGGTGTTCTGTCTATTTTTGGTTTCTTGTCCCATCTTATTGCTGATGGTGCTGATGAGATACAGTACCCAGCTCTCAGCTGAAGTGGAGAGTAGTTGCACCAAAGAGTGTGATGCTGAGTCATATGAACAAGGCAATTTCTAAAAAACCAAAAAGGAGGTACTGTACAACCAAACATCACCTAATTTCAGCATAATGGATTTACCTGAAGTTTGCCAGGAATTTTATTCGCTGCTTGATATGACCTGCCAGTCTTTGGGACATACATGACATTACTTCAGCAGTGAAATTTAAATAGTTGAAACAGGGTGCATCATAGCCATCTTGCAAAATAATGCTACCTTGATCAGATCGTTTCTTGCTACAAATAGCACAAACTCATGAATGGCTTTTAGATCATTGCCTTTGGTTTTGAAAAGTGCCCAGTCTACCTTAGATCGCCCAAAAAGGATAAGGTACTTTAAAGGTTTGAACAATTGATGAAGCTGGCTTTCTTAGACTGCTACTGTACGGTAACAACAAAAGTAGTGGTTGCTGCAAACAGGATGCTGCTGTCAAGCCAATAAGATCTTATACTTATCACATAAATAAAAATATGAATTTCAGTTCCAGTGTAATGCCAAGTATATAGTCTGGCAGGTTGTATCAAATGGTGTATCCCTTTGGCTGTTTGTAGTGGGCAAGTTTGCAGTTGGACTATATACAACAGGCCTAAGCTTCCAAAATTCACAACACAGTGTCCAACATTAAACATGATTCTGAAATTGAACATCATTTGCTGGATAATCTTGTATATGCAAATAATTACGCTGGCAACCAACTTAGAATGTGGTATACTAGCATATACCAGAGGGTACATATGTAAATACACCGGACCCTATTGTTTCCAGACAGAAGTTACTGCACCTGTTTCAACTCAACAAAATAGGTGACAGCCATTCAGAAGTATGTTGATTAATGCATTGCCCTGACAAATCACAGTCAACCTGCTGGTTTAAAATTTAAACAAAGCCTGACAGTTAATTGTCAATCATCATGTATTGTATTATTTCATGGCAACACCTCTAGCATTCAGAGTCTGCTTGAAACCAATCAGCACTCTTCTCTCGTACTTACCCTTAAATTGTTAAATCTGAATCGTCCTGATGAGTGCAAGATGAATATCTTTGACAAATGAGTCTCCTTTTTTCAGCAATATCCAAATAATTATTGGTTAATTATGGTCCCAGTTTCACTAACTTGTCATTCTGTGTAGGCAAAATCTTATGGATTCCGCTCCATCCCAATCATTTTGGTGAAATGTTCTTGCCAACGGACAAATCCTTGTTCTGCATATTATTGTAAGTGGAACACTTGAGACAAAAGGTTCTGAGAATGTGTCACCATAGCAGCAGGCAGTAGTCCACTCACTCTTGGAAATGTTGCAGTTGAGCTTGTTTTTATGTTTTCTTTTCATTCAGGAGCAGGCAAATGAGCTCAGCAGGATGTTTATGCATACATTCTAATAGACAAGATTGGCATAACTAGTAACTTCTGTAACATTAAATTCAAGAAACTCCTAAACAGTCCCTTCAAAAGTGTTATGTTTGCACAATACAGACTTTATGGAGTGTAAATTCATATAAAGAAACAAATAAAAAACATACACCCTGCTTAAAAATTAAAAAGTAAAGGTCAAGTGACTCTTCCTTTTCAGGCTAATGTACACTGAGTTACACAAGGCCCTGGAGTTAATCATCATGTCTGGAGAAGACATTAAAATGTAAACAAATTTTTAGGACATCTCACTTAGAAGGCTTTAAAATACAACAAACCTTTTTTTTGGGATTAATAGCTAACTTTATTCAAGTAATTACAGAAACTTCTTCACAGTGGCCTTGCAGATTTTCAGCTTTGGAGTGGAATTGCAAATAATGGGTTTGGATAAAGCCCCGCATTGTCACAGCAATATGTGAGTGTGAAACTATTGAGTATCAATGCCAAAGTCATCAGACATCATTTTTGAATAATGGAAGACAAATACTATGGTCATGTGGCAGAAACCAGGTTTCTGATCAGGACATTTAATTAGGCAGCAAATGAAGGAGGACCAGCAAACGGACCAGACGGTACTTAAGATCCAATAGGAGGCAGAATATTTGGGCTGTTTTTACCCACGTAATTGAAGAGCAAATGCAATTTTTTGCAGTAGGGTTTGAATGTACTTCAACTGGAGAAAAGCCAAGGAAACTTTGTCCTGCAGGTAGTTAACCATTGTGGATCCATCTTCTTCAACCTGCAAAATCTATTTCTTCAGTGGGCCAAAACGAAATCACAAGCCTTCAATGTTTCAAAGCTTCTCAGGAAAAGCAAGTGCAACAGTGACTTTTTTGCAGAACTTTAAGGCAACATGTGAATGCTTATATATTTGTAACCACATTTTCTTGAGTGTGTATCAGTTTGAGGGTGAGTGCTATTTGCAATTAATTTAGGGTAGAGGCAATAAACATTTATACTGTTTAAAACTTGGATGAAAACTTATTATTATCACTTCTTGAGAGTCAGATCAGTCAGAGGCTGTTAAAACAGTTTTCTCTTTTAAACATTTTTTTTTCAATTGACTAGAAAAATAGGAAACCATCTTGCCATGTCTCTGCTGTCTATAACATATCGTGGGCTCATCCGGGATTTGAAAGATTACATTAGCGAATTGAAGGCAGGAGGTAAACTGGATACAGCAAAAATTAATCAGCAAGTTTTCTTGTTGTTTCACTGTGATCAATACGCATGCTGGCCAAGTTTGACACCAAAATTTTTGCACAACAGAACGGATAAGGATCATCAACATGGCTTTGTGAGTGGGAAATTGTATCTTACTTACTTGATTGAGTCTTTTGAAGAAGTGACAAATAAGATTGATAAAATCAGAGCAGTGGATGTTGTGTATATGGACTTCAGCAAGGCATTCGACAAGGTTCCACATGGTAGACTGGTTCAAGATTATATCACAAGGAATCTACGGAGAGCAAGCCATTTTGGATACAAAATTTGTGTGAAGGTAGAAAACAAATGGTGGTGGTGAAGGGTTTTTTTTGGACTGGAGGCCTGGCACCAGCAGTCTGCCATAACGATCGGTGCTGGGTCCATTCTTTTTGTCAACGATGTAAATGATTTGTCAGTGAATATAGGAAGTGGGGGTAGTAAGTTTGCAGGTGACACCAAAATTGGTGGTGTAGTAGACAGTGAAGAAGGTTATCTCAGAGTACAATGGGACCTTGATCAGTTGATCAGATGGGCCAAGGGGCTGAGGAGTGGCAGATGGAGTTTAATTTAGATAACTGTGAGGTGTTGCATTTTGGAAAAGCAAATCAGGGCAGAACTTATACACTTAATGATGAGGTCCTGGGGATTGTTGCTGAACAAAGAAAGCTTAGAAAGCAGGTTCATAGTTCCTTGCAAGTGGAGTCACATTTAGACAGGGTAGTGAAGAAGGCATTTGGTATACTTGCCCTTATAGGTCAGTGCATTGAGTATAGAAGTTCGCATGTTATGTTGCGACTATACAGGACATTGGTTAGGCCACTTTTGGAATACAACATTCAATTTCGGTTTCCCTCCTGTAGGAAAGATGTTGTTAAACTTGAAAGGGTTCAGAAAAGATTTACAAGGATGTTGCCATGATTGGAAGGTTTGAGTTATAGGGCGAGACTGAATAGGCTGTGGATTTTTTTTTTCCCTGGAGCATTGGAGGCTGAGGGATGTCCTTGTAGAGGTTTATAAAATCATGAGGAGCATGGAGGGATGAATAGGCAAAGTCTTTTTCCCAGGGTAGGGGAGTCCAAAACTAGAGGGCATAAGTTTAAGGTGAGAGGGGAAAGACTTAAAAGGGACCTAAGGGGCAACTTTTTCATGCAAAATGTTGTGCAGGAAGGGAATGAGCTGCCAGAGGAGGTGGTGGAGGCTGGTACAATTGTAACAGTTAAAAGGCATCTGAATGGGTATATGAGCCAAATTCTGGAAAATGGGACTAAATTAATTTAGGATATCTGGTCGGCATGGACGAGTTGGATGGAAGGGTCTGTTTCTGTGCTCTACAACTCTATGACTAAGACTGTGAGTAACGTTGGAGCATTAATTCCATTAGTGTCTGAAGAACAAGAAGATGTAGCAAATAGGAGCAACAGTAAGGCCAAAAGTAATGATTCCTGAGATACTTAAAATATTAGCCACTATACTATCCAGGATACTGTCAAAATGATACTCCCTTGCACGCAGAAAGGTTAGATATGGACGAACGTAAAATGCTATAGCAAGTTATAATTGTCTTTGTCTCTGTCTCTCTTGTGACAGGTGTGCAATTTCTCAGTTAAAGTTGATGCTTTAAGGTTGAAGTGAAGGTCTAGCAAAGTGAAGAATTCTCAGTAAACCATAAGTTTGTTGGAGCAGAATATCTAGGTGTTTCTTTTCCCCAGATGAGCTGTAAGTTGGAACAGATTGGGGAGTTTTCCTCTTTGTTAGAACCATTTACAAGGTATTGGTGTTAATTACTTTGCTGCTTCATGACTTGCAGTTAGATCAACAGTGTTCAATGGAATTCTCTACCTGCAGATCATCATCTAGCTGATTTTAACAGACAGCAAAATGGCTTCATTCTGACTTCCAGAAGTTCAAAATCACTTTTCATACAAAAATTGGTATGTATAATGACTCTCATAATCCTATGTTGTTGGTTAATAGCTAATGGGTTTAAAACAAAGACCCATTGGGTTTAAGACCCAAAACGTTAACTCTGATTTCTGTTCACAGATGCCGCAAGGCTTGCTGAGCTATTCCGTAATTTCCATTTTTGTGTTTGATGTAAGATCATTCTGGAATGTTTTTGTTATTATCTCTTGTAGCAGGGTATTGTTTCAATCTTCAAACGTCAGGTTACCCTCTTAAAGCCATTTTTGCAGCTTTTAATATTCAGTTGTAAAATATAAAAATTGACAAACTTAAGAACTGGACCATGACAATAACCATTTGAGGTACTGATCCTAAGTGATCCAAAGAAATTTGAACCCACCTTTTACTAGGCAGATTAGACAAGAGAGGCTGTGAAGTTTATTCCATGTGATGTGAGGAAAGTTCTTTGAAATATGAACAGACTAAATTACTGTTAGCAAGTTGGAACCTGAGGCATATTATCAAATATTCAGCAATATCTGAAAAAGGTCTGCTGAAACCTATGTTGAATTTGGCAGAGTTAAATTTTTGGCTTTTGATTGCTAGAAGCTTGGAAGATTGTTGGATTTTTGAAATTAGAACTCCTTAGGAGAACATATGAGTAGTACTTCTATTAGAAGATTTAAAAACAACCCAATTAACATCATAACTCACATTAAGGAGCAAAGGGCCTCAAAACTGTAATAGTAAACAATAATGAACTCATAAGCAGCCCTTAAATCAAGAAAAACTCTTTCCTAATTATCCCTAGACGCCCGGGAAGGACAAATTGGGAGAGCAAAATGATAGTAAAAGCACACTGAAGTCCTTCTTGGGTGAAGATGCAGTCGGTAGGTACAATTGCTAAAGACTTGTGTTTTCACTGTAATAATACAAGGCATGTGAAAACCAGCTACCTGAACTTGTAGGGGAAACCAGTGGGTTTTGTTAGAGATCAAAAAGCCAGTCCAGGAAAGGATGCCATAATAAATGGGCATCTTTGGCCCTAAGTATGATGATTGGCCCATTCAGGAATACTTGATTGATATAGTAGGAATAGACAAAATCCTCAGGATTACCAGGGTATGTTTTTCTCTAGAGGGGTACAGTGACATCTTTCCCTTAATGAGGTAAGCAACTCTATTATCCTGCTCACAGATACAGGGGCTAACCAGCCTTTTAATACTGGTTAAAGGCAATACTTTTCCATTAGAGAATTTTGGTGAGTGAAATTGGTATAAAGGCCATTGAAAGTGGGTACGTGTCAATACCCTTATTGGATTCACTTAGATTTCGACTGAGTCTCTCAACTGGTTGCAGTACAATTGTCCACACTTTACCTGTGGCTGGGGTAGGTTGGCTTTGGATAATGATTTGGCTGGGGATGAACTGTTAGCATCCGCAGTAGGCTTAGACAAGGGAAATGAAGCCAGGGACACAGAACAGTTACAGAAGGAAGTCCATGGAGTATTTGCTGGATCAGCCATTGATTGGGTAACTTGTAAAGTAAGCTCCACCGGAGACAGTTGAACCAGTACTTTGGATAGAAAGCCAGAGGTCTGACTGGCCAGAAGTTTTTTGGGGAGATTTAAATGGGAAAAGGAGGTGTTCAGCATATATTCCTTAATGAGGCTCAACAGGAGTTTATACATAGCCTGGGCATCAGCAGTTGAAATCCCTAACATACCAGCAACAAAGGGCTCTGGAACAATGTCACCAACTTGTGAGAGCCATGAATAGAGTCTCTTACTGTGAGTACTACCATGATTAGGATGAGAGGTTCATGATTTCTGTTATTTACGACTAAAAATACTCAAGTTTTATTCTATTAAAGTTGGTACGTAGGCATTAGGGAAATGCTCCCTTTAAACTGATCGAGGAAACATTCCTGGATCGGAGGGAGGAAATCTCATAGTTGAATTCTGTCTGCCCTCGGCAAGGAACTCACTAAACCATATACTATGAACACTTTAAAGCCTCCAAAATGACCATGAAACAACAGGCAGACAGACATGCTGAAGCACAGACATTCAAAACAGGGAATTAGATTCTTTTGCTGTTGAAGTGCAAAACTCTGAGCACTAAGTTTGGTCTTGCATCCTGTAGAGGGAAGATAATTAGCAAGGTCATTTACCACCACCCCTGCCTGGAAAAAGAAACAACAACTGTGTCACACAAACATGTTAAAAGGGATATTGTAATCAGAAACAGAAAAAAAACAGTGCCTGCATGCCAAGACATGAGAGTAGATGATGACATGAAGGATGGTGAGGAAGGGCTAGGGGAAGAAGGAGGTGTGGAAAATTGCCAGATTGAACTCCTTACTGTGAAACTAAGACAAATATGTGCAGGGGAAAGACATAACAGAACTATTAGGTAAATTGGATGCATGTGGAGACAAAACAAGGTTGTACTTCTTTGGCCCTTCAAGATGCGGACAGTGAAGACCTCACCTATTAAAACAGAACCAATAATAACTAAGGTCTGATAAATTAACTTGTTGAAGAGCACGTTTGATGTACCTTAGACAATGACCAAATCAAAACAACTGGAGTTGTCCTATCATGTTAGTCCCTAAGGTGAACAGTTCCAAGAGACTCTCAGCTGACAATCAAAAAGTTAATGCTTGATCTGAAACCATGCGTATTCAATTTTTCATATTGAAGATTGTATTGAGCAAGTTGGCTACACCACTATCATCAGCAAAAGTTACTTATCAAAAGAGTACTGAAGTGTTCACAAAATTACTGAAGAAAGGAAATCTCAGTTTTTGTATCATTAGATGGCTTATTTTAATATGAAGTAATACCATTTGGTTTCAAGAATGCTCTGTCACCTTTTAAATGTTAATGAATCAACTAGTGGCTGTGAAATAACTCCACAAAGACCAGTATACCGTCACCAAGTCATACTTTATTTACATGTGCATAGTAGGACCAGCTCCTAGACTGAACAGACCTCGGGCACTCCTGTTAATGTTTGTCACCCAGGGCTCCTTGATTAGACCAGGTTAACAACCCAAGTCAGGGAACTCAAATTCAATAAGATCCACCTGGCTGACATCATTCCAATCACTGCAGGCTGGTTTATGTAGCTGTAGTGTGTACGTTGATGATTTGTTAGTTTATAGAGACATTTTGGAAGACCACATCAACCATTTAAGGGCATTATTAAAAAGCTTGGAAAATGCTAACCTCATAAGGTATTTAGCCAAAATTGAATTTGCCAAGGCACGCTGACCTACTGAAACATTTTAGGTCATAGCTTGATTTTGCCAAAAATACAAGAGGTGTATTTTTTTCCAGGAACTGAACAATGCTAGCAATGCAAGTCAATTGGGAAAACTTACTCCCTTGTATGGGGTTCACATGTGGTATAGTACTAAGGATGGGTAGCCTTTGTAGATTGACTCTTGTAGCTGATCAGACAGATAACAATGTAAGGTGACAAAACATTTAGAATGTGGCCTTCTATTTACATGTAAGAGTCAGTCTTGTCATTTTACTGCCCTCAAAAGAGAAGATTTTTCTTTGTTTACTTCCTATTACATGAATTATGAAGGGCTATTCATGACTGGCTGGCCTTTTAGAGTTGGAGTGGAATTCTGGAGAATGGGTTAGGAGATCACGTTAGTATGTTTGTCGGTTAAACTCAAGTAGCATTGTGTGTCAGGAAAATTTGTTAGGAAAAATTGAAATAGATACAATGGATAAAACTGACAAGCCAAGACATTTAATAAGGCACATTTTTGAGCAGAAAAAGAAAAAACGAGATCAAGAGCTGCAAAGGAACAGGACCCTACCTAGGATCCATCTATAAGCAGGCAGGAAATTTGGTTTGCTTTTACCTTGCTATTTAAAGAGCCAAACCTGTTTTTTGAAGAAGGATTTCTGATGTACTTCAAGTGGACTGAAAGCAGAGAAACATGCTATTGCAAGCAGTAAATCAATGCAATGTCTTCATGAACCTTCCTTACTCCTCAATTTCATTATGGGCCAAAAAGGAATCATGGGTCTGCAACGTTCCAAAGTTTCACCTCAAGACAAACAAATTTGATGATGAACTCATAAGTGCATGCTAACTATTTTGTACTCTATGGGTGCTGTTAAATGCATTTCAGGTATTGACTAATAAACCTTTAACCTTTATAAAAACTTGCAAGAAAACTTGCCGTTTGTCTGTCCTTGAGAGTTACATCACTCGAGGTGAGGGTGTTGTTAAAACATTTTTTTTTGTTTAAAAACATCTCTCTTCGATCGATTTGGGAGGTGAGAGCAAAGGGAATCATCCTATTATCCATTCCATCTGTAACAAGCAGATGACCAAAAATCTTGGTAAAATATTTTGATGGTATGTACAAAGCTTACAAGAAAAGCATTTTGATTATGTGTCATAAGTATAATTAAAGAGAGTACAATTTTTCTAAATTTGATATCCTTTGTAGTACTGTTAAAATATGCAACATTTATGGCATCATACAATATAAGATGAAATGGGCTGTATAATGGATGCAGTACAAGTTACCTTGGTGCATGACTGCACCTAGTGCTGTTTAGAAGAACATCACATTAGCGATAAACCGTGAAATTTAACAGACAATATAGTACAATTTTCAATAATATTCTATTGGGAGAAGGAAACTACTAATTTTCAACGTGAGCTGTTTATATCAACCACTCTTACCTGAACATTGTATTATTCTCCATGTACAATATTTAATATGTCTTCAAATTAAGACGTGTGTCGCTGCAGTGATAAATTGATCTGATTAATTTAAAGGCTGAGTATGCAATTGGTAAGCTTGTACACTTCTAACCTCTAGCTAGATATGCAAAAATAGACTCCTGTTTGCATCAAACAAATGATATCATGAAATTAAAAATTAGCTGCCCTGTTGCTGAGTCATGACATTAATAAAACATTATTAGCTTGAAGCTCAGAAAGCTACTGTTATTTATTGCAAAAGTCAAAGCAAACATTTTATTCATGTGCACAATCTTGAAATACTTTCTTTTAAATTGCTCCTGATTTATTCTGGAAGGGACCTGACTTGGGAATACTAAAAGTAACATAGTAATTGCATCATACAAGACTGTTGCTCTTAGTCATTTCCATAGATGGATATATTGCAGTGTCCATCTTCTTCAACTTTCCTGGAAAATCACTTAATGAAGTTAGGAGACCCAAGTTCACTATCATAATTTTGTAATGCAGTTTTGCACAATATAACAATTTATCACTTGTCAAGCAGACAGTTTTAGTTTATACATTTAATAAGGGCATCCTTTAGTATGGGTAATTAGGACTGAACAGTTTGCATATTTACTAAATGCAGAATGTCATTGCCACCACGGCCTATTGCCTACATGAATTATTTCTCTATCTGTGTTAAACAGCTGTGCAATTATTACTGCCATAATCAGATAATTTCCCCAATGTAAGTTTTCTCTTGTGAGACAATTAATTTAACCCTCTAAAGCTAAACAGAATCTTTACATAAACACATATTTGTGAGTGATTTGGGATGAAAAAATCTCAAACAAATGTAAATGTGAGATAGTATGTGAGACCAGTATGCATATATATTCAAGCAAAATTGGATTTTGGAAAATCTGATATTTACTGCTGTGTTCTTTAGTTTTAAAATTTAGTATATACTTAAGAATATTTAATATTTTATAAATAATGAATTGTTTATAAAGTTCCAACTTAATTAAATTTAATCTGGATATTTTTGTAATATTTTAATTAGATGGAAATATATTAGAATAAATCTAACACTTTTTAAGCAATGCAGATTGACATTCAAATATATTGAAGGAAACTGCCCAGAATATTTGAATCTAAATATTAAACATTACAATGACATTGTATTTTCTATGTATTAAGAGAAAGTTGTACTTTATATATTGTCTATACCTTTTTACATGTATATTTGATCTAATTTCTGATAATCAGAATTGGAATTTTCTGCATTTAAAATTCTTTTTAGTCCTTTTGAACAAACATCTTTTAGTATTTTATCCAGTATGTATATTTAAGTGGCAATTTAGAATAATTTTGTTTTAAACTCAATATTTATATGAGTATGCTTTTTGTGGGGTAGATTTATATAATGTCGAATATGATTTCCACAGCAGCACTGAAGGGCATGCAGAACATGTGTAATTAAAATTGTAAATCTGGTTAAAATTGTCTTTAGTACACAGGGATAAAATAGTTAATTACTAAAATTTGATAAAATCTTAATAGCTATTATGTGATATGTTTATTTGTGAAAGGATTTTGTCAGATATCCTCTGATCAGTCTGCTGTTCTTTTGTTTAATTTTTACGTTCTGTCACGAGAAGGATTTTTTATTTACTCTGTCCCTCTTGATTTTGAAAACTGATTTTTGCTAAAACATAATTAAATTGTTATTGTATTTCCTCTTGGGTAAATAATCATTTAGTATAATTTAGTACATCTTCTGCAATAGACTATCTATTAAGATTCTTTTTTAAGGACACAGAGGTCATTGATGTTACAAACACCTTAAATCTAGCTTTGGACAGATCCAATAAGGTTTGTTGGGCACCACATAATGCAAATAGCACAAAGATTCATTCTTTGAAAATAATTTTGTTTAGCTTTAAAAATCCACTTAGCAGTTCACAATAGGTTTGAGATGTAGGTCAGGAAAGGTCATTTTTCTAAATGTTAGTACAGTGGAAAAGGTGAGTACAACTTTTTGATCTCTCAGTGCTGAAAAACTATCCACAAACATAACAGGTTTTTCTCTAATTTATATCATCATAAACAATTTCAGAAGTAGGATTTTAAAATGGGGTCATGTGGCTGCAGGTAATTCATCTATTTTGCAGTTTAACCTAATGTTAATTAAAAATTCACCCAGCAAAAACTAAGCAATGTGATTTTTTAAAAATGTCAATATATTCACTGTTGTAACCTTGAATAATATAATATGCTTTAGAGTAATTGAGAACTATTGAAACTGAAAGAGTTGCTTATAAATTGTGCTTTATTCAGTACATCTGCATCGTAAATCTCTGCTTAACTGTAGGAAAGAATTGGAGGAGTACAAAGAGACAAAGAAGAAGGAACGGGAAAAGAAAGCGATAGAAGAGGAAGAGAGAAGAAAGCATTACCAAGCCCGAAAGATGCATTACCTCCTCAGCACTGAGCAGGTCTGTGTACCTGTCCTGACAGCTTGTATAGTCGCCTGGGTCCCTGCCTGACAGAGATAAACTATCAGGCTGAATGGGACATGACTTGCTGAAATGATATCACAAAGACAATACTTCTAGTTCAATTTAGTGTTTTTCTATTGTGGAGTGCAAGTACCATGACTACTAGGTGACAGCATCTTCATACAGGCAGCATCAGCATTGTTGGCAGAAAGAGCCCAAGTCAGCAGTTTGATCTGCTGGCAGATAACACAACAGGAAGGGCATAACCTCAGCCTAACAACTCATTTTGACTGCCTCGTTTGTGTTGTAGTATTGTCAAGCACAGCCAACAAGCTGTTAAACTAAGATGGTAAAGCATTTTTTTTTAATTGTCTTATCTTTTTTGCAACTGTTTCAGCAGGGTAGAGTTCCGAAGCGTAGGTTAATTGCAACTGACAGACTTGTTTTATGAAGGCTGCTTTAGGTTCATAAAGCAGCCGCTTTTCAAAATCAATGTGTCTAGAAATGTCTGGAAGAATTTTTTGATGAGTTGCTACAAGCAAACAAAGCATCCTCTGTTTACATAGTATATTTAGCAGAATGGGTAGAAAAATCAAATAATAAAAGGACAACAAAACCATTTTTTGTTGTCTATCTGCTGTTCAACTGATGCTTTGTCTTTGTCGTATACGTATTGTACAGAAGTCAATTAGTTGACAAGGACAAGAAGCTGAGCTTATATTTCAAATATCACATTACAAATGTGTACATTTTGTGATTGTTTTTAAAAATTCGTAGTTTGAAGTGTAATGCACCAGTAATAGAAATACAGATATTTATACATAGTTTGATATTAATGTTGGGTTCCATAGTGAAACCCTTAACCTTGCAAGGGTTGAGATGTAAATCAGGTCATTTATATGGTTTGTCCATTCGTGAATATGTGCTAACAAATACGTGGTGTATCAGATATTGGTGGACCAGACTATGTCATGGTTGGAAAAGTAATACAGTATGTAATTCTGACCCACTTACTGTAGAAGCATTGTAGAACTTAAAGAACTTACATTTTTGTAAGCTGGTTCAGACCTGTTTTTTTTAGGTGGAAGTAACTTTCATAGAGATATTTGCACATGTAATATCCTTATCCTTAAAACTCAGAATTGCACAATGAAAGTTATGGAAAGATATTACATAATTCTCAGTTTATGCATGCGTTTCAAAGCTTTACTATGCACGTTATTTTTTCAAATAAGGCTAGAAAGCAACTCAGCATAGCATGTGAATGAATTAATTAATAGCATATTGATAAGCAATGGGACTAGATTTGAAGAAAATATTAGGAAAATGTATGAACCATTTTGCCCTACCATAATGAAATGAAAAACCTCAAAGAAGCTGAAATACTGGAAGGGAAAGACATCTCCAAATGTACTAAACAATAAAATTGATAGAACACATCCACAAATGTGCATTCAATATGACAAAATCTGTAAAATGCATATTGTAGCGATTTATTAAAGCTCAATACGGTATACTTAAGTTTTGCACTTTTCAACGAAGCTACGAAAAGAAATGAATCCAAATTATAATCCATGTAATAGGTTGATAGAAATTATTCTCTGTAATTCCTGTGGAAATGTATTTTTATTAAAATAAATGTACCAAGTTACCCAGTCATTGTGAAACAATCACTACTGACACCTGGATGAAGGAAGATGATGTCCAAGGGCTATAACTTTCACATCAAAGACCCTCTCCCAAGGTCCCAATGCATTATGTCATTAGTACTATTACAGCCCCTCAAGTGTGTTTATATATGTATATACAGACTGATAAAACTTCTGTTATTGTTTTGTGGAGGTGTTCTGAAACCAGGAAAGGAACAGATTTTATTCTTAATCCTGGCGCACAAAGGACAGGCATCAGACTCATTCTCAAATATCAACACGCTGAATAAGCTGCTCACATACAAAATTCAGTATCATTTTAAAGTTTCTTGAAAAGTTAAAATAGTTATTAATTTTAATAAAGATGAACTAATTCTGCACAGTCATAAGAGCTGTCAAACAAAGTTTTATTCTCAAAGTATGACGAATCCAAAATTTTGTAAATTGGCATAACATCTCTAAATGAACCTGAAATACCAAATATGGTGACAATGACAATTTAATTTATGTATCACCTTTAACATATTTGCAGGAGATAATCAGACAAAAAGATTTATCTGAGACAAAGGATGAGCTATTAGAACCCATTTAGAAATTTGGTCAAAAATGTAAATTTTAAGAGGCATCTGAAAGATAGAAGGAGGTGAAGATGTTTTGAGAAGTAATTTTAGAGCTTTGGATCGAGATGGCAGAAGGCAAATTCATCAATGGTAGTGCCATAAAAGTCAAGGATACATGAGAGATAAAATTTAGTAGAATAAAGAAGATTATAGGGTAGGCTGTAAGTGATTAAGACCCTGAAGTATTTGGACAGAAGTATTTAAATTTTTAATTCAAGGATTTTTTTAGTTTGGGAATCATTTTAGAGAGCCAAGTGTGATACATTATGCTTGGGTATTTTTTGTTAGTGTACTTCAGTCTCCTGGAACAATGATGGTGTAATCATATAATTCATCTCATAACCTCAAGGCATTCCCAAAATATATTAGAGCTACAGACTTCTTGATTCTGATCCAGGTACTCCCTCCCCCTCCCCCACTGTTACTGAAAATGAAATGATGTAAAAACAAACTGAAGATGAGCAGATGAATTAGAAACGTGAGTAGGCCACTTGGCCCCTCAAGGCTGCTCTGCCATTCAGTTAGGTCACGGCTGATCTGGTTGCGCTGTATTCCCTGATAACCTTTCACCCCATTGCTTGTCACAAATTTTTAATTTCTCTCTGGCCATAGGGGAAATGCCAGAAGACTGGAGGATGGCAAATGTAGTTCCATGTTTTAAGAAGGGTGGTAGAGATGAACCAGGAAATTATAGACTGGTAAGCCTCAAGTCAGTGATAGGGAAACTATTGAAGAAAATTCTGAAGGAGTAAATTAATACCTACTTGGAAAGCATGGCTTAATTAGGGAGAGTCAGCATAGCTTTGTCAGAGGGAGGTCATGCCTAACAAATCTGTTAAAATTTTTTGAAAATGTGATCAAGTGCGTGGATAAGGGAAGTTCAGTTGATGTAGTTTATATGGATTTTAGCAAAGTTTTTGACAAGGTCCCACATGGGAGACTGATTGAGAAGGTTAAAGCACATGGAACCAAGGTGGTGCACTTTGGAAGAAGAAAACCCACCCTTTGCGGGTATTAGTCTAGTAGACATTCTCTGAACTGCTTCCAATGCATTTACATTCTTCCTTAAATAAAGCAACCAGCACCATATATAGTACTCCAAAAGCAGTCTTACCAATGCCCTACGTAGCTAAAGCATAACCTGCTTACTCCTGTATTCAATTCCATTTGCAATAAACAATAAAATTCTGTTGGCTTTCTGAGTTACTTGCTGTACTTTCTTATTAACTTATTGCAATCCTTGCATGAGGACACTCAGATCCCTTTGCATTAAGGAGCTCTGCAATCTTTCACCTTTTAGATAGAATGTTTTTTCATTCTTCCTGCCTAAATGGACAATCTCACTTTTTTTTCACATTCTGGTCCACTTTCTAGATCCCTACCCATTTTCTTAAACTCTCTATATTCCTTTGTAGTCGCCTTATATCCTCTTCACAACTTTTTTTTTTCCTACCTGTCTTTCTGTCATCAGCAAATTTAACAATTATGCCTTCATCCTAATCAGTTACATAAATATTAAAAAAATTGAGACCCAGCACTGGTGGCATGCCGTTGTGGATGTTGGAAATCTGAAATAAAAACAGAAAGTTTTGGAGAAACTAAGTAAGTCTCGCAGCATATGTGGACAGGGAAACAGAGTTAATGTCTTGAGTCCAGTATGACATCTTTGAAAATGAATGGATCTGGAAAATAGTGTTTTCTTAAATTATTTCTAATATCTTCCCTGTTTCAAATGTTAAACTAACTGGCCAGTATTTCCCTATTTATTGTTTCTTCCGCATTTTTTTTTTTAATGAAGCAGTTACTTCCACTATTTCCAATCTAACAGAATCTTCCTAGAATCTAGGGAGTTTTGGAAAATTGAAAACAATGCATCAAGTTACCTCTCCTTTAATACTCTAGGACAAAGTTTATTAGGAACAAGGTACTCATCAGCTCACAGCTACAACAATTTGTACAATGCCACTTCCCTGGTTACTGGATTTTCTCTTTCCCTACCTTTTTCTCCTTTTTCTAAAATGTTAATTGTATACTCTATAGTAAAGACCAATGCCTGTGCAACCAACTGCCATTGCTTTATTTTCTATTATTAATTTCCCTTATTCACATTCTAAAGGACCAATGCTCACATTGTTACCTCTTTTTAAATATCTATCTCAACTTTTGCTATCTGTTTTTATATTTCTTGTGAGCATTCCATCATACTGTAATTTTTTTCCTTCTCATTAATTTTTTAGTCATCCTTTGCCTTTTTAAAAATATGTCGTCCAATCTTATAACTTGTCTCATCATTGTGTAATTATATGCTTTTTCTTTAAATATGATATTCACTTTAACATTTTTATTTAAACCATCTTTGGTGGGTCCTCTTGGAATTTTTCTTTCTTGATGGAATGTTTCTATTTTTCATGTTATGAAATATTTCCTTAAATGTCTGCAATTGCATCTCTATGGACCTATCCCTTAGCCTAATTTGCCAGTTCACTTTAGCCCTGCTTTCAGGTAGTCATAATTGCCCTTGCTTAATTTTCAAATGCTAGTCTTGGACCCATTAGACTAAAATTATATTTAATTATAATCAAACTCCTGAGCATGAAGTTTCCTAAACTGTCTACCTAAGATCAATGCAAACAGTCACAATGTGATATTGGGATTTTCATAGCAGTATTTTGGAAAGTTTCTATAATTTTAAACTAACAGTGCCTGTCTCACTTAGGTTTGTACAAGAAATTTGGATGCCATTTCAATTCAGTTCCCATTTAGGTTGAAACTGGAAGCAGTTTTGGCCACACTGCAATTCTTCACTCCAGTTTCAAGCAGGTCAATGGCTGCTTTCTACTTCACAAGTAATTCATCCTCCTTCTGATTCCATAGCTACTATAATGATATAAATTGGCCTTGACTAGATAGGTAAGTAAATTTCATGCTCAGGTAGCTGATCCACTTCCCCAATCTGGCATAAAGGAAGGCAATACTTCACTTTCATCTAAAGGTGCTGTGATTTTTTTCTCTCTGCCTCATGGCCACAGGTCTTCAATCTGCTCAACTCTACACTGATTTAAGAGGAATGCTACCTCCACCACAAAGGATATTATTAGGATATCAAAAACATTTTTGATTATAGACACATGACTTCAGGCATGATTTCCAGCAAAATTTTGAAAATCTTAATGTTTTGCACAGTTTCTTTGGTGCCAGGTTGGATATTTTAACACTTAACTGGATCCAATTGTTTTAGATTGACAACAGTGTTGAGCATTTTACTTTAGCTTTACAAACTGGTTTCCACAGAATCTGCAGGCTATAATTTCACTTCATGAATGAGGAATGCTTTTAAAAGTGCTGCAGCATGATATTTTTCTTGGAGATTTATTTTAAAACCACAGATATTTTAGGTATCCACTCCAGTTTATATTTATGTATATATTAGGATGTTCCTTGCATATAAACCAGCTAGAGTTTTTAAGATCGCAATGACACATAAAATGATGAGTAACAGCACTGTATAGAATGTTAATTTCTAAATTGGAAAAAAATCCAGTTATATATCTGCAACATTAAATTGGCCAGTTTTATTAAAGCCTCAGTGCTTCTGAGAGAAGTATAATGCCAAGACTTTCTCGAGCAATTTGATAACTCTCACCTTCTGCCGCACAAGTGGAAAAATGAAGTAGTCGGTTAACAAGTTCCAAAAAAGATTTGTATTGGATTAGTTTATATTGGATTAACTCTGTTTCAATAAAAACCGAAAGAACTGCGGATGCTGTAAATCAGGAACAAAAACAGAAGTTGCTGGAAAAGCTCAGCAGGTCTGGAAGCATCTGTGAAGAAAAAAAATCAGAGTTAACATTTCGGGTCCAGAGACCCTTCCTCAGAACTCAGAACCTGCTGAGCTTTTCCAGCAACTTCTGCTTTTATTAACTTTGTTTCAGGCTCCACAGATGTTGCCAAACTTGTTGAGTTTCAGCCAGAGCCCATGCTGTTTCTCACTTCCAGCAGAAACCATGAAATAATGGGTATGTCTGGATGCTAATTGAAAATTGATTCAACTTGGTTTGCTTGACCTGCAAAATCAAGTAGTTGTATCTTTCTATTCTTTCCACAGAAAATTATGTGGTGGAGTCAAAGAATTCATAACCTAATTAACAGCCTAAAATATGCTAAATTGAGCACAGCTAAATGGCTGTAATGTCGATGTACCAGTCATTAGGATTATTATCATAAATTTTTAGGGGGGTTTTAGTGCACTCTTGCAGTGTCTACAATACAGCATGTGAGGTTCTGTGTGAATGTGAAGTTTGATTTCAGCAATGAAGCTCTTGTATACTGCCAAGACTTTCTGGAGCAAGTTTGATAACCCTATCTCTTCTGCCTCACAAGAGGAAAAATGAAGTTGTCTGCTAACATAATTCAGTGAAGACTTTATATGGGAAAGGACCATTTGCATTATGCAGTGTGGGGCTCTTGAATCAATCAACCATACATGTGAACCTTTTAGGAAGAGCGGGATTAAAGAAACATCTTGAGAAAGGAAAACAATTTGCCATTAATATTGTTTAATAAGAATGAGAAAATAGCGCAAGCTTATAGTGGATTTTATATTTGTATTTTACCACATTTGATTTCTGGAGTCAATTGCCAGGAAAGCTAAAAATAATGTGATTGTTTCTGTGCTTGTCTCTTTTTTTAAGATTGTTATTGAAAATAATTATACTATGTACAAATAAGCCATTATGCCTCCTGTTTTTACTGAACCAGTTTTTTTTTAAGTGTATGGCCACTGTCAGATTGATTGTTGAAAACAGCATGCCTTGATCAACAATTGATTTTTGGATCCTATTCACTCATTGAAAACAGGTTCTTCACGGAAACACATCGTCTGTGTATGCCATTTCATGCACATATCATCTGACTTTGAATTATAAATTCCTTAATGGGTCTTCATTATTATTCTGTCAATTGCCGGGCTTGAACTCATTTCAATTATTCCCTTGTGAATGCAGTTGGATGATCTTTTCACAAATTTTTGACATTTTTCTTAAGGAGAGAAAACTAAGTTCATAAGACAGAATATGAAAGAGAAGTCAACTGTTTGCAACAAAGCAATTTAATGTGGTTCGTGCGTATCAAGAATACTTTGGCAATTTCACAACTGAAAAATGTTAATCTCCAACTCAGCCAGAGATAATTGCAACTAATTTAGAAATGTAATTCATTTTTTAAATAATTGTTCTCCATTTATGTTAATGAGCCAAGATATTGTTATATAATTTAAAGGAAAAGTAGCCTCAGTTGTGCCACATTCCAAAAGATGAAATGTCACGAATGGGGTTATTTTTACTTCTTCAGTTTTGTTTTGCAGAACTCAGCTAATGATATATTATAAAAATGAGTTGATTATGTGATAATCAGTGTTTAAAGGAAGATTTTAAATTTCAATTCTGCATTGTGCTGAATTAGATCATATTTGGGGAGGATCAGTGTGGGGAAGGTTTGGAGAAGGAACATACCAGAGTTGGTGGCAAAAAAATCTAATCCTGTTTACTATCTAACTATCACTGCTGGAAAGTGCATATTTGCAGTGTTATCCTAAATTGTGATACAGGCCAGCCATGACAATAATCTAATGACACTCGCTTGAGAAATTCTGTGAAATTAAACAAACCACCACTGCATTTGAAATCAGAAAAAAAGACGTGGTGGATAAAAGTCATTTAATTATGCACTTGAGAGTGCTTTAAAACTTATTAGTTAAAAGACAAGTCTTTCTGCTAGAAGTATTTATTTCAGTTAAAAAAAACAACTCTATTCCTATCTCCAATCTGTTACCATGCACACAAGTAGATTTCTCATTCAATAACTCGACTGTCTTGGAGTGAAATTTCACTTCTATTGACAGTGCTTTCCTACCTTACTCAAGTGCTTTATTTCATGAACGCAGCATCTATAGTGATTGTCAACAGGTTATTCTGTCACATCCCAGTTGAACTTTATTGCGTATTTAACTGATGCCCTACCTTCCAGAGATGCTCAAATGTGACTATCAAAGATAGCCAAGTTCAGGAATCAGAGTATCACACAGTATTCCAATGTAAAAAAAATTCAGTTGAATAATTTATGAATTGCCAGTTTCAATCTACAAAAAAGGATCAGTAAATGGAAGTTCAAGATTATGGGTGAAGACTTGGAGAAAGTTAACAATTTAAAGTACCTGCGGTCAGTGATAGTACAAGATTGAATTTTTAGAAGTGGCAATTAAGTAAAGGATTAGCTCTGATTGAAGTATTTGGAAGAAGTGTAGTGGAGCATCATGTAATAGAAAAATATCACTGAAGCTTACAGTGGTAGTGATATCAAACTTGTTTAATTGTGCAGAAATTTAGGCAATATCTAGAAGAAAGGAACAATGACTAGATGTGGAAACTGAGATGGGTGGGGAGAGTAATGAAAAAGAGCAACATCAGGAATGAACATATCAGACGTTCAGTAAAGATTGTGGGAGCGTAAAAGAAAGTAGCTGAAGTGGTACAATCATCTGTTATGGAAAGACAGTAAATGTGATGAGGTGTATAATCGGACTACCAGGAAGCAGAAGAGGGAGGCCAAAGACTAGATTGAAAAACACATTGTGATGATCAATTTAATAAAGCAGGACTGGAAGAGGATTGGGTTGTTGCAAGGAGATGGAGAAGTGTGAATAACCAGTGGTGACACCAACTACAATAGGAGAAGCTAAAAGAAGATGATGCAAATGCTGAAAGGTGGACATAGTAATATGAATCTATAATGCTAAAAATTACAACTACCATCAGTTTAGGAAAGTAACTAAGTTTACATTCTAAAAGAGTTAAATCTTTGTAATTTCCCTGTGAGATAGTAATAATGCTGGAGATTTGATGAAGGTGTGATTCTTCAAAGTGTTTCTTGCTTAAACCTATTGTTATATTTAGTGTAAAGCTTTGTTCCTATTCCAGATATCAAGTCCTGCCTATGCTTTCACAATTCAGTTCTTAACTACCACTACGTAAATGATCAGATCTTCATTGGCTCTGATATGGGTTATGTTAAAATATTTGAAGCTTCTAAAAATATCTCTTACACTACTTGGGAAGAGCTTTCCTTTTATCATCCTATTTGCAGGCTGGATTTGTAGGTCTGATTAACATTTGTATATCATCTACATTTATGATCAGTCTTGTTGATCTTTTGTCCAGGCTCTTAACATTAGTGAATTTCAAGGAACGTTGACATTAGATATAAGGTAATAGCTTTCTGAGAATTCAGTAAAGTTCAGATCTTATTAACAGCTCAAATCCTTAGTAATTTGACGGTTTACCTTCACTTTCACTAGCTGATTTCAATTTTGTAAAATCCTCTGTTTACCGTATTAAAGTGAACAAATAATCAATGTTGACAGTGATGGATAGCAAAAAACTAGCGTACAAAATGCCTAAACTCTCTGTAGTCTCGGTTTCAAATTTATAGTTATTGTGGTCATTTGATTGCATTCTCTAAAGTAACATCACATAAATACTCTAATAGGATTTGTGCATGTGAGTGTAATTTTATATTATTATTCAATAAAAATGTTAATGTTTCCTTTTTTACCCAAACTTTCCAAGTTGAGATGTAAACTAATTTATTTAATTTCAGCACCTCAGGGTTTTACAAATATGGTGTGGAATATTTTGGGGCAGACAAATTAACTAAGTTGATACTTCTTCAGTCACACTCAGTACATTATAGTATTGTCAGACCTGGACACCATATACTCTGCAAAGAAAAGACTGAACAGTTAGCACCATTGCTATCTCAGTCATAACTTCAGTAGGGCAAGGGGTATGCTAACAGGAATCGTAGATACATTCTAATTTCATTGGCTTACATTCAATGCTAAGCCAATGATGTCAGCACTGCCTTGGCCATATTGATGAGGTGGGTGATGGTTATGTACTGAGAGACCTACCATGTGGTGAACTGGTCAGTGGGCCCAGAGAAAACAGAGCCCAGCAAAAACTCCACCTTTCCCGATGTCGTCTTCTGCAACAAATGCTGCAGAAAATATGCACCAAGACACATCTTGTTTTACACACAGTTGACCACCACTGCACAAACAATCATCTTGTGAGATAAGGCTGTCAAAGATACTAATTTTTCGTATAACCTTGCATAAAGTCACAATGGTGAATTATTTTACCTAGCACTAGTCTCCTTCGCAGAAAACTTCATACTGAACAAAATGATGTACAAATTGCTGAACGTTATTTGGCATCAAATCAATGTGCCACATTCAAATACATGTTCCTTACCAAATGATCCTCTAACCTTGGATCAAAAGTATCTGTCACCCTTCCCAGCTGATGCTAAAATCTATTAGAAGGCGTACGTTCGACTTCCAGTCTGTCATTCCCAAATTTGTGCTGTACGTAACGTTTTCAGTGAGCATTCGAATCATTTGCATGTTAAAAATGGGAATAAGTAATTAAATATATTCCTTTAAAGCCAACACATAAACTACATCCAGGAGTGCTGTATCCAATCATTCTGTGTATAGAAACTGAATGATTTCACATGTAGTATAGAGCTAAGATAATGTATTTATGCTTGTGCTATCATCTCAGCTATCCCAACAGCGCTTTTTAGAAACCATGCATCTTTTATGGAATAACTATTAGTTTAATTGTACATACAGCATCAGCTGAGCTGTAATGTTTTTGACTTAGATGTTAAGTCAGGCACGTCTGATGTACACCCACAGCAGCACGTGCATCTTTTTATTTTACAGTGCCTTAAATTACACTGGCATAAATTATGCTTTAAAAAGCCAAAAATCCTCATTTGCAAATCATCGTCATATGACAAGCAGAAGATTACCCTTTTAATGCATTCCTAGAGTTTCTAAAATTAACACATAGAGCTGTTTGTTGAATTGCAGACTACAAAGCATTGTGTGCAATAGGTAGTATGTATTTGAACAGGTGTATTGTAAAGATAGGCACCTCAATCAAGTAATCAGTTTTGAATGCAGCTCATAGAAGGCAATTAATTGTGTCTGTTAACATTTTTTCATAGAATTTTAAACAAGATATAATAAAGGCTAATTTGTTGTAGAGCAAAAATTATAATAACACAACAATTGCTGCTCGTCAACCTGTTAAAATAATTTGTGGCATAAGAGCATAAGAGCAGAATGCAGCCAAATATATTCTTCAAATCTGCGATATCCATTTTGAGTAGTTTATGTATCAACTTAAGTTTGATTAATTGTTACTTCTAAATCATTTTATGATATAGCCATTTTTAAAGGTAATGTTTAAAAATCGCCAAAATAACTAATTATAGTGAAAAATTAAATGGCTTTCAAGAAGATATTGCAATTAAGTACAAATGACTGAAATTGTTCCTAATTTAATATATTTCAAAATAATTAAAAAATTTTAATTTTGGAATGTAATGCTTTATATTTGCTATATAATGTCTTTGCTAGAAAATGCCAACAGTATAATTAGTTCGGAGTAGCTCAACTTGTGTGAACTTAAATTTAATTATCTTCCAAGATTAATTATTTGTATTGGCTGGATGATATCATGAATATGTTCCTTTATATGTGCTGTGGTGCATACTTTAATGTTTAGGATAACTACATGAACATTGTAGGTAATTTGAGTTACTAAAAAAAGTTTGTGCACTCTCCAACAACAAAATTTCATTAATGAAAACAAAGAATGAATCTGAAACAGCAGTAAAGAATGCAAAATATAACATGAAAATGCATTTAGCTCCAAAGATAGTTTAATAATATTTAAATGCAAAATGTAACAGTAAATATAGCATGGAGTTTATGATACTTAAATTACTATTATCTATCTCAGAAAACAAAACAAAAACAGATTATGGTAGAAATATTATACATTTAGTTTAATTATTATTTAGTATATTGTAAAGGAATTGATGTAATGTTAAGAATAACTTTAATTAGGGGGTTAAAGAGAATGACAAAAATGATGGCTATTCATGGAATCTTAATTGAAGCAATGCTTATTCTAATTTATAGCTGAGATTGCACACACAAGCTCTGCCTCTCTGTAAACTGCACATTCAAACCAAAACATTTTTGTTTTCTTCAAAGATTAACCAAAAGAATCAATTATAAAATGCTACTGATCTTCCTGCTCTACTTAATTCTCAATACTGTAATAATTCCAAATATTTGTAATAGAACATTTAGGTACCCTTTAGAAACTTGTCTAGTTCTAAAATTAGTTTCCTCTTCCAGTAGGCATATTTATACTTAAAATGCATAAGGTTACTTGTGATTGTTATGTTTTACATTTAGTTCAAATTTGGCTTAATTTTCAGGGTTTTTTGGGGAAGTATATGGTTTATCTCTGTGTTTCAAACTGTACCTTTAGTAATTTGAAGAAGTAAAAGTCATAGTTAGTATTAGGTCATCTCTGCTTCTCAAGTGGCTTGTTTTAGCAATTACTTTCTGCATTAATTATGGTATTTGTTTAAGTAATCTTTACAAAGCATTTGCGTGATGAAAGAATGAACGTGCATGGCAATGTATAATTTCACTTCTCTCAGGAATACCTATAAATGTTTACAACTATTCAGTTAAAAGTGTAATTGTGCACTTGGCAAGCAGAAATGTTACCTTTTGAGTTTTCATTGAGAATAATTAAATCTTGAATATCTTACTGCATGTTGGATTGTGACAATGTGCTAACAATCCACCTTCTTCTTAACATCAGGTCAATTATTTGCTGAGTGGGATTTTTATAAATCTCGTGGCAGTTGCATGTCTTGATAATTATGATGAAGTATGTTGGTCAGTGTTGATTCAGCAATCCTATCTCTGGCAAATACTTCATTCACTGATCTCCTTCATGCACTTCTTTACGGTCATTAAACTTCTTGTGCCTTTTCTTGCCATCCCCTGTGGCCCTAATTATAAAAGGCCTATATGAAAAACATCTAGATTGGGGAGGAAGCTGACTGATGGATTGATAGCTCTGCAAAAGAGTCCAGACTTTAAATGCTATTCAGTGGATGACTAGCCAACAAAAGGCACGTTTGCAGATATGCTTGACCTGCTGCAATTAATATTCTAGTTCATGCATGAATTCCTCTGATGGAGGGGGACTTAAAGTGCCAAAAGTGTGTCTCCTGCATAACTCATTTTCTCTTTCATGACAATCAGAATTTTATACTTAAAAATATCAGTGTTTTCACAGCTCATTTGCCCCACTGTGTGATCAGTACACTAGCCAGAAGTAGAACTTGATGCAGAGAGGTCAGAAGGAAGCTATTAACAGGGTCGCTCCTGAGAATTCAACAGCTTTATTGAGTTCAGTTTTAGCTTGAATGTACAGCATGAACCCAGGTGTGTTTTTTTTAAAACAGCAAGTGCAGATTTCCCCAAAGTCTTTATCGGTTTAGAAAATTGCCAAAGAAAATAGATTCCCAGGCCACTGCTGGCAAAAGGCTGCTCAAGTTTGTGACAAAACTTGAATGGTTATGAAGAAGAAATATGTGACTTGCGCACAAGCATTTAGCGTATGGTGCTTTAGAATTTTGGCACAAATCTGTAATTTCTTCTGATTGATTAAATTTGATGCGAGGTTGTTATATGCCATTCAGAGTTTGTACAAGTAATAGTTTAATGCCAAATATAGTTGCATTTTCATTGCTCCAATGTATTTATGGAACTATTTATTGGTACATTAGTTCATGAACTACATCTAACCATGATTAGCGTAAGTTGTACAGTTTGTTTTCATTTTCGGGTTGTTGCAAGTTTTAAGTTTAAATTTTTGTGCATTGCTTCATAGCTGGGAGTTAATATGTGTTACCTTTCTCCCTAGCTTCCAGGTATATATAACTCTCCATATTTGCTGTGCCAAAATGAGATGGAGTGCAGGTTGCAACAAGTCAGGCCATTGACTCCCAATGCATCTCGGAAAAAGGACATCACTGAGGGTCTTGTGGATCCATCAATACCTGAAATTCCATGCACCTCTCCTCAGTTAGGGCTACTGCCACCTGTAGGCAGGAAGAAACCACAGGTATGTTCTTTTTGTCCTGGAGCAGTGTTGACTTTTTTTTATTAAAAAGGGTTATTTTTGTTTTGTTTTTCTTCCAGTTAATGTCACAAATGGTTCTCAATTGATCATAATACACACAATCACAGATTTATGCAACATTAATGATTCATAGAAAGCCCCCACATCATCATTGCTTATATTAATGTTAAATGTAATTGTAAGAACAAAATAGAGGTAAATTTGATGTTAGGTATTTTATACTCCTACGCGATAATAGTAAGTCAAAGAAATATGAATTATTGACAGAAAACATGTTGCAATTCCTTCTTTGGTTTTGCATCATTGCCATGATTCACTTTAAAGCTCATTCTATTGTTCTTCCTCATGTGGGAGTTTAGTTCAATATATGAAAGGCATTGTTAATTACAGTGTGGGGAAATCAGTTTAGGAATTAGATGTAATTTTTTTTCAGTAGTACATTAAAATTAGTTAATGTGCTTAAACCATAGACAAAATATGTAATTGGTGATTGATTTCTTTACTATCAACTAGCGTAAATGCTCTTAAGTAACACAAGTAATATCATTTCTAAAATAAACTCCAAACCCTCTGGCCCATTAATGGTGCCAAATATTAACTGTGTATTTTTTTTTTTCATTTGGTCTTAATGTAAAACTAATTTTAAAAGGAATTCAAGAACAACCCAGTATGAATTTTGATCATTATAACCAGATTAGGAGAGATGCTGATGTACTGGACTATTAAACCAATGAACCAGGCTAATGTTGTGTGGGCATTAGTTCAATGTCTACCACAACAGCTGTTGGCATTTAAATTCAATAAGTAATCAGGAATATAAAGCTAGTGACCATGAAACTATTTTTGATTCTCATGAAAATCTATGTGGTTCACTAATATCTTTTAGAGAAAGAAATCTGTGATTTTTATCTGGTCTGGCTGATATGTGAATTGAGAAGTATCATATTAGACTTAATGTTAACTTTGCTTCTGTCTGCATAGATTCAGCCATACCTACTGAGTTTCTCCAGCATTTTCTTTTTTTATTTCAGGTTCCCAGCATCCACACTATATTGCAAATATCACACTTCAAATCTGTTTTGTTACCTATGTATCTACCTGGATAATGTGCTCAAGCCTCTGGACTACAACTTGAACGTGTAATCTTTTAATTTAGAGGCAAGAATGCTATTTATGCATCATATAAATGATGTGAGATTATCGGTTATAGCCAAAAAGTATTTTAGCACTCAACTAACCTTAACAAATCTAGTAAAATAATTGATTGTTTTCTCTTGCTTTGTAGCCACCTTCATGGCAGTGCTTCTGACATGGATGCTCTTAATCAACTCTTTCCATTGCTTCCCAAGTAGATGTTTGGAGGACTTTCTGCCCCAAGCAATGAAGGATGTCTATTTTTCATTCCACTTCCTGTACACAAGACTGAGAATCTTGGTTGCCAAGTGTTTCTTTTATTTAGTTATCCTTTCCAGAAATTATTGCAGTTTTTGCAGTGACAACACAGCTGTCGTTTGAGAGATGATGGCTGACTTCTAAGTGGTATCCTGGATTCCCAACATTACCACTAACCCTGCCCTTATCTTCCCCTTTCCAACAAGTATGCAGTCATCCTGAAGAAACATCATATCAAACTCAAAACATTACCCATGTTTCTCTCTCTGCTGAAGCTGCCAGTCTTGCTTTCTCCATTATTTTCTCTTTTGATTTCAGATTTCCAGCATCAGCAGTATTATACTTTTATTTAGCTGTTCTTTTAGATTTTGTTTTTAATAAGTATTCAGATTATCTAACTGAATTATGTTCTAGTAAGATAGAGACTGATTGTTTAAATTTACCATTAAAATACGGTTTTCTTCACTCAAATGCACTAAGACATTATTTGCCTATCTATATAGAATGTTTATCTTTTAAAAATTAGTTCATGGGACGCAGGCATCCTGGCTGAGGCAGCATTTATTGCCCATGCTTAATTGTCCAGAGGCCATTATGGGATAATCACATTGCTATGGGTTTAGAGTCATGTAAGTCAGACCCGATAAGATTGGCAGATGTCTATCCTTAAGGACATGAGTGAACCAGATGGATTTTTAATCACGTATTTGACATATAACCAGCTTTTTATCCCAGATTATTAATGAATTCAAATTTCACTATCTGTTATAATATGTTACAGACCCATATCCCCAGAACATTGACCTGTGATTCTGGATTACTAGTCTAGTGAGATTACTACTGTGCTACCATCTCCCCTCTTATTCATGTTGCACTTCCTCTTTACAGTATCTGTAGTGATTGTAACAAGGTCAGCCAGCTGGACATCATAGAAAATGAGTTCCCTGTTTGGGGCTGTTAATCTGGTCCAATCAGGAAGCCCTGGCTGACAGATAAAAAGAGAAATTTCAGAGATTCTGGCACTCTGTGTGCTGACTCTAATTAGGCTGTGCCAAAGTTAAGGACATTACACGTATAAATAAAGAGCGACTTGGTGACGGGATACCGGCATCTGTGAGTTACTTCAGTAGCAATGAGACTTAAACAGATTCCTGAAGAAACTTGCTTGCAACAGTTGTCTTTGAGTGGGGTAAGCATTTTTGCATTATGCCATTATTTGGCAAGCTTGACTTGTTCGACTCTGCCATCGAAGAATGGGCCCAGCATGTGGAAAGAATGCATTATTTTTTCCGGGCAAACGATATTGGGGCAGATGAAAAGCAACAATTAATTCTCCTCACAGCTTGTGGATCCGCACCTTTTTCAATTATTAGCACCCTAACTTACCCTGAGGCATCAGATACTAAAATTTTTCATAAGTGGACAGATTTAGTTATGACTCCAAGCCTCCTTCAACACTGAGATACTATTGTTTTCACTTTGCAATTCAAGAATCAGGTGAATCCATGCCAGGATTTTTGACGAGTTTAAGGTGACTGGCAGATGCATTTGACTTTGGTTTATCCCTTAATGAGATGCTTAGAGACCGGTTGCTTTGTGGGATTAATGATGTAACCATGCAGAAGAACCTACTATCTGAAGCCCAATTGGACTGCAAGCAGGCACTACAATTGGCTTTATCATTGGAGAATGTAGCAAGTAAAACATATGAGTTGCAGGATATTCAAGGATATACATCCTATTGAAAAGATAGGCAGGTGGGCAGAGGGGGTGGGGTTGTTTTATTAGTAAGAAATGAAATTAAATCAACAGTAAGAAACGAAGTAGGGTCAGATGGTGTAGAATCTATGTGGGTAGAATGAAGGGACAGCAGAGGTAAAAAAAATCCATAGTTGGAGTTATGTACAGCTCTCTAAGCAGTAGTCAGGAGCTGGGGTGCAAGATACACCAGGAGATAGAAAAGGTGTGTAAGAAAGGCAGTTACAGGGATCATGGGGGATTTCAATATGCAGACAGATTGGGAAAATTGTGGATTGCAAGAAAAGGAATTTGTGCAATGTCTACGAGATAGCTTTTTGGAGCAGCTTGTGGTGGAGCCCACTGGGGAACAGGCAATACTGGATTTAGTGTTGTGCAATGAGGCAGACTTGAGAAGGGACCTTAAGGTGAAGGAACCCTTAGGAGGCAGTGATCATAATATGATTGAATTTACTCTGCAATTCAAGACGGAAAACATAAAATCAGAGGTAACGGTATTACAGCTAAATAAGGGCAACTACAGGGGCATGAGGGAGGAGCTGGGCAGAATTGACTGGGAGAGGAACCTAGCAGGGAAGACAGTGGAACAGCAATGGTGGGAGTTTCTAGGAGTAATTCAGGAGACATAGCAAAAATTCCACCCTAGAAAAAGAAGCTTGATAAAGGGAGGATGAGGCAACCATGGCTGACTAGGGAAGTCAGGGATGGCATGAAAGCAAAAGAGAACATATATAATGTGGTGAAGGGCAATGGGAAACCAGAGGATTGAGAAGCTTACAAAGACCAACAGAGGGCAACAAAAAAAAGAAATAAGGAAGAAGAAGATTAAATATGATGGTAAGCTAGCCAGGAATATAAAGGAGGACTGTAAGAGTTTCTTTAGATGTATATAGGGCAAAAGAGAGGCAGAAGTGGACATTCTAGAAAATGATGCTGGAGAGATAGTAGTGGGGAATATGGAAATGGCTAAGGAAATGAATAATTACTTTGCGTCAATCTTCACAGTGGAAAATGCAAGTAATATCCCAAAAATTTAAGAGAGTCAGAGGCAGAGCTGAGTTTGGTGGCCATCACCAAGGAGAAAGTGCTAGAAAAACTGAATGGCCTGAAGGTGGATAAATCACCAGGACCAGATGGACTACACACCAGAGTTCTTAAGGAGATAGCTGAAGAGATAGTGGAGGCGTTAGTGGTGATCTTTTATGAATCTCTAGAGTCAGGGAGGGTCCCAGAGGACTGAAAAGTCATTAATATGACATCCCTGTTTAAAAAGGGAATAAAGCAAAAGACAGAAAATTATAGGCCGATTCGCCTAACCTCAGTCGTGGGTAAGATTTTGGAGTCCGTTGTGAAGGATGAGATTTCTGAATCCTTAGAAGTGCATGGTAAAATCGAGCAAAGTCAACATGGCTTCATCAAAGGAAAGTCATGCCTGACAAATCTGTTAGAATTCTTTGAGGAAGTAATGAACAAGTTAGACCAAGGAGAGCCAATGAATGTCACCTACTTGGACTTCAAGAAGGCCTTTGAGAAAGTGCTGCACAGGAAGCTGCTGAGTAAAAGAAGGGCCCGTGGTGTTAGAGGCAAGGTGCTAGCATGGATACAAGGTTGGCTGTCACGCAGAAAGCAGAGAGTGGGGTTAAAAGGGTCTTTCTCAGGATGGCAGCTGGTGACAAGTGGTGTTCCGCAAGGGTCAGTGTTGGGACCATAACTTTTCACTTTATACATTAATGATCTAGATGAAGGAGATGAGGGCATTCTGGCTAAGTTTGCAAATGATACAAAGATAGGTGGAGGGACAGGTAGTATTGAGGATGTGGGGAGGCTGCAGAAGGATTTGGACAGGTTAGGAGAGTGGGCAAAGAAGTGGCAGATGGAATACAACATGGGAAAGTCATGCACTTTGGTAAGAAAAATAGAAGCATGGACTATTTTCTAAATGGGGAGAAAATTCAGAAGTCTGAAGTGCAAAGAGACTTGAGAGTTCTAGTCCAGGATTCTCTTAAAGTAAACTTGCAGTTAGGAAGGCAAATACAACTTTGGCATTTATTTTGAGAGGACTTGAATATAAAAGCAGGATGTACTTCTGAGGCTCTATAAGGCTCTGGTCAGGCCACATTTGGAGTGTTGCATGCAGTTTTGGGCCCCATGTCTCAGGAAGGATGCACTGGCCCTGGAGCGGGTTCAGAGGAGCTTCACAAGAATTATCCCAGGAATGAAAAGCTTAACATATGAGGAACGTTTGAGGACTCTGGGTGTATACCCGATGGAGTTTTAGAAGGATGAGGGGGTATCTAATTGAAACTTACAGAACACTGAATGGCCTGGACAGAGTGGACGTTGGGAAGATGTTTCCATTGGTAAGAGAGATTAGGACCCAAGGGCACAGCCTTAAAGTAAAGGGAAGACCTTTTACAACAGAGATAAGGAGAAACTTCTTCAGACAGTGAGTGGTGAAAGTATGGAATTCACTGCCACAGAAGGCTGTGGAGGCCAGATCATTGAGTATATTTAAGATGGAGATAGACACACCCCTGATTGTCAATGGGATCAAGGATTATGGCGAGAAAGTGGGGGAATGGTGTTGAGAAACTCAGTAGCCATGATTGAATGGCGAAGTAGACTTGATAGGCTGAATGGCCTAATTTCTGCTCCTATGTGTTATAGTCTTATGGTCTTGTTCCGATAGATGTAGGACTGCTTATCAATCTGGCTAAGCCTTGGGAATACTGCTTGAGTGCAAGCAAGTGTATTGCCTCACTCAGGACATATCCTAATTGGAGGAACTTTACGTCGGGCCACAGCAAAACCCCAAAACAATGCCAAGCCTCTGCCAGATGCTTAAAATTTTCTTTAGGATCCAGGCCAGCAAGCCATTATAGTTGCTGCTAGTATGCAGATTTGAGAAAGCAATAGAATCCTATGAGACCTAAATTAAGTAAGATGTTATAAGCCAATATCCAGGAGAATGAAAACCTTGGAACGTCCACCTACATCTGGATTGGAACAGTTAAATTGCTTAGCAACATCCAAACTAGAACCAATCAAAATAAACATCTAGTTAAATGGTCATCTGTTTCTAATGGAGGTCAATAACAGTGAGGCCGTTTCAGTGATTGCAGAACCAGCTTTTAACAAGATTCGCTCTGCACCCCAGCCTTTAAGTTTGCACGAGGCCTTGGCTAGGCTGAGAATCTGTAACTTGGGAACCTTTACAGATTAAGGGGACAACTTCAGTTCCGGTCTGTTATGAAAAGCCGTTTGTTCAGTTACCACTGATTGTAGTAAAAGGCTTGTGGCCAACCTAGATAGAGTGAAATTGATTGAGAGAGATTCACCTAGATAGGCTCAACATTTTTCAATTAGAAAATGGCTGCCTGAGAGATGTCCTAATGAAATACCCAGATGTCTTCCATGAAGGTCTGGGATCTATCAGAAGAGCCAGGGCCATCTTGCATGTCGACGAGGAACAGTTCCACGATTCTGCAAGGCCCATCCAGTACCATTTGCCCTACTGGCAAAAGTAGAGGCAGTAATCAGAGGACTGGAAAGTGAAGGAATCATCAAACCTGCCCAATTTGCAAAATGGGCAGCACCAATCATACAGATTTTGAAGCCTGATGGGTCAATTTGCCTTTGTGGGGATTTTAAAAAAATAGTAAACCGCGTCTAGCAGCTGGGTAAATACCCAAACCCTCAAATGGAGGATTTATATGCAAAGCAGACAGGAGGGTCTGTCCTTCACGAATCTGGACATGAGCTCCACTTACAATTGCTGTTAAATGAGGTGTGCTGCAATTAATACCCATGAGGGTTTGTATGAATATATGAGATTGCCATCTGGGGTATTGTTAGCCTCTTCAATTTTTCAGCAGACAATGGAGAACATTTTGCAAGGTCTACCTCAAGTCGCCATTTATTTAGATGACGTGCTACTAACAGGGAAGGATAATAGGAACAGTTGGAGAACTTGGGCATAGTCCTTAGATGATTTTCTGAGGCGAGCATATGCCAAGAAGGGAAAAATGTGTGTTCCAGGCACCCTAAGTGACCAACTTGGGCCTCAGAGTCAACAAGACCAGGTTACACCCATTGGAAGATAAAGTGGAGTGATAAAAAATGCCTCAGCTTCCACATCTACCCAGGAGTTTAGGTCATTTCTTGGGATGGTAAATTTATTTGGAAGGTTCAATCATAACCTGACCTCTAACCTGGCACCTTTATATCAACTCCTAATAAAGGCTAATGCAGAGTGTAAATACGTCCAGATAGAGAAAGAAGGACTGGCGGTCATAATGTGAGTTAGGAAGTTCCACCAATACCTTTACCGATAAAAACATGTGATAATAACAGACCGAAAACCATTATTAGGTCTACTTAAAAAGGACAAAGCAGTGCCGGCCATAGCTTCAGGTTAAATTCTACGTTGGGTTGTAATACTAAATGCCTATAATTACAAGTTAGAACAACGTCCGGGAGGCCAAGTAGCGAATGCTGATGCCTTGAGCCACCTCCTATTGGCAGATACACCACCGGTGGTACCACCAATAGAAGAGTCTGTAAGGGTTTTAAATTTTCTGGACATATTTTCAGTCACAGCTGACAATATCAGACTTCGGACGCAGAAAGATCGGTCCTGTCAAAAATGAAACGATTAGTGGTGACGGGGGAAACCAAAGGACCATCACAAGCACAACTGAAACTTTTTTGAACCCAGAGAGACCAGCTCACAGTAGATGATGGCAAAATGTTATGCGGAGCAAGAGTGATTGTCCCAAGCAAAGGGCGCTGCCAGATGCTAGCTAACCTAAACCAGGGTCATTTAGGGGTCTCCAAAATTAAGATGCTGGTGAGAAGTTATGTCTGGTGGTCAGGTTTGAATGCAGACATAGCCATGTTGGTGGGACAGTGCCCAGAGCACCAACAAGGACAAATATTGCCTCCAGTAGCTCCCCCACATTCGTGGGAATGGATGGGTAAACTTTGGACTTGGTTATGTGTTAACTATGCAGGTCCTTTCATGGGCTCAATGTTCTTAGTCATTGTGGATGCCCACTCAGAGTGGCTGGACGTGCATAGAGTTCATTTTCAAACATAGGGACAACAATGGAAAAACTGCGCGCATTATTTTCAATACACCGATTCCCAGAAGTATTGGTCACATATCAAGGGCCATACTCTACCAGCAGGGAATTTAGGTGTTTCCCAAAGTCAATTTGACCAATAAGGACAGCTCTATGCCATCCATCATCCAATGGTGTGGCAGAAAGAGCAGTCCAAACTTTGAAGGTACGCTTAAAGAAACAGCTTACCACCTCGCTAGATACCAATCTGTCGCAATTCTTATTTGATTGTAGGACCACCCCTCATGCAACTGCAGGGATAGCATGGATAGAGTTGCTAATGGGTTGAAGACTTCATACCAGGTAAAATCTGACCTTCCTAGATCTGGTGGAGAGGATGAAAAGGAATCAAGAACACCAATGCCAAACCCAAGACTCCACCAAGCAAGAGCAACAGTTTATTTTAGGGGATAACATTTTGTGTAAGAACCACGGAAATGGTCCTGCATGGGTAAAGAGGCATGGTTGATGTGAGGTCAGGACCAGTGATGTATAAAGTTTGGGTCGGTGTGATGGTCCCGAACAAGCACATAGACCATATGAAAGTCGTGAACTCACAAACGGTGTGGGAGCAAAACATGCCCTCCTCCTTGGAACATTCGGAAAGGCTGTTGGAACCCATGGGTTTACCCTCTCCATCAAGCATTGAACAGACTTTTGAACCAAGATGGGCAAGACGGATGTAGCCACATCAACGCCTTTGCGGAAGGAGAGAGTGAAAGTCTACCGATGCATTCCTGGTGCAAGAGGCAAGCTCCTGTGTGTTACATGTCACCTATATTAATGCCATGTCAGATCTATTGCTACAACGCCCCAGGACACAGTCCAAGAGAAAGGAACAGCCTCTGTCTTCAGACTCTGAGGTGGAGGGATGTCATGATTGTAACGAGGTTAGGCAGGTGGACCTCATACAATATGAGCTCCTTGATTGGGCTGTTGATCTGGTCCAATTAGGGAATCCTGGCGAACAGACAGAAGGGGAGTGTTAGAGGTTTTGTTTTCTTCATTCATTCACAGGATGAGGGCATCACTGGCCAGGCAGCATTTATTGCCCATCCATAATTGCCCAGAGGGCAGTTAAGAGTCAACCACATTATTGTGGGTCTGGAGTCACATGTAGGCCAGACCAGGTAAAGATGACAGTTTCCTTCTCTAAAGGACATTAGTGAACCAGATGGGTTTTTCCAACAGTCGACAATGGATTCATGGTCATCATTAAACTCTTAATTCCAAATATTTATTGAAGTTTTAGAGATTCTGGCACTCTGGGTGCTACCAGAGGTCATGCCAGAGTCCAGGACTTTCTATGTGCAAATAAAGGGTAACTTGGTGACAGGATATTGACCTCTATGGAGTTATTTCAGTATCATTATTTCCTTTGCCACTTTCTTGTGCCAACATTTGCAGTGTCAAAATCCTATTTTCCTGCTATCTTTTATTAACCTGGTATTACATCTCACTAGGGTGGTGCACAAGAAATCAAGTCCCCATTATTCCTGCAGTCATCACAAAAGTCAAAGATTTTCTAAAAGTAAACAAAATTCCTAATGTACCTGTCTTTTAGATCCAGTTTGACAGAAAGCAGGGACCATGTTTCTGTTCTTAGCAAGAATGACTGCTTATTATAACCAAATAGAATCTATCTAGAGGTAAACAATTATGAACCATTGACATACTTTTTCCTGGTAAAACTTTAAACCCCTTATGAAACTCACTCTATGCAGGCCAACAGACACAGACAAACATAAATAAATAAAAGGTTATTATGAGCAGAGGAAGAAACTGGTAAGGCAGTTCAATAGTCTCTGTCCATAGCATTTACTGAGATGATCCTTGGCTTGTTGGGACTTACTGCTCATTAATCTTCCTTCTCCAGGTACCTTCACTTACTTGCATGGGCACAGAGTGACTAGTTCTCACTTATAAAGTCTCTTATAAATTCATGGCTGACAACAACTGATTAGGGATAATAAACTGGCTTTTTTTTCAGACTTGTAGTGTTTATTGCTGTACAGAAAAGGACAGCTCCCTCCCTGCTGGATTCCTGATGGCTTCTGCCCAATCATGAAATCCTCCAAACAGATTAGCTACTTAGGAGTCAATTATATAGTTAATAGTAGGCAGAAGGCATTTGTCATTGACAATTGGTCACCACTTCACAGACCAATCAGCACTTTGTTGCCAGCTAAATCTCTTTTTGTACTCACTCCGTGGTTCCAGCTCTCTGCAACTAAACCTCCCCACTGTTTGAACAAACAGCAGTGCAAGCAGCACTTATAATGCAAGTTGATAACATGCTTTTATAAAGCACAATAATCCTTTCCATGACTCTTGGTTTTTTAAAACAGTCTTTTTCCTATTTCAGTCCACAATCAAAAATACAGAAAAATAAAAATAAGAACAGTTTTTATATTGGAACCACCTGTTGTTTTGTTTAAGACCATGTTTGTTAAGTTATATAGTCCAGTCCTGAATTTTGTTCTGCTTATACCGAGTATTTTTTTTCCGACTGATGACCCTAAAGTTACTTTTGCTTCTCTCCAATCTTTTGGACCGTGTCCATTTTTGTAAAGCTTTTGCCATCATCAAGTTTTGTTTTTTCTTAGGCTTTGTGGCCTCATCTGCAGTTAAAGGCCTGGGAATGTATCTTAAGCCTTGATGAGCTTCCTCCCTCATGGTGAAATATTAGTTTTGGGTTTATTTTACTTTCCAAATTAAATTTAAAAAAACAGCCAGAGAGTAAAATTTAACAGCTTTACTAAGACAATGATTCACATTCAAACTATTATCAACTTTTTAACGTTTCTTCAAAAGTTGTGCCTGTAAAACTGTATTTCCTTGTTGTATACTGATAAAGGTGAATTTTCCTTGTATCCAATAAAGCCGAATAGCATAAACTATTTAAAATTTTGATCTGATGAAACTGGTGGAAATGTTCATACAAGGTTGGCCATTTAGTGCATACCAGAAATAAGGTGTAAAGTGAACTTTCTTTTGTCAGGAAGGAATACAATGACATCTTTGCCTTTGGAAATCATAATTAATGTTAGCAGAAAGAAAATGCATTGATGGGTGCTTCTGTTCAATCTATAACTAGCTTTCATTATGATTTTCCAAAATAATGTGATTCACGATGTTATGTTTGAATTTATATTTGATCCAAAAGCTATTATCAACTTGCAGCTTTTCAGTTGACTTAAAGAATCAAGCTGTGGTAAAAAAGAAACAAGAACTTTTGATTAAAATAGTTCCTCACAATTTTATTTTGCAATTTTAAAATATCAGCAGATCTTTGACATTTTGTTATAATTATGAAGTTTATATGATTGTTATGTTTTGAGACTTTGCCTTTAAATGACGGGCCAGTGAAGGGGTCATGTGGCCTGTTCTGAAGTCTGCCTTACAGCATTAGTTGCCTGTTGGGGAAAGTTAGGATTCCTTCTCCTAGGGTGCAAGGCATTTATCCTTGGAAACAAAGGCAGCAACCCATGTGTTAAGTGGAGATGCAGAGTCTCCAAACTTCCAGAAAAGTGTTGAGAACATTGGGTTGTAAACACTGTACTTTTAACAGTCCCCACATGGCTCTGAAGGAAGCTGATTAGCATTTCTACTGAGATTCATGGACCATATAATTCATGTTGTTATGGGGAAGGATTCTAAGGAAGCCATTGCAAAGATCAGGTTACAGGATTTCCTAAAATGTCACTAAATATCACAGGTAGTGTATTTTAGATTGTCTGTAACTGAGAGGGAGGTAACAAATAGAAAAAACCTGAACAATTCACCATGCAGGATGCCTTGGAAGCTCATGTGCACTGAAAAATGAAACACAAGAGGAAAAACCTAAGGGTACAGCTGCAGTCAAGACTGGACACAACAAAGAAAGCAACAAAAATTCATAACAAAGTTAAATTGATAGTGCACAATAAAGTGACTAATGTCATTTGCTAGCCATTACAGAAGCGTGGCTGCAGGATGATAGGGATTCTGAATTTTGAAGGGTGTATGAAGTTCAAGATGAATAATAAGCCAAGTAAAGGTTGAGAGATAGCGATCAGCATCAGAGATGGTATTGGTGAATTAATAAGAGATGACTTAGTTCAGAAGATCAATTTGCAGACTCTGGGTAGAGATGAGGAACAGTAGGGGAAGAAATTTATTTATAGGAGTGATCTGTAGTTCCAGAACAATAATCATAAGTTGAATGATGTGAGAAGAAATATTAGGTCCTTCTGTTAAATTGTGGGTGATTTTAATCTTTCTATAAACCCAAAAAATCAGATTGGTAATAGCAACCTTGATGAGAGGTTCATAGAAAACTTTCATGATAGTTTCTTAGAGCAGCACATTCTGAAAATGACCAATGATCAGGCCATACTAGACATGCCACTGTGTAATTTGACAAGATTACTTAACAACTTCACACTAAAAGCACCTAAGAGGCTGGTACAGTTACAACATTTAAAAGGCATCTCTACAGGTCCAGTTACAACATTTATTAATTTGACAAGATTACTTAATAACTTCACACTAAAAGCACCTTTAGGAGGCTGGTACAGTTACAACATTTAAAAGGCATCTCTATAGGTATATGAATAGGAAAAGTTTAGAACGATATGGGCCAAATGCTGCCAAATGGGACTAGATTTATTTAGGATATTTGGTCGGCGTGGACAAGTTGGATCTAAGGGTCTGTATATCTCTATGACTCCATACAGAAATAGAGGACATAGCTGCTAGACTGGATCTGCAGCAGATGGTGTGGGAACCAACAAGGGGAAACCAACAATCCGGGCTGCACGGTGGCTCAGTCGTTAGCACTGCTGCCTCACTGCGCCAGGGACCCAGGTTCGATTCCACCCTCAGGCGTCTGTCTGTGTGGAATTTGCACATTCTCCCAGTGTCTGTGTGGGTTTCCTCCGGGTGCTCCAGTTTCCTCCCACAGTCCAAAAACGTGCATGCAGGGTGGATTGGCCATGCTAAATTGCCCCTAGTGTTCAGGGATGTGTAGACTAGGTGGGTTACAGGGGGATGGGTCTGGGTGGGATGCTCTGAGTGTCGGTCTGGACTTGTTAGACCGAAGGGCCTGTTTCCACACTGTCGGGATTCTATGATTCTAACATACTTGACCTCATTCTTAGATGCAGATGCATCTGTCCATGACACTATCGGTAAGAGTGACTCATGTGCCTTCTCCTCCAATGTGTTATATTGCGCCACGCTAAATGGGACAGACTTCAAGCAGATTTAGCAACTGAAGACTGGGCATTCATGAGGTGCTGTGAACCGTCAACAGCAGCAGAATTATCCTCTCGCAGATTATATAATCTTCAACCTCGTGGCCAGATACATCCCCCACTCAACCAGTACCATCAAGCCAGGGGATCAACCGTGGTGCTTCAGAGAGTACAGGAGGGCATGACAAAAGCAGCATCAGGCATACCTAAAAATGAGGTGTCAGCCTGGTGAACATAGCAAACAGAGCCACTCGCATGCCAAACGGCATAAGCAGCCTATGACAGACAGAGCTAAGCAAGACCACAATCAATGGATTAGATCTAATCTCTGCAATTCTGCTACATCCAGTGGTGAATAGTGATGGACAATTAAACACCTCACTGAAGGAGGAGGCACATCAGTGCAAAAGATAAGCTTAAAGAATTTGCCGCAATCTTCAGCCGGAACTGCCAAGTGAAGGATCCATCGCGGCGTCCTCCAGTGGTCCCCAGCATCACAGATGCTGTCTTCAGCTGATTTGATTCACTCCACATGATGTCAAAAAATGTTTGGAGGCACTGGATATTGTAAAGGCAGTGATTTCTGACAAGATTCCAGCAAGAGTACTGAAGACTCGAGCTCCACAACTTGCCACTACCCTAACCAAGCTGTTCCAGTACAGGTTCAACACTGGAATCCAACAAACAATGTGAAAAATTGCCCAAGTATGTCCTATACACAAAAAGCAAGACAAATCCAACCTGACCAATTACCACTTCATCAGTCTACTCTCAATCATCAGTAAAGTGATGGACGATGTCATCAACAGTGCTATCAAACAGCCCCTGCTCAGCAATAATCTGCTCACTGATGCCCAGTTTGGGTTCCACCATGGCCACTCAGCTGCTGACCTTATTATAGCCTTGGGTCAAACATGGAAAAAAAGCGTTGACTTCCAGGGGTGAGGTGAGAGTGACAGCCCTTGATATCAAGGCTGCATTTGACCAAATGTGACATCAAGGAGCCCTAGCAAAACTGGAATCCATTGGTATCAGGGGGCAAACTCTCAGTGGAGTCATACTGGCACATAGGTTGTGGTTGTTGAAGATCAGTAATCTCAGCTCTAGGATATCTCTGCAGGAGTATCACAGTGTAGTGTCCTTGGCCCAACCATTTTCAGCTGCTCCATCATAAGTTCAGAAGTAGGAATGTTTGCCGATGATTGCACAATGTTCAACACCATTTGCGACTCCTCAAATACTAAGGCAGTCCATACTTAAATACAACATTCCATACTCAAAATGCAATATTCAGACTTGGGCTGATAACTGGCATGTAAGATTTGCACTGCACAAATGCCAGGCAATGACCATCCCCAATAAGAAACAATTTAACCACTGACCCTTCACATTCAACGGTGTCCCTATCACTGAATTCCCAGCTATCAACATCCTGGGGTTATCATTGACCAGAACTCAACTGGACTCACATACAATGGCTATAAGAGTATGTCAGGGTCTAGGAATTGTGCTGTGAGCAATTGACCTCTTGACTCCCCAAAGCCTGACCACCATCTACTAGGCACAAGTTAGGAGTGTTATGGGAAACTCCCCACTTGCCTGAATGGGTGCAGTTTCACCAATACTCAAGAAACCATCCAGGATAGACCAGCCCATTTGATTGGCGGCACAACCACATGTATTCACTCCTTTCACCACTGACGCTTAGTAGCAGCAGTGTGTGCCATCTACAAGATGCAGTGCTGAAATTCACCAGAGAACCTTACACAGAACCTTCACGACCACTTCCATTTAGAAGGACAAGGGCAATAAACACATGGGAACAACACCATATGCAAGTTCCCTGTTAAGCCACTCATGTTCCTCACTTGGAAATATATTACTATTTCTTCACTGTCACTGGGTCAAAATCCTGACACTCCATCCCGAAGGGTATTGTGGGTCTACCTACAGCACATGGACTGCAGCATCACCTTCTCAAGGGCAACTAGAGACGGGCAATTAATGGTGGTTGGCTAGTCATGTCCCATGAGTGAATGAAAATAAGATAGCAGTGATCATTAGATTATTGAATTTTACATACAGTTTGAAGAGGAGAGTGCGTGCCCAAGACTAGTATTTTAAATTTATAAAAGGACAACTATGTAGGTATGAAAGATCAGTTCCTAAAGTGAACTGGTATATTAGCCTAGCAGATTGATTAGTTGAGAAATGGTGGTACATATTTAAAGGGATATTTCAGCATGCTCAGTGTAAACACATTACTGCTGTAAAAAAAAAGGACAACCCATCATCCATAGTTAAGTGAATAAGTTTCGGATAGTATCAATCTCAAGGAAAAGTGTATAGTTTTGCAAAGGTGAGTTGCAGGTCAGGTGTTCGCTCAGAGTATAAAGCATGATGCAAAATGCTCAAAAGGTTAATCAGGAAAGCACGAAATGTTAGAAATGCTTTTAGCTAAAAATGTGCAAAGAGACAATGAGAATTTTTGTTGCTATCTAAAAAGGAAAAGTGTAAATAAAATGAGTATTGGTTCTCTAAAGTGTGAGAATGGAAAGTTAATAGTAGATAATGAAGAAGTGATGGATGTATTGAATAAATACTTTGCCTCTGTCTTCACTGTAGAGGATACAAGATTGCGCCAGTAATACCAATAAATCCGAATGTTGAAGGAAGAGAAGAACCTGATAAATTAAAATCATTAGGCAAACAGTACTGAGCAAACCAATGGAACTACAGTTTGATAATCTCTGGGTCCTGAATGATTCATCCTACAGTCTTTAAAAGAGTTGGCGAGTGATGGAGTAGAAGTATGGTGTTAATTTTCCAAACTTTGTCAGATTCTGGAAAGGTTCCATTAAACTGGGAAATAGCAAATATAACCTCTATATCCAGGGAGTCAGAAAACAGGAATCTATAGGCTAGTTTGCTCAATGTCTGTCATGGGGAATCTATTAGAATTGGTCAGGGAGTAATTTGCAACTTGGAGCTCAAAGAAATCAGAAAGGGTCATCTTGGTTTTGTGAAAGAGAAATCCTGTTCCATCCATTTGTTGGAATTCCTGGAAGAAGTAACACATGCTGTACTATTCTTGGATTTCCAGAAGGCATTTGATTAGATTAAATAAAGGTTATTTTGGTGGGTAAGAGCTCATGGTATGGGGCTAAAATACTGGCATGGATAGAAGATTGTCTGGCTGGTAGAAAGCAGACAGTATGCATAAAAGGGTCTGTTTTGTATTGGCAGCATATGAATAATAAGGTTGTGCAGGCGTCTGTGCTGAGTCTCATCTTTTTACAATTTATGTCGATGATTGAGCTGAAGGTATTGAAAGCATGATAGTTAAATTTGCACATGAGAAAACGAAAGGTAAGAGAGAATGATGTGAAGACAATGTAACAGGATGCAGACTGATTATCGATACGCTATGTAAGTAAGCAAAAATCTGGCAGATGGAGCATATTATAGGAAGATGTGAAGTTGTTTACTTAGGCAGGAATAATAAAGAAGGCAGAGAATCACTTAAATGGAGACTGATTGCAGAATTCTGGAGATGGAAAAGGATTTAGATGTTCCTGCGCATGAGTCGCAAAAGGTTATTATTCAGGTATAGCACATAATCAGGGAGGATATTTGGATGCTAGCTTTTATTACAAGAGGATGGTGGAGGGTTGTTTTTCAGACCAGAGACCTGTGACCAGTGATGTGCTACAAGTCTCAGTGCTGGGTCCACTGCATTTCATCATTTACATACATGACTTAATTGTGAATATAGGAGGAATGGATAGTAAGTTTGCAGATGACACCAAAACTTGTGGTATAGTGGACAGCGAAGAAGGTTACATCAGAGTACATTGAGACCTTGATCAGATGGGCCAATGGGCCGATGGGCCAGGGAGTGGCAAATGAAGTTTAATTTAGATAAATGTGAGGTGCTGCATTTTGGAAAGGCAAATCAGAGCAAGACTTATACACTTAATAGCGGGATCCTGGGGAGTGTTGCCGAACAAGGATACTTTGGGGTGCAAGTTCATAGTTCCTTGAAAGTGGAGTCACAGATAGACAGGATAATGAAGAGGCATTTGGTATACTTGCCTTTATTGGTCAGTGCATTGAGTACAGGAGTTGGGATGTCATGTTACGGCTGTACAAGACATTGGTTAGGCCATTTTTGGAATACATGTTCAATTCTGGTCCCTCGGCTGTAGGAAAGATGTTGTTAAATTTAAAACGTTGCAGAAAAGATTTACAAGAATGTTGCTGGAGTTGGAGGATTTGAGTTATGAGGAGAGGCTGAATAGGCTGTGACTATTTTCCCTGCAGTGCCAGAGGGTGAAGGGTGACCTTACAGAGGTTTATAAAATCCTGAGGGCAATGGATAGGGTGAGTAGCCAAGGTCTTTTCTCCAGGGGTTAGGGCAGTCTAAACTGGAGGACAGAGGTTTAAGGTGAGAGGGGAAAGTTACAAAAGGACCTAAGGGGCAACTTTTTCAGGCAGAGGGTGATACATGTACATTAGGAACTACCAGATGAAATAGTGGAGGTGGTACAATTATAACATTTAAAAGACATCTGGACAGTTATATAAATAGGAAGGGAATTAAATTGAATGAATTAGAATTAGCTTTGTTGTCATGTGCACTTGAATAAGTGCAGTAAAAAGTTTGCAACGTTACCGCTTATGGCGCCATCTCAGGTACAAGGTACCGAGGTACAGATACTTAAGTATTTAGTACAAAATTGAAAGGATATAATAGAAGTCTACCATAAGAATAAAAAGGAAAAAATAATACTCGAATTACAGTCCTTTTCACCCAAGTCCGTGCCAGCACCTAGTTTCCAGACCACACTGGGCTTCAAAACCTAAGACTTTGCCTCGAGTCTGCAAGGGCTCCACCTCCTCATGGCAGCCTCTGGTCTAGGACCCAACTCCGGGACTTGCTTCCCGCGCCAGCCTCTTTCACCGGCTTCCAATCTGGGACTCATCTCCAGGACTCGCCTCCTATGCCTGCCTAGTCTAGGACTTGCCTCCCACATCGACCTGGTATGGGACTCACCTCCACAACTCACCTCCCCATGCTGATCTCTGGTGTGGGACTTGCCTCTTTCACCGGCATCCAGTCTGGGACTCATCTCCGGGACTCACCTCCCATGCCAGCCTGGTGTGGGACTCGCCTCCCGCACTGACCTGGTATGGTACTCACCTGTAACGGCCTCTGGTCTGGGAGTCACCTCCTTCATTCTTCTCTGAGTAAGTTTAAAGTTAGAAGTTTGGAAAGAAAGGAGATAAAGAAAATGAATTGGTAGAGCAGAGGAGCTCCGGTTGGAGCATCCTACTCTGCCGTCATCTTGGACCGGATATGGTCAAATGCTAGCATGTGGAACTCAATTAATTTAGGATATCTGATCAGCATGGATGAGTTTCCAGGCTGTACAACTATATGAGTCTCCAAATTGAACAAAAATGGACAGATATTGTGCTGCAGTTATACAGGGCACTGGTCTGGCCACATCTCAAATACTGTGTATAGTTTTGGCTTCCCTATTTAAGGGAAGGTGTATGTGCATTGGAGGTAGTTCAGAGGTAGTTTACTAGATTGACATCTGAAATACATGGATTGTTTTATGTGGAATTATTGAACAGGTTGGGCTTGTTTTCACAAGTGTGATTTGATTGAAATGTTTAAGATGCTGAATGATCTTGACAATGTGGACTTGGACAGGATGTTCCCTCATGTGGTGAGTCCATAACCATGAGACACCTTTCTAAAATTAGGGGGTCACACTTTTAGGACAGAAATGAAGTTTTTTTTTTCTCTTGAGGTTTGTGTAATTTTTGCGACTGTGTCTCAGAAGGTGGTGTAAATGTCATTTAAAGTGGAGGGAAGATTCTTGTTGGCCAATGGAATCAAAGGTTATTAGATGTGGATGGGAACTTATAAACTGATCAGCCATGATTTTATCGAATGATGGAACAGGCATGGAAGGTTCAATTACTCACTTCTGCTCCTAATTTACATGTTTTCATGTTAGGGCAGAGGATTCTTCTATCTCGAGCTAGAGGGCGAGTATGTGGGAAAAGAAAATCTCATTGTGTAAGACAGTTCTAAAATTGCTTGTTATCATGCTGAGAAAAGAAAAGAACAGGGATAAATCCTTAGGAGCTAGGAATCACTTTAGATTGATTCCGGGAAAATTGAATGTCTACAGAAGGGGCAGTGTAAAGAATACTTGTAATCTGTGTGCTTTTGGTTGTTTGTAATGAAAAAGGGGTTATTCTGATCTTTGATTTAAACTATAAGTTGCCTATAAATATAGTGTTTAATTACACAGTATTTCAGTAATTTATTGCAGTAAATATTTTAAAATGTGAAGCCTTAATGCTATTCTTTCAACTATTCTTTTAGATACTCAAATTTCTTTTTCGAAGTTCTAAGTTCCTGTATAAATCGTTAGAATTTTTGATAGTCATCAGTTGTCAAAGCATTGTGAAGAAGAATTATCAGCTTTGGTAGTAGTTCTGGAATCCAGAACCTCTGGCAGTGGGTATTGTACTGAGTAGTACTGACATGTAGTTGTTACACCCAGCAGTATTTTGAGGAGGATCTCTGGAATAGGGGTCCCAGCATTCTGGGAACACCAGAAAACTACAGGATGTGAGATTTTCGATTAATGAGAGAGAAATAATGAGGTCTATGAGTATTCAGGACAGAAATTGTTGCCTGTGTGCCCTGGAAGTGGTTCTGCTATCAATTGGGAATGTGGTCGATTTTTTTTTAAGTTTGGGGAAGTAAGGAGAGTAAATCTTTAGAAAAAATTCTGCTGTCCAACATGACTGGGAAAGCAGACCTAAAGAAGTAAAGGTTACTAATCTGGCAGTTGGAAATTGCTTGAATATGGCAGTATTGGATATTGTTAGATTAAATAGTCTTGTGCAGGAATAAGTTAGAGGAGTAGGACACAAGAGGCATTTGTCCCTTTTAAGTTATCAGGTATCAACCTCCTATCTGTTGTTCCCTGTCAGCCTTTATAGCAAACATATCAATAGCTTGTTTGAACTTTCAGGGAGTCCAGGAAGCATTCCCCCATTTCAGCTGACTCCTATTTTTATATTGAATTCTGAAGAAGGATCACTGGACTTGAAACATTATCTTGAAACATTGCTTCCTCTCCACAGATGTTGCCAGACCTGCTGAGTTTCTCCAGGAATTTCTATTTTGTTCCTAATTTTATGTATCTGTCTGAGAAAAGTCCAAAAAATACTTCCTACGACCTTATCTGAATGTATGGAACTTCACAGGCTAGAGATTTATAATTTCCTGATAGACACTGATCACATGTGGTTTAAGCAAATGATATTGCAAGCAGATGTTAGTTATGGAGATCATGTAGGATCAGAAGCTCAGCTCAAGTTTAACTAGACTATTCTGCTGAATCAATCCAGGGCAGTCTGGTTCAAATGAGGATTTTGGCCAGGGAGGGTGATGGAATTAATGGAAAGGCTATACAGTATATAATGGAACCTGAAGATGATGGCTTTGATCAAACCTAATGGAAAAAATGGTCAGCTCATGATTCTTTTCACAAAGAAAGATATGATGGAAGCCTCTGGTAGGCTTCATAAAGATTACTAAAGGACTTGATAGGGCAGATGTAGAGAAAATGTTTCCACTTGTTGGAGAAAACAAAACTAGGAACCATAAATATAAGTGAGTCATTAACCCAACCAATAGGAATTTCAGAAGAAACGTCTTTACTCAGAGAGGAGTTAATATGTTGAATTCACTACCTTAAGGAGTAGATGAGATGAATTTCATGAATTGTGCTGAAAGGAAGATAAGTAAATACATGAGAGAGAAAGGAATAGAAATTTCTTGTCTTTAGGTGAAGAAGTGGCTACTGTGTAGCAGCAACATTGGCAGATGTCCAATGGATTGAATGGCTTATTTCTGTGCCATATTTTCATGGTGAATATGTAATCCTCATTAAAAAAAAATGGAATTGTGGAATTAAATATCAAACACACATTTTAAAATCCCAACATGCCATAAATGCAAAAATGAACTTATGCAGCCATTGTCAATCAGTAGCACTGATAACCTATTGCACATATCAAAACACACCAATAGCTACAAAACAGTGAAACCTCTGATGTACTATGAGTAAAGCAATGGAAGACATACAATTAAGTGTATAAATTGCGTGCCTATGGACTTCCTTCCAAATGATCAATGCCTGAAGCCATTAGAGGCCAGCACTAGCCTTTGGCCTCACATTTTTAAATTAAACTGAAAGAGTAAGAAAGTACAAATCAAAATAAAGGAAACTTTAAAAAAGGTTACACTTGTTGAAATTCAGGATCATGCATACAAGCAGTGATACCTGTCGTGAATATAATTTTAAAATCAATGATAAATACGTAACAAATTTCTGGAATTGAAATAAAAGAGAGTATATGGTGTAGTGAAAATGTTTAAAGTGTTAAACAAAGTAGGATTATTTTTAAAAGTCAGTGTAATGTTGCACATGCGTGTGCACATACACAGTTAAAAATTGACAGTGATCATGTGCAGTCAACAAACATAAAGGGATCATTGATGCCAGAGAGCATATTATTAAAAATATCTGCCAACAAAAGGAAAGAAAGCCTTGAATTATAGTTCCATTCACAACCTCAAGATGCCCCGAAGCACTTTACAGCCAAAGAGGTATTTTGAAATACAGTTGCTGATATAACAAAGGAACATAAGAAAAAATTTGCACACAGCAAGCTCCCACAAACAACATGATTGACTAGATAACAAGGTGTAGAGCTGGATGAACACAGCAGGCCAAGCAGCATCAGAGGAGCAGGAAGGCTGATGTTTCGGGCCTAGACCCTTCTTCAGAAAGGTTTCTGTTATCTCAGATTATCTCAGATTCTCCAGCATCTGCAGTTCCTACTATCTCTGATTGACTAGATACTCTGTTTTTGTGATGCTGATTGAGGATAACTGTTGGCCAAAACACTGGGATTAGCACCCATGCAAATCTTTTCAAAGAAAAGACAAAGATTTCCAAAGCAACCAATTCTGAATGACTAGATAGCTGAATTGACCATTTGAAGAACGGAGTAAGTGAACTGATAAAGTAATTTATAACAATTTTTTTTTCTGTCAGTAACTGAAATTTCTGTTACTTGAAATATAGTCTTAAAGCAAAATTAGTTGTCCTTTGCTTCTTCAACCACCTCCATTATTGTTTTCACTTCAAGGTGTCAGCATTTCCCAAAATCCTGAGCTTGGACTTCAGCAACAAATATAAGTTGCAGCAGTATGAGCATTTACAGAGTATGGAGCAGTAGCATTTAGCCAGCCCAATTTCTTACCTTCCTATTCAATTCCTGCACACTATGTGGTTAGATGTCCTTTTCATGAAAATTATTTAATGGAAATCCTGGTGAGAAATAACCTATTTAGTAACATTTATTTGGCCATATTTCTGAGCAGGATGGTTGACTACATTTGTAAATATGTTTGCATGTCAGAGACTGAGAGAAACAGAAGTAGACAGGCAATTTTAACCCTACCTACCCCAGGTATATAGAATATTAATAAAAACAAGTTGTACTTCTATTGTGTCATTCCTACCACTCACTGGATTTTAACACAAAATCATTGATCCCCTTCCAAGCCTTACACCAGCTAATGGGTCCTGGTGGAATTGGTGTTGAGTATTAACTATTTAATATTAAAGGCAACAAAAACAGAAGGTCCTAGAGAAACTCAGCAGGTCTTGCAGCATCTATAGAGAGAGAAAAACAGCTAATGTTTTGAGTGTAGTGATCCTTTGTTAGAACTCAATTAGAAGTATCACTATTCTTCCTGTCGCATACTGCAGTGTGACCCAATAGCTCCCATTTTATAATGACAGCACACATGGATTTAACAAAACTTCTTAGCTGTTTACAGTTGCAGTCTCTAGCCACTGGATGACTCTGCGGAGCAATTTATGTTCTGAACCAGTTTCCACGTCATCCATGACAACAAGGTGCAGGGCTGGATGAACACAGCAGGCCAAGCAGCATCATAGGAGCAGAGAGGCTGACGTTTCGGGCCTAGACCCTTCATCAGAAAAGGGTGAGGGGAAGGGGGTTCTGAAATAAATAGGGAGAGAGTCATCCATGTTGCTTTTTGCCTTTTAAGTGCCATATTCTTCACGTTGTCATTTGTTATTTTCACTTTTAAGTTTTATATTTTTACTTGTTTCCAAGTCATCTTAAATCTTCAAAATATATCATTGGTGTTTTCTTGATGGGGCATCAGTGTCCTTGGTATCCCATTTGGTTCTCGCACAAGTTGTTTTCTGCCCCCTATCTATATATATTTTCTGCCCCTATATCCACAACTCCACACCAACCTAATGCAAACAAAAACAATTGACTGCCTCTTTGGGAACATGTCTTGATCGCCTCTCTACTACAAATGGAATATGCTCTCCTTTTCTGTGTTTGTTAGTACATATTCTGAAACCATTCTCAACTTCAGCTCTCCCATGCCCAACAGTTTCCAGACAACCTGTTGAAAACTGGGGTCCCCTTTATACCTGTGTTCACTCAGTATTCCATACTCAGTATTTCCTGTGTAGCATAAGACCACATTTAACTGTGTTACTGTAATAACTAACCTTTCTACTCATGTAAGCAGAGGATCTATCTGACACCATACTACCCTATTATGAGTGCAATGGTTTTGCAAATAAGCAGGTCTTATTCCTTGAAATATTCCCTTCAAGTGGAGGTGGGCAGGGGGGAATTGATCATCTGATGCCATGAGTTGTGTCCCATGGTCGTTGACCAAGAGGGTTCAGATGATGGATGGAAATAGAGTAAGTTACTTGCCCCCTAGAAATAGGGTATTTCCACAAGTATTCGGGGGCAGAGGGCAGTCCTTACCAGGCTGTCCTCATTTGGTCATCCTTGTTTGCAGCAGTCATTATCAAGCAGTTCTCATCAGGTGGTCCTTGTAGATAAAAGTCCTCATCAGGCAGTCATCAGACAACTGTCTTCTCCAGATGGAAGATGGATCAGAGAAAGAGGAGTAAGACCCAGGGAAGAGTACCCTCACACCTCAGCAAGACAGCAGGATGCTGTCTTCCTAAATTTAACAAGACCAACACATTCCACACCAACAGGTTGTTTGTCTTCTGGTATCTGTGAACCATCCCCAGTTGTCTCATTGTATACTTTCTTTATCTAATTAACGAAGGTATCAGATTTAAATTGCTTTTCAACAAACTCAATAAACTGTCAGAAAATTGCTTACAAATTGTTGACTATCTATATTAGGTAACTGCGGTGATTGAAGGCCCCGAGATCCACAAAGTTAGTAGTCTGTTCTGCATCTCTTTCCCATGATCAGTGCACCATCCATTTCTTCAGTGGCAGCTGCCTTGAATCAACAACTAGTCAGGGTTGACGTGACTATGAGGGATGTTTATATGGTGACAGGTAGCCACAAATTACTCAGTACTTTTTTTTCCATTTCCTGCACATCTTTCTGTCTGTCTCTGTCTTTCTTTCTGTATATTCTTTAGAACTATTTGTTGTATGAATGTATACTCTTCTTTACTTAATTATTGCCTCCCATCCTACAGTCCGATCTACTTGGTGTCTCATTCCCTTTAAATTCTGAGGGGCATAGGTAGGATAAACAGGAAGGAACTTTTCCCCTTGGTGGAGAGATCAATGACCTGGGTGGAAATTTAAGGCAAGGGACAGGAGGTTTAGAGGAGATATGGGGGACACATATTTTCACTCAGAGGATGGTAGGAATCTAGAACTCACTGCCTGCAAGGGTGGGAGAGTCAGAAACCCTCATAACACTTAAGAAGTATTTATATGTATATTTGCAATAGGCTATAGGTCAAGTGCTAGAAAATAGCATTAGAATGGTTATGTTGTTTTTTAACTGGCATAGACTCAGTAGGCAGAAGGACCTTTTTTCCGCACTGTTGACCTCTCTGACTCTATCAGCTTTGTTCCACGTGATTATCACCCTAACATATTCTGTCTTCTCCTACTTCCACACATCCATACTCTCTTCTCCATTCTTCTGTGCTAGCTTCCCTATTATCATTTCAAACAAGATTGTGTAGATCCAACTTTCCAGCACTAAAGTTTTTCCCTTCTGAATCATTTGCGCAGAGCTAAGAAAATATCTGTTTCTGCAACCTTGACTTGGAAGAAACTTCCTTAAATGGTTGGAGTTTTCTGGGGGGGTTTGGGGTTCAGTACTAACAGGAGTTGGGCCCACCCCCATGGAAATAGGGCTACCAAGTGCCACATAGACTGTTTAAAAGACCCTCCTAGTATTCTGGGACTTTGGACAAGTTATAATAAAAATAATCATAGTCATAGAGATGTACAGCACTGAAACAGACCCTTTGGTCCAACTCATCCATGTTGACCAGCTATCCTAATTTCCATTTGCATGCATTTGGCCCATATCCCTCTAAACCCTTTCTATTCATATAATGATCCAGGTGCCTTTTCAATTTTGTAATTGTACCAGTCTCCACCTCATTCCATACACCCATCACCTGTGAAAAAGTTGCCCCTTAGGTCCGTTTTAAATCTTTCTCCTCTCACCTTAAACCTATGCCCTCTAGTTTTTGACTGCCCCACGCCAGGAAAAGACCTTGTCTATTTACCCTATCCATACCCCTCATGATTTTATAAACCTCTGTAAGGTCACCCCTCAGCCTTCGATGCTCCAGCTAAAATAGCTCCAGCCTATTCAGCCTCTCCCTATAGCTTAAACCCTCCAACCCCGGCAACATCTTTGTAAATCTTTTTTGAACTCTTTCATGTTTCACAACATCCTTCCTAAAGTACGGTGACCAGAACTGCACAATTTCATACCTCATATGACCTCGAACCCTAAACATTTTCCATGTTCCATCCCTGCCAATTCATGCACCTAATGTCCTCATCAACATCCAGTGACTCTTCATATCCTCCATGGCAACCAGTGCTCCTTTCCCACACCCAAAAACCCTCATGAGTAGTCATGAAGGTGGCGTACAACTTACACTAATACCATAATGATAACATTATATCGGGAAAAATCTATTCAAATTGCAGGCACTGATTTTGCTTTTGAACTGAAGGGCACCAACGGCTTATTTTCAAAATTTAAAAAACAAATTATTTAAAGTATGTAATAACTATTTCTATTAGCCTTATCCATCTTGTACACTTAATGATGTCTACTGTTAACAATCCCAAAGGGGTACCTGCATCTCTCCAAATAATTCAGCAAAGTTTAAACATTTTTTAAAATGCATAAAGGTCACAAATCATGTTTTACAAACCTGGGTGATGAAAATTGCTTCTGAGTCAAGTCAACAGCACTTTTAAAAATACTGCTGCTTCTTTGAACTGCAGATATGTGAAACACATCCCACTATTGTTCTTCCCCCTCCCAACCAAGCTGAAATAGCGGATGCTGAATTTAGTTTGGAAATTACATAAGCTGGAGTTCTTCAGCAACTTCCAACTTGGTGAAAATACAGGTCTAAGTCATAGAGTCATAGAGATGTATAGCATGGAAACAGACCCTTCAGTCCAAATCGTCCATGGCAACCAGATACCCTTAAGTAATCTAGTTCTATTTGCCAGCATTTGTCCCATATCCCACTAAGCCGTTCCTATTCATGTACCCATCCAGATGCCTTTTAAATGTTGTAATTGTACCAGCCTTCACCAATTCTTCTGGCAGCTAATTCCATACAAGCACCACACTCTGCGAGAAAATATTGCCCCTTAGGTCCCTTTTAAATCTTTCCCCTCGCACCTCAAACCAATGCCATCTAGTTTTCCTCTCCTGGGAAAAACCCCTTGGTTATTCACTCTATCCATGCCCCTCATGACTTTATAAACCTCTATAACGTCATTCCTTCAGACTCTGACACTCCAGGGAAAATAGCCCCAGCCTATTCAGCCTCTCCCTATAGCTCAAACTCTCCAACCCCAGCAACATCCTTGTAAATCTTTTCTGAACCCTTTCAAGGTTAACAATACCTTTCCTACAGCAGAGAGACTAGAACTGATTGCAGTATTCCAAAATTGTCCTAACCAGTGTCCTGTGCAGCCGTAATATGACATCCCAACTCTTATACTCAGTGCAATGATCAATAAAAGCAAGCGTACCAAACGCCTTTTTCATTACCCTGTCTACCTGTGACTCCACCTTCAAGTGTCAATTTGTGCTTCTAACAATATAAATGAAATGTTTTCAAAAAAATTGATACTTCCACGCTTGTTGATAGGAAACTGGCAAGGAATTAGATGCTGACCAAAAGTAGGGTATGGACAAATGAGCTTTCATCAGGCAGGGTAAAGTATAGACAAGAATGGGAATGTTGCCCAGAGTAATGAAACAAACATCAAGTGAAGAACAATGTTCTCTTTTTTTCTTGTTACTCAGACTAAGAATTAAAAAGGCCCCTTTACTTAAATTTATTTTGTGCTCACCCTACATAGAAAATTCTTGGCTGATGTGCGATACTGCAGTTTAGAGGAAGCATTACTAAACAATTAGCAAATGTGGGAGAGGAAGGCAGAGTAGAGATCAGAATTGAGTGATTGAGGGTGGGTACAGACTTGTAAAGCTAAAGGTTCCAATATGGATAGATAGATACCAGGTCAAAATTATGACCTGCCGGTGCATAAACAGGAGGCTGGATCAGGAACTGTGGCCAAATAATGTTTGATTATCCTTAGAATTAAGCTTTAGATGTAATTAAATTTCATGTTTAATTATATAAATTTGTCTTCGATGTAAATAAAACTCTCGAAAGAGGGAGTTGGAAACATGGCTGTTTATGCCACAGGAGTACCTAATATTTGGATACCTATTCAGTAGTGACAAGTGTGGAAATGTAAGCTAATCTTGCAGTTTATTTCTAGGCATCATTGCTAGTGTGGCTGCCAGGAATGATTGGTTTATAGCATAGGTAAAAAAATGTACCAAGGAGCAAATATAGATTCTATAAATAATTTTAGATATAGATGCATTGATTTAAATGCACTATACATAGACAGCTACTTATTTGTAAAACTCCTGGTGATATTTTGATAAATAAACTATGACATAGAATTTTTTTGAAATAAAAAAACTGCTATCTAATTATGTTTGACACTTGCTAAGTAGACATCAACTAAACAAAAATCAACCAGATGAATTTTTGTAACCTCTCCGAAATGGTAATGATTTGAATTATTTTGCAGAAAATAATTGATCCTAGAGAGAATTTGCTACTGTTCTCATTGGATGCAAAGGAAATGGTGATTAAATTTGAAAGACATTCTCTAGGCTGAATTTTCACATTTTTTTGGCAAAGATTTTTTTGCAGAGATTCATGGCAGGCAGTCCATCATGACCTATGTTGATTTTTCTCATGCTATTTTCTGCTGCTGAGCCCACTGATTATGCAACCAGTATTTGGAATCCTCTGACTCCTGGAATTGCATGGCGGATGTGCTCACCACTGCCAGGACTTTACGGTTTACACAGCTGGCATCATATAGAAACCCTAGCTCCATAGCACCTCAGTCACTGTAAACCAGAAACTGCCCTTTATACTCTGGTCCTGCACTCTTATCCCAAAGGACAGGGCAAGTTAACTCCTTGGTTTACCCACAGGGACTTAGAGGTGCTCGTGGACAGGTTTGCCAAAAGTAGACCAGTGCTTTTTACTGCTGTCCAGCAAGAGAGGCTACTAGATACAGCCACCTGGCTCGAAATAGCAGCCCGAGCCAGTATAGTTTCTTGGGGTAAAAGAACTATCCATCAGTGCAGGAAGAAGGTGAGTGACCCTTTGTGCTCTGCAAGTGTACCTGCCACCAACTTCTTTCTCCACCCTCACACACACATGGTCATTACACACTCACACTTGGCCACTTCAAATACCTCAAACCAAGGCTCATGTACTGCGAATCACGCTATTGTATGTAGCATGTCTAATTAATAGCTCTCACTTACCGGATCCTCCCAAACTCTTCCTGCCCTCTGCATTTCCTATTCCTCACTACTCCTAATACCTCTCCTATTCACTTTCTTCACACTCAATCCCTCCTTCTGTATCATTGCAGGAAAAATGTCTCATAATTGGACAGGGAGGATGAAGACCATCAGTGGTCTGGCAGACATTAAGGCCCTCACCCATATGAAGAAAAAATGTTGGAAGGGGCTGGAGAAAAGGGCAACCATTCATATGGAGATATGGAGACCTCCATGAGAAACCAACATGCTATCATTGTGCTGTTCTCTGCCGTGCCGCTCTCCCATTAATACCAATGCTAACTGATTCTTATCCTGAACATGCTTTTAGCCCTTTTCCGCAACTAATTCCTTCTCTTTTATGCAGACACCAGTGGAACCTAGCAAACCAAATGTAAAGAGGCTAGCACCAGAGACTTTTAGCTCCATCTCCACTTCTGAAGAAGAAGCCATTCAGAAAATGCACTGACAAGGGTTTCACCCACATCCTTTACCAGCTCAGAAGCTTATAACTCGGTGGTTCTCTTTTTGGATTAAATTCAGGAGAACATTCTCATGAGCACAACACTGACATGCCTCTACAGCTGCTGAGGAAGAAATGACCCAGCTCTCTGGCATTCAGAGACTGTCAGAGATCAGGCACATGCTCAGCCCTTGATAGAAAATGATATCCATGGTCTTAGCCATTAATTACTTTATCAAAATGCATAGAGAGGCTTACAAACAGGCAGATTTATCGGAGGTAATCAGAAACCTGATTGAAGGACAGAGTCTTTCATTATCAATGCTGTGTGCATGCTGCTTCAGCATGTGTCCATCTGTCCTGCACCATGGACAAGTTGGTGGCCACCTTTGACACCCAGGTTCAGCAAAATGCTCAGTGTGCACAGATATGCACTCCATCTCTCCAGCTATAGGTGCTCAGCATCAATGCAAGCTGAGAGGGGTTGAGGGACCTCAACCTCACTCCAGGTAATCCTTCCTCTCAGGGAGACAAAGTGGCATTAGCAGGCACCTGGGGGAGGGGTGTTTCCCACAGGCCCTTGAGCGTCCTGTCAGGACATTCCAGAGGTGCTTAGCCCTTCCACATTCCCCATGCCTATGATGCTAAAGCCTGCAGAAACCCAGGCTAGGGAGGGTGAGCCTGTATCCGGGTAACTCTCAACCATGCTGGGCCCTCTAGCCCAATTGCCCTTGAGATGACCAGCCAAGTCTTCCAGGCCAACAAGACCAAGTATAGAGGAGGCTTCTCCCAACCTTGCTATGGAAGTCAGGATTGCACTTTGACATAGAGGGAAAGGAAAAAAATACCTACTGTGTGTACATTGCTAGTGCAGGTGACACTTAAGTAAATAATCCTGTACTTTTATAAATGTTTGTTTGCTTACACCGTAAAATGCTGTAGTCTCCTTGTAGCTGCCCTGGTGAAGTTGCACCTTTGTGAGATATGAGCAGCTTCATCAGACATCCCAAGGATGAAAAAATTTACAATGGCCATTATTGATCACCTCTCACAAGCAGCTAACTTCTTGACTGCAGATAGTTTCCGATGTCATGGACCCTTGATGACTGCAGCCAAGGCATTACACTTTAATGTGGACAACAAAGAACAAAGACAATAAAGGACAAAGAACAGTACAGTAGAGCAACAAGCCCTTTGGTCTAACAAGACTGCACTGATTAAACTAACCACCTTTTGCCTCTATGCAGTCAGTATTCCTTTATTACCTGCCTTTTCACATATCTGTTAAGATGCCTCTTTAATGTTGCTATTGTATCCCCCTTCACCACCCTATCCATCAGCACATTCCAGGCACTGTGGAAAAAAAAAACTCGCCTCTCACATCTCCTTTAAACTTAGCCCATTTTACTTTAAACCCAGGTCCCCTAGTAATTGCCATTTCTCTGCCCAAGTCATCAGCCTATCTATATCCTGTTGTATATTCTGGCAATTTTCACTATCGACAACTCCTCCAATCTTTGTGTCGTCCACAAAATTACTAATCAGGTCACAAACATTCTCCTCTAAATTATTTATATATATTACAAACAACAGGGATCCCAACACTGACCCCTGTGGAACACCACTGGTCGTAGATCACCAGTCAGAAAAATAGCCTTCCGTTGCCACTCTGCATCTTCTATGACTAAGACAGTTCTGCATCCATCTTACCAGCTCACCTCGGATCCCATGTGACTTCACCTTTGGTATCAGCCTGCCATGAGGGACCTTGTCAAAGGCCTTGCTAGAGTCGATATAAATAACATCTAACACCCTGCCCTCATTAATCGTTTTTGTCACTTCCTCAAAAAATCTCAATCAAGTTTGTGAGACATGATCTTTCCTGCACAAAGCCATGCTGCTTATTGCTAAAATATTCATATTTTTCCAAATGTGAGTAAATCCCATCCCTCAGGATTTTCTCCAACATTTTCCCTACCACTGGCATAAGGCTTACTGGCTTTTAATTTCCATGATTATCCCTGTTGCCCTTATCAAACAAAGGAACAATTCCAGTGACTAATTTTCAATTCTCTGGCACCTTGCCTGTGATTAAGGGGGATACAAAGATTTCATAAAAGGCTGCAGCAATTTCCTCCCTCATCTCCCTCAGTATTCTGGAACAGATCCCATCAGGTCCTGGGGAGTTATTTACCTTAATGCTTTTTAAAACATCCAACACTTCCTCCTTTTTTATATTGGTATGCCCTGGAATTTATCTCAAGACTGATCATCCACCAGGTCTTCCTTTGTGAAGGTACTTTGTTAAGGACCTCACCCACTTCCTCCAGCTCCATCCAAAATTCCAACCTTTATCCTTAAGTGGACTTACCATTTTCCTAACTACCCTCTTACTCCTTATATATGTATAAAACTTTTTGGGATTTTACTTAATCCTGTCGGCCAAAGACATTACATGGCCACTTTTAGCCCTCCTAATTCCTTGTCTGAGTTCTTTCCTGCTATCTTTCTCCTCTTTGAGGGCTAAATCTGTCTTCAGTTTCCTAAACGTTATGTATGCCTCATTTTTCTTTTCGACTAAGCTCTCAGTATCTCTTGTCATCCAAGGTTCCTGAATACTTTTATCTTTATCCTTCTTTTTCACAGGAACATTCTAGTCCTGAACTCTAATCAATTGGCTTTTAAAAGATTCCCACATGCCAGATGCAGGTTAACAGCTGCCCCAAATCTACATGCATTGTCACAATTAGCCTTTCACCAGTTTAGTACTTTCATGCAAGGACTACAATTCTCCTTATCCGTTAGTAACTTAAAACTTATAGAATTATGGTCACTATTCCTGAAATGCTTCCCAATTCAAACTTCGATCACCTGGGCTTATTTCCTGATACCAGATCTGGTATTGCCTCTTCCCTCGGTGGACTATTTAAATGTTCTTTCAAAAATTTTCCTGGACATACCTAACAAATTGCAAGCCCCCCGGAACTAAGCAAGTTCAAGTCAATAAAAGGGAAGTAAAAATCACCCACACAATAACCCTATTACTTTTGTATTTTTCTACAATTTGTCAACATATCTATTCCTCTATCACATTCTGGCTGTTGGGAGGCATATAATACAATTCCATTAAAGTGATTGCACCATTCCTATTCCTGACCTCTACCCATATGGTCCTGCTGGGTGAGCCTATCAAGGTGTCCTCTCTCAGTACTTCTCTCAGATATTCTCCCTTATCAGTAATGCAATGCCCCAACTCTTTCACATTCTTCTCTATCTCACCCAAAAGCATCTAAGTCCTGGAACATTAAGCTGCCAGTCTTGTCCCTCTCTGAACCACAAAATATCAGGCTGACTCTTCTTGGTGGCCTTGCATTTTTCCTCTTCCATCTTCTTCATGGGATGCAGACTCTGTTATTTTAACCCCATAGAGTTTAAAAACATTGTGCAAGGATTCCAGTTGGTCCTACCCTGCATAGATCATCCATACTTACACCCACCTTGTGAGTGAGTGAATGGAATCAGTGATAATTTCAAACACCTCTAGAGACAATATTCCATTCCATCTTTCAGCTTTTCAATGGAGTGCTATCATTCAAGGCTGAGAGGTGTACAATGGGAAGTTCATATTGCTACTCCCCTTCTTAATGCAGTGACCTGCCAAGAATAGCTGCACAAAGTGCTGCCTCAATTAGGTTAAGAACTGTCCTACAGGATGCTCAAGCATTTTTGACAACTTAGCAATCTATATGAAATCTGAAACATTGAAGGCTGAACAAGTGAAAAAAAGGTGCCTCAGGATCATCCCCAACCTGCTGCCTATCATGTGAGTCTTCACAGCGCAACAATTAGATAACATATGCTGGCTGAAGCCTTAAAAGCCACCTAACTTCAATGCCATATGATATTACTGCACTGTCTCACTGACTGCTGCTTTCTCCTGAACAGTGACGAGGACATGTAATGTACAGATGCTTTAAGGTGGGAATCAGCTGAAGATACAACACATACATTCACATTGCAAAGTAAACACGAATCAGGGATTATTTATCATATAAGCTACAGAAGGTGAAACAATAAAATGGTGTCCAAATCCAACTCATTCATTCTGAAACAACAAGGTGCAGGGCTGGATGAACACAGCAGGCCAAGCAGCATCATAGGAGCAGAGAGGCTGACATTTCGGGCCTAGACCCTTCATCAGAAAAGGGGGAGGGGAAGGGGGTTCTGAAATAAATAGGGAGAGAGTGGGAGGCATATAGAAGATGGATAGATGGATAGGTGGAGAGGAAACAAACAGGTCGAAGAGGCGGGGATGGGGCCAGTAAAGATGAGTGTAGGTGGGGAGTTAGGAAGGGGATAGGTCAGTCCAGGGAGGACGGACAGGTCAAGGGGGCGGGATGAGGTTGGTCGGTAGGAGATGGAGGTGCGGCTTGAGGTGGGAGGAGGGGATAGGTGGGAGGAAGAACAGGTTAGGGAGGCAGGGACGAGCTGGACTGGTTTTGGGATGCGGTAGGGGGAGGGGAGATTTTGAAACTTGTGAAATCCACATTGATACCCCATCCCAGGCCCCAAGAAGACTTTCCACATCAAGCAGATGTTCACCTGCACATCTGCCAATGTGGTATACTGCATCCGCTGTACCCGGTGTGGCTTCCTCTACATCGGGGAAACCAAGCGGAGACTCGGGGACCGCTTTGCAGAACACCTACGCTCGGTTCGCAACAAACAACTGCACCTCCCAGTCGCGAACCATTTCAACTCCCCCTCCCATTCCTCAGACGACATGTCCATCCTGGGCCTCCTGCAGTGCCACAACGATGCCACCCGAAGGTTGCAGGAACAGCAACTCATATTCCGCTTGGGAACCCTGCGGCCCAATGGTATCAATGTGGATTTCACAAGTTTCAAAATCTCCCCTCCCCCTACCGCATCCCAAAACCAGTCCAGCTCGTCCCTGCCTCCCTAACCTGTTCTTCCTCCCACCTATCCCCTCCTCCCACCTCAAGCCGCACCTCCATCTCCTACCGACCAACCTCATCCCGCCCCCTTGACCTGTCCATCCTCCCTGGACTGACCTATCCCCTTCCTAACTCCCCACCTACACTCACCTTTACTGGCCCCATCCCTGCCTCTTCGACCTGTTTGTTTCCTCTCCACCTATCCTCTCCTCTATCCATCTTCTATATGCCTCCCACTCTCTCCCTATTTATTTCAGAACCCCCTTCCCCTCCCCCTTTTCTGATGAAGGGTCTAGGCCCGAAACGTCAGCCTCTCTGCTCCTATGATGCTGCTTGGCCTGCTGTGTTCATCCAGCCCTGCACTTTGTTGTCTCAGATTCTCCAGCATCTGCAGTTCCTACTATCTCTCATTCATTTTGAAAGCAGGTTTCAATTAGGTCTCATGCTTGATGATGCGTTTTCTGTCAGGACCTTCAATAGCCCTCCTGTGCAATGTTCTGAGATGTTCTCAAAGCAACATGAGTGCAGTCTATAGCACATGGGTGAAGGCAGTGATAATGGAAAATTCCACTGCCTGAGCTGCTTGACCGTCGTCATCATGGGGTAATCATATAAACTGCTGTAATCTGGAGAAAATGCAATCAGTGACATCCATATGCATTTGTGGATTGAGGTTTGGAAGATGCCTCCAGTTGTTCTCTGAAAATGCTGCTGGCATAAACATTTAGGGCCAATATAATATTGACAACACAGGGATGGCTACCCATTCCTTCTATGCACAAGTCCTGCTCCAACAGACTATAATGTTGTAGTGATGGCTCCTGATATCCTTTGTCTCCACTTGCTCTGGGTTTCTGACAATGGTAGATGATAACAGCAAGGTTAGAGATTCAAGGTCTGGTCTTTCTCCTCCACCTCCTTGGTAGATCTTCACCAGTTTTCACTCCCTCTGGAAGCAGTACAGGATCCACTAGAGATTAGTGTTCTTGCGGGGATGGGAAGCAATGTTGTAATTTGTCTCATCTTTGACGCTGTTGTTATATGTCCAACAAAGTCACAAGAAATCGTCCAAGCGAGAGTTGCATGTTAAATTCATGAGCCACTTATCTGTGGGAAATGATGTAAGATTGTGAGAACTCTCCCTCCCACAGCTTTCTGGCTCTTCCTACGCTCTATGACATCTCACACTTCTATCCTGAGTTGCCCTTTCACTATAATCATTCCATCAGCGAACCAGTCCAATAAACTCCAAACCCAGACTTGAGCTTCCCACTTTTGCCAGGACTGCATGGACTGCCCCCTAATAAGCCCTCTGCCAAACTTTTAGGGCTGACCATGGCTAAATTTCCAGACTAACTTTTCAGGACAGTCCTAACCTAGAATTGCCCAGCCCCCAGAGGGATGTCTCCATAGCAGCTTGACTGATGTACCTGTAATCACCAGATGTTTACACTTATAGGATTGACCAAGGCCCAATTTCCTGGTCTCTTCATGGACACTGCTCCCTGGTGTCTGGTTGAACCAAGCATCTGTCTACATGTAGTGGCATCGCTGACTGACCATAGTCCTCCTGCATTCTACTAAAGACAGGTCACCTTTCAAACATGGCCATTTACTGGAAGCATATGCTGTGTGTTTGCCACGTTAGCTGTTGGAACATGCTACTGACGCAATTTTGACCTAGCATGGTTTTGTACGGCACATGTCTGCTCACTTGACTGTTCAGTGCTTTGAAAGTTGCCTAATTCTTCCTTTGCACTAAAAACCAATGTAAGCCATGGAGACTGGCAGCGTCCAAGTCAACATGAAGTGAGTGATTGCTAAGAAAGTATTACAAGAACCATAAGACATAACCTTTTGGATACATGAGATGCATGTATCCCTGTGCCCAAATAGACTTAACAGAAGCATGCAAGTCATAAGTGTTCCTGAGCTCCAAACTGAACTCCTGAAGAGCTGAAGTGTGTGTGAACGAATCCGAAAGCAGCCATGATGATGTGGTGAGGCTAGTGGCTTAGCAATGCCCCAATTGAGCTGCTGGATGAAGGCCTGGTGAAGCAAGCAGCAGGCTGTGACCATCATGTAATAACTTTGACTTTTGTAATGGGAATTGGTGTTGTCAAGTTTCTCAGGGAAGGAAAGGAGAGTTGGGAGCTGTAAAGAAATGGGGCATGATTAGCTATTAATGAGATTTAAATGCATAGAAATAACGTGGATGCCACTTATTGTGTGATTCAGAACTCGCCATTTAAATCACAAGGGGAAAAGTGAAAAAAAATTCAACATCAGGCATCAGAATTTTTCATTTTTGCCATATTTACCCAACTTTCACCCATTGGCCATGCTGGTCAAGGCAGCAGAATATTCGACCTTCTGTGTGAATTTTATAAGCTCACTCTCTGGGCACTGATTCCTACCAACCAGGAGCGCATGTTCGTATTTATATTACATAGCATTGAAACAAATGGGCAGTAAAGTGTTTAATTCAACAAAAACAACTTTGTATTCATGTACTTAAATTCTTGATGTGTGCTACCAGAAGGTGAAGGCCTAGCTTTATGTGCACATTTGCAAGGTCACCCCTTTAATTTGCTCACTAAAATGTACATTCAAATTTTTTTTAAAAATCCCTTTGACCGAAAAGAGTAAAAACGTTAACGTTTCTCCACAGTAAGGTGTTCTGTATCAGAAGTCATTTAACGTGCCTTCTCCAACATTACTGATCATCCAACCAGTATTTAGTTCACTGCAACAGTGATTAAAGAATAGAGAAGGATTATTGGTTAATCAAAACCATGAAAGCTAATGGAGAATACATGAAAAATTAATCTGAACTGGATTTAGGATAATATGAAGAGATTAATTTAAACAGACAGCATATTGCTATTAAACATCATATTAGTATTCACTTTTACACATTATGTAAAGCAATAATGAATGAGAACGTGGGCTGAAACCAAGATAAATGCACACCTTCAAGTTCACCGTAGGTTTTACTACTTTCTTGATTTTTTCTTATCATAGTCCAAACCAAATTATATATTCAGGGTGAGATCCAGTTCCAGTCTTTGCCATTTTGAGTCCTTGGCATCGAAATCTGTTTACATTGGACTTAGGGCATATAGTAACTGAAATAGCAGCTAAAGAATATCACGCTGAATTTGATGAGCAAGAGGATCACATGAAATTGGTCCTCTGACAGAATGTGACCTGCTTTCTGAGAATGCCAGTCTTTCCTCAAGGCAATGTGTCAATCACAAAGAACATAAAAGGTTAGTATGCAGGTACAGCAAATAATTAAGAAAGCTAATAGAATGTTATGGTTTATTGCAAAGGGAATTGAATACAAATGTAGGAAGGTACAGCTTCAATTATGCAGGGAATTGGTGATACACAATCTGGAGTGCTCTGTGCAGTATTGGTCTTCCTTCTTAAGCAAAGATATCAATGCTTGGAAGCAATTTAGGGAAGATTTATTAGACCAATTCCTTGGTATGCGGTCTAATGAGAAAAAGATGGACAGAATTGTCTGGTGTCTACTGAAGTTTAGAAGAACAAGAGATGACTTACTTGAAACATAAAAGATCCTCTCGGATCTTGACAGGATGATGTATAAAGGACGTTTCCTCTGCTGAAAGAATTTGGAGCTGGGGGTATCTGTTTAAAAATTAAGGTCACCCATTTAAAACAGAGATGCAGATTTTTTTTTCTCACAAGAGTACCATGAGTCTTTGGAATTTTCTTTGCAAAAGGTGGTATAAGCAGAGTCTTTTAATATTTTTAAGGCAGGGATAGATAGATTCTCAATGAGCCAAGGGATGAAACGTTATCAGACCTCGGCAGGAATGTGAAGCATCCAGATCAGCCATGATCTTATTGAATGGTGGAGCAAGCTCGAGGGTCTGGCGGGCCTACTCTTGCTCCTAATTTGTTTTGATCACATAAAGAAGATGGTGAGAATACCAGCACGGGACCTGTTTGAAAGGGAGAGTGAGGAAGAAATTAAGGGGTGAGCAGTGAGGTATAATTTTTAAGTCACACCAGGGGATGAACGTACTTTCTGATTCCACATTGAGGTAACTTAATCATATTTATCATTTTGCTGATAACCTCCAGTGGTCTCTTTAAAATGTATTGGTTGGGATATGTTTTGCTTGAGAAAACTGCTGCATGCACATTGGATAATCAGATCAGCCAACACCTTATTTAATGGCATAATGAGCTCACGGTCGACATCAGCTTCTAATTCGTGTGTTTGTAGGTTGAATTTGAGCTGCTGTTTGATTAGAATTGGTGGCTAAATCCCGGAAGGAATGGAGCTGGAATTCTAACAAAGTAAGATCAAAGCTTTGAAGGATATTTTGGCTGAAATTGTTGCTAAGTGGGCTACTTAAAAGATCTGAGTGATCTATCTGTGTGTCTAAGGACCATGTCTTTTTGTTTACCCCTATTTTTAAAAGTGGACTGAAATGAAAAAAAGAACTATTTTAAAACCAAGGATTGTTATATAACAAGGTGTGGAGCTGGAGGAACACAACAGGCCAGGCAGCATCAGAGGAGCAGGAAAGCTGATGTTTTGGGTCCACACCCATCTTCAGAAGAAGCATCCAGACCTGAAACGTCAGCTTTCCTGCCCCTCTGATGCTTGCCTGGTTGGCTGTGTTCCTCCAGCTCCACACATTGTTACCTCAGACTCCAGCATCGGCAGTTCCTACTATCTCCAAGGATTGTTACATGTTGTTAAAGTTGAGTAACTTGGTGTTCATTGTAAACATTGTTTATACAGCTGCTTGTTCGAGCAGTGGTTAGCTTGCAGACAAACTGGAGTCAAGGAATTGTGTACAGATGGAGCTTTGGTTGATAGAAGTAGTGATTGCGTTGTGGACTAGTGACTGATTGTCAACGACAAAAGGCCTTCTACTTGCCAACAACTGTGTGATTGGTTCTCAGGTAGCTGAACAGCTTGGACCCATGAACAAGGTAGAAGGAAGATACCACTAGCTCAGGAGTTTTCTTTGTTCTCTGCTGTAAAAGCCTGAAGAAAACCATTTTATCTTTCCTCCAGCAGTTGCTGTAAGCTGTGATTTTTACTTGCCAAGTCAGAGATCTTTTAGAAGTGAACAAGCCACCCTGTGCCTCTGACAAGCCAGTGAAAACATCCAGAGAAGGAAGAACGAGAAACAGCGTTCTGACCAACACAAGAACCATTCAATGGGTGCAATGGGTCTTAGATGATGTTGTAAGCCTTTCCACAGCAACGGGCTGTGTAAATGGAGTCCATGGATGGAAAGTTTCATTCCCCATATATTTTCTCCAGGTTTAGTTCCAAACTTCCCAACTGAAGTAAGGAAATTAAAATGACACGTATCTGATATATAACTTCGTAACCAACAATTTTTTTTAAAATTCATTGTGTGTGTTTCATATGTCAATTTATATCACAGCCATTGAATTCAGTTCAGCAATTCAAATCTGTGAATAAAACATTAAACTTTATTTGTACTTGTAAGCTTGGGAATGAAATATTTAACTGTTTGCACTAGGCCTATGGCCTGAGCAATGGTCAATTTCATTTAAAGCATTTTATTGTAGTTTTATTAGCACTAATGAAGGAAACTCCCTTTCTAGCAAAATATTGTGAATACAAAATATAAAGATTTAGTCAAAGAGTATGGATAGTAAAAGAGCTAAAAGTTAAAACAAAATAGAAAAGGGACACTGACAAATTTCAGAAGCAAGATGCATTTCATAGCCAGGAAGATTTGGGAACTAACAATAAAGGAATTTAAAAAAAGGACAAGAGATAAAGAGAGGTCATGAGAAAAAAAATCAGGCATTATTAAATTGAATCCTTAAGTATTTTAAAAATGTACGTGTATAGTTAAGCATATTAAGGAATCAAAGGGAAAATTTCATATCAAGATGCAGGGTATGGATAAAGTATTACATGGATAGGTTTGTTATCTTCACAAAGAAAGTGGATGATATGAAGCTTATATTCAAAGTGGAGAAGGCAGTTATGGTCAGGATAATAACAGCTGGGGAAAATTATCTAAAACGCTTAATATTACTGGAAATTGGTAAGTAACCTGGTTTAACTAGAATGCATCCTAAGTTGCTGAAGGGAACAAAAGTAGAAATAGTAGAGATATTGATCACAATTTTTCAGTCCTTGTTAGATACAGAAGTGATGCTGGAAGACTGGAGAGTTTTTAATCTACATCATTGCTCTATAAAGGAGAAGGGATAAATTGGCCAACTAAGGCCAGTCAGTCTAATGTTGATGGTGGGGAAATCATTGGAAAACATTATTTGAGACAAAATAAACTTGCATTTGGAAAAACATGGATTAATCATGAAGAGCTAGCATAAAATTTTTAAAAGTAAATTAGTCTCTGACTGAATTGTTGGACTTTTTTGATAACATAACAGAGAATGTTGATCTAGGCAGGATAGCAAGTGTTGTTTATGTGGGCTTTCGTAAGGCATGTGACAAAATGCCACACTGAAGGCTCATTAAGGGGATTGAAGCCCATGCAACTCCAGAGAAAGTAATGGTTTGGATACAAAATTAGCTCCGTGACATGGAGCAAAGTGTGATAGTGATACTGGATAAATGGTTTTCAGACTGAGAGGTAGTTTGGTGTGGTTTTCCCAAGGAACAGTTTTGGGTCCATTGATGCATTATAAGATTTGCAGATGTTATGAAGGCTTGTCAATGTAGTAGGTAGTGGTGATAATAATTATAGGTTTCAAGGCAATATTGGGAAGATGGTGAAATGGTCAAAACCATTGTGGCTTGAATTGAATGTGGAGAAGTGTGAAGCGATGCAGTTTGGAAGAAAAAAACAGTACCCAATAAATGGCACAATCTGAAAGTTCTAGATGAACAGAGGGATCTTGGCAGTCATATGCACAAATCCTTAAATGTAACAGGACAAGAAAAGATGGTTTAAAAGTATAATTGGGTTTATAAATAGAGGAAGAGAATATAAAAGAGATTGCACTAGATCTTCATAATTCATTGATTACACCTCAGGTGATATAATGTAGTCAATTTTGAGAACCACATTTTAGGAAACATGACAAGACCTCTGAATGAGTACAATGGAGTCTTTCCAAGATGTTACTAGCGATGAGGAATTTCAATTATAAAAAATGGTTGGAAAAGTTATGACCTCCTCTATTTTGATCGAACAGATAGCGACAAATCATCCCTCTGGTGAGTGGATCAGTAGCTAAAGTCATTTCGTGGTATTTAAAGAGGTGATGGGGATCTCATAGCTAGCTAGGAAGGTGGTGAGACCCCCATGTTGCCTGAAATGGGATGCTTTGGTTGCACTAAAGAATCAAGGACCAGGGCAATAAAGAGTCAGTACGAGTCTAAAGGCACATACCAACAGTCATTAGACAGCATAAATGTCTTTATTCAATCTCCGATACGTTCTTTTGAGGAAGACTCACCACTTTTAATACCACTCAGACATTTAACTGGACAGTGACTGCCTTCCCTGGATCAAGGACCTTCTGCAGTGTACCAGGGAAACAGTGGCTGTTGTCGTAATCACAGCCATTCAAAATCTATTATCCACTACTAGATCCCAGGCCATAAGTGAGTGATGGCAGGAAGCCAATACAAAGTGGGTTTACAGGGGCTTGGTAGAAAGATGTTTGACAGCAAGAACAGGGCAGAGCTCTTAGTAGGCACCTCCTTCCTTTCCAATGCCTGGTACCTCGATCAAGCACTGAGTACCTTTGAGCAAGTAACCACTTGGGAACCCAAAAGTAATCTACCTGAGATGTTATCTCAGATTCTCCAGCATCTGCAGTTTCTACTATCTCTGAAGTAATCTACCTCACAGATTTGCCCATCATTCTCCCTGCCTTCCAGCAAGTTAACTGCACTGGGCCACATGATGTGGCTCTTAAGTGGTATTATTTGCCCACAAGGTCTGAATTGATGACAGGACAGCCAGGCCGTCTACTGGGCTTCCCACCACACACTTATTCAGAGTGGAGGCAAAAGACCACAGAGCAAGACAATAAATTCAACCCATGGACTGAAAATTGTTGGCTAAAAGTTTGGAGGGAAGGTGAGAATTATTTATCACTGAGAGTTGTAAGAAATTGGAATGCTGTATTTGAAAAACTGGAGGAAGTTGATTCCATAAATAATAAATAAGGCAGTTGAATTTATGAAATTTACAGGTTTAGGAACAAAACGTTGGGCCATGGGACTAAGCATAATTTCTTTTTCAAAGAACTGGCACAGATGCTGTTGGTTGAGTGGCTTTTATATTTATATGAAAATCACCAACCTGTAGTGAGTTTTGGTGTGGGAGATAATCTGACATCGCCCTATTATCTCTAAATTAGTGCATCCTATTGACTCATCATGATAAAGCATTGATGGTAACTCTGAAAATTGTGGTTTAGTGATGAGAGACACATTGAAGAACAATTAGGATGTAAATTACAAAGGGTTAATAATGACTGAGTCCAAATTTTCATTCTGCAATATGCTGGGAAGCATTTATAACTCAATATGATATTGATTAACAGTTTCAAAATCGAACTGCTTTTTCCAGCTTTGGACACTTTTGAATTCTCATCTATCAACAAAATGTTATCAACTTTCAATGTTCTTTGTAACTGTATATCAAAAGGTATTATTTTTATAAATAATTTACAATAGAGAAGCTGGCAGCACTTACACAGACATGCAGGTTCCTCAGTCATCAATAATGTGTCAAAAAACATGACAATAAAACATTTACCTTATCCTGTTCCTGTCAGGGTCCCTTCCGCGATACTGCTGAAGTATTGCAACAGCGCTACAAGCCTTTGGAGCCAACCTTGCGGGTGGCGACATCAATCATGTCTGAGAAGGAGGCCAGAGAGGAGATGAAAAGAGAAGAATGGAGAAATCGTATACATGATGATATGTAAGTCATTGTCTCTAACACCTCTTATATACATTTTCATGTAGTATGCAGTTGTTGCTAGTCTTGAGAATTAATTGTAGTGTGTTATTATTGGTTCAGTAAAGTAATAATACCAATGTTACATTTCAATTTAAAAATAATATACTTCAATTTTATGCAAATGATTGTGTACAGTGGAACAGGGAGACTTAGCAGTTCTATCAGGCCCACCTTGGACCGTAATCTGGATGAAGTACAAGATGCATGTATCTAAAGACATATATGCAGAACCATGGCAAGTTAATCTGCCAGCCTCATTTGTTACTATTATACTTGACAGTTGTAGCCACAGAGGCAACTTGCTGCTGAAGACGGACAATAACTTTGGCCTGTGGGAATGTTGGCTAATGACCTAAGGCATTTCCATGGAGGAAGGAATCAGAAAGGGAAAGAGAGGTGGCCAGAAATACTTTTCTGATGAAGGGTCTAGGCCCGAAAGGTCAGCCTCTCTGCTCCTATGATGCTGCTTGGCCTGCTGTGTTCATCCAGCCCTGCACCTTGTTGTCTCGGATTCTCCAGCATCTGCAGTTCCTACTATCTCTGGCCAGAAATACTTTTGTCCCTTCTTGCTCCACATTCATATAAGTTTACTTTTTAAATGTACTTTTTTGTTGGTTTCCAGCAATTTCTTTAAGAAACAGGTAGACCTGCTAATCATGAAGGAAACAAATCCAAAATTAATTTTTTGTTTGTGTCCTCGAGTGGCAAATGGTTTTGGTGCACTCTATACAGGTTTTGAAGGTTGTCTCACTACATTGGACTTCTTTGGACCTGTTTACTGCCAGTAAACATACATAATGGAGTCAAATTTTACAAATACAATATGGTTACCATGAAAATGAAGTCCATACAACCCATTAAGGTCATCAGACAGAAATATGACTCAACTTTAGAACTAGAAAACATGCCATTCTTTCTGAACTATGTACACTTAATTATGAGTTCAAGTTTACCTTTACCCTGTTTATCAGGAAAACCATTTATATTTGGGCATGAACAAATGCATTTCAAGAAGTAAGGCTGTATCAACTTACTTGTTGGTATGCATAAATATTGAAAATTTGATTTGAAACATGGGTTCTTAACTATACATCATATGCATAGTAAATAATATTTTCTAAACAATGCTAGGGAAACATCCTTTTCCTATAATTACTTATTGCCGTATATAAAAACTACCATTTGCCCTAGTCTGGTCTACTGTGTGCCAACTTCAATTAGCACTTTTCCTTGAGGAGTGCTTTGAAGAATTCACTTGTGCAATACTCTGCACAATCCAACATTCATGAATCTAAAATTGAGACCAATAATGGTTTACTTTCTTTGAATATGAAACCTGTCAGATTTAGACATTTGTGTCGATGCTTTATTCTGGCAGTTGCTTCATGCAGATACTTGCAAAACGATAAAACATTGAGAGCTTTATCTTTAGGGAACTGATGACATAACTAAATATAGATATTAATACTTGAGCTGGAAATAGGAGTTCCAACCCAGATCAGCTAAAATGTTGTCCACTTACTTTTAGAGGCATTTTCTGGGTGAATATCCAAGACAGTTTTCCCAGTTGAAGCAATTCAGTCCACTCCAGCAATCCATGCATGCTCATGGGAGTGCCTCGTAAATGAGGGGTACAAGTGTGTGAGAAATAATATGGCGGGTGGGTGTAGGGGAGGGGTAATTGGTAGGTGGATGATGGGGTACAAGTGACAGATTGGTGAGGGACTGGTGTGGATCTTTAGGAGGGTGAGGTGGGAAGTCATTCTATGCAGGAAGTTGGGTTGTAGCAGTGAACTGGAGAATAGGGGGAAGGTGTGGAAGTGAGAAATCAGGGAATTGTCTGTGGGTCGTTGGAGTGGGTGTCAGTGGACAGGTCAGGGCTCAGACTGGGGTCTGTGTCTGGTATCTGTGGGAGATCTGGGGTCAGGTGGGTGGGACTGTGTCAGGTGTCTGTGGAACGGGGGTCAGTTGTCTCTCGGATCTGGATAGGGATCTCAGCTGCAAGTTGGCAGGGGAGAAGGGTGGCTGTCTTGAGTTGGGAGGGTCAGTTTTACAATTAGCCAGGAGTTAGAGCTATTAAGGTACATCAGAATCCTCTGAATCTGAATCCAGACACGTGGGAAAATCACAACCTGCAAATTCACCTTCGAGCCACTCACCATCCTGATCTGAAAATGTATCACCGTTCCTAGGTTGAAATTCATCAATTCATAGAACCCCTACAGTGTGGAAGTAGGCCATTCGGCCTATCAAGTCCACACCGATTCTCCAAGGAACATCCCAGTCAGATCCAACCCCTGCCCTATCGCCCTAGGCCCACATTTCCCCATGGCTAATCCACCTAGCCTGCACACCCCTGGGCACTATGGGCAATTTAGCGTGGCCACTCCACCTAACCTGCATATCTTCAGACTGTGGGAGGAAACTGGAGCACCCAGAGGAAACCCACACAGACATGGGGAGAATGTACAAACTCAACGCAGTTGTCTGGGGCTGGAATTGAATCCAGGTTATGGGAACTGCGAGGCAGCAGTGTTAAACACTGAGCCACTGTGCCACCCCTGTAACTCCCTCCCTAATGACATTGTGTGTCTACTTACAGCACATAGACTGCAGTGGTTCAAGAAGGCAGTCACTATCTTCTCAAGGGCAACTAGGTACAGGCAATAAATGCTGGCCAAACAGTAACATCAATTTCCTATGAGAAAATTTTTAAAAAAACTTCCAACTCCAACTCAGAGTTGAGGACTTTTTCAGAGTAATCGAGGGGCCACATAATTGTCCATTGGGAATTTCTGCAGTCATCTATGTCAGGACTTCCACATGATGTTAACATACAACATGATGCTTCAGCAGTGACCATCTCCCTATTGGAAATTCTGAGGCATTTTCTTTGCTGTAGCCAAGAAAGGTAGAACCTATAACAAATTAAGCAGTGTTGTCCAACCTTTTCTCATTAGGGTCACAATTCAGACTTTCTCTTGCTCAGGGAACCAGAAAGATTATATCAGAAAAAGAAGAAATTCCACAATAGTGAACATGAATTTCAGGAGAAAAAACAATAAATTGATCATTTTAATCCAGTAGGAATTAATAAAAACGATAATTCAAAAGTGCCAAGCAGCAAACCAGAGGAGAGGTAGTTGTGTTGTGGTATTGTCACTAGACTTGTAAGGCAGAGATCTAGACTAATTCTCTGGAGACATGGGTACAAATCCCATTATGATAGGTGGTGACATTTGAGTTTAATAAATTTGAAATTTCAAAATAAGCTAGTGTAATAACTAATAATGAAACTATTTTTGTGTTTTTGTTTATTAGGGAAGCAGGGCTAGAGAGAGAAAAAGTCAAGGCCCAAGTCTTGATCAGCAGGAAAGGGAATGAGACTGGAGCCAAGCAAAGCAGTGGGGTTTAGCTAGTACTGGCCTTGGTTCTGGTGGGGCACATTCTAAGCTGGCTTCAGCAGAATTCACATTGAAGCGAAGGTCACGATCTGGATGTCAATCGACCTGAGTTCTCCTCCTCTCCCACCCTGCTTTGTATGTGGATTCCTAGAATCCCTACATTTCAGAAAGGGACCATTCAGCACATCATGTCTGCACGGACACTCCGTAGAGCATCCCACCCAGTCCAAGCCCCCTCCTATTGTAACACCGCATTTACCCTGACTAATCCAACTAGCCCGCACACCCCCCAGACACTATGGGGCAATTTAACATGGCCATCCACCTAACCTGCACATCTTTGGACTCCTTTATTCATTCACGGGATGAGGGCATTGCTGGCTAGGCAGCATTTACTGCCCATCCCTAATTGCCCATAGGGCAGTTAAGAGCCAACCACATTGCTTTGGGTCTGGAGTCGCATGTAGGCCAGACCAGGTAAGGATGGCAGTTTCCTTCCAACAAGTTCATTAGTGAGCCAGATGGGTTTTTCCGACAATTGGCAATGGAATCACCGGTATCATTCTTAATTTCAGATATTTTATTGAATTCAAATTCCACCATCTACCATGGTGGGATTTGAACCCAGGTCCTCAGGATGCTACCTGGGTCTCTGGATTAACAGTCCAGTGATAATACTACTAGGCCATTGCCTCCCCATACTGTGGCAGGAAACCCACACAGGCACAGGGAAAATGTGCAAACTCCACAAAATAATTACCCAAGACTGGCATTGAACCTGGGTCTCTGGCTCTGTGAGGCAGCAATGCTAACCACTGAACCACTGTGGGGCAGATGGAAAAGAAGATAGCTGGCTATGTGCCTCGCTCAGTCTCATACACTCATACAGCCAGTTGCTCACTCACTTACTCACTCACTCACTCATTCATCCAGCCATTCCCTTTCTCACATACTCTTTTACTCAGCCAGCCACAATCTCCTGCAATCACACATTCATCCAACCAGCCACTCAGTCTCTCACTCAGGAAACCAGTCACCCACTGCAAGATGTAGGAACAGAAGCAGGCTATTTTGCTGATCGAGTCTTCTCCACCATTCAAGGGAGTGTGGCTGATCCGAAAATCCTCAGTGCTATTTTCTTGCTTTATCCCCATAACCCTTGATTGCTTTATTGATTAAAATCTGTCTATCTCAGCCCTGAAGTAATAAAAACGGCCTCAACAGCCCTCTGTGGGAAAAAAAAAATTCACAGATTCACTAACTCTGAGGGAAGAAATTCCTCTTTGTATCTGTTTTACATGGTTGGTTCCTTATTCTGAGATTATGCCCTCTCATGCTCGACTCTCACTTAAAATTGAATAAATTCTGAGGCCCAGATGAGATGTATCCTCAATTGCTGTGGAAGGCAAGGGAAAAGATTGCAAGGGTAAAATTGATTTTCAAATCTTCTCTGGACGCTGGTGATGCACTAGAGGATTGGAAGACAGCTAACGTGGTACCATTATTCAGGAAGGATGGTAGGGATAAATCAGGGAACTAAATGGCCAGTAATTCTAACATCAATAGTAGAGAAACTTGGGTAAAATTCCAAGGGACAGAATTTATCTTCACTTGGAAAGACAAAAATTCATTGGAGATGGTCAGCATTGCATTGTCAGATAGAGATCACGCCTGACAAACTTGATCGAGGTTTTTGAGGAGGTGACTTTATGTGTGGATGGAGTTGCGACAATTGATGTGGTTTCCATGTTCTTCAGTAAGGTTTTTGACAAGGTGTTCCATGGGAGTCTGGTCAAGAAGTTTTGATCCCTCGCATTCCAGGCAAATTGACAAATGGGATCCAAAATCGTCTTAGTGGTAGGAGGCAGAGGGAGCTGGTTGTAGGTTATTTATGTGACTGGAAGCTTGTGTCTAGTAATGTACCACAGGTTCGTTATTAGTTTGATTTCTTTGATTAATTATTGTCATATACTGAGATACAGTGAAAAGTCTTGTTTTGCATGCTAACCAGACAAATCATACCTTACATAAATACATCAGGATAATGGAACAGAAAGCAAAATATGATGTTATAGCTACAGAGAAGGTCCAGAGGAAGATCAACTCTAATAAATGAGAGGTCTGTTCCTAAATCTGTTAACAATGGGGAAGAAGTTGGCCTTAAGTCTGTTGGTAAATCTATAGTTCCCTTGTTGTTCATAGTGTGCATTAATGATTTGGTCACAAATATAGGAGGTTTTATCAGTAAGTTCACAGCTGACACTAAAATTTGTGGTGTGGTAAATAACAGGGAAAAAACTACAGGAGGATACAGACAGGCTGGTCAGAAGGGCAGACCAATGGCAGATGGAGTTTAATCCTGAAAAGTGTGAATGATGCATTTTGAGAAGACTAAGAAATCATGTGAATACACAATGAATGGAATGACTGAGGTTCAGCGGGACCTTGGTGTGCAGGTAGATCCTTGAAAGCAACAGGACAGGTGGATAGGATTGTTAAGAGGACATATGGGATACTTGCCTTTTTAGTACAAGCAAACAATAGCTGGGAGTTTATGATGGAGCTGCAGAGGACATTGATTAGGCCACAGCTGGAGTAATGTGTCTAGTTCACAAGAGGAACGATGTAATTGCTCTGAAAAGAGTGGAGAGGAGATTCACCAGGATGTTTCCTGGCTAAAGCATTGCAGCTATGAAGAGAGACTACATAGATTAGGGTTATTTCCTTGGAGCCGAGAAGGCTGAGGGGGCACCTATAAAATTGTGAGGGGCATTGTTAGTGTTCATAAGAATAAACATTTCCCCTTAGCAGAGGGGTCAGCTACCAGGGAGCACACATTTAAACTAAGTGGCAGGAGTTTTATAGGGAATTGAAGAAGATATTTTTTTCACCGAGAGGACAGTGGGTATCTGGAGCTCATTGCCTGAAAGGGTAGTAGAGGCAGAAACAATTTCAACATTTAAGAACTATTTGATGAACACTTGAAATGCCATAGCATACAACCCATGGACCAAATACTGGGAAATGGGATTTGAGTAGATAGATACTTGACGACTGCATGTGGTCAATGGGAGTACCTACAAGGGGAAACCAACTCTCCATGTCCACCCTATTAAGTCCCCTAAGATTGTTATGTTTCAATAAGGTCTTTCATTCTTCTAAACTCTCATGAGTACAAGCCCAACCTGCCCAACATTTCCTCAAAAGAAAATCCGTACATGCCCAGGATCAACCTAGCAACATTTCTCTGGACTGCCTCCCAAGCCAGTATATGTCTTCCCAGATGAAGGCCCAAAACTTCAACATTCCAGGTGTGGTCTGACTTGTACCTTGTATAATTTTAGCAACACCTCCTGTTTTTATACCCCATTCCCTTTAAAATAAAAGCCAACATTCCATTTACCTTTCCTGTTACCCACTGAACTTGGATGCTAATTTATTCAAACAGCCAGTTATTTATTCACTCATTCACCCAGCCAGCCCTCACTCATTCATTCACTCATTCACCCAGCCACTCTCTCACTCATTCGTACACTCATTCACCCAGCCAGCCCTCACTCATTCATACACTCATTCACCCAGCCACTCACTCACTCATTCATACACTCATTCACCCAGCCAGCCCTCACTCATTCATACACTCATTCACCCAGCCAGCCCTCACTCATTCATACAC
>NC_063340.1:55679150-55681988 GCF_021869965.1 Rhincodon typus
TCATTCATACACTCATTCACCCAGCCAGCCCTCACTCATTCATACACTCATTCACCCAGCCACTCACTCACTCATTCATACACTCATTCACCCAGCCAGCCCTCACTCATTCATTCACTCATTCACCCAGCCAGCCCTCACTCATTCATACACTCATTCACCCAGCCAGCCCTCACTCATTCATACACTCATTCACCCAGTTGGCAACATTGTTAAAATCCCTTTCTGCAGCCTGGCAAAATTTTCCATCTGTCAAACAGTGCTCAAGCACCTATTAATATTGCTTTTCTAGACTCTCATTCCACTTCCCAACCCCAATGGTGGTCCAATTCTCAAGCAACACCACTGCTCCGCCAAAGCAGCCGACACTCACGCCATCCCCAACTCTTTGTCTCATGCTGATTTCCCTTTCCAGCTCAGTTCTTACTCCACCTACTGCACCCCAAAATTGCTTGTCTCTTGTCTCTCACTCCTCACATCCCCCATCGTGATGCCCTGACTCTCTTTCCTCACAATGCCCATGCACCACCATTACCCAAGTTGCTGAAATGGGCAGAAAAATGGCAAGTAGAATTTGATGCACAGAAGTGTTTAGTGATTAATTTTGGTAGGAATAAGATGGAAAGACAATGTCAAATAAAGGATAACTTCTAAAGAAGGTATCGGAGTAGAGGGGCTTGGGTGGTATGTGTGCACAAATCATTGAAAATGGCAGAGCAGATTAAGAACGTAGTTAGTAAGGGTTTGGGCATTATAAATAAGGAGCTGTTATAAGTAAGGATGTAGAATACAAAAGCAAGAAAGACATAAATCTGTTTAGAACACTGGTTTGCCTTCTTGCCTTCGGTTACATTGATAGATTGGAAAAACTGGAACAGTTTTCTTTGGAAACAAGAAGGTTAATAGGAGATTTGATGAACATGTTCAAAACTATGAGAGGTCTAGACAGAATAGATAGAATGAAACTGTTCTCATTAATCAAAGGGTAAAGAACCACAGGGCACAGATTTAAGGTAATTGGCAAAAGAAACAATGGAGACATGAGGATCCTTTTTATGCATTGAATAGTTAGGATCTGAATGCACTGCCTAAGGGTGTGGCGGAATTTAAAACATGGCATTCAACAAGAATTGGATCATTTTCTAAAACAGAAAAAAACGCTCAGCTATGGAGAAAAGGCAGAAATACACTGGGTGAATTGCTCGGGCAGAGAGCCAGCATGAACACAACAGGCCAAATGGCCTTCTTCAGTATTGTAATCATTCTACAATTCATTCAATGACTAATCTGTACACTCCATTTAATTGCGTAATTTATGTAACTCTTGATATTTATGTCACAAAAATCTTCAATCTTCAACTTGAAAGTCACAATTGTCCCGTGAGTCTCAGCTACAGAAACAGGGGAATTCCATTTGCTGTACCAGTAATGTTTCATTTCAGTGCTAGTTGTAGAATGGCTTTATGATTTACTTACATTACAATCTTGACTGTTCTTTAAAGTAATTCACAGTATGTGATTCAAAGTGTGGGTACAGTGCAGGCGTTCCCTAACTTACAAATGCTCAAACTTACGAATGGGATCCCATATCAATATTAACTCTACAGATCTGACATGAAAACATTTGCTTGTACTTACAAATGACTATTTTATACTGTGTTGCATTGTGTTCTAACTTGCATACAAAATGACTTACGAACATATTCAGGAATGGAGACCATTTGTAAACTGGGGACTGCCTATATTCAATACAGTGTGGACCTGGAGGAACACAACAGATCAGGCAGCATCAGAGGAGCAGGAAAGCTGACGTTTCAGGTTGGGACCCCTGAGGAAGGGTCCCGACCCCAAACTTCAACTTTCCTGCTTCTCTGGTGCTGCCTGACCTGTTGTGCTCCTCCAGGTCCACACTGTATAATCTTTGACTCCAGCATCAGCAGTTCTTGCTCTCACTGCCTATATTCAGCCTTGACAAAGGTTGGATTTTCAGCATCTGTGCAACTTAATGTGATTGTTTAAAGTTATAGCCAAATTAATTAATGGAAAAAGCATGAGGATTGGAAAAAAAGTACTAATTCTATGCCAACTCAGTCTCATTGACTGCGACAGGTGTTAACAGTGTGCAGCAGCAGGCATGTTACCAGCATGAACATGGCCAAACTGTCCACAGATACCTGTTGCTTCAGCTCCAAGTTCAACCAAGGCATGAAGAGCGGTAGGAATTCAGCAATAGAATGTCAAGCAGTATATGAACTGATAGTGTGAGCCAAACTGAGAGTCAGAGCTAAACACAGTGACTGTAAACAAATAAATGCACGGAAGTTGTAGACAGCATGGAAATAAATATAGCATAAAAACAGATAATTTGGTTTTTAAAGGCTGCATCTATTATTAGTCATGTGAATCACTCCATTCAATTTGAATTTAGTGTGACCGTGCATACATTTTAGCACACTACGTTTTGAAGCAGTTATCAAACTCCTTATCAAAAAAGTTGATGGACTGTTCCAACAATCATTTTATGGTAAAGAATTCCAAATACTATCTTTTCTGAATGAAATAACTCCACAGAAGTCGGTATCCCATCACCAAGTCACCCTTTATTTACATGTAAAAGTCCTAGACACTTACTCAGCTCCCTCAGAGCTAGCTCTCAGAGTTTCAGTCCTGTTTTTATCTGTCAGTCAGAGTTCCCCGAGTGGACAAGATTAACAGCCCTAATCAGTGCACTCATATTCTATGAGGTCCAGAGATAACAAGGTGTAGAACTGGATGAACACAGCAGGCCAAGCAGCATCAGAGGAGCAGGAAAGCTGATGTTTTGGGCCTAGACCCTTC
>NC_063340.1:55682388-55793944 GCF_021869965.1 Rhincodon typus
TTCTATGAGGTCCACCTGGCTGACCTCATTACAATCACTATATCCCTCTCCCTCTGAGTCTGAGGACATAGGCCAGTCTTTCTCTTGTAGTTCCTCCCTAGGCATTTTAGCACCAGGTCAGGTTCCTTTGATTCTGCCTTGGATACAGGCGGCATGCAACTCACAGTAGCTCACCTCTTGCACCTAGAGCATCTTGGAAGAAATTCACTCTCTTCTTCAGGTGGCAAATGCATTACCATGTCCATCTCAGGTTCCAAGGCCTGTTCAACGCTTGACAGAGAGGCAAAACCCACAGGTTCCACCAGCCTTCCTGACTGTTGGTTCTTACGCCAAACTTCTTCTCTGAGGTAAACAGTCTCTCTTGCTTAGCAGAGTCTTATGTCCAAAATTGGCGTTCCTGATACTGTTTCACTCTCATCCACAGATCCAGGAAGGTCAAATTTAAACTGGTGTAGAACCTTCTCCTCATTAGCAACTTTTCTGGAGCTATCCCTGGAGTTGCATATAATCAAACTGGAACCAGGACAGCTTGGTATTTAGTGAAGCTGTGGGCTGTTTCTTTAAGCCAGCCTTCAAAGTTTGGACTGTTGTTTTTGCTAGATCATTGGATGATGGATGGTATGGAGCTGTGCTTATATGTTGAATGCCATTCGACTTTAGGAAATACTCAAATTCTCTGCCGGTAAACAATGATCTGTTACCTGTGATCAACACTTCTGGGAGTCCATGTATTGCAAAAGATGTGCGCAATTTTTCTATCATCATCCCCGTGTTTGACAAATGAATTGTGTGCATGGCCAACCACTTCAAGTGGGCATCCACAATGACTAAGAACATTGAGTCCATGAAAGGTCCTACATAGTCAATGTGCAGCAAGTCCAGGATTTACCCAGCTGTTACCACAAATATGGTGGAGCTGCTGGCTGTAATTTTTATCCTTGTTGGCACTCTGGGCACTGCCCCACTAACCGAGCTATGTTGTATCCAAGTGTGGTCACCAGACATAACTTCTCACCAACATCTTCATTTTGGAAACCTCTGGATGACCGGTGGAGTTCAGCAAGTATCTAGCGGTGACCTTTACTTAGACAATCACTCTTGCTTCCCATAACAATGTGCAGTCCTCCGTTGTGATCTGGTCTCTCCAGGTCCAAAAGAGTTTCAATTCTGGTTGTGAAGTCCCTTTGGTATCCCCCATCACCACCAGTTGTTTCAGTTTTGGCAGGACCAATCTTTCTGCGTCCAAAGTCTGATATTGTCAACTGTGATTGGAAGTGTGTCCAGAAAATTTAAAACCCTAATGGACTCTTCCAGTGGCTGTACCAGCGATGGTGGATCTGCCAACAGGAGATGACTCAATGCATCCGTATTCACTAATTGGTATCCCAGACAGTGTTCCAACTTGTAATTGTATTGACTTAGTATTAGAGCCTACTGCTGAATTTAGCCTGAGCTATGGGTGGCACTGTGTTGTCCTTTTTCAGTAGACCTAACAGGGATTTTTGGTCCATTATTATTACAAATTTAGGTCTGTATAGGCATTGGTGGATCCTGACTCCAAATATGACTGCCAAACCTGACATTATCCAAAGTCCTGGACGCATACGCTGTTGGGTGTTGCTCTCCCTTGGGCCACCTATGAGGTAATACTACCCTGATGCCATATGTCATTACCAGATCTCACTGGATCATAGTGTGTCAACACCTTAGAGGATGATAGCTGTTTCTTCACTTCTCTAAAAGCTATGGCTTGGCAATGCAACCACTTTATCTTCTAACGGGTGTAACCCAGTCTTGTCAACTATATAGCCTAAGTAGGTCACTTTGGCCGACTGGAACATACACTTTTCCCTCATAAGGTGTATGCCTGCCTGGGAGAAATATCTAAAGACTATGTCCAAATTCTCTAAGTACTCCTTATTGGTTTTCTCTGTTATTAGCACGTCCATTTAGATAAATAATGACGTGGGGGAGACCTTAAAAAATGTTCTCCATTGTCCACTGAAAAATTGCACAGGCTGACAATACCCCAAATGGCAGTCTTGTATATTGATACAAACCCTTATCGTTATTAACTGTAGCATACTTCTCATGAGGAATCCTCATCTAACCACAATTGCAAATACACATGAATCATGTCCAGCTTCCATGTCCAGTGCCCTCTACCAGCTTTGCATATATATTCTCTATGCGAGCTGTGAAAAGCAATTGACCATTTATTTAAAATCCCCACAAAGGCAAACCAAGCCATCAGGCTTCACAATCCATATGACCGGTGCTGTGCATTCCACAAACAGGACTGGTTGGATGATTTCTTTGCTTTCCACCCTTTGGATTTCTGCCTCCACTTTTGCGCATAAGGCAAGTGGCACTGGGCAGGCCTTGCAGAATTGTGGCATTGCTTCCTGGTCAACATGCAAGGTGGCCTTGCCTCCTTTGATAGTCCCTAGACCTTCCTGAAAAGCTTCCAGGTATTTAATTAAGACTTCACATAGGCAGCCATTTTCTAAACAAAAAATGTTGAGACAAACTAGGTGAATCTTTCTTAATCAATTTCACCGCATCAAGCTTGAGCCGGAAACTTTTACTACAATCAGTGGTAACTGGACCAACTGCTTTTCATAACAGACCGGAACCGAAGTTGTACCCTTAATCAGTAAAGGTTCGCCGGTGAAAGGTTCTCAGTCTAGCTGACGTTTGCACAAACTTAAGGGTTGGGGTCTAGAGCGAATTTTGTTAAAGACTGATACTCTGATCACTGAAATGGCCGTGCTGGTATTGACCGACATCACAAGCAGCTGACCATTTAACCAGATGTTTATTTTGGTTGGTTCTGATTTGGATGTTGTTAAACAATCTAACTGTTTCAAACCAGAAGTAAGTAGACTTTGCAGGGTATACACTCTCATGGATACCGGCCTACGAGTTCTCTTATTCAATTTAGGTCTAGCGGGACTGTTTTGCTGTCTCGAGTCTACATACTGGCAACAACTACTATGACTTGCCGGCCAGGATCATGAGGAAAATTTTAACGGAGACATGGCTTTGCTGTGAGAGTTTTGCTGTGAGCTGATCTGGAGCCCCTCTGTTCAGAACATGTCTTGAGTGAGGTTATGCAATTGCCTTCAGTCAGGTGGTGTTCCACAAGCTCATTCAGACTGGCAGGGGTGTCCACTTCCTTCGGAATAAATCTACAACTCATATGCACCAGCTGCCGCATTTTCCAATGAAAAAGCCAGTTCATAGAGTCATAAAGGTCGATGGCATGGAAACAGGCCCTTCGGCCCAACTTGTCCATGCCACCCAGTCCTCACAATTTAATCTAGTCCTATTTGCCTATGTTTGATCAATATCGCTCCACAGCTATCCCATCCACGTACCTGATTAAATATTTCTTAAATGACGAAATTGTACTCCTTTCCACCATTACCTCTGGCAGACACTCACCACCTTCTATATGAAATAATTGCCCTTTTGCATCTCTCCCCTCTCCCCTTAAACCTATGCCCTCAATTTACATTATCTATGCTTCTTGTGATTTTATAGATCTCTCTAAGGCCATCCCTCAGTCTCCAACACTCCAGGGAAAATGTCCCAGCCTATTCAAACTCCTTATAACTCAAACCTTCCAGTCCAGGTTTTTTTCCTAGTAAATCTTTTCTGCCCTTTGTTTAATAATATCCTTTCTATAGTAGGGTGACCAGAACTGCTCACAGTACTCCAAATGTGGCCTCACTAATGTCTTGTACAGCTGCAACAAGACGTCTCAATTACTATACTCTATGCTCTCACTGATGAAAGCAAGCATGCCGAAAGCCTTGTTCACTGCCCTGTCTACCTGTGACTCCATTTTCAAGGAGCTATGAACCTGTACCCCTAGATCTCTTTGTTCTGTAACAGACCCCTACCATTGACTATGTAAATCAATGCCTATTTGTTGTTCAGTTGGTTTTCAGCTAGTAGGCGCTTTTTCATGGTTACATCATTAATCCCACATACAAAATGGGCTCTCAGCATCTTACTCAGGGTTAAACCAGAGTTACATGGCTTTTCCATTCTTCTTAACTTAGCCAGAAATCCCAAAACAGATTCCCCTGGTTCTCAGACAACAAGGTGCAGGGCTGGATGAACACAGCAGGCCAAGCAGCATCATAGGAGCAGAGAGGCTGACGTTCCGGGATCTATCTCCCCTGGTTCTCAAATTGCCAAATTCTCAAATTCCTGAGTAAAAACAACAGCGACTCAGAATTAGAGGAGGACTTAGTAATATTCCTTAATTAAATCCGTCAACTCTTGAAAGGTTTTAGGTGCCTCAGGGAAAGTTAGGCTCCCAATAACCAAACATTTTGTGGTTCCACAGGCTTTCAGGAGATTGTTCATTGCTTTTCATCTGCCCCAACATCATTTGCCAGGAAAAAAAAACACATTCTTTTCAAATACTGGGTCCAGTCTTCGATGGCAGGATCAACCGAGTCAAGCTTCCCAAATAAATGCATGATGCCAGGAATGCTTATCTCAACTTAAAGAAAACTGTTGTGAGCAAATTTCTTCAGGAGCGTGCTTTGCTCTCATTGCCACTGACATAACTCAAATGAGGCCAAGATCCTGTCACCAATTCACCCTTTATTTACACATGGAAAGTCCTTGACACTGATCCAGCTCCCTCAGAGCCAGCTCTCAGAGTGCAAAGGTCTCTGATGCTCATGTTCTTATCTGTCAGCCAGGGATCCTCCTGATGGACCAGATTAACAGCCTCAATCAGGGACCTCATATTCTATGAAATCCGCCTGGCTGACCTTGTTTCAATCACTACATCCCTTTCCCTCTGAGTCTGAGGACATAGGCCAGTCTTTCTCTTGTAGTTCCTCCTGGGGTGTTTTAGCAGGTGTGCATGGGGACAAAGCACTCTCCGCCCTCTTAATATTGACCGGGCCAATATGACGTATTTGTACTGTCAGCTCATTGTTATGAGCCAAGTGTACAGCCAACACTATCTATGTCTCACAATACATGGCAATTTGGGATTGCTTAGCTTTCGCTGTCACTTACCTAGACCAGCCTCCTATTCAGCTTCCTACCCTCTTTGCCCAGCATCTTGCTACTTCTTGACTCTCTGATGTTATTTTATTTACTGCACTTGAGTTACAGTTCTTAAAATAAATCCCCTAAAAAATGCCTTTATTCAAAGCAGGATGCACACTTTTGCTCTGGTTTTGTTGCATTTTCTTTTTTCCATTTGATTTAACTTCCTCTTAATATCTTCCTGTTTCAATTTCTCTTTTTTTCTCCATCTTCATTGCTTTTTAATTTCTATTCTTCTCTATTTAAGTCTTCTTTTTGTTTCAATATTTCTTGACCATTTTAATTTAATTTGTTTTATTCTGTCTTTTGTTTCAGTTTCTTCATGTGTCTTCATATTTAGATGGTAGTAACATTTTTGTTATTAATAACAATATAATACCTCGTCAACTGAATACCTGTAATGTTGAAATATGATCGGAAACTGCATTTTTATGGCATGCTGTGTATTGTATTTCAGAATATTAAGGATATTTATGTCATTGGTCACAAGTGGAATAGACTGCCTGAAATACTATGCTAAACCACCCTTTATGGTTTATAGAGTTCTTCAAAATCTTGCTTTTGTGAGAGGCTATCTAGGCTGTGTTATTATTTAGTGAACCGAGGACACAGCTCTGCATGTCCTTGTGAAGCCATATTGTAGGAATTAAATTGTGAGCTACTCAAAATAAGCAGAGGTGGTAGGATTCATTCTCAATGTTTTATCTGTCAGTTCAAAATGCCCTCTGCTTCATTTGATTTTTATTATGACTCATGATGTTTAAATTGCGTAGCTATTTATTTCTTCCAGATATATAACAAAAGATGCACTAATCTACAGGTCAGAAATAGGGTTAGAACACTAAAGTATGGATTCATTAATCTGCATTCTGTTCGAGTCGAGTTCCTTACCAAGAAAATGAGATCAGTGATTTTACCCTATAGAGTTTAACAATGTGATTTATAACACTTTAACAAAAATGTCATTTGTGAAATAAGGATGATTTATATACATATATGTAGTTTGAAATACTGAGCAAATTTTATTTAATATTGTTCTATATTATTTTACACTTGCTTTGTTCCATCCAGCATTTACAGTATTAAGGATTGGTAGGAAAAGATAGGACTTAATTGATTTCACATTACTGTACATTTAGCAATGATCTCAAGATTTTTGTAATTGTTACACACTTAAAGTGAACTAACTTATCCTTTGTCTTTACTATTTCAGTGAACGTAATACATAGCTACCTTGTACTCAATGTTTGAATTTCATTGTAAGTTCCCCATTTCTTTAATGCTTTAGTAGGAAGGCAGTTATCTTTATTTCCAATTAAATAGGCTGGCGTAATCTCAATTTGAGTAGAAATGGTTTCTGCGTATTCATTTGTGATTCCTTTTGGTAAGGTTATTTTTACGCTATTTTGTCAAAACCGATCTGGGCAAAGGTCCAAAATGAAAAATCCATTCCAAAGAACTAATGATTTTGGTATTATTTATGTGACTGATGAAAATTAATTTTATATGAGAGCTTTACTCATTTCAGGATAATTTTTGTGGTTGTCAAGCAGAAAATCCACACTCAATAGATAAATCCTGTCTGGTGGCAAAATGCAAAGAATTTTAATACCACCATTTAAAACATATCCAAAAGTTTCAAATGGTTCCTAAGACAGGCTTGATTTGAATACAAGCTACTTAAGAAATTTAAAATATCCTTTTTTCAGAACTAACTTACTTTAAACATTTTGATGTTAAAGTTATTTTACATTTGAACCATAACTTGTCATCATTGATAGATCTGTGCACTGCAACAGTACAGTCTTTTTTTCCTGCTTATTTTAAAATGCGTACAATCATTCTGAATTGAGACTGTGATTATAGCTATTAAACCAATACACAACCTAATGTTCAAAATAAGTATTCAATTTTTATAATAACAGCAGCACTTAAATTTTATTCATTTCTTATATTTCACAAATCTTGGATAAATTACTAATGAACTGAGAAGCAGGATATCTTTCTTAAAGGAATTAATGGAGTAGAATCACATATATTACCTCAGATACAGAGAAAGCAATATGCAATATCAATATTGCTTTAGTCTCCTAACATACTATTTTTACTAATTTCAATGTTTATATACATTGGAAGGTTGTATGATTTTATTGTCAACTTATAAGGAACTGTGATACGTTCTGACTTGGCTGTGGCCTGTCTCTTTATTTAAAACTGATAATCATTGGTTACTCATATTCAGATGTTAGTTATTTCCTTTTTGTAAGAATGCTCCCATACAAAACGAAAAAGAAATGTCAGTTTTCTTGCATTTTAATTCTGTGAATATACAAGTATTTTTTGCAAAATCTATCAATTTAAAAGTTATTAAAAGAGCAGCTTTGACATTTCTTTCACTAAGGTGTCCATAAAATTCAACTGTGTATGAATACCCCAGATGTGGTTTAGTATAATGCAGTGAAGGAAAGGTATTGAACAGGCTTGACAATGATGGTTGGCAAATTGACAGTCGCTTATGCAGTGGATCACAGCCTTAAATGACAGACGTTTGCATCTAATTATGCTGTGTGGATATTTCACATGCCAATATATGTCGAAATTATCTTAAATGCAGCAGGGATTCAAACAGGCATATCCATTCTTAGTTCTAATGATGGAGCTGTGACTCTGACGGATTTAGAGCTGTCCTATATATTAAGCTTGGATCAGCAGTATTGAAGGTAAGAGGTAGAAACAAATACTTCTGAAGCATTATGAAGAAAACTAAAGTCCTTTTCTAGCCATAGTTTATTATCCATTATCTGCTGCTATTTCCTATTTTCTCATCTACCTTAAAATGTAGCATCAATTATGTGATGGAAGGGGTAATAAACAGTGTTATCAAGCAAAACCTGCTTAGCAATAACCTGCACACTGACACCCAGTTTGGTTCTGTCAGGACCACTCAGCTCCTGACCTCATTATAGCCTTGATGCAAACATGGACAAAAGAATCCTGAGGTGGGGTCAGAGTGACTGCCCTTGACATCAAGGCTACATTTGACTGGGTGTAATATCAAGGAGCCCCAGAAAAATTATATTGGATGGGAATTAGAGGGAAAACTCTCCACTTGTTGTCGTCTTACCCAGCACAAAGGAAAATGGTTGTAGTTTTTGGAGGTCATGCATCTCAACTCCAGAGCGCCATTGCAGGAGTTTCTTAGGGTAGTGTCCAGGCCCCATCATCTTCAGTAACTTCATTAATGATCTTTCCATCATAAGAATAGAATTTAGGAGATTCATTGATTGTGCAATGTTAAGCTCTATTCACAACTCCTCAGAATTTGTCCATGCTCAAATGGAACAAAACCTGGACAATAGTGAGACTTGGGTTAACAAAGGGCAAGTAATATTTGAACCACACAAGCATCAGCAATACCAGCCTCCAACAAGAGAGAACTTAGCCATCCCCCCAATACATTCAATGATATTATAATTACTGAATACCCCACCATCAATATTCTAGGCATTACCATTGGCCAGAATCTGAACTGCAGTAGCTATATAAATATAATGGCTACAAGGCCAAGTTAAAGGTTAGGAATCCTGCAGTGAGTAACTCAACTCCTGACTTCCCAAAGTCAGCACCTTCCAAACCCACAAATATTACCATCTAGGTGGACAGGGGCAGTAGATATATAGAAACACCACTACCTGCAAGTTTCCCTCCAAAACAGTCATCATCTTAACTTGGAAATATGTCGTGGTTCCTTTAGTGTCATTGGGTGAAAATCCTGGAACTCCCTTTGTAACAGCATGTTGGGTGCACCTGCACCAGATGGGCTGCAGTGGTTCAAGAAGGGAGCTCAACGCCACCTTCTCGAGTTCAATTGGGCATGGTCAATAAATGCTAGACCAACCAGCGACATCCTTATATGCTGAATTAACTTTTAAAAATTATCCTTAAAGTTTCAGTTAACTTCATGAAATAAATCAAATAGAACCAGCGTGTATATGTCCAATGGATCCTTCCATTGTGAATAGTGGTTCTGAAGAAGAGTCACACTGGACTCAAAACATTAACTCTGTTTCTATCTCCATAAATGCAGCCAAACCTGTTGAGCTCCTCCAGAATTCCCTGTGTTTATTGTATATACTGTGTTCTCTTCATTTTAGAAAGTGCTAGAAAAATGCAGCAGGTTTGACAGTATCTATGGAGAAAAAATAAAGCCAATGTTTCAAGCCCAAGTTTGGACCTGGCTTTGATTTGCAATTATATTCCTTCCACCCCAAAGATAATTTGATGGCATTTACTCTTTCCATTGAAAAGAAAAAGAAAAATTTGCAATTATATTCTGCCAATTATATTCCCCTTGTTTACTAAGAATCTATCAAGACTATAAGATATAGGAAGAGAATGAAGCCATTCACCCAATCAAGCCTGCTTCACCATTCGATCATGGCTGATTTGTTTCTCAACTGCATTCCCCTGCCTTCTCCCTATAACCTTTGTTCCCCTTACTAATCAAGAACCTATCTCTATCTTAATTACACTTAGTGACTTGGCCTCCACAGTCTTCTGTGGCAATGAGTTCCACAGATTTACCACCCTACACCTGAAGAAATTCCTCTTCTTTGAGTTCTAAAGATTCATCCCTTCACTCTGTGTCTGTGCCCTTGGGTCCTAGTCTCTCCTGCTAGTGGAAACATCTTCTTCACGTCAATTCTATTCAGGCCTCTCAGTATTCTGTAAGTTTCAGAGAGATCTCCCCACCCCCCAACCTTATCTTTCTCAACTCCATTGAGGACAGACCCAGCATCCTCAACCACTCCTCATATGACAAGCTCTTCATCCCTGGGATCATTCTTGTTAACCTCCTCTGGACCACCTCCAAGGCCAGAACATCCTTTCTCAGATATGGGCCCAAAACTGCTCACAATATTCTAAATGCTGCCTGACTAGAACCTTATACAGTCTTAGCAGTATATCCCTGTTTTTGTATTCTAGACTTCTCAAAATGAATGCCAACATTACATTTGCCTTCCTAACTACCAGCTGAACCTACATGCTAACTTTAAGAGAATTCTGAACTAGGACTCCTAAGTCCCTTTGAGCTTCAGATTTGCAAAGTCTTTCCCTTTTAGAAAATAGTCAATGCCTCCATTCTTTCTACCAAAGTACATAACCTCACACTTTCCCACATTGTAACCCATCTGCTACTTCTTTACTCACTCTCTTCGTCTGTCCAATTCATTCTGCAGCTTCCCTACCTCCTCAACACTACCTGTCCCTCCACCTATCTTTGTGACATCTGCAAGGTTAACAACAATGCCCTCAGTTCCTTTGTCCAGATTGTTAATATATAACATGATTAATTGTGGTCGCCACACAAACCCCTGCAGAGCTCCACTAGTCACCAGCTGCCAATCTGAAAGAAAATCCTTTAACCCCATTCTCTGCCTTCAGCCAATCCTCTGTCCATGCCAGTACCTTGCCCCTAGTACCATGCACCCTTATTTAGCAAACACCTATGCAGGACTTTGTCAAAGGCATCTTGGAAATCCAAATAGATCATGTCCATAGATATTTTGTCTAAATTCCTCAGAGAATTCAACAGATTTGCCAGGCATGACCTCCCCTTGATGAAGCTGTGCTGATTCATCCCTACTTTACCATGCACTTCTAAGTACTCCACAGTCTCATTTTTCATAATGAATTCTAAAATCTTACTATCCACCGAGATCAGTCTATCTGGCCTATAATTTTCCATCTTCTGCCTCCCTCCCTTCTTAAAAAGGGATATTACATTAGCCATATTTTGGTCCTCTGGGATACTCCCTGACTTCACTGTCTGAAAAATCACCATCAATGCCTTCACAATTTCTTCAGCTATTTCTTCAGACCGTGGGGCAGCTGGTCCAGGTGATTCATCCATCTCTACACCTTTCAGCATCCCCAGCACCTTCTCTGTAGTGATGGTCACTGCACTCACCTCTGCCTCCTGACTCTCTCAAAGTTCTGGTATGTTACTTGTGTCTTCCACCATCTTCCACATTTGCTTAATTATTCAAAGACTTTGTTTCTACTTCCATTGCAGGCAGGCTCATTACCCTCTGTGAGAATGTTTTTTTGCATTCTCTCTGTTTTAAATGGGTGGCCCCTTATTTTTAAACAGTGATCCTTAATTCTAGATTCTCTCATGAGGGAAAACATCCTCTCTCCCATCAAGACCCCTAATGATCTTATATGTTTCAGTCAAGTTAACTTTTACTCTTCTAAATCTGACGGATGCAAGTCTAGCCATGTTCACCCTTTTCTCATAAGTCAACTCACCCACTCACGGTATTAGTGTAGTAAACGTTCTCTAAACTGTGATGCCGTTACATTCTTCATTAGGTAAGGTGACCGATACTGTGCTCCACATATGTCTCAACAGTACCTTGCATAGCTGAACAAAGAGAAGTGAGACCTTGGTTTAATGTTTCATCTGAAACAGATCTCTGACTGTACAGCACTCTCTTGGTATTGCACTGAACCTTTATTCTTGTGCTCACGTCTCTGGGGTGCGACTTGAAACCACAACCTCATGGCCACGATTTTAATGTGCTGCAGTAGCCCCGTCGACAGGCTAAAAAGTCAGGGAAACACAATCTTGACCATTTCTGGGAGCCCCCTTTGGATTTTACATCTATCAGGCAATTAACTGTCTGAAGTAGAGGCTTCCATTCCTTGAAGAGACAAAATCTACCTCTTGCATGGTACCCAATCAGGTTGACCTTCCACTGAACCTCAGTAAAGTCAACTAAGTATGTATCTGGAATTCCCTTCATGTGGTGGCCATTTCTCACTTCCCCACTACAAGTAAAATACCAGCAAACTTGGGAGAATGAACAGCAAACCATACTGGGCAGTCTCTGTCTATTGTTTGGCAGTCCCTGCCTTTGCAAAATCCCACCCAATGTGTCAAAGGTGGGAGTGCTGCCAACTGAAGCATGGCTGACAAATTGGACATTGTATTCATTGCTCTGTGGAAACTTATCAAACTATCGAGCTTTTTTTTTAAATTTGTCAACCGGGTGAATTGGAATGACTGTAAGTAGATTCTAGTTCAGACTGTCATTCCATGCATAAGTCAAAAGATCTAAATCTGATCTGATCTGAGTTCAGACTCAAAGCATAATTTCATAATTGATCATTTTTATTTCTTCACTTATGGGGCGTGAACATCACTGGCTGGGAGTATTTATTGCCTGTCCCTAGTTGTCCTTGAGAAGGTGATGGGGAATTGCCTTCTTGAACTGCTGAAATCCACATGCTGTGGGTTGACCTATAATGCCCTTAGACAGGGATTTTGACCCAGCTAAAATGAAGGAACAGTGACACATTTCCAAGTTACGATTGTGAGTGGCTTACAAGGGAACTTGTAGGTAGTGGTGTTTCCATGTATCTGCTGCCTTGTCCTTCTGGATGGAAATGATCGTAGGGTTGGAAGGTGCAGCTACTCTGATGAAGTCCTGCAGAGATGTCCTGGAGCTCAACTATCTTCCTATATGGCAGGCATGACTCCAACCAGTGGAGAGTTTGCCCTGAAACACATTAATTCCAGTTTTGTTAGGGTTCCTTGATGCCACACTGGTTTAAGTGCTAAGCCAAATACATGACCTGTGGTTACAAACATTAGACCATGACAAATGGCAATTCATCCAATTAAATGACTGTAGAGTGAACCTTCAGAGAAGTACATTTCAGCCAATCAGTTTTCTTAATTCATTGCATGGTAATTATCATAAACTGGAAATTTAGTCCTGGGAGATGAAATTCCTACATATTAATGATAGCGCAAAGTTATAATTTGGGATAAATATCTGATCCCACTGGGCTTCTGCTCAATTTATGTCTCATGTTAAAATCCAACCTGGTCAGTTGTGAAGATGGGTGTTTGCTCAGCCTACAATCTCCTTATGACTTGATGGCAGCAGTTGGGGATCATTCCACAACCCTCAGGAGTTTCACACAGCTCAACCCTGTTAGGGCCCACACGATGCCATTCCTTCCGAGATTTCGATTCTAGGCATCCTGAAAGCCTTAAATGCATGTGCACTATAGATAATTAATCCTTTAGGGGAATTAAAATTATTGAAATGTTTTAATCTTTGAAGTAATGAGAACTCAGATTCAATGTTACTTCCCATCACTTTAAGCTTTTAGTGGCAAAGTGGAGAGGGTGTCTCTGTTATCCATCTTCAGGAATAAATCACTGTTCCAATACTTAGGTGACCCCACAATTTCAAACAGGGTCTAGAGGAGGACTTTGCCTTCTTTCAACATCCAAGATAACGGTAGAGTACCAGGGCTGCGTGCGGGCACTTGCATGGAGCTCATCCACTCCCATTTGCTTTCTTTATTATTTACTTTGTTCTACTTCTGCGCTTTTTCTTTCGTTTTTGTTTTCTTTGGTGGGATAGTCAATGGCATGGGCACGATAGCAAAAATGGACCATGTGCAGAGTGGCTCCTTGTGGTCAGAGGAAGTGATAGCGGTGGACACAACACCTTTTATGGATTAGAGGCAATAGCGGCAATAATGTCCTCCTGGTATTTGAGCCTGGCAAAGGCAGCAAAGCCCCTCCAACAATCAGCAGCAGCGAACTGTTCAAGATGGCAACATCAACAAGGTGACATCTCAAAGGAGGGTGGCTAGAGCTGCACTCAGTGTGGCAGTGGCCTGGCCTGGCAATGGAGCCAGGGACTCCTGGTTGCAGTACGCTTAAGAGCAAGGACTCCTGGCATTGGCAAGACGATGGCTGCAGTGGCAGCAGTGTGTTATGCCCTGAGTAGGAACTTCTGGCATCATTCAAGATGGCAGTGGAGCCAGGGACTCCAAGTTGCGGTCATGGTAAGCCCACAGCAGGAGCAGGCACTCCTATTTGTGAGGCAGCAGAAACACCAAAGCTAAAGGACTCCTGGTTGCGGGGTGATTGTGGGTTTAGCATGGGACTTGGCAGTGAGGTGGGCCCAGCGGGGAAGAGATAGCGCTTAAAGAGTGGTGACTCCTATGTTGCTGGGTCCAGCACAGACAGCGGCAAGGTGGCAGAGGAGTGATGGCAACTTCAGTGTTGCTAGTGAGCCAGCTCAGGACTCAGGACTTATGCTGGAGGTGGCGGAATGAAGATAGACTCTCTTTTAGTTATGTCTTTTTACTCTTTTTATTCTTAAATTATTCAAAATGATACCGAATTGTGGCGACAGTTGAAGCTTTTAATTGTATTTTACTATATTATTCACTGTAAAATGCAAGTGACAATAAATAAATCATTCAAGTTCCTCATTCATCCCTTGCTGGCTGTTGTTACTTACTATGCTTCTGATAAAACTTCAGTGCTTAGTTTATTTTTCAGCGTTATTATGCTGTAAGGATACCAGAGAGAAATACATTTTCTCCTGTTTCCTCTGCCTTCATCACTGTTCCTTATTTTCCATATCAGAACCACTTTCCACTCTTTTGATCTCATTTCCACTCAGCTGCTGAGCACACAAATTTATTTCTTGGCCCCAACACTGTAAACATTGTGAAAAGTTCCTTCTCCTCAGGTATTGTCCTACTTTTTAAAAACTGCAGTATCACCTCCCTCCTTTCCAAAAAAGTGGAATACCCTTGTCTCTTCCTCTCTCCTCCCTGCTCTTGTACTTAATGTCTCCATTTATGAAACCAAAAATACTATATGCTTTATTAACAGCCCTCTCTTTGCCCTGTGACCTTTAATGACATATACATATACACTTCCATCTTTTTTGCTCCTGCATACCTTTATCACCCTTATTGCACAACTCGCACACCTCCATGCTTCATTATCTGCGTTATCTCTCCAGCCCGCCTGAGATATTGCCATCTTCTCATGTCGTGCAATTAAATCTGCAATCAGATTCCTGCCCTTGCTACTGCATTCAAATAACCCCCACTTTATGTGAATTAGTAATTGTTGTGCACTATTGTTCCTTCTGACTTCTTGAAATGGTGTCAATATCATTATTCTTATAGCATATACACTGTGGGCATGTTTGTTGCTCTTAAACCTATTATCGATTTTAGCTACACGCTGGAAAACCTCCAGTGCATATTTTCTGTTTCTGCAACCATGCCTCAGATATGAATATCATTCATTCTAACTGGTCAGTAATCCAAAAGTTTGTAAAGGACACTCTGTCCCTGAAAAGCCTTCCTGCTGAGGGAACTCCATGGCTTCTGTGCTTTGGAGAAACTTTCAATGACTACCCTATGCTGCTGTAACATTTCGTGACTCATATCCACAACATTCTCCTCCATGATTCATCATTGCCCTATCTATTCATTATAATCTCCTCGAAACATAGATTGGGTACAGCATATGAAAGGGTTGTTCAGCCCACGAAGCCCTAGTCAGCAAATCAGCAGGCACAAATTAACTAGTCTCAACCACACCCTTCCTTGTAGCCCTGAAAATATTTTCCCATTCAGATGTTTATGTTTGAAAGCCATGATTGAATCAGCCTCCACCATTCTTTCAGCAGACGATTCAAGATTGCAACCATTTGCTGTGTAAAAACTGTTTTTGCTTAATGTTGTCTTTGTTTCTTTTTTACAAGTCCCTTGTGTGCTCTGTGTTCTGGATCCTAGTTCTTTCTCCCCCTCTCCATCTATCTCATCTCCCTGCCTCTTCTTGATGTCTCCTCTTCTTCCCTTCCCTCTTCTCCCTTGTGAAGAAATTAAAATTATAGTATGGTTCCAACACAGCCCATCGTCTCAGTGCTGGATCTCTGCAAGAGCAATTAATTTAAAGTGCCTTTCTCCTATGGCTGTGTAAATATTTCCTGTTCAGATTATGATCTAGGTCTCTTTTGAAAGCCATGATTGAACCTGCCTCTATCAAGCAGCCCTTTCCAGACCCTGCATAAAAAGATTTTCATCATGTTGCCATTGATTTTGCCAATTACCTTGATTTAGTGTATAATGTCAAAGAATAAAAATAAAAGTCATACTAAAGTTCTCAAAATGCTATATAAAGAGGACTCACAATTTTTTTAAAGTGTCATACTTTCAAACAAACAAAATTTGTAAAATTTGCATTAATTACCATCTCAGCATGGTGCTGTTATCATTTACCATTACTTCTGAGTAAAGAATACTGATTCTTCTTTGCCTATTAGCCCTAAACAACTAATAATAAGAGAGACAGTTACTGTTCAAATCACATTATGTATGTGAGGGCTCTGGGGCATGGCTAGGCATGATTAAGTTTCCTTTGATCCAGTGTTACACTACTTAATCCAGCTAATTTTCAGTGGAAATTTCCAAAACAAATTTTATTACTTATTCTTGTTTGCTTATATTTTTCTAATGAAGGTTGTCATATTATAACATTTTGATAAAGATAATACCCTTTGCATAACTGTCCCAGAAGGTGAGTAAAACTGAACCTTTGTGAAAATTTAAGTAGTGTCATTTTCTTGATATTGTGTAATCTTAGAAATAAATTTGATAATGTGCTCTTTCATCTATTATAAAGCAGAAAAGATCTGAATAACCTATGAATTCTTCAACAGAGTGCAATTTTAATTGGAATCAGATTACAATTGATACATTTCATAACAAGTTACTTCTGTAAAATATTGTGATTAAAATCACAAGGTTACATGGCAAAAATGGTAGATTTAGTGATATACAATTTATAAACCATTTTAGAATATGCTGCTCACAAAAGAAGCAGATTTTTTAGATGTGTGCTGTAAAGTATGGCTTACTTTGTTCAAACATTCAACAATATTTTCTAATTGTTACATTTCTCCTAAACGATGAAATAAAGTTGATGAGTTGATCACATAGATCCTGCAATTTCTTTTCATGAAAGCTTTAGTGTACTCTGTAAGCAGCAAATTGCAGACTTTTGTGTCTGTGATTGCAATATAATGTTCGATTTCTCTATAGGGTGGTTTTATAGTTTGCAAAATCTCACTCCATTCCAACTGACTTTGAATTCCTCATGAACTATAAACAGGCCTAGCGACAGCTTTGTGGTATTATCACTGGACTTTTAATCCAGAAACAAGGTAATGTACAGGCAAAAAAAAGAGAAATTTCTGGAAAAGCTCAGCAAGTCTGGCAGCATCTATGCAGAGAAATCAGAGTTAATGCTTTGGGTCGAGTGACCCTTCTTCAGAACTTGACCTGAATTGTTAATTCTGATTTCTCTCCACAGATGCTGCCAGACCTGCTGAGCTTTTCCAGAAATTTCTCCTTTTGTTTCTGAATTATAGCATCCACAGTTCTTTTGGTTTTTATTTAATATTCTGGTCACCTGGGTTTGAATCCCAGCATGGTAGATGGTGAAATTTGAATTCAATAAACATCTGGAATAAAGAGAATTAATTTCATTGTCAGAAAAAGAAATTTGGTTCACAAATGCCCTTTAGGGAAGGAAACTGCCATTTTTACCTGGTCTGGCCTGCATTTGACTCCAAATCCAGAGCAATGTGGTTGAGTCTTGACAGCCCTCTGAAATGGCCCAGCAAAGCACCCAGTGGTAACAATCACTTGAAAGTCTCAAAAGAGAAAGAAAACTTGATGGTCCACCTGGCATTGTCATTCCCAGTGCATGGATCAATGGCAAAAATGACCTTATATGTGCGTTAATGCCAAAAATGGGAGACCTGTCTCATAGACTAATAGCAACTGTCTGATGTAGTCGTACCCATAACATCATATGTCACAGACAATGTCCCATACACCAAAATCACCATCCCTGGATATCTCCTGTCCCACTGGCAGAGAAGACCCATCAGAAATGATGGCGTAGTTGTATAGAGTTGGGAGGGAGTTGCCCGAGGAATCCTCAACGTTGACTGCAGACAAATTGAAGTCTCATGGCTGCAGGTGAAACATGGCAAGAAAACCTCAGATACTGAAGAAGTTCATGCAGCAAGACCTGGACAATATCTAGACTTGGGCTGAAAGGTGGAAGTAACATTCATGCCACACCAATTACAAACAATGACCATCTTCAATAAGAGACAATCTAACCACTGTCCCTTCACATTCAATAGTGCTACTATCACTTAATCCACCACTTCAATATCTTGAGGTTACCATTGACCAGAAGCTGAACTGGACTAGCCATATAAATACAGTGGGTACAAGATCAAGTCAAATGCTAGGAATCCTGCAGTGAGTAACTCACCTTCTGACTCCTCAAAGCCTATCCCCTACAAGGCACAAGTCAGCAGAGGGAGGGATGGACATGGGATGAGGCTGGGGTAGAGAAATTTTGAAGCTGGTGAACTCTATGTTCAGGCCATTAGACTGTAAGCTCCCAAGGCAGAATATAAGGTGTTGTTCCTCCGGTTTATGTGTGGCCTGATTGTGACAGTGGAGGAGGCTCAGGATGGACATATTGCCAAGGAAGTTGGAGGGGGTGTTGAAATGGCTGGCAACCAGAAGGTGGTGTTGGTTGGAGAGTATAGAGCACAGACGCTCCGCGAATTGGCCCCCGAGTCTGTGCTTGGTCTTTCCAATATAGAGGAGACCACACCAGGAGCAACAGATGAAATGGACCAGGTTAGAAGGTGTACAGGTGAACCTCTGTCAGATTTGGAATGATTGTTTGGCGCATTGGACGGAGGTGAGGGGGTGTGGTGTAGGAGCAGGTGTAGCACTTACTGCGGTTGCAGGGAAAGGTACCAGGTGCGGTGGAAGGGTTGCTGGGGAGTGTGGAGCTGACGAGGGAGTCATGGAGTTAGCGATCCCTACGGAAAGCAGATGGAGTGGGGTGGGGAATATCTGTTTGGTGGTGGGGTTTGACTGCAGGCGGTGAAAATGGCAAAGGATGATACGTTGGATTTGGAGATTGGTGGGGTGGTATGTGAGAACCAGGGGGACTCTATCCTTATTTTTGTTGGGGGGGATGGGTTTGGGGGCAGAAGTGCAGGAAATTCAGGAGATGCAGTTGAGGGCAGGGGGAAGAGGTGAGATAAGACAGCATGGTACTGTGGTGTGTTTGCAGTTATTTTCTCTTACCACTTGCACAAAGCTGTTGCATTTAACCAGTAACTTACAGACTTTGTAATTAGTACACCCAGCGCTCTATCACTCCTGCAAAGAAGAGAATGAACCTGGAGACAAGAAATTGAAGAACAGAAGATCTTGGGAAGTAAAAGGAATATCTCATCAATCCCTGTGGACTGACGCTATTGAACTGTGTTTCCCAGTTCCTTTTCCCTCCACCTTTAACACCTTTTTTTGTCTGCCTACATCTGGCTGTTTACATGTGTAGGGGTTTAAAGGGGGTTAAGAGTTTTAACCAGAAGAACGAGACCTTGACATTCCATACCTGTTTACTTGTGATTACAACATAGAACATAGAACATAGAACAGTACAGTACAGTACAGTACAGGCCCTTCGGCACGATGTTGTGCCGAACTTTTACCCTAATCCTAAGGTGTATCTAACCTCCACCCCTACTTTATACTATCATCCATATGGCTATCTAATAGCCGCTTAAATGCCCCTAATGAGGCCGACTCCACTACCCTCTCCGGCAATGTATTCCACGTCCTGACCACTCTGAGTAAAGAATCTACCTCTGACGTCTCCCCTATATCTACCTCCACTCACCTCATAATAGCTACCTCCACCCTAGGAAAAAGTCTCTGGCTGTCCACTCTATCTATACCTCTGATCATTTTGTACACCTCTATCAAGTCACGTCCATCCTTCGTAGTTCAAAAGAGAAAAGCTCTAGCTCTCTCAACCTTTCCTCGTAAGACCTTCACTCCATTCCAGGCAACATCCTGGTAAATTTCCTCTGCACCTTTTCCAGCGCTTCCACATCTTTCCTGTAATGAGGCGACCAGAACTGGACACAATACTCCAGATGTGGCTGAACCAGGCTTTTGTATAGCTGGAGCATAACTTCATGGCTCTTGAACTCAATCCCTCTATTAATGAAAGCTAACACACCATACGCCTTCTTAACAACTCTATCCACCTGGGTGGCAGCTTTCAGGGAACTATGGTCTTGAACCCCAAGGTCCCTCTGCTCCTCCACACTGCCAAGAATCTTTCCGTTAACCCTATATTCTGCTTTCAAGTTTGTCCTTCCAAAATGAATCACCTCACACTTTTCAGGGTTAAACTCCATCTGCCACTTCTCAGCCCAGCTCTGCATCCTATCAGTGTCCCTTTGTAACCTAGAACAACCCTCTGCACTATCCACAGCTCAACCCACCTTTGTATTGACCGCGAACTTACTATCCACCCTTCCACTCCTTCATCCAAATCATTTACAAAAATCACAAATAGAAGAGGACCCAGAACAGATCCTTGTGGTACACCACTCGTAACTGAGCACCATGTTGAATATTTTCCGTCCACTACCACCCTTTGTCTTCTACGGGTCAGCCAATTCTGAATCCAATCTGCCACATTTCCCCCCATCCCATGCCTCCTTACCTTCTGCATTAGCCTAACATGGGGACCCTTATCAAATGCCTTACTTAAATCCATGTATACCACATCCACTGCTCTACCTTCATCCACGTGTTTGGTCACCTCTTCAAAGAATTCAATAAGGTTTGTGAGGCATGATCTACCCCTCACAAATCCACGCTGACTATCACAAATCAAACTGTGCCTTTCCAAGTGATCATAAATCCTATCTCTCAGAGCCCTTTCCATTAATTTGCCCACCACTGACGTAAGACTAACTGGCCTGTAATATTGGGGTTATCCCTATTCCCTTTTTTGAACAAGGGAATGACGTTTACCTCTCTCCAATCTTCTGGCACTATACCCGTGGACAATGAGGATGTGAAGATCATCGCCAAAGGCCCTGCAATCTCTTCCCTCGCTTCCCGTAGAATCCTTGGATAAATCCCATCAGGCCCGGGGGACTTATCTGACTTCAAGTTCCTCAAAATTCCCAGTACATCTTCCTTACTAACACCAACCTCCTCTCGCCTACCAGCCTGTTTCACACCGTCCTCCTCTACAACTAGGTCCCTCTCAGTTGTGAATACCCTTTACAATCCTTGATCGGCCCTACCCTTTGTCTGGTCATTCTCTTGTTCTTCACATATGTGTAAAAAGCCTTGGAGTTTTCCTTGATCCTATCCGCCAAGGTTTTCTCATGCCCCCTTATAGCTCTCCTAAGCCCTTTCTTCAGCCCCTTCCTGGATAGCTTGTATCCCGCTAGAGCCTTTTCCGTTCCTTGTTTCCTAAACCTTATATAAGCATCCTTCTTCCTCTTAACCAGTCGTTCGACCTCTCTTGAGAACCGAGGCTCCCTCACTCCACCGCATCTTCCCTGCCTGCTCGGGACAAACATATCCAGTACACGCAGTATGCATTCCTTAAACAATCTCCACATTTCAATAGTGCTTCCCTGAAGCATCTGTTCCCATTTTATGTTACCCAGTTCTTGCCTAACAGCATTGTAATTACCCTTCCCCCAATTATAAACCTTACTCTGTTGTATGTACCTATCCTTTTCCATGACTATTGTAAAAGTAACAGAGTTATGATCGCTACCGCTAAAATGCTCTCCTACCAACAGGTCCAATGCTTGGCCCAGTTCATTGCCAAGTACCAAATCCAAAGTGGCCTCTCCTCGTGTTGGTCTATCTACGTACTGTGTCAGGAATCCTTCCTGAACGCACTGGACAAAATCCGCTCCATCTAAACTATTACAACTAAAAAGTTTCCAATCAATATTTGGAAAGTTGAAGTCACCCATGACTACAACCCTGTGACTTCTGCACCTTTCCAGTATCTGCCTCCCAATCTGCTCCTCCACTTCTCTGCAATTATTAGGGAATCTGTTAAAAGCCCCCAACAAAGTGCCTGCTCCTTTCTTGTTCCTGACCTCAACCCAAACTGACTCTGTAGACATATCATTCTTGAAGTACCTTTCAGTAGCTGCTATACTAGCCCTGATTAGCAATGCCACTCCCCCGCCTCTCTTTCCACCCTCCCTATTTCTTTTAAAGTATCTAAATCCTGGAACTTCCAACAACCATTCCTGTCCCTGAGTTACTTTTATAGTGACTCCAGGAGGATTGGGGCATGAGAATCAGTGCACTTTCTGAGGAAGGGTCATTCAACGTGAAATGTTAACTCTGATTTCTCTCCATAGATGCTGCCAGATCTGCTGAGCTTTTCCAGCATTTTCTATTTTTGCTTCACTTTCCCAAGTAGGTCGGTACACATTTGACAAAAAGTACGCCTAACAGTGACCAACAATACTGATAGTTTTGGGGGATATTGATCCATACTTCACCAGGGAAAAGTATTCTTCAGCCTGTGTACATGAAAATTAAGAGTGTGGAGAAGAAATCATTATGCAGGCTTCACATACCAAGACTGCAGGGCTACATTACATTGTTTAATCAAGGCCACAAAGAGTCAGAGTGTACTGATTGCCATGATCTTTTAAAACAATGCATTGGTCAAAGCTACAAAGATCTTGCACATGGCAGCACCAGGAAGGTGTAAAGCAGTAATGGGTCATGGAGAATGCACCTCATCATAACAAGACAGCTGTACAGCAGGCTTTCAGCAAAGACATGAGCAACTTAACAAGGGCCCAAAGGATATATTAAGTATCGAGATCCCAAATGAAAAAAAACTCATCTCGTATATTTGTTTATAAATCAGTACTTCCATGTCAGATGTTTGATTACTTAACCCAGAAGCTCTTTTGGTTTTATGAAGGGTTCTTTTTATCCTTTCATGTGATGTGGGCATTGTTGTCAAAGCTTGTCTTTAAATTGATCAGTTGCTAAGCCATTTCAGAGGGAAAATGGTCAACCACATTGCTATGGGTCTGGAGTCACATCTGAACTAGACCAGATAAGAACGGTAGATTTCCTTCTCTAAAGAACATTATTCAACCATTAGTGCATCCATGGATTAGGTGACACACTGGTGCTACCCACACATAACCAGCAGATATTTACTGTTCCTCAGGATCTGGCTGTCCACAGTGGTCATCACTCTGTCAAAGGAAACAATGTTGTGCTTACAAACCAGAGCCACAAGATCAAACAGAACTTCGAGAGACTCCTCTGCTCTTCTCCCCAGTCTGCACTTGATCACTGGCATCTCTGCCTAATGTTCCCTTACTTACTTCTTCATCTCCATCAGCTCAATAATGGTCAAGTCCAGAAACTCATCATCTGTGCTAGAATCAGCAGGGGTCTGTATTCATGCAGTCTTTGAGTTTAAGAGACCTTGTTTGTTTCTTCCTCCTGAATGTGTGGGCCTGTTTCAGTGCTGTGGTAACAAGAATCTGCCATTGAGCCTATTCCAAGCAGATTACCCACCAAGATAAGTGCCTCTGCAGATTGGAAAGCAAAACCTTGATAATACGAGGTTTGTGACTGTTCCTCCTCAGGGATGTGCTGCAAAGTGAGATTAACCTGGAGCCCTGAAAGTCCTGGACAATCTTCTGACAAATCTCTAGGAAGATGTCCCTAAACTGTGGTGCAGTTTTTTTGCTCGGTGTTTGTCATCACCAGGGATGGGTGGGGTGATGAGCAGAAATTGAGTAATGCCCATGGCTTGCAGACAGTGTAGTGCTGTTCAGGTGCCTTTTAAAATGGCCCCCAGAATTTGGAGCTTAGAAGATCCCGGTGAGGAATTATAACTTCCTGCACAGAATACATGATTTTGCCCATGGTTGCCCATAAGAAGTTGCATAACCATATCAGACAAGGTAAGAGTTATCATCCAAACCTCAACAATTGCAGTGCACTAAACATACAGTCCACTTACAATGACCTCCTATGCTGAAGGGAGCTTGAAGGGCAACTTACCAATGGCAAGTACATATTGTTACAGGATCCTTTATATTCCCCACCTTTAAATATTCCTTCAGTCACAACTTAAGACAGTAGTACCTCACTTAAAGACTGATATGTATACAAATATTTGGTACCTTGGCCTGTCATTCCCCTTCGGTGTACACTTTTATTTTGGTTTGACTTTATCTCATTGCTAGGTCATTCTCACTGTTTGCGTTTTGCTAAAAAGACCAAATAAACATAACATGAGAGAGAGGTTATAGATTATGGACATAAACAGCCACTCTTTCAAACACTTCAGTAGGTGACAGGTTATGGACAACTAGTGAATTGCCTTTTCCCTACTCAATGCTACATCAAGTTTCATTCTAGAGGCATTACAGATTGATGCATATGAAGCACATAACATGGCTAGGGAAGAGAAGTCGGAGGTTGAAAAGTTGAAAATGAAAATATTGCTGACTTGAAGGGTCAGAAAACTACTGCATCCTGGTCTACAGGTTCTGCCTTTAAATGAAGAATTCCTGTAGAACATCAGAAGTATGTGCAGGCATTGGGGATGTGTAGCAGATGGTGGGTCAATTGGAACGGTCCATTACCTACAGCTGTGACACTATGATAGATGACTTCCCAGGTCTATAGCCCCCCATGAGCATGTGACCAATCTGCAGCTGTGACCCCCATGATAGAGATCCTAAGGGCAATCTCAGTTTCTGCTTGAGTGCTCAAATTGCTGCTGTAGAGGCCTTCAGCATCAAAGTGGAGAAGGCGGCTTTATCTTGAAGCCTCAACAGGCCTAGCAAACAATTAAAGATAATCATCTTAAAGGACTTCATTAATCTGATTGCTAGCATTTTGTCTGTTTTCCTCCAGTTCACTGGACATGAAGAGCTGGTTTCCGGTATCAGTGGCATTCAGGAATTAAATTAGCGTGTTACAATTGCTCAGGATATGAGCATTGTGTGCCCCTTTACCAACCTTTGTTACTTGTGCATATGGTGCAAAGGAAATGAGGTTAGGCTGCCCATCCAAGAATACATGAGATCCTATATATAGCAGATCCATTTCTGATCCAGGTGTTTTGAGAAAAGTCCAGTTCAGTCCCAAAAGACCCCTGGAAGAACACAGCAGCCATTCACTTGCATTGCTACTTAGTACCTATGTGAAGCTTTGGATTCAGGCGAAGATATCACACGTACGAAGCAATGGAAATACTTGTATGGAAACACTTAAACCCATAGAGCAATTGATGGATAACATAATTAAACGCTGGGGAGTCTGTTATAAAGTAGGACTAGTTTTTCCTTGAGGTGTGCAGCAGGATCTGGGGAAGTACTGAATCAGAATGCACAAGCTTCATTGTGGTGGTAGTCGGAGGGGCAGCTGCAGCCAGGCTGACGAAATTTGGCAAAAGTTTGTAAGTATCCATGGGCTAGCTTTTAAAAGTTCTTCTTCAGTGCTGTAGGATGTTTTCTTAACTGCAATGAAACAGGCACAGTAACCTGTTAATTCCATGTGCTCTGCATAGCCCATTCATGGAATCTCATACCCACCAAAAAACACCGATTGTCCATCATACCTCCTCGTGATTCCCCCAAATAACCCTCATAGCTCCTATAGCTCCCCCTTCCCATTCCTACAATAATCATGAGTGATTTTGATCTTCATATAGATTGGATAAATAACATTTGCAAAGGTAGCTTGGAGGATAGTTCACTGAGTGTATTTCAGAAAATTTCTTCGAACAGGACATTCTCAAATAGTAATAATGAAACTGGGTTAACTAATGTCCATGTAATAAAGGAAGTTTAGACAAGTGTGATCATACATGATAGAATTTAAGATTCAGTCTAAAGGTGCGAAATGTGGTTCTCAAATTAAAGCCTTAAACTTAAATGGAGGTAATTATGAGGGAATGAAGACAGAATTGGCTGTGGTGACTGGGAAAATAGATTGAAAGATAAGCTGGTAGAGAAATAGTACCAAACATTTAAGGGGATATTTCAGAACTCTCAACAAAGGTGTTTTCTGTTGAGAAAGGAGATACTATTTGTGGTTGCCTAATGAAATTAAGGGTGATATCAAATTGAAATAAATGATGTAAAATTCTGTGAAGCTTAGTGGTAGGCCAGAAAATTGGGAAATCTTTCGGAACCAGCAAAAGGTGACTGAATAGAAACAGGGAGAATTTAATATATGAGAAAAAAAGCAAAAAATATTTTAAAAAGACAGTAAAAACTCATAATCATATATAAAAATGAAAATAATAGTTAAAGTGAGCATTAGTCCCTTATAGGATGTATCTGGTGAAGTAATAACCTCTAGAGAGAGATTTAAACACCCCACGATTAACTGACAGAAATTATACTACAAAATTTCAAATTCGTAAACAAAAACAAACTTTACTGTCAACACAAAAATAAGCAGCACCATTAACAACACTATAGTTTGTCAAGACTTAAAGTATAAATCGAGTTGTCCTTTTACTTTCTAATGCCACCCATGAGTTCCCGTATATGTTACGAGACCTGAAAGATACATTAACTTCTTTTGAAGAAATTCAAATTATGCCACAGCTCTGCAGATTGAGGATTATTTCAGATTTCTCCCTCTAGTTCCAAGCTATGCAAATTTTCACCCTGTCTGAGAACTCTGTTTACAAGCTGAACATGAGCTTTCACACATTCCAAGCAGCAAACTAATTTTCTTTTTGCTTAAGGTGCAGGCCTGGCTAAAAAGTTAACTGTTTTGCTGTCTTGACTTGCTGAACTGCAACCTGCACCACACACATTATACAACTGACTATCTGCTTCTGTGAGCACAAAATGGATATGGAAAAAGCAAATTAAAATATATCCCATGGCCTAACTCCATAGGAACAAGGGCATATTTTGAATATTCCAAGCTGAACTAAATATAAGCTATCTTTTACCTTCAAAACAATTCCTTTGATTCTGGTACTTACATGAGTAATTTATATAACTTATGTTATTAATGGCACTCTGAACTCTTTGGCTCCATACTGAATTCCTTTATTTACAAAGACTCTCCTAGTTTCTTTGATCTGGGAACTATATGAATAATCCAAAGTCCCTTATTGAAACAAAATATTCAATACTGTCTGGAATCGTGCACATGTGCATTTCTGGATTAGAGCACTTGCATAGTTGTGTGTAGTTGCAGGTGTCAGCAAACACTATCTTGAAATAATTGTAGCCCTGTTGTCTCAACTAATAACTGAAAGGTAGGTTGTTCATTGCTGAAGTTTTCTCCTTTCTAATTATGACATCATTAAATAAACATAGATTACCCTTTAAACTTTAATTAGTCCATGTCTGTTTGAATTGCACTTATTTCAGGGTATTCTCATTAAGATAGTTTAATTTCTCTGATATTAAACCCTTTAATACTCAATCTATAAGTTATATTCCTAAAACAAAATCCATGCCTCTAAAACACAAGAATTGTGGACTCAGATATTTGCAATGTAATGATAAACAAATAAATAACAGAGACTTTGAACAACTATTTTGTATCTGTTTTAACAGTGGAAGGTGCAAAAAGAATCCCAAGAATGTCAGAAAATCAATAGACAAAAGGGAAGTGGAGCTTAAAACAATAACGATCACTATAGAAAAAAAAAACTAGGAAAGCTAATTCTTCTGGACTTGATGGCCTGCATCCTCTTATCAAAAAAGAATTGGCATTAATTTCAAAATTCCTTAGATGTTGGAATTTCCATTTGATTGGAAAACCATAAATTGACAACTCTATTCAAGAAGGAAGGGATACAGAAAGCAGAAAAAGTCTAACACTTGGCATTGTAACAATACTAGCATTTATTCTTAAAAAGGCAATAGCAGAATAATTGGGAAATCTTAATATGGAGAGGCAGAGTCAACATGGTTTTGAGAAAGAAAAATTCAGTTTGATAAATTTATTAGAGTTCTTTTGAGAATGTTGCAAGCAGGGAGAATTAGAGTTAGACTTTATTGTCACAGTAGTTGTATTTAGAAGTAAAACAGGCATTTGATAAGGTACCACATAAAATTATGCTACGCAAGACAAGAACTCATCATGTTGGGGTGATATATTATCCTACATTGAGGATTGCCAGGAAACAGAAAGTCAGATAAATGTTGTCAGTTTCAGGTTGGCAAATTGTAACAAATGAGTGCCGCAGAGATCAATGTTAGGACTTCAACTGTTAACAATCTAGATTAATGACTTGATTGAAGGGACTGACTATATTGAAGCCAAATTTGATGACAAATCAAGGATTGGTAGGAAAGCAAGTTCAAAGAATGATGCAAGGTGTGAGAAAGAGTCCATAAAAGAATATTGATAGATTGAGTGAGTAGTCAAAATTTGGTAATTGGAGTATGTGGGAAACTGATATTGCTGACTTTGGAAGGTAGAATAGAAAGAAGAAAATGATTTAAATGTATAGAATCTGCAGAATGCTGCAGTAGAGGAATCAGAATATCCATGTACATGAGCATGAAACATCAGTCAGTGAGTGCAACTGAGAATGAATGCAAATTGAATGTCAGCATTTATTGCAGGAGTGTTAGAGTGTGAAAGGATTGAAGTGCTATAATTGTATAGGCAATAGTGTGACTGCCTTTAGGAGAGTTCACCAGGACAAAGGACAAATGGCAACAGCAATCTATCTCAAACAGCCCTTACCCAGAATTGTATAATGACAGAGGTGGCAAATGCAACAAGATACCAAGAGTGGCTATTTGGCAAAATACCACAACGGTCGTCGCCAGTTTCAAAAAGTGGAATGGATTCATTTACTTTTTGTAATTTTTGTGTGCCCCAAAGCTTCCTGGTCCCACAAAAAATCTCTCTGCATGGCATCTGACCTTTCACAGCCCTGATCCAGAATAATCTATCCACTTTAACATTATACAAAACATTTGGCTTTGTTGAGGAGTGAGCAGATTTTCCATAATCTCATGTCCTGGACCCCTGAACAGTGCACTGCACCAAATGTTTAAGCAGGGCCTTATGAAAATGTTTATGAGGCTCATCCATCGAATTGAATCTGGTTTTCAACTACTTTTATTTTCATGTATCTCAGAAGTTTCCCTGCCTTTCACCTGCATAAATGGGTCACCTCAACATTTCCTCTAAGATATCTCTGAATTTTGTAGTCCAATTTGATGGTTTTATCTTCATAATCAAATGATGCTTTTGATGTGTTTTCTGACATACTGAAAACTTAGACTGCAGCTTTATTGTAATTCATGTTGCCATCATGGTATCTACTGGCCATCTCTCAAAAATCTTTAGAAAGATTAACAGAACTATATATGACAGATTTGCTGCTTAGATAATTGCTTCTTTAGGATAAAGGGTAGGCATGATTCCCATGATTTCTTTTCACCAAGTAGCATATTGTATTGTTGTGGATCCTATGTGTTTAATCATTGTAATAAATATGTGAAAACTGTTGCATTCTCTTTGACTAAATAGGTTATACGTAGTTTTCATTATATGCTAACTGTTTACCCAAGTGTAATATCAATATTGAAAATAACATCAGGAAAACCAAAACAGCTCTTCCAAGATCATATTTTTTGCTATAAATGAAAATTAGTTTCCAAATTCAGGTGAACTTCTGTTCACCCTGGCTTGCAAATAGGTGAGGGAGAGGGTGAAAAACAACGGTTCACCTAGCTAACGCTATCCTTGTTGATGACCTTTGATTTTGGATGTCACAAAGAACATTATTTCCCTCTGAGTTATGTCCCCGTTGAATGAACTTTGGCTTCTGATGTCAAAATAAATACTGTTGCTTTCTGAACTAACTGACAGTGTGGCTGAAGTACTGGTAAATGACTCAAGGCAAAGGGTATGATGAAATAAATATTGATAGGACTTATGGCCATAAAATTGTATAAATATTATCCCTTTGGTTATTGAAGTGACCTTGAGTATATAATGCTCTTAGCTTTTTGCTTGCAGCAGGATAACACCTATGCAAGCAACTCTTTAATCCTTGATGCTTTTGCAGCTTTCAGAAACAGAAAATGGTTTTATATTATCCTGAACTGAAGTGAGTGAGGAATTACATTGTTAAACTTGCAAACATATTACAAAGAATTTTCTGAATCTTAGAGAAAAAGGCATAGGGAGTAGAGTGATTGCTGATAAAGTGAGTATGTGACTTCACCAATTTAGAGTCAGTTACCAAATAATTTTCACGTAATCCCTGCACAAATTTTACTATTGCTGGAAACATTATGGTCACATGTGAACAAAGAATAGAGAGCAATGTCAAAGGCCTGCTTTGTCCAGGATGGTGTGGAGTTTTTTGAGTCATGTTAAAACTTCATTCTCCCAGGTAAGGGAAGAGTATTCTATTGTACTTTGGACCTATGACTTGAAGATGATGTTGTTAATCATCAGCTACAGTATATTAATGAGAGAACAGACAAGGCTTTGCATTATGCTGAGAGACATATCAGGCCAAATGATAGGAACATATAGGAAAAGAAGAAAAAATATTTACAGAAGGGCCAGCAGGAAGAACAAATTAGGGGACAATATGTCATTGTTGTGCAAAGCAATGAAAAGAAAGCACGTCTCCAGAGGGGAAGCAGTGCTCTAATTGCAAGAAGCTGAATCACTTTACACACAACAATTTAAGAAGAAATGCCAGCCTATAAAGATGGCTGCAGGAGAGATATCAGCCAATATTCTGATGAATCACTTTACTCCAAACAACTGGATGGCATCATCAGATCTAAAGGTGATAAATGGCTTATGACTGTTAGACTGATGACTGCTGAAGGAGAGCAACAAAATGATTGTGAAGTGTCAGATAGATAGTGGTGCTTTGTGCAACATCACATACCAGTGCAAACTGGTTGAAACTGGTGACCCTAGAAGATTACAAAGATGTTTTTACAGATCTTGAATGTTTTCCTGGTGAATATTATCTTGGAGTAGATGAGAGTGGGAGATAATCTCAGCCTCTGCAATGGAGAGTTCCAGCTATCACCAAGTACAACCAAAAAGACATGATAGAAGAACTGACAGCTGATTTGACCAAGTGGTTCAAAAAATTGGAAAGAAAGATAAATAGGCCAAGAAATCAGTCTTTGAGGAGCTGACAACTGATGATAAGTAAGTGAAAACAAGAGAGGCTGTCATTGCAGAACAACACATAAAGTATGATAAGAAAAAAGAATGGAACAAGAAGAATAAAATGCAAATGAAGACGCCTGAAGTCAAGTTAAAGTCTACTAGCTTGAAGACAAAAGAAGAGATCTCAACAGTTACTGGAAGTAAAGCAAAACGAAATAAATAATTCCTTTTGACATTTGCCAAGTTTCAACTTGCAACAAATTCATGATTTTAACACCTTCAATTAAGTCATACTCTATTCCTTAATCACTGTATCATTCACTGATCTGCCCTGAAAAGTCTGCTCAACTCTGTGGCAAATATTCCATTTTTTCCACCATTAATTTCATTCTAGCACAAAATTTAGAAGAATCTCCTACATCAAGCAACAGTGATATCATTAATCAGGGAAGGCAGCCAATCTTGTTGAAGAATCTTCACAGACAGAAAACCTGGAAGTAGCATACAGGTTTTTCATTCAATTTTATACTTTTATAGAGAGCACAGTTGAGGTTGAGACATTTAATACGGTTAAGATAGAAGCTGAAATATTGTACACTAAAGCAAAAATTTTAACTATTTTAAAATATCTTCTTAAAGTATGGCAAAACCCTTGACTTTGCACTGTTCAAGAATAATTATGGTTCAATATACAGTACTGTTAAAAGACCAGTTACCCTTCACTCAATATGTTAAAAGCTTTTCAATTTTTTTTTACATTTACATTGATACTGTTAAAAGGTGCAAGTTCATATCAATTTTGCAGCTTCTACCTGATTTCTACCTGTGAGGAATTCAGTACTGCACAATTCTGAGGACCAGAAAATTACTGACACCAACTTCTTGATTTCATTGTTTAAATACATATTTTCTGATGACTTTAAGTTTTATAGTGCAATGATGATAAATTCTGATGGGCAGTTTAGATGTCCTAGCAACCCCAAACTCTAGCTCTATAACACTGTTTAAAAAAGACCAAATTTTGGATTTTAAGGGAATTTCTGGTTATATTTTCCATTTCAACTTCCTTCTATTCTTATTCATCATTTTACCTTTCATCTGCCAAAGCTGCAGCCCAACCCTCCTGGCCCTATGACTTATAAATATTTTCTCTCTAAATTTCAAAATTATGCATGAAACAGCAGATTTTGGAGAATGTTGCACCTTCTGAGACGTACGGAGCAGTATGTGAGTTGGTTTGCCCAGACAGTGAAATCTATTTCAACAATCCAACCATATATTTGAATAAGGAAGGAATAAGGTGAAGGAATAAACCATTTTTTTTTTATTCACTTGTTGTTCTTCTCTAGTGTCCATAGCCAAGGATTCAGAGGATAACTGTCTAATCAGCCTCTTTTTGACATAGCATTTCCACAATGGACCAGCACAGAATGAAGGCATTTTGACCATCATCAAATAACAGAATATACTAAAGAGACAACAAAGTTCACAAAACTGGTGAAACTTATGCTAAAACACCTAAGGAGGACTAATGTGGAATATATTTTCTGTATTCATCCATATATTCTATTTGTACTGTCTGCAGTTAATTTAGATAAATGTGAGGTGCTGCATTTTGGAAAGGCCGATTAGGGCAGGACTTATATTCTTAATGGTAAGGTCCTGGGGAGTGTCAATGAACGAAGAGGCCCTAGAGTGCTGGTTCATAGTTCCTTGAAAGTACTATCAAAGGTAGACAGGACAGTGAAGAAGGGTCTAGGCCCGAAACGTCAGCTTTCCTGCTCCTCTGATGCTGCTTGGCCTGCTGTGTTCATCCAGCTCTACACCTTGTTATCACAGTGAAGAAGGCGTTTGGTACCCCTGCCTTCATTGGTCAGTGCATTGAGTATCGGAGTTGGGAGGTCACATTGTGGCTGTACAGGACAATGGCTAGGCCATTTTTGGAATACTACATTCAATTCTGGTCTTCCTGCTACAGGAAGGATGTTGTGAAACAGAAAAGATTCACAAGGATGTTGCCAGGGTTGGAGGGTTTGAGCTATAGGGAGAGGCTGAATAGGCTGGTGCTATTTTCCTTAGAGCATCAGAAGCTGATGACCTTATAAAAGTTTATAAAATCATGAGTGGCATAGATAGATTTAATAACCAAGGTCTTTTTCCAAGGGTAGTGGAGTCTAAAACTAGAGACAACAGGTTTAAGGTGAAAGGGGAAAGATTTAAAAGGGACCTAAGGGGCAACTTTTTCACACAGATGGTGGTGCGTGTTTGGAATGAGCTGCCAGAAGAAGTGGTGGAGTCTAGTACGGTTACAACATTTGAAAAGCACCTGAATGGGTATATAAAGAGGAAGGGTTGAGGGGGATATGGGCTAAATGCTGGTAAATGGGACGAGATTAATTCAGGATATCTGGTCAGCATGGACGAGTTGGACTGAATTGCCTGCTTCTATGCTGTATGGCTGTATGACTCTATGACTATGCTGACACCTGTGCATTAACTAGCTGAAAGATGTTTTTATGTGTTATGCTAGTTAATTCACTTATTGAGGAGTCTCCTTTGCTTGATAGCCTCACATTCAGATGGTGCCTTTGAAGGTTACAAACCAAATTATTAGCTGGAAACTGAAATAAGAACTATGAAATTAATTCAGCAATCGCTTGAAACCACTTACTTTACATAACAGTGCTTTTAAGTCATTTTCCTTATTACTTCTGAGGCCATAGCAATGCTAGCTACCTAGTTTTCTAGATGTATTTTGCTAGAGTCATCCTGCATGGGAGTCCTTTAGGTAATAATGTATAATATGTACACAGAATGCTTCAGATGGAAGCTTTTATCATCTATCCCAACAACAACCAAAAATAAAGAATAATAGCTTACATTTATAGACCACCTCTCATGACCTCATGATATCCTAGAGTGGTTTACAATAAACTCAATACTTTTGAAATGTTTAATGGAGGACACACACCACCTTATTCATGGGTGTCAATGTCCAACAAAACTAACGAGACAATATCCAGACAATCTGTTTATTTTAGTAATGCGATTGAGTGAAAAATATTGGCTAGAACACAGGTGAGAACTCCCCTGTTCTTCTTCAAATTGTGCCTTTTGATCTTTTACGACCATCTAAAAAAACAGATGGAGCATCTGTTTAACATCTCATTTGAAAGTTGACACTTCTGGTAGTCCAGTGCTCCCTCAGTAGAACAATGAATTGTCAGCTTAGATTATGTGCTCAAGCCTCCAGAAATCAGAAACTTGAACTGGGCAGAGAATAGGCGGAGATTGTTGGGACTGATGTCTGCCAAATTTCACACATCATTACATCCCGTCGGCAACCATTTTCAGATGTAATGAGTCTAAAATTGGCCCCTATAATTCAACTAACAGTATGACCCATGATAACTGAACACAAAGACAGTGGTAATAGTAACACAATTATTTATCTGACAATCTAACAATTTTTCTTTACAGGTGATAGACTGAGGCACTTATGTTTCAATTCAGTGGAGGTTACATACTTCAGAGTCTACATAGATGCTTTTTGATGCTTACTGTGGTGAATTGCTTACACTATATGGAGTGTCAGAGACCAGAGTGATATATTTGGGATTTTTGACAGAGGTTGGCTGATCTCATTTCACTGGAAGCTCTTAACAGCTATTTGGAAGAGGTGACCTTTGTCACCAACTCCTGGGCTGGATTCAAATCTCTACCTTTATGTATGAAGAACAGTGTCAGACTGTGTTCCTGGGGTACTGCACTAAGCAATCCACTAGAGGAAAAACATACCGTTTTAAATAGAGTTGAAAAGAAAGAAAGATGGACTGTTCCGATATGAACAGGATGGCAACTGCTACTAGAGCAGCCGGCTCACAGCATCAGTTCTATATATTCTGGGACATTGGGGCCACATTAATTTTTGGTGATGTCTGTCCCATGTGCAAATTAGCATTCCTAGCACTGTAATCTGTCTTGTGTGAATGCTGTTTTTCTCATGAGTATTTGTATACCTATATACTTCTCAGAATTTAAAAAGGCAATGCTCAACTTTCATGAGATTTTGAATTTATTTTGCTTTATTTCAAAACTTGAATACTCAACTAGAAATTTAGTTGAGAAAATTAAAGTAACCTTCTATTGTCAAAGAATATTTATACATTAAGATTTATATTATTCCACAATTGCATAATCTGATGGGGTCCACAATACCTTCCTTATTTGGAATTACATCACCATTCTTTCACTGTTGCTGGGGCAAAATGAAATTCCCCTCCCAATAACACTGCACATAGAGATGACCTTCTGCTGTTCCAAGTTTGTGCTCACCTTTTCAAGGGCAATTAGGAATGGACAACAAATGCTGGGTTTGACAGCAATGTGCATATCTCGTGAAGGAAAATTTTGAAAGAAATAGACATATTTAGAATTTAAAGTATACAATCAAACTATTATGCAAATGGCATTCTTCAAAATCAAGAGTTTTTGAAAGTGACAAGTTAAACTTGACATGTTTAGGAAAAAATCTGAGCTATTCTCGACAGTTAAAGTAGATTTGCAATCACAAAATCAAATCAGATAAGGTATAAACAAATATCGAAATGCATTTATCACTTTGAAAACAATGATTCATTATTACTTATAACAGTTTCTTTTATGTATATATAGTACTGCACAAATGTTACTTGAAACTCATTCTTTTTCTTTATTAATAGGATTAAAATCATAACCATTATATAATAATATACAATTTTGGAAAAAAAAGAACAAAGTAGAAATGGGAAATGATGTGGATTTGATATCTGATAAAAATCACAATCTACTTAATGCTAGAACAATGGTACACAGCAGAGGCTTGTGTTTTACATAAGGTATTACTTAGATTGGAAACATGCTGATATTGTAACCATGGAAGCAAACCAATTTTGTCTAGTTTACAGGTGGAAGCAGGAGGTAAAACACTACAATTTGCCAACTCCTGCTGAGGAGAGAAGAAAATATCCAAACATAAGAATCGATAGCATCTAATTCCAATAGATTCCATATTCTAATATATTTCTAAGTTCTGTTGATGACTACTTTTAAGTGGCATAGAGTGCTGAGAAATGTTTTCTATCGCTAAAGCTGATTTATTATCTAGAAAAGTAAATAATTATTTATTGTAAAGAACACTGATTGCATTACAGTATAGGAATATATTGCCCCTCTGCAAGCTACTGTCTTTTTGGAATAATATTACTAAAAAAGTAATTTGTTTTAATATCATTATGTCATTTTTATCGGTCTTAAATCCTTTCAATTGATTCTCCTGTTAATATTTTATTCCTGAAGAGAAAAACATATTGCTGAATCTTATTCTTTTTATACTTATCAGAATATATGTAATAATGCCAAATTTGAAAAGATCACAACAGGTTGTACGAGAGGAAAAGAGGGGCAAGTCAACTCTAATTAACTAAGGTCTTGCCACGGAGAAAGCACAAGAAACTATAGGCTCCTCAAGTTTGCCATTTGCAAAATCCAAAACCATCTTTTGTTAATATGGTTCTGCAATTATGCTACAGTTACTAAATAATCCAGCTCGTGCTAATACCAATACTAATAGCCAGTATAAAATAATCATTTGAGTTTGTAATATGGCTCATTTATACTTTCCTGGAAGTGGCATTCATGCATTAGTAGGAATTTACTGTCTACAAATGAAAGGAATATATGGAAGTCTAGTGCTTTCCTTTGAATTACGCAGGAGGTTGGGGAGCGTATAATTCCTTATCACTTTCTCCATGCAAATGCCTGAGCCAATTAGCTGATGCAGCAACCAATCAGTGCCCTTTCCTCCTGTAGTATAAATTATTGTGACCATTTGACATTTAATATTTCTGCATTTGTCCTGATGAGTGCAAGATGGAAAGCCTTAGCAAGATGTCTCTCTTTTCAGGAATACTATTCAAGTTCTGTACTACCATACAACTGTTATTAACATTTTGTTTACAAAAATATTTTAGAGGTTAATTTTTATAATCAAAGTAGCAGCATGTAACTTAAAACTGCAGGAAAAATAAATACAGATAAATACCTACTATCACTCGAACAAAATTGAGACTTATTAATCATGCATGTTATTACTATTTTTGTTTTACTTTCGTGATTACATGTTTTGTATGATAGAAACTTACCTTCGTTTAAAAGGTATATTGTCCTTACATTTGTATTGAAAATGTATTGTCATTCAGAATGTCTTGCCATTAACAGCATTATAGTTTTGTACACAGGATTATGTTTATTTTTTAAATTATAGTGATTCACAGACATGGAACGTGTGGCGCCTTTGTATTTTTCAATGTATTTCAAAATACTTCCCTTTTACCTAAAATTTTCAGTTCTCTGTTCTGACAGTGGACAATGACTTATAATGCTAGAAAACAGAATAACTCGAAAACTCTCAAAATCAGTACTTTATTGTGGATTTTAGAGGTATATAAATCATTTTAGATCTAGTTTCCTTTGTTTATTAAGAAGCAAATATATGAAAAATGACCTGCCTGTGTTCTGCATTGCAGAATCTGATGCATGTGTTCAATTGCTAGTTCTAAAAGCTTGTTCAGGTAAAGCATTCAAAGTAACATATTGCAGAGAACATGCAAATTGTTGATAATGATGGAAAACAGATATATATTCAGCTGAGGTTGACATAAATCTGGTTTTATAAACTTCATGATTTGAATAACTTTACCAGAAATGCAATAATGGTGTTCTGTTTTGTACCTTCATTATGTTTACATTCCTTTTAAATGAGTTGTGTCAATAGCTTGCTGTTGTTCTTTTAAGCCACCTAGTCACACCAGTACAAGTCTGTAAGTAATAATATTTAAATCTTACATGTACATTTTCATGTTATGTTCAATAACATTTTATTAGTAACATTTAGTAATAATTTAATATTTGGAATATTGGAAAATCAAGAACACCAGGTTAGGTTTCCTACTCTTGAAAATATAAATATTGAATTGGATAATCTACTTGCCTATATTAGAAGATTCTTGGTAAAACGCTGGAGAAGAACTCAAAATTACACAAATTAGTGCATCTGATGATTAATCTGATCAGTTAGGAGTATTTAATAAGACATAGTCACAGGTCAGTTTTGTTGTAGCAAAATAAAAGCATTTGTAAAATGCAAAGAAATAATTTTTCACTGAAAATCAATGCAAGACATAAAACCCTGTATTTCTAAGGTAACCAACCAGTTTTTATTTTAAAATGTTATTCAAGTTTAGTTTTTCACTTGTGAACCTGCGAAATGTCTTCTTCCAGCATCAACATCAGCACCAGCAAGCCCTATGGTATTTAGAACTCCTCTGACACTCCACCTTTTCATGTTGGTTAAATCTGTTTATAGAATACCCCCAGCTAAGTGTCTAGGGTGTAATTTGCAAAATCAACATACACTTTAATTAACATTTGGCAGTCTTCCTAGAAATCTATTGTTTACACAATACCACACCTTTATGTCATAACCCTTCTGTTAAATTCTTCACTTAATTTAGATTTTCTTTTAATAATTGTTGTCTGATTGGGGTTGTTGGACATTTTCTACATTGCTAGTTCTTTGAGATATTGTGATAGTTAATTAAGACATTTATTTTTCTATTACCAGTTCTTTAAGCATCTTTCAACTAAGTTTTACAGGTTTGTGTTTGATATTTATATTTGCCCCAAAACGTCGTTTTAACCTGCAATGTTATTAGTAATGTCAAATACTCGGAATCTATCTCTGAAAAGTCATGTCTTTAAGATTGCATTTTGATTGTCAGTAACCATTAATCTCAATGTTCTTTTGTCATTGAAATAATTTCTAAATTTCTGTTCTTTGTTTTTGCATAGTACAATTATGATTCTTTCAGCAGTCCAAATAAATAGAGAATACACAAGAGGGACAATGAAATAGCCAGTTTATTCCATGAGTGAGAAAGACCTAATAACTCATGAATGACAAAGTCGCCAGTGAGTTATTAAAGGTCTTCTCATGGGCCCATTGCATTCGTCACTGTCGTATGGGCAGCCTGTGAAATGGGGTCAGGCTGTTGGTGGGTGTGAAAGTGCAGCTGCAGTCACTCATCCCACCCACATTGAAATTGGCAGCTCTGTAGGGTAGCAGGAGTGGCATTCTGCTCGCAACAACAACTTATGTTTATATAGCATCTTTAATGTAGTAAAACGTCCCAAATTGCTTCTAAGGACACTTTCTGTGAAATATGTTTTATATTGACAAGTTGTTAACTTTAGTAATTCAGTTTTGCAATACTGCTGTTACTAAAAGCAAAATAAGGACATTTCCTTTAAAGCTTATCATGAAATTAGTGCCCCATTACTAATTTAAAAGCATGGAATAAGAAGCTATGCTACCCATCCTACATTCAGGAAATAAAAGGATGAAAGTTAAATATAAGATTTTAAAAATAAGGTAAAGAAAATGTCTTTAAAGAAGGAATAAGCTAAGATTTTAACTTTACAGTCATATACATTGAATATTCAACAATTTTCATTCAACAGTGCATCTAATTGCACTCTTACACACAATTATTTAAATGAACAATTTTAAGTTCATAAATATGAAACAAAAATAGTTACATTGACATAAAATTATTATAATCAAAATCATAATTTGATCAGATAATGGCGGCTGATTTTCCAATAGCCAGATACCTGCTTCTGAAACATAGTTGGGAGTTACACATGATGACCTTGCAGAAATCCCAGTATAGAAAACTCTGAAGAAATTGTCAGAATACTGAAGATTCCACTAAGCAATTCCCTAACACTTAGAACTCTCTGAAAGTTTTCATTTAAATCCAAGAGTTTTGTTGTCAGTTAAACAATTAGCCAGGAAAATTTAGACAATTAAACAAGCATTCTAACTCTCGGGTAACAGTATTACTGACCTCTGCAAATTACCTCACCCACCATCAAGTATTCTTTGCCTCAGACCTTGAACACTCCCAGAACCTGATCTGGCACTACCCTCTACCCTGGTACTGAACATACTTCAGAACCAGATACAACACCCTCCACCAACTGCTGGACCTAAGGCCCCCTCATCTCCATGAACCTGAGGACACATTCCCCTCCCATGCTGTCAGACCTGACTTCCCTCCTCCACCTTCCCTGGGCCCCAACCAATCCTACCCCATTGGAGCTGATACCCTTGGTGCTTGCTGCCAGACCAGAGCCTCCTTCCCCTGCAGTCAGACTCGATCTTCCAATGCATACCTGGTTCCTGTTCCACTTTGCAAACTGGTACCCTACTTACTTGACACCCTTCTGACTTGGCACCCTATCTCCTTGGCATTCTTACCACATGATGCTCTATTGTGCTGGCACCCTACCCACTTGGCACCCTAGCCCCCACCTATCTGGTACTTCACCCTCTCAGCACGCTAATATCACACTTCTTTATGTACTTACCCTTTCACAATACCTGTCAAGGAGGTTGTCTGTGATGCTTTGGATTACAGAAAACAGCAACTAACTCTTTTGAAAAGGGGGCATGGTTTGCCTTCCTGTGATGATTGTGCAATATGTTGGGTCTGTCAAAAAGGAAATACAGCTCTGCATTTCTGAAGGGGCACAGCTCAGAATCTCCTGTCAAAAATGCAGATGTCTTTTGTTGCATTAAATAGAAGTGTAGTAACAAACTGTGATCTATTATTGCCACTTATCAGGAAGTCTGGCTCTATATTTCTTTTGATATTTAGTTTTCTTTAATTTGCTTTAGTTTACTTAACTAGGTATTAATTAGATTTATATGTTTTCACTGTATGATTTCTATTAACATCCACATGCCCAATGTCACTCTTAAAGTCCTAAGGACCAAAATCTACATCCACATCTACTTCCTCAATAGTTTGTAAATACTTTGAATATTTCATCATCATTGTCAAAGACAACATGTGTAGTATTATGCTCAAAATTTCAGGTTTATTGTCTGCCTTCTTGGTGATTGTTGAATCATGAAATATTTCATGATAGACCACGTTAAAAGTTCTTCTGAGCCAATAAAAATAGTTTGGAGATTCTACTCACTGTTTTATTTTCCGATGTTTTTCAAGAAGAGTTTTAATTTTGTTGTGTCATTTTACAGTGGCAGTTATACTTTAGCATTTGAGCAACACATTAAAGGTGGCTGTTTTCTCAGCACCTTTTAACACCACAATATTCACATATTTCTGATTTATTTTAAAGATAACATTCTGACTATAGTTCATAATTATAGGCGAGGATCATATGCTCCCTTCAGCAGTATTGGGCTCTTTATTGCATTCTGTCACTCTCTGTCAACTTTCTTGCCTTTTGCTCTAGTCTTTTCATCTTCTCTGTCTCTGCATGCTGCCTGTTGTTTCCCCTTATGAAGAAATAATATTTAGTGCCTCGGAACATAACTTGCAGGAAACAAAAAAGACACGAGAAAAAAATGAAAAATGAACAAAAGTTGTGTATTTATGAACATAAGAACATGGAGCAGGAGTCGGCAATTCAGCCTTTCAAACCTGCTCTGACATTTAATATGATCATGGCAGATATCATCTCAGTCTCAACTTCACTTTCCTGCCTGCTGTCCATAAACCTTCAACTCATTACTAATTAAAAATCTGTCTATGGTCTCCTTAAATTCATTGCAATATTTTTGCAATGTATGTTAATGTAGTTAAAGCATATTATGTCACCAGGGACAAAAAAAAAATAAGTAGATGTGGTTAGATGTCAACTTCCTCACAGCATGCCCTTTTGTCCAAGATGTCATGTCACAAAAGTTGGTTCAGATTGGCTGACGATCCTCGGATGTGTTTGCCAACAAACAAACTGTTAGTTTTCGGAGAATTCGTTACTAGCAAAAAATGCAAATAAAGTGAGCCCAATAACGATACTGATATTTATTTTATAAAATGATAGCTGTAACACACCTCAATTCATATAAAAAGAAAGTATTTGTATTGTAAAGCTCACTATTACAACTCAAGACATTAACCAACATGTTATTACTTTTGAAGTGTTATTATGTTGACACAGGTGTATTTTGGTAAATAAGGCAGATTTATATACATTGTGAGCAAAATGAATGACCAATTAATTTGTTTTATGTGAAGAAAGTTGGCCAAAATATTCCCTGCACTTTTTCCAATGGTGTCGTTGGATCTTCAACACAACCTAACTATAAGAAGGTGACATCAGTTTCATTGCTTCAGCCTCACACCAAAAGAATGGCTGTTGGCTCTAGGATTATATCAATGCCTTGGTTGAGTGTGCGGAAAAGTGGCAAACTTAATTCAGGCCAGAGAAATATGAGGTATGCATTTGGGGAAGGGAAACAAAGTGATCGAATAAAAAATATTGGGAGGATATTGAAAAGAGCAGAGGAAGTAAGAGACCTTGGAATACACGTTCACAGGTCCCTAAAGATGGCAGGACACATAAATAAGGTGGCAAAGAAGGCACATGGGATATTTACCTTGGTAAATCTATTGGGTGAGGTATTGAATACAAATGCAAGGATATAATGCTGGAAGTACATAAGTACACTGGTTAAGCCTCAGATGGAGCTTCATGTATGGTTGTGGTTACCACATTACAGGAAGGGCATAATTACTCTAGAGAGAAAACAGAGTAGTTTCACAAGAACATTGCTAGGTCTTGAACATTGCAGCAAAGAGGATATATTGGATACACTAGGGTTGTTTTCTTTAGAACTGAGGAGGCTAAGAGGTTACTTAATTGAGGTATACAAAATAATGAAGAAGACATGCAATCAGCCGTAGTTATCATCAGTCAATAAAGTTACCAAATGAGCCCAGATGTGTTTGTACAAGGATATAAAATTGGTCCAAGATTATCTAGATCCAGACACATTGTCAAGCAAGCCCAGATTGGGAAGATGGTGGCCTATCGGCAATGTCACTAGACTGGTAATTCAGAAACACAATATAAAACACTCTGGGATCCTATCATGGCAGCTGGTGGAATTTCAGTTAATAAATCTGGAACACAAAGCTGATGGTGACAATGCCAACTATCATTGGTTGTCATAAAAATCCATTTGGTTCATAAATGTCCTTTAGGGAAGGAAATCCATCATTATTACCTGGTCTGGCCTACATGTAACTCCAGACCCACAGCAATGTGGTTGACTGTTAACTGCCCTCTGAACTGATCAGTTCATATTAGAGATGGATAACAAATGAAAAAAAGAGAAAAACAAAAAGGGGCTTGCATAGAGTGGACAGGGAAGGCCTATTTCCCCTTAGAGAAGCACAGATTTAAGGTAATAGGCAGAACAATTGGAGACATGAGGAAAAGTTTTTCACAAGTGGTGGGTGTTATGGCCAGTTTTTGGTTGATGTGGAAACCTTCAACTCAACTCAACTCAACTTGGAAAATAAAGTGAAAGATAATCCAAACAGATTCTACAAGTATGTTAAGAGCAAGAGAGCAAATAGAGAGAGAGAGAGAGAGAGAGAGAAGGACCCTTTAAATATCAAAGAAATCATCTTTTTGTTGAACCTCAGGAGATGGGAGAGAAATTTAAATGAACACTTGGTGTCAATTTTTACTGTGGAGAAAGACATGGAGGCTAGAGAACTCAGGGAAATAAACATTGATGTGTTGAAAACAGTTCGCATTACAGAAGAGGAAGTGCCGGAGAAAATATGATGGTGGATAAATCTCCAGGACCTGTTCTAGCGTATCCCAGGAGTTTCTGTGAAGTTAGTGAGGAAATTGCGGGGCCCCTTTCAGAAATATTTGTATCATCTATAACTACAGGTAAGGTGCCAAATTACTATAGAGTGGCTAATGTTGTGCCTTTGCTTTAAGAAAGGATGTAAGGAGAAGCTTCAGTGTTGGGAAAAAAGTTGTTGGAAGTGATTCTGAAAGGTAGGATTTATATGCATTTGGAGGGGCAAGGGATGTTTAGGGATAGTCAGCATGGTTTTGTGTGAGGGAAATCATGTCTCACAAACATGATATGAGTTTTTTGAGGATGAGGGCAGAGTGGTAGACATTGTTTACTTGGAATTTAGTAAAGTCTTTGACAAGGTTCTGCGTGGTAGACTAATAAAGTTAGATCACATGGGATTCAGAGTGAGCATGCCAATCATATACAAAATTGGCTTAACAGCAGGAGAAAGAGAGTGACTGTGGACTGATGTTTCTCAGACTGGAAGCCTGTCACCAGCGGTATTCTGCGAGGATCAGTGTTGGGTCCACTTTCGTTTGTCAGTTATATAAATAAATTAGGTGCGAATATGAAAGGCATAGTTAGTAAGTTTCTGGATGACAGCAAAATTGGTTGTATTGTGGACAATGAAGAGGTTACCTAAGATTACAAAGAGATCTTGATCAATTGGATCAATGGGCTGAAGAGTGGCAGATGGAGCTTAATTTGGATAAATATGAGGTATTGCATTTTGATAAAATAAACAAGGGCAGGAGATACAATTAAAAGTAGGGCCTTGTTTAGTTTTGTACAACAGAAATTCAGGTAAATAATTCTTTGAACTTTGCATCACTGATAGATAGGATGGTTAAGAAGGTATTTAGCACGCTTGCCTTCATCGCTCAGACCTTTGAGTACAGGAGTTGGGACATTATGTCGAGGTTGTACAGGATGTTGGTGAGGCCTGTTCTGGAATACAGTGCCCAGTTCTGGTCGCCCTGTTATAGTAGGGATATTATTAAGCTGGAAAAGGTTCAGAAGAGATTTACCAGGATGTTGATGGGAACGGAGGGTTTGAATTATGGGGACAGGCTAGGGCTTTTTTCATTGGACTGTAGAAGGTTGAGGGGTGACCTTATAGAGGTTTATAAAATCATAAGAGGTATAGATAAGGTGAATGGCAGCTGTCTTTTTGGGGAATTTTAAGACTGGGTAGCATATTTTTAAAGTGAGAGGAGAAAGATTTAAAAAAGACATGAGGAGCAATTTTTTTACACAGAGGATGGTCAGTATGTGGAATGAACTCCAAGAGGAAGTGGTGGATGCAGATCAAGTGACAATGTTTAAAGGCATTCAGATAAGTACATGAATAAATGTTTGAAGGGTTATGGGCCAAGCACAGGCAGGTAGGACTAGTTTAGTTTGGGATTATGGTCAGCATGGACTGGTTGGACTGAAAGGTCTATTTCCATGCTGTAAGACTCTCTGACTGTACTAAAAGCAGATTGGTTTTGCACCTGCACTGTAATCTGCAAGACAATGGACCAGGTGCTATGAAGTAGGAATAGAATGGGCAGCTATTTTCTTCAACAATGGCCTCTTTGAGGCATAACTTTTCCATAGTCTTAAAATGTCACCAGCAGCATTTCATCATTTGATGGATTGGGGGTTGTAGCCCACAGGTGTACAGCAGATTGTTCCTCCGTGAGTCAGCAGAAATAGATAGGATTTAGAAGGGGATTTTCTTTTGAGATTGGAACTGGTCATAAGGCCTATTGATGTACCAGTGAGTATCCAGTAGTTAATTTTCTCAGCCCTAATATTCTTTCCCCTAAATCATTGAATTTTTTTTTGTACTTTTATAGTTAAGGTAGAATTACTTGTTTCTGTTTTCTTTTATGGGTATAAATTAGCAGACAAGGTTTGCTACATTAGTTTGTGTTCATACCATTATGCCTGGGCAAAATCAATGCGCAGAATCAATATGCCAACTCCTGCAACCCAGAATGCATTGCCACTCCCATTCAGGACAGGACAGATGGCGAATCTGCTCTTTCATTATGTATTGTGGCACTTAACAACAAAGTAAATGAACTTCCAACATGTGAGATTCCAGTTAACATTCCTGTCAGTTCCATTCAAACTCAATGAAGCAGAAGTCTAACTAAGTTTGGAATGTGTCTACAAATGATCAATCCTACCTCCAAAAGAAACGGTATAAATTTTTTTGAAGAAGCTCGATAAGTCTGAGGCATCATCATGCCTTGCTCCCAACAAGTCTTCTTCACTTTCCTCTGATCTGCTGCTAGGAATCTGGATAACACTAAGATTTGATGCACTTTATTTCCAGCCAGAAAAAGCCCAGCAGTTTCAGCCACCCAAAATAATTATTATATTCGCTGATCCTATCCCTTCACATTCAATTCAAATTTTGCTCAGGTGAATCATTCCATTTCTGACTGCTGCCTCCTTTTTCAATTCCTTATGAAATCACAAGGGTTTTGTTTGCTTTCTCACTTTCAATGCAACACTTCTTCAGTGCTTATTTGTTTATGTTACTAATTATAAATTATATTGATTTAACACCACTGGGGAAAGTATTGCTCAGTGCTTGTTTTTGACAGATCCTTGAAACCTGCTCATTTACTTCTAAGGAGCAATGAATCTCCAATTGTTTACTCCTACTGTAGTTTATGCTCTAAATTTAATTTGTTTTCAAATGAAATACTTCATTTTATTTGCCTTAGAAAGATTATCTGAATGGTGCATGTACATGTTGCATATACATGTAAGTTTGTTTGCTGTAACTAAAGGATAAAAGAAAGGTTATCTTTAGAAATTATGATGAGTTACCACTGATATGAGAAAATATCTAGGAATCTAATTTATATATATTTTATATATATGTATATATATGTACGTATCTATATTTCCGACAGTAAGATTTGATACAAATCTTTAAGGCACAGAAGTAAACCACTCAGCTCATCGAACCTGCCTCGCCATTCAATACAATTGTGACTGATTGAACACTTTAATGTCTTTTACCTACCCCACCTCCATAACCTTGTACACCACTGTTAATTAGAAATCTATCAATATCTACAATAAACATACTCAAAGACTGAGTTTCTGCAGCCATTCGTGGTAGAGAATTCCAAAAAGTTCACAACCTTCTGAGTAAAACAGTTCTTTTCATCCAGCATCCACTTTATTTTTAAATTGTGATCTCTGGTTGTGAAGTCCCCAGTCAAGACAAATATCTTACTTGCATCTACCCTATTCCTTTTAGTGTTTTGGAAGTTTCAATGAACTCACCTCCTGTTCGATGAAGCGCCAGAATACAGGCCTGGTTTGCTCAAACTTTCTTTATAGGACAGATCCTATCACCAATAGGAGACAACCTAACCTCTTGACATTCAGTGGTGTTACCATCACTGAATCCCCCCCTATCAACATCCTGGGAGTTATCATTGATCAGAAACTCAACTGGACTCACCACACAAACCCGTGGTGACAAGAGCAGGTCAGAGGCTAGAAACACTGTGGCGAGTAACACACCTCCAGACTCCTCAAAACCTGTCCACCATGTACAAGGCACAAGTCAGGAGTGTGATGGAATACTCCCCACTTGCCTGGATGAGTGCAGCCCCAACAACACTCATGAAGCTTGACACCGTCCAGGGCAAAGCAGCCCACTTGATTGGCACTACATCCACAAGCATCCACTCCCTGCACCATTGACGCTCAGGAGCAGCAGTGTGTACTATCTACAAGATGCACTGCAGAAATTTACCAAAGATCCTCAGACAGCACCTTCCAAATGCATGACCACTTCCATCTAGAAGGACAAGGGCAGCAGATGTATGGGAACACCACCACCTTCAAGTTCCTCTCCAAGCCACTCACCATCCTGACATGAATTTGTGCCTGATAGACATGTACGAGATGATTTTCCATTCCTTTTTTGGGCATAACTAATATTTCGAATAGCAGTCAAACCCATATCCCACCTTTCATTGATGCAAGTATTGGCACTACAAACTGTAACAGTTTGTCATCTTCAGAAAGTTAAATCTAATTATGAAAATGTAATGAGGGTTTTCAACTTTGACTGTTTTATACATGTTCAATGTTTCTTTTCTCACAAATCCTGTTTAGATTCCTGCCATTCAGCAAAACAAATAGATACAGAACCTATGAGCCGCTTCTTCATACCAGCACCAAATATGAACCTATAGCTTATGGAACTAAGCACTTTAGAGCAACTGAAGACATGCCAAGCAAGAATAAGGTAGGCAAGCAATAAAAAAACATAATTGACTCTTCATGTATCTGAATGATCCAATGGCAATTGCCTATTAGTTCTTCATAATCTATAATCAATGAAAATATAAAGTGATAGTTGTTTATATGCAATATGAATGTAACTTTTCAAAATCTGGAAATATTTCAGCTATTCATGGTCTTAATAAAGAATAGTTACTTATTTGCAATATGCATTGCTTTGAAACCATGAGAAGAAGGTTAAAGGCTGATATCGTGAAGGTGAGTTTATCCCTCTACAGTATTTCAGCTGAATGACTCCAACATTAGCAAAATGAATACTGATAATGCTTACCAATTTTTGACTTGACTGCAACATTTGAACAAAATGTCTTCTTAGGGAATGAAAATAAAATGTGTGCATTCCAATTGCTATCTCATTTAGTTTAATCCTGTTCGATATATTGAAAGAATATAGCCAGTTACAATGCATGTGCATTCCTTTCACTCACTAAGCCTCCATTATTTCCTAGTGGGAATGATGTTTCTCGAACAATTTGATTGATCCTAAATTAACATTCCTGACATACATCTGACTCATAAAATTACAATATCCACAAAACCTATGAAAAATGCCTGAAGAATCGCACAGAAAGATGGGGCATGGCATATTAGTTGCTTAAGCCCTTAATTTCCTGATGGACAATATTTCACAAAATATGAGGATGACATTCAACCTACAATTGTTCATTTTTATGCAGGAAAAATGAGTGCTAGTGTTTGAATTTTGAATGAATATTTGAATGCCCAATGTCTCAGGAAACAACATGTCTTCATTTGAGTTGCTATTTCTTCAGTAAACCTTATTTCCCTATTTACTTGCACCTACTTTTCTGGTTATAAACTTACACACAGAATTGCAAAATTGTTCTAGTGCAGATGGAAGCCATTCAATCAACTGCGCCTGGACTATTTCTATGAATGAGTATTATGATTTAAGGCCACTCTACCACCTTTCCCCTGAAACCAGCACATTGTTTCTATTCAAGTAATTATCTAATGCCCTGTTGATTACCTTAATTGAACCTGCTTCTGCTGCACCAGCAGGCAGTGCATTCCAAACTCTAAGTAGTAACTATATGCAAAGGTTTTTCTAAAATTGCATTTACTTCTTTTGCATATTACTTTAAATTTGTGGCATTTTGTTCTTAATCCTTTTGTGAGTGGGAAAAAATTATCCTTATCAATTCTGCCCAGTCCCTAACGATTTTGAAAAGTTTATCAAATCTCTTTTAAGTTTTCTCTTCTTCAAGAAGAAAAGTCCTAACTTTTCGAATCTATCTTTATAACCAAAGGTTCTCATTTCCTGAGCCATTGTTGTAAACGTCTTCTGTACTATCTCCAAAGCATTTGCATCCTTCCTGAAGTGTAGTGGGGAGAGGTTACACAATACTTCAGCTGACATGTAACTAGGTCTTACAGAATTTCAGCATAACCGCCCTCCTCTTGTACTTGGCACAGATCAAAATACAAATACAAGTACATATTTTGGAATAGCTTTGACCAGTAGACTACACTGTTGTTAAGCTGCTCCGAATTTCACCATAAATAACATATTTAAGTTGATCAAAGCTATCTTCCTACGTGAAATCCAAAATCTAATATTTCTGTGATCTTCAATATTTGTATGAATAAGCAGCTGCTTGGAGTCTCTAGAGGTTAAAACAATGGAACACTGCTGTAATACATTGCATCTTATAAAATCTACTCCAATGGGAACATTAAATGAACATCATAACTTTAAGATTGATCAGGGTACGTATAAAATGTTGATTCACTGAACAATGTTGAACATTTTTGGTAGAATTAATTTAAAAATTCAAACTAATTTTCCATAATCATTGTTTCAGAACTTGTCTGAAAGTTTATCTTGTTAACATTATCCTACTTGTTACTACTAAAATCAAAAAAAAAGTTGCAAACAATAGATTTGCGACCACAACTGAATGATATAAAATTGTGCATTAAAACAATTGAATTAGTTGTAGTTAAACTCTTAATGTGGCAAAAAGCTAATTTAAATTTCAGCAACCCTAGCCACATATTATTTTCATGCTTCCAAGATTCATTTTAGAATAATTAAATCAATCTGTATTAATTGAGTGGATTTTATTTATTGCTGCTGCTAACTGCACATCTTTCCTTCTGGCTCTGGGCCCTGAATATCTAAAACTGAAATTTAAGGGGAGAGGGCAGTGACATCAATAAATAAATTTGTAGTCATAGAGTGTAGACCCCTCCGCAAAAATGCAAAGTTCTCAAAACAGTTTTATTTCAAAGGCAATATTACATTGTGAGCATATTTTCATATTAAACTCTAAAATTATTCTGTTAAAAAGTAATAGTGGAGAAAAGCAGGTTTAAAGATCTCAGTTAATCATTCACTGAGGAAAAAGCATTAAAACAAATCAGTAGGAAACTATCTTAGTACATTATGTAGAACATAAAGTCAACTTTTCTTCCTCAATAGTTGTAAAATAGAGTGGGAAGTAGAACAGATCATGGATTTAATGTTGCAAAACCCTGGGTGCAGAAACATAGGTGCAACTGCGACTGCTTGCCCATTGCAGCTGATGATTGAAACTGCTGTCAGTGGCATCCTGACAGTAATGAACATTCGGCTTAACGACCGTGATTATGATTATCATAATTGATGTGCAAGTGCAATGTGCAGGGATCATTACAGCTGAACTTTACAGCTGTGAAGCAAGCTTTGGTTATGGATAATTGTACTTCTACATGTTGATTGGGATGAAATATGCTTTCAACAGACAACTTTGCATTATTCTTCAAAGCTTCGTCCATCTTGTAATTGTTGGCATCGTCCAGGCAAAACCACTGCCATAAAACTCTGATTTTGACCGGTTTTCACTTAGCACTTTAATGTGCTTCTTTAGAGTACGGTGCATCTGGAAGATGAGTTAAAATGTGAATGCAATCTTTTGTCCTTCAAGTAGTGTAGCAGAGTTATCTAGAATTTTAGATGATGGTCTTATGCTGAAACTAATGCATCTGACTTGCCATTTGCTCACATTAAATTGTACCTCATGTATTCTGAAAGCTATAGTGTCATATATAGATTAGTTGCTTTTCCTGTATTTTTTACTCTTGCATTTGATCCAGTTATTTAAAGCAATATATGAAAAAATTTGTCTATGGATACAAGCCAGCTATAATATTTCTAATGGGATTTTGTTACAATGGTCATGTGGGAACCATAAACCAAATTACTCCCAAATTACCAACAATATTGCACTTGCTGTAGCTTTTACTTTGATGTGACTCAGAGCCAACACATGAGTTAATACACAATGATACTTCAAATCAACAAAGGTACGTCTTGCACAACAAGAGTTCCCGTTCAGTTTGCATGGCATTAGATAACTGTACATTTTTACATAAAATATGTTAATTTTTATTCATGCAGAGTAGATTAGGAGTCCTATCTGACAACAGCTCTCACCTCCAAGTTTCAGTTATGATTATCAGTAGCAAAGGACCTTTCTACGAATCCTCTTTCCATCAGATCAAAGTAGGCCTGATGATTTGGTTATCCATATTTCCCTTTCAACTGGCTAATCAATAACACTTGGGTTATGGTTTGGTCATTTCTGCGAAAACACACATCACTTGAGCACCTCGAAACTATTCACTCAACTTTCCATGCTTTATAGATCACAGTTAACCACCTCACACATTGTCTCTCAGAGCTGCTGACTGCTTTCCTGTCAAACAGTAAATCTGACCTTTTCCTGAGAACAGTTTGCTTGCTCACCTTACAAGATTTTGTTCTGTACCTGTCCTATGAGCTTGGTCTTGTAGTCTCCCTTTTTCCCTTCACTTTCTAGCTCCTTTGCTTATAGGTCTCCTTTGTGTCTGGCCACATGGTATCCATATCTTAACTTCATTCTTATTAGTACTGCTTCCTGGTCAAGGGTAATATGAATCAGTATTTTTTTATTATCCAAGAAAGGTACAATTGACCCTTACAATTGATACAAACATTTGTGAGTCCTTTTTAAACATTCTGTAAAATAATTGCAGATTCCAGAAACATTTTAAATAAATTACAAATTTTCTTTACTGTACAAGGCAAGCACTGCTGTTTCACAGCGCCGGGGACCTGTGTTCGATTCTAGTTCGGGTAACTGTCTGTATGGAGTTTGCACATTCTCCACTTGGGTTTCCTCCGGGTGCCCTGGTTTCCTCCCACAGTCCAAAGATGTGCAGATTAGCTGGATTGGCCATGCTAAATTGGTCCGTAGTGTCCAGGATTGTGCAGACTAAGTGGACCAGCCATGGGAAATGCAGGGTTACAGGGATAGAGTAGGGAGTGAGTCTGGGTGGGATGTTCTTCAGAGGGGCGGTGTGGACTCAGTGGGCCAAATGGCCTGCTTCCACACTGTAGGGATTCTATGATTCTATGATACAGCTTTGAGGTCAAATCTGTCAAAGTATTTTACTGAATTAATTTAATATGCTGTAATGTAATCAAGAAATAAACGCATAAATTGGCGATCTATCACCTCACACTGCCACCAATAAGTAATAATTGTGCCTGAATTTCACCATTAACTCTACCAATACCAGTTCATTTCCATCTCTTCTTTCCATTCATTGAAAAGCTGGAAATCTGAGATAAAACAGAAAGTGCTGACAAAAACCAAGCTGGTGAGGCAGTATTAGTGTAGAAAGAGAAAAAATAGAACTAATGAGTATACATTTCAGGTTGTGACCTTTCTTCAGGCCTGAAATATTAACTCTTCTCTCTCTACATAGCTCATAGCTGATATGTTGTCACCTCTGAGTGATTTCTGAGAAGGTGACTCCTTAGAGAAGATGAATATCTATTCAGTAGTTATGGACAGGCTATTCAAGTGATTAAGTGGATAGTTGAGAAGTTGTTTGAAATAACATTTCCACTTTTTCAGACATGCAGGGTCCACTCCGCGTCTAAGCAGATGAGGTGGCTGCATAGTGGAGGTATTAAATTTTCTATTATTGAAAGGGGAAGTCAACAATCAGGAGCTCATGTATATCCATTGACTTGCCATGGGTAATCTCTAGAGTTAGAACAGTGACTTAGATGGTAGGGCTTGGAAAACAGCTCATTCATCAAGGCATGAGGAAACTTTAGTATTTGACATCCTATTGACTGAGGCTGTATCTGAATGTTGGGGCACCTACTCAAACTTGGGCAGTGGAGAATAACAGTGGAACCAGCAGCCTAGCAGTCACATGGTGCACATGAATGTAGATCAAGGTGGGTCAAGGGTGAGTTTTGCTCCTGTAGCAGTGGTTCTTTATCCTTTATTCTTTGAGGTAGTTGCACCCTTCACCATCAGCTGCTGGTCATCCTCCGTTATTAGCTACATATAAGACAAAAGGTATCAGTTACTCCTCTCCTTTATTTCAGCAGCTAATTCATCAGATATCAGTTGGTACAAGCAGCTCCAAGGTATATTTATGAAATATTCACTAAATCCTCTGCTATACTCCAGTCTCAAAGTTGCTGACAGACGAGACAATGGCCACCTTTTCAAGATAAAGGATATTCTCCTCCCTGGTAATAATATTGCCAGGTTGGTCATTCCATTTGCTGGACTATTACTCTTGCAGGCCATTGTATGATTTTTAAAAAATTTTCTTCTGCACTGAATTATTCAACAACAGTTAATGATCATTGACCATTATGATTCACATCTTAGTAGATGTGATGATCCCGCATCACCGGTTGGCTAACGCTAACATCCTCCCAAATTTCACGCTGCTGTTTTTAGTTGAGGGTTGCCACTAGACACATATCCATTTGGTGAACCTTTACACTGGTTGTTTTGAGTCACTCCTGTTCAGAGGTGTGCTGTCCCTTTAAGACCTTCATGGCTGACAATTTGGATTTTAATGTTACTTTCCTTGCAAGAACTCAGAAGGTAATTGAGGTTCTTGCTGTATTGGAACTGCTAACCACATCCTTGTTGCTGTAATTATCTTTGGGTGATCTACAGCCAAATCTCCTTTATTTGCCTGATAGTCTTCATCTTGCCACTCTATCTAGAGGTTAAATATTCCAATTCACTTTCACTACTTCTGCATGACCTTCAGGAAAGTGTCACTGAATTGTAGGGGCACACTAACATAACAAGCTGTCCTATTAATACTATGAAATTCTGTTCCCTCTGGATTGACATTGTCTGACTAACAGGCTGGAGTATGAATGGGACTTGCCACTTCAAGCTCCTGCCTCATGATTATCCTCAGAGTCCACGATTGACCAGGTATCATGGAGGCACCTCATTATTTTTGTCACCTTCAGCAAAAGGCAGACAAGTATCTCACTCCAACCTCTAACTTGCTCAGAAACTGTAAGTGATCCAATGAAGTGCTGATGATCTCAACAAAATTCAACCCTATATACCCAATATCTGGACTCTCTAATCAGAGTAAGAGAGGCATTGAGAAGTCTGCAAACAAGAAGGAACTCTCACCATTTCTGTCTGTGAAAACAAAACAAAATAAAAAACAGTGACTTTAAAGGAAAAATTCTAATGCAAGAGAAGACCTACGTCTGCCCAACCAGCTATTGAATCGAAGATTGACCATTGCCCTATAGATCATGTTGTGCCACCATCACTAAAAGAATTTTTAAAACCTGTGAAAAATAACTCTTGATCGTTATTATCTGTACTTTACATCTACAGAATTTGTTTTCCCTGTCTATACTTCTTCCATCCATAATATTTATGTCAAATATTCTCTTTTTTTTTGTTGTGAATGAATCTGTGTGTTCGTTTGATGCTTTTAAAAAGGTTTTGCTTAAGTCACATAGTCGCAAATTACTAATGTTTTTTGCCATTTATTTAAGGATAAGTTTGTTTGCGGTAAATAGTTAGTTTCCTACCAATGATCAAATCTAATGTGAATTACTTTTGTCCTGAATAGTAGTCAGTCAGGCAAATTGATTATCTTGCTGGTTTAATTGTATAATTACATATTTGTGATGGCTTATGGAATTGTAGAGCTTGAATACCTATACACTCTTCCCAGTTGAGTCGTGACACACTTATGTAGACAATTAATGGCCACTTAAATAACTCATCCCAAAATATCAGGTATGAAGCCAGTGGCTAAATTAAACTAAATTAAATTATGATGCCAGTGGCTAGCAAGGAGCTCATTGGCAGGACGTATGACAAGAAAAAATGTGATGTGTTTGATTGTGGTCTCCCATGAGAGTGCTTCACTCAAAGACACTTAGTGCTTGTGTAAGTCACCCAGCATTGGGTAGAGGGGGGCACTGAGAAGCAACACCTGCTCTTGTTAGTGACCACTATCCATCCCCCATGATCCCATTCAGAGATTCCCTCCTACCATTATACAGCTCTGACCTGGATCCATCCATCATCCAAGACTTTGGGTGGGTGCAATACCAACAGCAGACACTAGCTCTCTGATGGCACTGCTGAATACAGGAGAGCTGCCAGCCTCTGATTGGCCAGCAATCCTCAGCAGGCTGACTTTTGATCCCAGGGCACAATGATCTTGGAGAAACCTCTTCTGCTGGCCTATTAAGTGCATGAGTGACACAAGATCTAGTGGGCTTTCCTAGAAAGAGATGTCATGAGGGGATCTCATTGGTTCTGCAGCTGGTGCCAAGATCTCCATTGGGATCTAGAAATTGAGTCATGCGTTACCCTTGCAAAAATCCTGCAGTGCATATTAAACCATTGCTACATGTGTGAATGAAAGGAAAACATTTAGAATGGTGGACAAACCTAATGGATTTCTTACAAAATGAGGAAAAGCGTAATGGGGAAATGTAGCCAATATGAAGCACATGAACTTTTCGAACACCCCAAATAAAGTACAATTCAGAAGGTTATTAAAGAAATTTAGGTGTTATAGAATTTTAGAGAAGGCATCAAATTAGATTAATAGAATGAGGAAATAGAAAGTTAGGGCCTGTTTCTCAGCAGTTGTAATTTGGTACAGGTGCTCTATGGAATTCAGCTCTGGAATCACTTCTTTTCACAGTGTACACGAATGATTTGGACATAAAGCTAGAATAAATGTTTAATTTATGGAAAAATGTCTGTGGAAAAATGTTATTACACACCTCTGAAGTAGTTTATTGCATTACAGCAATCAGGTACAATTTACATTGGTAAGATGGTCAATAAGAATGTTTGAAGACTTAGGATAGCATGACTCCTAAGATGTTTTGCCCTTCTCCCCCCAAGTTCTTAAGGCATCATCAGATTAACCCTTTCAGAGCAATTACCTTATGAAACACCCCAAATTCAGGAGTGAGAAAGATAGGGTGGAGAGCCCAGCCCTTCCTGACTTGATGCATTATCTCAGTGATAAAAGAGGTCATGAACAGGATTCCCATCCAGAAGACAATTGAGGCCCTAAAGTGGCCAGTTGAGGGCAATGTAACAGCCTCTTCCTACTGCTACTGATATTCTTCCATTATCATATTATTCTGGTTGGTACTAATATGCCCAACATTATTCATCAGATTCAAGTGCGATGTCCACAATGCTGTGCTTGCCCTGATGCAGTTCCAGCAGTCGTCATTGCTCACAGAGATGCTGGTGAGACTAAAAGGTATCGGCCAACTTGGAGGTGGGATCTCTGTCCTTAAAGGGACAAAAGCCCTCAGTGCCATGTTGTCAGTTGCTTGATGGAATCAGATCAAGACCCTCAGAAAATACCAAGGCAGCAATGCTCCTGGCTTTCGAGCCTGCTGTCAGATTCATTGCCGCACATAAAGCTCGGCCTAAACAATCTATCCTTGAGTATTTTTGTTAACCAGTGATACTGTATATATGCTCATGCATGCAAGACAATGGTAGGGAGAGACAAAGTTACAGAAAGCTAATTCAAATTAGGCTGTTTTGCAATGCCTTTTAACATTTATTTTTTCATTATACATTAGTATTCATTTTTCTTGCTGGAAGGGCCAAATGATTTCTCTGTCCATCTAGTACTTCAGTTTGTGTGTTTTAGGAAATCATTTGATTACACTTTGGATGACATATTTGAGCAGGTTTCCAACTAAACCGTTAAATCAAAGTTATGTCACTAAACAATTAAATAAAAACTGTTAATCTCTAAAGAAAGCAAGAGGCAGAAACATTGTCCAAATGTTTGCGCATAATCACTTTGAGAAAAGATTTGCTTATACAGCTGCTATGATGGAATACTAATGATTTGTTGTCAACTGGAAATTGCTGGAACTGTGGAAGGTATTCTGTTTGTAAATTAATCTGCTAATGATAAAATACAATTCTTTGTTCTCAGATATTTTATCTCCCTTTTTGGGCCTCTTACCTGAGGCAAAAAATATCTCCTGAGGTAGTTTTCGGGAGAGTTCTGTGTTGACATGGCAGCTATCCATGTACCAAGCTTGCTGATCAGAATGCTGAATCTCACTCCTATTTCCCCTCACACCAGAACCCGAAGACACCCGACCACTTCCCCCGATACCGACCCCAAATACACCTGACCACTTCCCCGATACCGATCCCAAATACACCTGACCACTTCCCCTGATACCAGACCCCAAATACACCCAACTACTTCCCCCAATACCTAACCCCAAATACACCCAACGACTTCCCCCGATACCAGACCCCGAAGACACCCGACCACTTCCCCCGATACCAGACCACAAAGACACCCAACCACTTCCCCCAATACCTGACCCCAAATACACCCGACCACGTCCCCTGATACCTGACCCCAAATACACCCGACCACGTCCCCTGATACCTGACCCCAATTACACCCGACCACTTCCCCTGATACCTGACCCCAAATACACCCGACCACTTCCCCCGATACCTGACCCCAAATACACCCGACCACTTTCCCTGATATCTGACCCCAAATACACCTGACCAGTTCCCCGATACTTGACTCCAAATACACCCAACCACTTCCCCGATACTTGACTCCAAATACACCCAACCACTTCCCCTGATATCTGACCCCAAATACACCCAGCCACATCCCCCGATACCTGACCCCAAATACACCAGACCACGTCCCCGATACCTGACCCCAAATACACCCGACCACTTCCCCTGATACCTGACCCCAAAGATACCCGACTACTTCCCCAATACCTGATACTAAAGACTCCCAACCACCTCCCCTGATGTCTAACCACTTCTCTAACTCCTGACCCTGTATCTGACATCTGATTGCCTTCCCAGACAACTGACTGCCTTTCAATAGCTTTCCATTCCTGAGACAATGAACCGCACTTCCCTCGGGCTTCCAACCACCAGCTTTCTAACACCTGAACCAAAAACTCCCAAGTACAAGTAAAAATCTCTCCCCCATCCATCAGAACATCTGATCCTCAACACGCTATAAACCCCATATATCCCATACCCCACAGGCAACTGAACACATCCCCCCATGACGAACACATGCCAAGATATGACTCATTCTATCTTCTTACACATTCACCTGCTACCCTACTCACTCAACCATTAGTCAACCTATCTGTTCACCCATTTTGTTTCCATCCTATACCCTCAATCACCTACCATCCTACCCCATGTGCCACTTTCCTTCCATTCCACCCTCTCATCTGTCTGCCAGACTATCTTCTTATCTACCTGTCACCCTATGCATTTGTCACCCACCCTATCGTTCAACCATCCAACATCCCATCTCCTCTTCCACTTATCTGGCACCCTACCTCCATTGACCTGTTTTCCTAACCCCTACATACTTGACACTTTATCTCCGTATCACCTGACACCTTACCACTTGCCACTTAGCACATTGCCCCCAACCCAACTCCCACCCTGCACTCTTATCCACATGTGACCTAGCTTGTTACCCACCATACCACCACATTCATTTACTTTACACTCCTTTCTCATCCCAATGACTATTAAAGAAAATCTGGGAGCTTTAAGCTATATTCAATTACTGGAAGACATTTGTTATTGCTGTAACAGAGGGGGCATGTCTTTTGTGATAACTCCCTATAATGTTTCTGACATGGTTGTAAAACTACATCTATTGTAGTGGATCCTGCATCAAAGTGAGGCCTAAAAAATTCTATGAGGGTAAATAAGTAACTTGTCTGATCTGATTTTTGAATCCCTATTTCTGACCCAGATCATTTAATTTGGGCCCTGTGCTGATTTACCTGTGCAGAGAGGAAAAGGTACAAAAGGGTGATCTGAACATGAAGGGGATGCAATATTAACAGCCTAAGGCTCAAAACATTTCACACTTAACGCGTTAGTTTTAGCCCATGTTCAATGAACCTGTTGGTCGTTCATTTTCCACCAAGAATGAGAAGAGAGAAATTGCCATCCATTAGAATAGGGAGGATTAAAATGCCATCTAATCACACTCCCCCCATCACCAACCCTAATACCCACCCCACCCCCAATGATTGCCATTGGCATTAATGATTCTCAAAAATTAATTTTGCTAAGTTCCATATCTGTGGTTTACAGCTAAAGTAAGAAGAGTGAGTAATGCAGCATAGTCTCCAGAATAGACCTTCCATGCTTTGAGTTATAAGGACACACTGTGACTTTTCCCCTGCAGTGTAGAAAGCTGAGAGGTGATCTTCATCAAAATTTATAAAATTCTGAGGGGCATAGATAAGGTGACTAGCCAAGGTCTTTTCCTCAGGGTTGGGGAGTCCAAAACTAGAGGGCATAGGTTCAAGGTGAGAAGGGAAAGATTGAAAAGGGACCTGAGGGGCAGCTTTTTCACACAAAGGGTGGGGCATGTAAGGAACAACCTGCCAGAGGAAGTGGCAGAGGTGGGTACAATTAAAATATTTAAAAAACATTTGGGCAGGCGCCTGGATAGGAAAGGTTTAGCTGGATATGGGCCAAATACAGGCAAATGGAACTGGTTCAGTTTAGGAAACCTGGTCAGCATGGATGCGTTGGGCTGAAGGGCCTGTTTCTGTGTTGTATATCTCTATGACTCTATTTACAGAGAAACATAGAGATCAGTCCTATTGGCCTGACAACTGTCTTCACTCTCAGCACTCGACCATCCCTGTATGCTGTCAAACTGCTTTTCCTACCCATTGTTCAGCTACTGTTGACAGATCCCAGAAATCTGCAAGGCAGAAATTCACCACAGATGCTAAACTGTAAGGTAACTTTGTTCCCTGCCCTCCTCCAACTAAAATGCCAGTCTGGAGAAATTTTGCAAAAAAACGCTGATTGCCTACAGTCATTTCATGCTTGGTGGGCCAGCAGGGATGGTTGCTTTAGCTCAGTTTGCTGGACAACTGGTTGGTGATGCAACAGTATGGATTCAATTCCCACTGCAACAGAAGTTACCATGAAGGAATCTCTTTCTCAACCTCTGCCCTCATCTGAGGCATGGTGACCCTCAGGTTAACCCACCACCAGTCTTCTCTCTAATGAGAAAACAGCCCTATGGTCCGGTAAGATTTTGGTGACCTTACCTTAGTGCAAGCAGAAGATCTCCCATTAATTAACTGTAAATGGGCCTCGAAAGGCCCAAGGGAAGAGGGGCTGCTTGACACTTCCATGACATGCCATAAAATGGGAAACAGGTTTCAAAATCGCAGAATTGCGATACTTCTTGCAGTAACATTTGCATCATCTATAACTATGGGTGCGGTGCCTGATGACTGAAGGGTGGCTAATGTTGTACCTTTCTTTAAGAAAGGTTGAAAGGAGAAACCAGGGAACTATAGACCTGTGAGTCTGACTTTGGTTGTGGGTAAATTGTTGGAGGTGATTATAAAAGATAGGATTTATGGACATTTAGAGAGGCAAAAATTGATTAGAGATAGTCAGCATGGTTTTGTGCAAGGAAAATCATGTCTCACACGATTTTCAACCTCAGTCTCAAATTCAATTGAGTTTGTTGAGGAAGGAACCAAAAAGATTGATGAGGGTAGAGCTGTAGATGTTATTTACTTGGACTTTACTAAAGCCTTTGACAAAGTTCCACATGGTAGACTGATTTGTAAAGTTAGGGCTCATGGGATTCAGGGTGAGATTGCCAATTGGATACATAATTGGCTTAACAGACAAACAGCGGTGGTGGAGTGTTGCTTTTTGGACTCGAGGTCAATGACCAGTGGTGATCCACAGGGATCAGGTCTAGGTCCTCTTTTGCTTGTCACTTATATAAATGATTTGGATGAGAATATAAAAGGCAAGGTTAGTAATTTTGTGGACGACAATTAGTGATATAGTAGACAGTGAAGAAGGTTTTCTAAGATTACAAAGGGATCTTGATCAAATGGGTCAATGGGCTGAAAAATGGCAGATAGAGTTTAATCTGAATAAATGCGAAATATTGCATTTTGATACAACAAACAAGGGTAGGGTTTATACAATTAATGGTAGGGCCTCGGGTAGTGTGGTAAAATAGAGGGACCAAGGGGACCTTTGAAGTTTGCATGACATATTAGATAAAAAGGTATTTGACACGCTTGCCTTCATTGCTCAGTTCTTTGACTATAGGAGTTGGGAAGTCATGTTGAGATCGTACAGGACATTGGTGAAGCCTCTTCTGGAATACTGTGTCCAGTTCTGGTGGTCCAGTTATAGGAAGAATATTATATACTTATTGTACTCATGTACTACTGTATAATCTGGAGATGGTTCAGAAGAAATTTACCAGGATGTTACTGGATATGGAAGGTTCGATTTACAAAGAAAAGCTGGATAGGCTGGGACTATTTTTCACTGGCGCGTAGGAGGTTGAGAGGTGACCTTATTGAAGTTTATAGAATAATGAGGGGTATAGATAGATAGAGTTAATGGTAGTTGTCTTTACCCCAGGATGGACGATTTCAAGACTAGGGGGCATATTCTTAAGCTGCGAGGAGAAAGGTTTAAAAAAAGGCAGGAAGGGAAAATTTTTTACACAGACCGTGGTTCACACGTGGAATGAACTTCCCGAGGAAGTGGTGGATGTGGGTACAATTACAACATTTAAGAGACATTTGTTTAAGTACAGGAATAGGAAAGGTTCAGAGGGATATAGGCCAGGAGCAGGCAGGTGGGACTACTTTAGTTTGGGATCATGTTTGGCATGGATTGGTTGGACTGAAGAGTCTGTCTCTATGCTGTATGACTCTATAACAACTGTGCCTCAAGCCAAGTACTGTAGGTTATGAGCCTTCTACTTTCAAAGAGACTGATGGATGACCGTTAAATCCAGCCCCATGTTGCGTGCCCCAGTTCTGCCAAAATCCAAGCTCCACTTCTGTTGACATGCTCAACCACAGGACAATCATTCTTGAAATTTCAGAGTTAACTGCTCTTGTATTGTCAAATTCCAGAATAATTCCTTCTGTGTAATTGCAACCCAGAATTGTTTATGATGCTGGTAAACAAATGAGTTTCCCACATTTCTCCTCACATCACCCACCACAATACTACTAAACTACTTTGTGCAGGAGATTGCCATGGTCCCATCATGCTGACTCAAATTGTCTTGTAGGAAACCTGATCCAGATTTGCAGTGGATACAGTCTTCATTCCAAATTGTGGCAACAGGGTCAGGATGAGTTGATAGCTGTAAGGCTCACAATCAGTCTGTGGAGATCAGTCAGACTCACCAGAAATTATAATAAAAGTTAATACTAAATAGTCTTTCAGTTCGAATAAGAGCACAGATTATTGTAAATAAAGTAATTAATCCTCCCTGGGCACCAGGCAGAAGATCTACCTATCCCCTCTGCCCCCCTAGTCCAGAAATGGTAGGACCTAAAGAAACAGAATCTTGGTGGAACCTGATTGTGCAGTTCAGCAGTATATTCCAATGCCTGATTCTCAGGGGTTAATTCATATATAAAAGCAACCAGTCTGTGTGGACAGTTTTTCAGATATAAGACTATTTGAGTAGAAGAGAAAAAAAAGACATTTCTGCTAGGAAATGACAGTTATCAGATTGCTACCTCGGGAAGTTAAGTCTATAGTTCATTTTCAAAGAGGTTAGAAAAACTATTATTTTGCTTTTAGATTTGCCAAAAAGGAGCAGATTGAAAAAAAGCACTTTGATACTTAGTTATAATTTTAAATCATGCACTTTTGTACTGGAGCTGAATTTAACTGATAACACCTATATGTATTAAATTATATAATATTAAATGACAGATATTTAACACTGTAAATGCCAATTAAACACCACCAATAACTATAGCAGATGCTGCATATGCTTGGTATTTTTTACATGACTTTAAATTCACAATCTTGCTGAAAGAATTTTCAGCTCAATGTATTTTAATGTAACTTAATGCAAGAAAAGGTTGTTATTGTAATTTAGGTATTAAAATCAGCAGTAGTAATTTAAATTGGAGCTCCTCCAATTATATATTACAGCTATATTCTGTAACCTACATATGCTGAATACATTTGCTAGGCCAAACAACTGATTTGATATTTGTCGCAACTATAAAGCCAAGCCTGATGAATAGCAGGTGCCTTGCCAAGAATTGGACATCTCCATCATATGCGTCCACATCTTCTTTAAAGAACATAGGTAGCCCATCTAAACTGAGATGAATATCTGATAATTTCATTGAGAATCATCATGTTAGAATTTATAATACTATATTCTAGATAATAGAGAAAGATAATTCCCTTTCTTGACATTCCTACTGGATTTGCCTTTGTATGAGTTCAATTCATTGCTACAGCATCATGACTTAAAATTTTCAGAGTTTTGTCATCTGTACAATGTCATTCTAAAGAGGGACAGAATTTGATTTTTTTTTAATATGCATCTTCCTGCAGGGAATAATGAGATGTTATCTGAAGAGAAAAGAATTTTGTGTGTGTGTTCTTAAGATTTTACCTTGAAAAGTTGAGTGTCTTTTTGATGGATTTCTGCTCTTAGTGTACTCCACATTGGTATCATGTAGACAGATGCTAACTTAGGAATCAATATTAAAACAATTTAGGTGGAGCTGCTAGGATACACACAGGTCATAGAATGATTGTATCTATTGTCCCACTGTTGTTTTGAACTATATGTTGCAAAAGTAGTTTGTCATGAGAGATTTTAAAATGATCACCTAGGAAAGCATACCCTAATATCTACAGATCATGGTTGTTGCATGTGATAGAAGTTGAAGATATCTGGTTGGAACTCTTCCTTTCTTGTATATTAAATTATTTGAGAAAGAAGTGACTTCTGGGCAATCCTTGCGTATCTTTGGTATTGCCCAGTTCACAGTATAGGAGATTCATCTCAATCAGAACTTGCATTCCTTTTATCATTGTGCAATGTATACAGTGTCTTTTTTATTGGACAACTAGAATCAGGACCAATCTGCCTCAGTGTTTTGGCCTATGTGATCCCACTGAACATTGGTATGACAATCTACATGGTCTTATAAACAGGTTTAAATGACTTAATTCTTGATATTGAGAATCCTAAATATTGTAAACCTGGCACTTCAAATTGTGTCAAAATAATCAGAGTGGACCTTTTAAATGTGCTGAAGATTTTTTTTTAAACTTTGGTTGAAGGATTCTAAAGAGTAAGGGTGAGATGATAACCAATAAGCCTTACTCCTGTCCCACAAAATCAATTAGTTTTACAAAATGGTCCCAAGAAAGAATTTATTTGGAATATTTAATATTTTGCACCACTGTCCCCACGCTGATAATTCTTAGAATATTTTAATAACATGAATTATTTAAAATGTGTATGATTGGAAGATATTTATATTGCAACAACAAATTATTTTAAAAGAAATGAACTATCTTTGAATCTAAGATTTATCATCGTGTTGGGCTCACAAATTGTATCAGGGCAATAGAAATATAAACATTTAAAAAATGAGTCTCATTCTTAATAAATTTGATGCATTTGTTACAGATTTTTTTCAGAATTATCTGTGCCTGATGTTTGAGAGGCCAAGCTTTCCAATTCAAGTACAGTTATCTTGTGGATACTGTTTAATTATCACTAACAGTCATTTAAATTGGGCTGGCCCCAGTTGGGTATTTGAAGGCATTTACTTCACTATCTTGTGAGAGTCCATTCATAACTTTCAAAGAGAGATAGACCTGATAACTATTTTAGAACGTGAGTAAAGAAAAATAATTGTCATAGAAAATATTACCGATTTTAATAGTAAAGCACAGCAATCTAAATAACAATTACCTTTGAAGCACTGATTGGGATAAGTAAGAACAGGTAAAACTTAAGAATTACTAAAACATAGATCAACTGAAACTACAATTTGTTTATTCTTTTACCCTTTAATACGTTGTTTATCAGTTAAAGTCCAAGTCAGAATCTATCTTTTCTCCTTGCTGAGGGATGGGCCATGGGCTCTCATTGTATTGGTCCATGTCTACAGGCAAAGAACTGCAGTTGTGCAGAACGTGAAACTCTCCCATTCACCATCACTTGCATACGAAGGATGACTACAGGCTGATAATCAACTTGTTTGGCTATGTTATGAACATACCTTCCATAGTCAACATGTTTAGTGTGAGACTTGAAACTGCAGCAACTGGCCCAGAGACAGGCAGGCCTAAACTGCCATCACAAGATTTCCAGTCTGAGTTTGACATTGTACTAATTTTCATTTTTTGAAAATGAGGTACAGTAAAAGCATATGGTAAAACAAAGCACATCCAGAAGATCATCAGCCGCCATTTCTGCCATCTCCAGTGAGATGCCACCACCAGACACATATTCCCCTCCCTTCCCTTGTCCGCCTTCTGCAGAGACCATTCCCTCTGGGACACCCTGCTCCATTCTTCGTTCACTCCCAAAAGCTCCCCACAGCCCCATTACACCTTCCGCTGCAACAGCCGGAGATATAACACCTATCCATTTACCTCCTCCCTCCTCAGCATCCAAAAGTCCAAAGTGGGGAAACAAAGCGTAGACTGGTTGACCGCTTTGCAGAACATCTATGTTCTGCCCACAAAAAAGACTCTGAGTTTCCAGTTGCCTGCCACTTTAACACACCATCCTGTTCCCTGGCCAACATCTCTGTCTCTGGCTTGCTGCAGTATTCCAGCAAAGCTCAGCGCAAGCTGGAAGAACAACACCTCACTTTCTGCTTGGGGACCCTGCAGTCCTCTGAACTCAATATCGAGTTCAATAATTTTAGGGCCTGAACTCTCCCATGTCCTAGCCCCCAACCCTATACCAGGCCCTGTTATCACAGTCTGCCATTACACACTACCCATTGTTAGTCACTATCAGTCTCCATTAACAGCTATTCATCCTCCTAGCCAGATCATTATCCACTCCTTTGTCTTTCCAACTGTTCTTCTCTCTCTTTGGACTCTATCCCTACCTATCGTTTACTCCTTACCCCCTCCCTCCAGCCTATTTTCTCCATATAAACCGACATTTTCCTAGCTACCATCAGTTCTGAGGAAGGTCACCAGACCTGAAACATTAACTCTGGTTTCTCTTCATAGATACTCCCAGACTTACTGAGCTTTTCCAGCAACTTCTGTTTTTGTTTCAGATTTTCAACATCTGCAGTTCTTTCCATTTTTATTTAGTAAAACAAACTTCTTTGTTTGTTTCCTGGGCATGGTACGAATGTACCACGGAGGGGAGGAAGTAATAGGTTATGGAACTTAAGGAGTTCAATGTTGAAAGTGAAAACAGCCTCTGTGAGATTTTGGAAGCACAGACTCATTGGCAACAATAGTTTTGTCTAAATATCTAAAATTATGAAACTGTAAAAATGCCCACAAAAATGTAACACCAAAGGACATGTTTTTCTTGTGGTGATTTGCTTAAGTTCAACATCCTCTCTACAATGGTATGACAAGTTACTCATTGTGAGCAATGCTATTAGTTATCTGGAAGTTTTTGAAAATTAATTCCATATTTCTGGAGCAAACTTTAATTAAGCTCAATAATATTAGTTTTATGATCGCAGTATATTATGATTATATTGGTATTTTTTTTCTTGTGCTTTAAACTTACGCTGCTACCTGTACATTTAGATATTGGTTTGGAATATCTTCGACTGTGCGTATATTCACTGTCCTGAGGCTGTTTGCTCCTTATCTCTCAGTAAGGTTCCTCAACTTCTAATATATATTAACATTCCTTTGTATATGTCTGTATATGGCAGGTTAGCAAATGCATCTCTCAAGTGCAGTAGCCAAGACCTCTCCCTTCAATTGCTCATTCTAAACATGTCTACATTTTTACTGATGTCAAAGTGGCATCATCAGTTATAATATGATTTTCTTGGGTTTCATTATACTACATCTAGCCCCAAGTTTCTCTCTATTTGGTCTACATTATTCCTGTAGTTTACAACTACTCACTTACGTAGTCTTTATAATCATTAATCTCATGATTAATATCATTTCTATCATTAGTACTATTTCTTCCAATCTTCTCCTTTTGCTCCCACACCACATACACACCCTGACACGCTCAAAGTCATCACGTCATAGACTCTGAGTCATACAGCATGGAAACAGACCCTTCAGTCCAGCTCGTCTGCGCTGACCAAATGTCATAATCTGACCTAGGACCATTTACCAGCATTTTGCCCATATTGCTCAAAACCGTTCTGATTCATATATCCATTCAGAAGCCTTTTAAATATTGCAATTGTACCTGCCTCCACCACTTCCTCTGGCAGCTCATTCCATACATGAGGGTGAAAAAGTTAACCCTCAGATTTTTGTCTCTCACCTTAAACCTATGCCCTCAAGTTTTGTCGCCCACACTCCTCAGAAAAAGACCTTGGCTATTCATCTTATCCATGCACCTCATTATTCTATAAACCTCTATAAGATCACCCCTCAGTCTCCAATGCTCCAGAGAAAAAAATGCCCCAGCCTATTCAGCCTCTCCCGATAACTCAAACCCTCCATTTGAATCAACATCCTTGTAATTCTTTTTCTGCACCTTCTCAAGTTTAATGACATCCTCCCTATAGAAGGGGGACCAGAATTGAATGCAATATTCTAAAAGTGGCCTCGTCAATGTCCCGTACAGGTGCAACATGACATCCTAACTTCCATACTCAATGTTCTGACCAATGAAGGCAAGCATGCTAAATGCTTTCTTTACCACCCTGTCTATCTGTGACTCCACTTTCAAGGAACTATGCACGTGCACACCTAGTTTGAGTTCGACATAAAGTTTATGGTATTTTACTCCATGGAGTAGTTGTATCACTCCGCACTCTGTCTGATGTAGTATAGCTTTGGCTGTTCCACATCCTATGATAATAATATTCAGTCTTACATCTTAGCTGGAATAAGGTAAATGCCTTCCTGTTCCTTCTGAATGTCCCTTCAGGTATTCTGACAACATAAGATTTTTATGATCTATTTGACTGATGACTTCCTGTCCCTTAATCAGACTTTCTGCTCTGGCTTTAAGGTTGATAGAGTTTTCAGTCTGTAACTCGAATAGTATCAAATTTTGCTGCTTTTTTGCTGTAGCTTTTTTTTCTGGTTGTTTTACCTTCTCATGATATTGAGAGGTTACATCTGGCCTGAGGTTATCTTCTAAAACTGGTACATCTGTTTTTAACCTTCTTCCCATCAACCATTCTACTGGCAAGTAACAATTATTCAATGGTCTTGTTCTTAACTGAGTAGAGCTAATTCCATGTCTTGAATGCTGTTTTAACCTCTCTGTTCAACTGCTTAATACCCGCTTCCAAAGTAAAACTGCAACTTCCTAAAATCCTCATTCATGAATTGAGGTGCTTTGTCCAACACTAATTCTTTTAGGAAAACATGTATGACAAAGATACTTGTCTATCCTCCAATCATGGAGTATGCTGTGGTTGAAGAAAATCTTGCCACTTCAGTTCATCTTGAATAATAGTTGACTGTGACTAAATACATCTTCTGTCTAAACTAGAGTAAATGCATTGCTAGCCTTTCTCATGGCCTTTCTGGAAATCTTGACAAAATCATTAACTCTGTAGGCACTTGGCTGTGTGTGGCACACATTGCAAATTGTAATCCTGTATGTCTTTCAAAATGCCTGGTCACTGCACTGATTGTTGAGCTCTTGCTCTGTGCTTTGTGATACATAGATGCCCACCACACACCCACCTCCCCCCCACCCCGGCCTTACCCCCCGGAGTTTCTGCAGGATTTCTCTTAGCATCCTTTTTGATACAACCATTCTTTGGTCATAGACCAATAAAGCTTGCACTATTTTCAAGTGTTGTCTCTGCTTGTAATATCTTTTCAATACTTGGTCCGCTGGACTATATTTTGACCACTGTTGCAGACAGATCTTTGTACCAAACAGTTTGATGTTTATCCTGTCTCTGTTAGATCTTTAAGCTGCATAAATTTGTCAAAGTTTGCCCTTAGCTGCTGGTGAAGTGTTAATTATGACCATAGAATACAACTTCATTTCTTCTACAAGAACAAGATCTTTTTCTGCTCAATCCACTTCTCCCTCAAGCGTGTTTCAACCATTACTTGCACCTTTCCTGGAATGTAGACTATTCCATTGTCATACTTCATCAGCTTAAGCCTGAATCTGAAGTCAAAGCAGTGTTTTTGAGATTTCTTTAATCCCAATAATGTCACTAAATGCTTGAGATTTGTCTTCACCTGGAATTTCAGCCACGTGAGGTAGTCTGCAAACCCTTCATGTCTCCATATAACTGCTAATGCTTCCTTCCCTGTGGTTGTGAAACTCTAACTGTTCAGACTTTGTCGAAGCTCTCATTGTAAAGTAGACTAGTTTTTGTATTCTGCCAATTTGCACTGGATAAAGACTGTACCTAGTCCTGGAGATGAAACATCTGTGGCTATTGGACTGAGTAATCCTTGACTGTAATGTGCTAAGACATTACTACAGAATAGCTTGTCTTCAATCCTTTCAAAGCTGAAGTTTGTTCCTGATTCGAATATCATTACTGAGTATTTTTTTCTCAAAAGTCTTCCACTTGAGTAAGACTGACTAAATTGGGAATAAACTTTCTGACTTGATTCACCATGCCTAAAAAGTGCTGTACTTTGGAGCCAGAAATTCATTGATAGCACTTTTCTTCCTTTGAACCACTGTAATGCCTATTCTGCATTAATGTGTCCAAAGAATGTAGTAATTGTTCTAGATAATTGACATTTCTCATTTAATGTAAGGCTTGTATTCTGTGGTGCCTTTAACATATCCCTAGCCCTTTGATTATGGAAAATAATACTCAGCTTCCCTTCCAGGATTCTAGACATTGCCCTTTGGAAATCTTTGGTAGAGAGGGGAATCCAAATGGTAGAAAGGTGAAGAAATACTTTCCCAATGGTGTAATAAATTTAGTCAGCAATCCACCAGTACCCACTGTTGACATCCAGTTTTTTCAAAAACCTGCTTGTTGCCATTTTGGCAAGCAATCATAGACAGATGAAATGGGAGAGATTTTCCCTCCTAACTAATTTGTTTAGCTGAGTGAGATCCATGCAATCATAGTTTTCTATTTGTCTTAGAAACACTTGCTAGCCCTGAGGATTGTTGTGTTGGTTCTGTCACTGGCAATATGATTCTGCTTTCAATCATGTTGCCCAAGTTAGATTTAACTTTTCCCATCAATGGCTGAGGACTTTTCCTGTGAGTGTATAAGCAGATGGGTTTGGCATCCTCCTACAGAGTAATGTAATATTCCTTTTTCAATTGCTTAAATCTTTAAATAGTGTTGCAATTTCTTGCCAAAACTGTCAGTTGTCTTCATTCTGAAGTATTGTATCCTCTCTCTCTAAGAGACCTAGATGAATACATACAGTTCTGTTCAACAATGATGTTCAGGTTATACCTTCTGAATCCAGCATGCTGGTCCAGCATTTCTGTGGTCTGGTACCTGCAGTACTTCTGGTTTTCCCTTCTCTCTGGATCTGTATTGATCTTTATTCAAAATACCTTTTTGTTACATTTTGTCCACTTTGGATACCCTTAAACCTGTTCGTGTTGTCAAATTAGAAAATCATTCATCAACTAGTCATGTGATTGATACAGGTCAAGGTGAGGTCTTTGCTTTTAAGGTGTTTGTGCATTGAATTTACTTAGCTTCCATCAAATACCCTGGTTCATCAAAGCCCCAGTCATGAGGCTGCCACATTAGTTAGATACAATGTGTTCTGAATCCTCAGTATGGTATCCACCTCCTGGCTGGTGCAAATGCCAACAGGTGCATCACAGCGTTGTATAGTTCTGAGACTCTGTTTCCAGAGCACCCACTTCTAGCCTAAGTTTGGATTTTCTATGCATTAAATGTTTGAGAAAATGGTAAGGTTTCTACTGGAGTTTCCATCCCTACAGACTTGTCTGACCTGAGTTTTTTTCCTTAACGTTGAAGCGTTCTGATTCTGTACTATTTTTTTCCTCCACAGCATTACAGGTTTGTGGTTAGGTTTCAAAGTCTTTTGAGGCTCTTTAACCTGACCTTCAGAGTCTTCCCACTCTGAAGCCTTGTAACTGCAGTCTTCCAAGGTACAGTTTCCTACATTGGAAATCTTTTCCTTAAAGTCTCGTGAGGTCTTGGCCAGACTTAGGAGTCTTCTCACCTTTTCTTCAGCTGAACTTTTGAAGTATTTCGAGTCTCTTGTCCAGCCTTTGGACTCTTCCCTTTTCAACTGTGTTCATTGGATTCTGTTTTAACTTCAGATCCTGGCTTTAGAGGTATCTTTCTCCCCTGGCTAACACCATTCTTTATCTTTTACTTTAAATTAAAAATGCTACCTGCACATTAAAATATCAGTTTGGAGTGTTTCTGAGCTGTGTGTGTCTACACATACACTATCCCTACTTGATCCTTATGTCTAAGTGAGGATCTTTAACTCGTTATTTTACATCTGTAAACAGTAGGTTAACAAATATAGCATTTAGTGTGATGTCTAACACCTTCCTATCCATTTGCTCATTCTAGACTCTTAGTGATGTAAGAGTTGTATCATCAGTTACTTCATCATGATTTATGAATCTCATTATACCACATTATGCAAAACAAAATGTAGACACTAATGATGATATCATGTTATATCAGTCTCCTTTATGATTTAGTTTATCGCATAATCCTTCAAACATGCAGGACATGCCTTATTTTTCAATCCAATTTTTATTAGGATTGAGGCTCTCTTAGGTCTACTTTCAAAAGACCATATGAAATATAACCAAAAGTAGGCCATTCAGGCAATTTGCATTTAATATAATCATGGCTAATCATCTACCTCAATTCCACCTTTCCTCACCAACCCCATACCTCTAAATTCCCTGACTATCCAAATATTTATCACTCTCTCTCTTGAACAACTACAGCCTCATGGAGTAGGGAATTCCAAAAATTCACAACTTTTGAAAAATTCCCCTGATCTCAGTTCTAAATGTTTGACCTTTCTTCTGAGTTTATGCCTTCTAGTGGTAGACTCCCCAGCCAGGGGACACAATCCTACTAGCATCTACCATACTATGATTTGTAGAGCAAAGTGTGCAGAAGACACTGGAAGTCTGCAGAGGGATATAGATAGTCTAAGTGAGTGGGCAAAGGTCTGGCAGATGGAGTACAATGTTGATAAGTGTGAGGTCATCCATTTTGGTAGGATTAACAGCAAAATAGACTATGTTTTAAATGGTAAAAAATTGCAGCACGCTGCTGTGCAGAGGGACTTGGGTGTCCTTGTGCATGAATCGCTAAAAGTAGGATTGCAGGTGCAGCAGGTAATTAAAAAGGCAAATGGAATTTTGTCTGCTATTGCTAGAGGGATGGAGTTTAAAAACAGGGAGGCTATGCTGCAGCTGTATAGGGTTCTGGTGAGGTCACACCTGGAGTACTGTGTGCAGTTTTGGTCTCCTTACTTGAGAAGAGATATACTAGCACTGGAGGGGGTCAGAGGAGATTCACTCAGTTGATTCCAGAGTTGAGAGGGTTGGATTATGAGGAGAGACTGAGTAGACTGGGATTATACTCATTGGAATTCAGAAGAATGAGGGGAGATCTTATAGAAACATATAAGATTATGAAGGGAATAGATAAGGTGGAGGCAGGGAGGTTGTTTCCGCTAGCAGGTGAAACTAGGACTAGAGGGCATCGCCTCAAAATAAAGGGAAGCAGATGTAGGACTGAGGTCAGGAGGAACTTCTTCAGCCAAAGGGTTGTGAATCTGTGGAATTCCCTGCCCAGTGAAGCGGTTGAAGCTACCTTGCTGAATGTTTTTAAGGCAAGGCTAGATAAATTTTTGAACAGTAAAAGAATTAAGGGTTATGGTGAGTGGGCGGGTAAGTGGAGCTGAGTCTCAAAAAGATCAGCCATGATCTTATTAAATGGCGGCGCAGGCTCGAGGGGCCAGATGGCCTACTCCTGCTCCTAGTTCTTATGTTCTTATGTTCATAACAATTCTATGTGCTTCCTGGAAGACTATAGCTAGAGCCTGGAGAATTTCTGGGAAAACTGGATATTTCAACATATCTGTAGCATTGGAAGAAGCAAAAAGGAGTTAGGTATCATTGTTTTAGATCATGCTATTCTGTTTTGATTTGTTTATATGTTGCAAAATCATTGAAATTTTATAGTTTAAAGATGGATGCATTTGACGTCTAACCTATGTGAACTCTCATTCCTTGTTTTTCTTCAATTGGACTACATAGATTGCCCTCTTGCACTCTGTTTCTGATTTTCCATTTGGCTATTGGCAAAATCAGGGAGTAAATTTATATATTTACAGCTTTGTTAATGGTCTTCACATATCATGTCATAAATCTGATATTTTCATAGGTGTTGCCCACGATTCACCATTTAACTTAGTATCATAAAATACCTTATTTTGCTTTATCGCCTTTAATGAAATCTTGGATGTGTGAGAATTGTTGGAACCCAGCACCATTAATGGTCAGCTATATGAGCTTTGGCAACTTTCAGGATGCCATTAAGCACAAGTATTTTGCCTCAGTGTCAACCTATTTACCCTGGCTAATTGAGAAGTTGTGACAATAAACTGCTCAGAATCTTAGATTATCCAAAAGCATTTCACAATCAGTATGGTACTTGAGAAGTGTTGTCACTGTTGTAATGTAGGACATATAACAACCAATTTGCAGATAACAAAGCCCCAGGGGCAGTAATAAAATAAATTACCAGATCATGTGTATTGTGGGAATGCAACACCTAGGTAACCTGTCTGCTCTTTCTCTGTTCTTTTTACATCAGTGGATTAACTTAACATCATGGCTGAAAAATGGCATCTCTGAACATCGTACAAATGCTGTTTTGAAATGCAAGCTGAGATTATGTGATTATCTCTGGAGCAAGATTTGCATTTAAGATTTGGTCTTAAACATTCTGAGTGTTATTGGAGCTGCACTCATCCGTCAAATGCCTGATTTGTGAGCAATGTTGGGGGAATTATGTGAGTTACTGCAGAAATAACAGACACTGACCTTTTCTTGTGATCGTCATATGATTGTATGTTGGGTGACAATGATTAGATTTTCCATATTGTTGGATGTGGTAATTTCTTGGCATTTGTGTTGTGTAAATGTTACTTGCCACTTGCCAGCCCAACCTAGATATGTCCAGTCTGGCTAAATATGGACATAGGCTGCTTCAACATCTGAGGAGTCACAAATGGTGCTGAACATTGTGCAATCATCAGCAATCATCTCCACTTCTGACCATAGGGTGGAAGGAAGGTCATTGATGAAGCAGTTAAATATTGCTTGGCCCAGGACACCATCATTTCTACCATCTTGTTGATGATTGAAAATAGTTAAATAGATCATGAATTGACTAGGTTGGATTTGTCCCAATTTTATGATCAGGACATGCCTGGGTAATTTTCTATATGTTCTGGTAGATGCCAGTGTTATAAGTGTACTGGACTAGCACCCATTTAGTTCTGGAGTATAAGCTGTCAGTGCTGCTGAAGGTTGGCATGGCCTGTAAACTGCTGTATCCAGTACCTTTGGCTCTTTCATGATATCACCTGAAGAGAATTGAATTGGCTGAAGACTGGCATCTTTGATGCTGGAGACTTTCAGGAGGGGCCAAGTTGAACCATCGATTCGGCACATCTGGCTGATGATTTATGCAAATTATTCACCCTTATCCTTTGTATTGATGTGCTAAACTTCCCCATCATTGTGGAGCTGACTCCTCATGTTAGTTTTTTTTTTGATTGTCCACCATCATTCATGGCTGAATCATAGAATCCCTACAGTGTGGAAGTAGGCCATTCAGCCCGTTGAGTCATACCGACCCTCTGAAGAAATTACCATTTATTCCAAGTAAATAGATTCTAATTTCATATGAACAACTACAAACTGTTAGAATATGTGTTTTCCACCTTCTTGCAGGAAGGACAAAACAACTGATTCACAAATTATAAATTCTCTGACTTATTCGTTGATTGAGAAGCACTTCTATGCACAAAGGGTGGTAAAGGTTTGGAACTCTCTTCCACAAACCACAGTTGATGCTAGATCAGTTGTTAGTTTTAAATTTGAGATAGATAAATTTTCGTTAAGCAAAGATAACAAGGGATATGGGCCAAAGATATATGGAGTTAGGCTACAGATCACCATAATCTCATTAAACAAGGAACAGGCTCAAGGGCTGAATGGCCTACTCCTGCTCCTATGTTTATAAAAGCAACAGCTTACAGCAACTTGTGAGAAACAACATATGGGCTTTCTTCAGGCTTGAAATGGTCTTTTACTACAGAGACAAAGCCAACACCTTCCTCTCCAGAGGTCTGAAGTCTTCTGTCCATCTCATTCATGCCTATAAACTGTTCAATGACCTGGGAGCAAATCATGAATATTAGCACGCAGAATGCCTTTATCATCACTCCATAGACCAATCAGTTACTTGTTGCTAGCTGAATCTCTTTTTGTACACACCACTGGTACCAGTTTGTCTGCAACTAGACATCCTCCACTTGTTGAACAAACAAAAGTGTACACAACACTTACAATAAGTACTTGAAGCTTGCTTTTAAAAAGTGCAGCAATCTATTCCACAAATCTCGGTTTTTAAAACAGTCCCTTTCCTGTTTCTGTCCACAAATAAAAATACGGGAAAATAAGAAAGATATGGTTTTTATACAGGGTTGATCTCCTTTATGAATGGTAGTAGGAGAGTTGGAGATATTCCAGGCCATTTGGTATGTACTTTGCTTTTTGGTGACTGCTGTATCATCAAGAACTCAATATATGATATTTCTTTCTTTTTACATATGTTGATTCTAAATCCTAGATGTGCACAACTCTATCATCAGTTACAAATAGTTCCACAGCACTTAGTGCAACTTTCTTTTTATATGGTGAAATGATATTGAAGCTTGTAGTGCAACATTTTGCTTTTTCCTGTCTGTATTCATCAAGTATGAGTACCTCTGGGAGTTGCATGTTGTGCAATGAAGCCGATGAATTTGTCCATCAAGTTTGAAGAAGAGCTCCCAATAGAACCTGGGATTGGGCATTGTGACATGTAATCTGATGGATTTTCTGTTCCTGCATCATACTGTACAATAATGTTGTGCATTTGCAATTTCAAAAGCCACTTCTGGTTCTGGAGCAAAGGATTTGATGTCGGCTTTTCATAGGTTGTGGTCCTTACAGATGAATATTGATGCGTTACATGATTGTACACCATGCTGTTGCAAGTGTCTGTCATTCAGTCTCGCTACACAGTTGCCTCTGAGTCATTTTAACTCAGTGGGTAGCATCTTGTTTCTCAATCAGAAGTTTTTTTTTTATTTCTCAAGTACAGCTCCAACTCTGAAATCAAAATTTTGCTGTTGTCTATAATACAGTACTGATTATGTACTGCATAGTACAAGTACCATCTTTTGAATGAAATGTTTAACCTGAGATCCTTCCACTTGTTCAGGCATTTATCAAAGAACCAGTGATACTGTTTAGAGAGAAGGAAGGTGTTCTTCAAGCCTGGGTCAGTATTACTTTCACAAATAAAGCTGAAAAACTGATCACTTCGGTAAACTGCACATCACCTCCTTACTGGCTATTAGATCCTGTGTATAAACTAGCTGCAATATTTATCTGTCTGATAATTGCCATTGTAAACCTGCATCCTTACTGAACACTCCTGGCAGAGAATAGCATTTCCAGAGAATGCTAGCTCGGACATCAGGGACCTCTGTGTCTGTAATTTCTCAGCAGCGTTTCCTGACAACATAACAAATAAACAACAGCATCTTTGGAAACTAAATAGTTATCTACACTCATTTATAATTTCTCACTGGTCTTTGGCATTGCCCACAGTTAATTTGTGAGTTACTGCAGTGAAGAAAAATATAAAGTGTTGCTATGATCACAGAGGGAATCCATAAACCACAGTAATCAAGTTTACTGAATGACCCTCAAATGAAGAAATTGCCGGATAAAATTTCTTTTTTTAACTTAGTTTCTGTTTATGTTGAAGTAAATGCATATCAAACATAAATAACGGACAAATTACAGTTGGTACAAATATCAATTGTATATGGAATAGTAGATGCAACAAAGACTATCTCACTGACCTTTTAGGTACTCCACGCTACATATATAATCCCAGTTGCAGCCACAGGGTTCTTCCCAGCAGAAGTCCTGCCCCTCTTTTAAAGGATGAAGCTGATTCCCTGCAGACAGCAGTTTCTATGTAAATAGGGTTTCACCAGTGCAATTTTGTGCACAATGACATACTTCTTTTTGGAACTTTCTTAATCTTAGCTGCAGTGAGTTATAGTATCTTGAGTATACCAGAACCACCATTACATTATGGTATGGTAGATCCTAAGCATTCAATCATTTAGAAGTGAAAACAACTGTGGTAACAGTCTGAAATTTGTTTTCTGACTACTCAGGACTCAGCTTTTTGAATCAACATATTGACAGCTATCACTACTTCTGAATTTTAACTTTCTTTTTATTGGTATTCCTTCCAGGTCTAGGGTCATAGAAACCAGTATTTATCATTATCCACAAATCATCATTGGTTCCTTTTTTCCAGTTATACAAACTGTTAAAACACCTTTTCAAGTTTCTTTCTTTTAAACAATTAAAACAATTAATGATTCCGTAAAAATTTTTAAAGTGATTACAATATTTTCTTACAGTTACTCCCTTCAGGTCAAAGGTTGTCATTGTGTGCACTATATGTGGACGTCCTGAGTGGTAATTTCAGTTCTTCTATAAAGGGGTTGCTTCGAGCTATTCTCTAGTTGCTTTAGGTTTGGAGATACTTTGGACGGAAATATTAACCCCTGCAAAAAAAAAGTTTATTCGATTTTTGTCTTAAGAATCTGAGTCCTGATCCATACCTGCCTCCAACCTAGCCATTTCTACTTCTTATGTAGGCAGGATATGAATGAATAATAACCTATTCCCAAGCCCTCTGTTGGCAATTAAATTTGATAATGAGTAGGTGGAGATTTTATATATTCATCATTTCAAATTTAACTCTGACTGACCGCGGTTCCCAAACCTTAAGATACAATGGACCTACAGAAAGGCCTAAACTGTTGGCTCCAGCAGGAAACTCCCTTTAAATATTTACTGAATCCAGTGTATCTGATTTGCTAACAGCTCCATCACTCTCATCCCCACAATCAGATAAATTCCGTTCTAACACTTCAACATCCCGTCCCTTACTGAGCCTACTATCGCTAACACCTCTATTAATGTCCTGTATCTGAGCCTCAAATCTGTTTAATAAGGCCTCCGATCAAATATCAAGGCTTCTGGACACTCCCATCATTGGCCATCTGATCTCTGACTACCTAACCGCCCAGTTTTCAATCCATAGATGATTCCCGTAATGATTTGTACAGATTAATGGAAAAATGTGACTGCGGACTTAGCTTCTATAACAGACAAAATTGTTGCAGGAATTGACGCTGAGTCTTTGTCAGATTTATTCAATCCAAAGAAGACCTGATCTAGAAAAAAAACATTCAGATGGTGAGTGAAGAAAAATTTCAGAAGCAATAAAGATCAATCTTAAGAACAGGAGATCAACCTTTGCACAGGAGATCAGCGTGGTCCATTCAGTTCTTAAGGTACAAAGTCACAAATAGTGCATGTGAGAAATCAGTATAGTCATTACAGTAGCATGAGGCTAAAAGTCCTTGTCATCACTGTGGAACAAATAAGCATCACAGACATTTTTCTTCTCTGGAAGAATCCTCTGTAACTGACAGAAATCACACCAAACACGAAGCCATCCTCAAATAGCAGAACTGAGAAAGTTGGTTTCACCAATAATGCAATTGCTGAAAGTGAAACCAATCAAAATGTTGAGGTAAAAAGTTTACATACTTCAACACAAATCTCAGGCCAATTTGAAAATAAAAATCAACTCCATGAAAACCATCACTGAGATGGGATAATCATATCCAAGGGAGAGGTGATGGCCTAGTGGTATTATTGCTAGGCTGTTAATCCAGAGACCCAGGTAATATTTTGGGAACCTGCGTTCAAATCTTGCTATGGTAGATGGTGGAATTTGAATTCAATGCAAATCTGGAAGTAAGAGTCTAAAGATAACTATGAAACTGTTGCTGACTGTCAGGGAAAAGAAACATCACTGGTACGCTTTTAGGGAAGAAAACTGCCATCCTTATCTAGTTTGTCCTACATGTGACTCCAGACCCACAGCAATGTGGTTGACTCTTAACTGCCATGTGGGCAATTATGGGCAGGTGATAAATGCTGGCTTAGCCAGCGATGCCCATATCTCATGAAAGAATTTTTTTTTTTAAATGTCCGATGATTCAAGATACTGCAAGGAAGAAATTGCCCGATACGGCTGGGAAGATATCTTTTTTGAAGGAGATTCAAGAAATTGAAGATCCTCCGGTTTAAAGGGAACTACAAACCTCAGTTTGTCCATTTCTCTTACCAATAGAAACTTAATCTTTTTATGGCCATTGCTAATACACTTTCATATGTTGTTGATGTTTCAGTACATGCTATTGATGGTGTCAAGCTAGTTAGAAATATTGCTTGTTTCGCTGATGACCTTTTCTGCTTTTCCAGCACAGGTATATAGACTTAGTTTCATGAACAACTTTTGCTGGGTTCTCTGCTGCCCTGGCACTTGTAGCTTTATAACACTCTGCAGCTCAAACAACAAGAAAGCTGTCTCAGACAGAATTTCCTTAACTCTAAAGACTCTCAGTGGTGCTCAATCCCAAATTCTCCCCCTCACTTCAGAGATCAACATTGTATTGCACCGGTCCTCCGGATGCTCCGATTTCCTCCCACAGTCCAAAGCTGTGCAGGCTAGGTGGATTGGCCATGCTAAATTGCCCATAGTGTTCAGGGATGTGTAGCTTAGGTGGGTTATGGGTTATGGATCTGGGTGGGATGCTTCAAGGGTCAGTGTGGACTTGTTGGGCCGAAGGACCTGTTTCCACACTGTAGGATTCTATGATGATGATGGTTTTCAAGTTGCATAACTCCACTGGTATTTAAGCTGTGTTGCAGTCTAACTTCCATTTCAGTTTATAGTCACAAAAAAGAAAAATGTGTGGTTTTTTACAACAACTACTTTGCAAATCAGGCAGAATTACGAGGATTGTCCGGAGCTGTATAGATTACATTTTCTGCCAATGAAGGCAAGTGTAGAACTCATTGTTACCACCTGCAGACTGTGTTTGTGACATCATCGGATTGGATAGAGCTCAATGTAACACCAACAAGAGCTCTCCTGAAGCATTGCACTATACATCGCTCCCAATCTTTTAACCCATAGATAACTACTATACCAACATGTATATAACTATATTTCATTTGCCACTACCCCATCTCTCCCCAGGTCTTTAACTTTCTAGACCAAGATGGTGTAAGCGTTTCAGCTTTCTTCAAGAAAATATTCTCTTTCGACTTGGATGATCAATAGTTTTTATTTGTTAGAGGACTATCAGTAATTCTGCTGGTGATAGCCATACTGGAGTGTGGTAGGCTGGTAATTTAACAAGGCTGTATAAAAGTCAGCATTCTTCTTCAGAAAGTATTTGGTTGTCAGGAGTCCAGGCTCAGCTTTCCATTTCATCTGTAGGTATGTTGGTGAATTTGTTACATGTTCAAATCTGGAACTGCTACAAACTGGTTGAATGTCTTATTCGCAAAATGTACTCTATTGTCCAACACAACCACATCGACGATCCCATGTGTAATGGATATTTCATGTAAGAACTGTACATGTAGTGGTGGGCATATGTATTTTGCCTCTATATAGCAAGAAAAAAAAGTTGATAGCAAAAATGTAAGACTGTCCATCAAAAATAAACAGCATGGTTCTGATGCCATAGTGGAAGCAAATGCAGCTCTGTTAATTGGAAAGGGTGGATTATAGTGGGCGAGGCACTGTGAGGCAGCAGTGCGAACCAATAAGCCACCATAGAATCCCTACAGTGTGGAAACAGGCCCTTCGGCCCAACAAGTGCACACCAAACCTCAGGGCATCCCAGATCCATCCCCCTAAGACCCACCTAATATACACCCTCTACCTCCCTGAACACTACGGGCAATTTAGCATGGCCAATCCACCTAACCTGCACATCTTTGGACTGTGGGAGGAAACCAGAACACCTGGAGGAAACCCATGCAGACCCAGGGAGAATGTGCAAACTCCACACAGACAGTCGCCCAAGGCTGGAATCGAACCCGGGTCCCTAGCGCTGTGAGGCAGCAGTGCTAACCACCGTGCCACTGTGCCACCCCCTGCTAACCAATGTTGCCCTGTGTTCATTGTCTACCGTTGCTTTGACAGAATATTGATCTGCCCTATTTTTCTACTCTTTCCACCTTCCAACTAACCTCAACCAATCCTTTACTTTCCTCTTCCTCTCATCCAAAGTTCCTCTAATTTCCTTTGCTGTGTTGCCTAATTGTTGCACTGTGTAGTCCTCTTAAGAGTAGTGTGTGGCCACTCATGCAAGCATCTTAAAGGAACATCTGTTTAGATGTGGCTTGTTTGTCACATTCCAAATTGCTGCAAGGTCATGGATCTGTACAGCTTAGAGGAAATTTGGCTCTTCTCATTGAGTCCTTTTAAAACTGGGGTCCAGTTACTGCACCACTTTCTAACATGTTTGACTTGAACTCTGGGCAAAGTTTTGACTTTCTTTGTGTAGCAATACAGGAGATTAGCTCATTATATATTGAAAATGTTTCTTAGAAGATCCCCAAACAAAGGGCGGGCCCTGTCATTGAAATTTATGACTCGTACTCTGCTGAAATCCCCAGGCTCTTAAATGAACAGGTTCAAGCAAGCAGGAAATTTGTAGACCATATCAATGTCACTCTGCATGGGAACTTCCAGAATGCACCTGTGTAAATGTGTGGACTACTCTGATAGACTGGAGAGTCCAGAATGAGACTTCTTATGAAGATATTACAGGACCTTACAACTAGAGCAGTCTGTCTTGCACTCTCTGTGAGTGGCCAGTCATGCTGTAAAACATGTATTTAAAAAATCTGCTTTTTAAAACAAAACATATCATATTTGTGATAACAAGGTGTAGAACTGGATGAACGCAGCTGGCCAGGCAGCATCAGAGGAGTAGGATAGCTAAGCAGACCTGAAACGTCAGCTTTCCTGCTCCTCTGATGCTGCCTGGCCTGCTGTGTTCATCCAGCTCTACACCTTGTTATCTCAGACTCCAGCATCGGCAGTTCCAACTATCTCTGATATCATATTTGTGACTGGGCAAACAACTCTCTTTTTTGTTTTTCTCCCAAATCTCATATCTCCCAACTAAATAGAAAAGTCCACTTGCTACAGTGTAATTTTAATTATTTATTCCAAATTCTGTGACTCTGTAGTCTGTGTCTCTCACCATGAAAGAGAACAAAGTAACTATCACAACTAGACTCCCAACCCCAGAATCCTCATGGATAATGCCACAAGAATTAGATAGTGTCTTTATGAAGTTTAATCCTCACCTCAATTTTAATGAAAAGCTTTCTACTTGGGTCACTGAATTACATAGTATTCAAAAAAAACTGTCTTTGTCAGAGAAGTTTCTCTTGAGCTCAGCAGAATGTAGCTAGCATTATTAAAAGTTAACACGGCATAAAATATACATTAAAATATAAATCTCTGTCGTGGATATTCAAGAGATTTATAGTAAGTACACAAGAAAAACTGGTGAATCATTAATAAAATAATTTGTTAGCAGCTACAATCCAAAAACAATCAACACTGCTAGCAATTACATACCACATGTCTATCATGAACTAGTTGGAGATTTAAGAAAATCAAATTCTTGATTCTATAATTTCTCTGTGGACAAACAAAATCCCTTGATGATGATCTACAGCTTTAGCAAATAAATTGATTTCTAAAGAGAAAATTAGATGGTACTTATTATACTGTCTAACTAGCAATCCAGTGTCATTTATCTGTCGCATGATGAATGTCTACTCTTTGTCTACATTCCTCATTTAACAATGAGTGCTGTGGATTTGTGGCACAGAAGGGATGTTTAGTTTTAATGAACATGTTCTAGTCGTCTCTCAAATCTTCACTCACAGTAAAAGAACAATGGATGCGCTTTGTGTAGCTGATTTTTAAAAGGAAAACCAACAGGCAATTTTTGAATGCACCTCAGGTTAAGAGTACCTACACTGTTCTCTTCCCATCTACACATAACAATAAAGAACCTGCTGATGTCGATTATGCAGCTTTCATCATTACCAAAGGGTGTCCGTCCGTTATGTATTTCTTTCAACAAAACACCAGCAGAGCCATTACATGGAAGGTCAACAGATAGTCAGCTTTTTAATGGATATTATAAATGGTTTCTCACAGATTTCAGAAGAAATATTAAGACTATTGACGTTTGCTTTACTAGTTTTGTCGTAATATCTCTTTGTAGTAAGAAAGAACCGAATAAAATTTGTTTATTTTATGTCCCAGTTCTGTTAAGTTTAAAATCTGCTCACTGAATTTTGTTTTTGTTTCACTGATGTCCACATACAAATTGAAGATGAGTCAAGTACTTCACGAAGCTCTATAAATATGAGAGATCATGTATCCAAGAACAGCCATTCACTTTACCTTAATTTATAATAAAGCTGGAAATTTGTATTTTCTGCAAATAATCTATGATATTAATGTTAAAACAAATTGTACCAAAATCCAATGTTGTCTGATCTTGCAATTGGTCTTGGTTTGAATTAGAAGTTAAAATTGCCAAATGAGGCTATTTTTGCTGAAAAGGATAGCCCAGATTGTATTTTAAGTATTAATGCTTTCCAGCATAAAAATTCAAAGAAACTTCTGCTAAACAACAGTTTTCTCCCATTCACTTGTGGTATGTTTGGTAAAACCCCTCAAAGAAATGGCAGTTTGTCAAGAGATTCTGTTGACCTTCACAGAAAAAGAAATGCCATGGAAATTCAACATGATCCAATTTAGGGTGGAATCCTCACCTGAGAAGGCAATAAGATAAGACACTTCAGTATAATTGAAACACAAATTTATACTCCCCACAGTTACAGATAATACGTACAAAACTATGAGGATGCAGAGATAATAGGTAAGTGGGACTTGTATGGACAGAATAGCAACAATTTTGAACCACAGAGTTGGAAGTGTGAAGAATTGGAGCTTGGCCATTAATAAGGTCCTCAGAGAAATTAAGGGCTGGATTTTTGTGACTGAAGTGAGTTGCTTGGTGTGAGAAATTTCCCCTTGCGCTAAACATGCCTTACTTTAAAAAGTCCCATTTAGACACAAGTTTTGCTCCAGGGAATTGAGGTGAGATTGGATTGGATCTGCCAACACCTGAAGCAAATCCAAGGTGGCCTGGGTAGAAAGCCCACTTCTGTTTTCTAGGACTTTGTCTCAGTTGTTTTAATCTCTGTTAAGCCCTCTAGTCACAGTAATTCATACACCCTCAGCCTTTCACTCACCTGCATGTTCCCTCATAGGTCTACAGTCATTCCCATACACCTCATAGCCCAATGCAACTGTTGTAGTCACTCTCCATGGGCAGACCTCAGGATACATGTGGAGATTTAAAAAGTTATCTTCTAAGAATCTAAAATACCTCTCACTCACATACATATGATTAAAATACATTCATTAAAGAAATCCATTCAAAGCTTTTTAATTTCTTATAAAAACAAACTTATTTCCAGACCCCACATCTATTCCTTAACAAACCTCTTGAACTGACAATAAAACTGTGCACGCCAAACATTTGCTGTGATAATAAGTTTTGAAACACAAATAAGTAACCATAATGACATAATAATGGCCCTTTGGAAATATCATCAAAGACTTCAATTGAAACTGAATGTTCTAATGTTAATAGTTCTTTTGAAATTGCACCAAATAGCCTGTCAATCAAAGCAGTTTAGCAGAGGGTTATTTCAAAGTCTGACAGTTTAAACATTTTTGGCGTGTTTAAAGAGCAGAGGATTTGAAAACTTGTTTATAACACTTAATTTGACCTCATCTATTCTTCAAGAGTGTTTATGTTTACTCATCAATTTGTGTCTACTACTCTGCATGGTAATGATCAAACAAGGTCTCTTTGAACTCAGCACTAAGTGCAAATGTGTCTGTCAAGTGTAGGTTTCTCACTGTGTGCATCATTCCAATACTATCCCCCACCTCCACCTCTGGCTGGGAAAATAAATGATTCAGTCAGAAATGGGGACAAGAATTCTGCATCCAGGTACCACCGACCTTTGTTTTTAAATGTGCAGAATCTTTCCAACTCCATGAAAATCCAACTATAACTTTTGTGGAGATATGTATTGAGATGATTTTCAATTACAGTGGGATTGTAATAGTGAGTCAAGGCAAGAGACATACATTATAGACTGAGGAGAACATGCTAGGGCAATGTGAGTGGGAGGCCCAGAGAAATTGCTGACTGTAACAGACATCAAGGGCATGGGATCATCTTTTGAAGTGGGGAGCAGTGTCCGACATATGGGGTAGTAGCAAGATAACTTGTTGAGCCTGGGCAATGCATTTGGATTCTTGTGACTCTCAGAGGCGGTGCTGGAAAGGCTACATGCTCCAATAAGCAGCCTTTGCTACGTTTCAACAAGTCAGAGTGAGTTTTCCCACAGTGCTGAACGACAGAGAGATATGTTGATATAGGGTTGACAATATCAAGGAGTGATTAATTGTATCAGAGGTATGAATGATATAAATTTGGAAGGACAAGACAAAAAGATGCATCTGGTTAGATTCATTTTAGCAAAAATGCAGTTCTTTATAAAACCACTTTCCATACAATTGGAATTTATAACAAAGAAAGTTCCTGATTATGTAATTTCTCCTCCAAAAGAAAATGTGGGAGGGAGGGGAAAATTCAATTCTCTCGATATTGGATAGCTAAAATACCTATCTATGCTGTTATATTTTAAGAACATTTGTTCAATGTCATTGTACGAATAGGAGAAAATGTGCCCAAAAGACTTTTTAAAGGTGATGGCATACTAATCAAAAACTTAACAGTGTCAAGATGGCTAAATCTGTTGACCAAATAAATAGGTCCTCCCAGTGTTACACCACTTAAATATTCTGCTGATGCTAATAAGGCTTGGGCAGCGATTGCTATTAGTTTGAGTCAGATACTGTAATGCTATATTACGCTGCATATATTTCACTCTTTATCGTTCATTTTAATTGAAAGTTTATATTGCTGCTTTATTTCCAGTCAATGGAATAAAATCTGCAGTGTTGGAAATACAAAGTGATAGTTTCCAAATATCTAAAATAATGTATGATCTATATTTGAACAATGATTTAACCATATTGTACACAAATTGTACACATTCCACTTATTTGATCATTTGACCCCTGTGATTTATTATAAGGTGAATTTGAGCATAGGGAGTAAATCTTCCAATCACTGACATACGGCCAATGGTGCACATTTGGACCCTGCAGGTGTCAGATGCACTGACCTACATTTGAATATCCAATGTGGATCTCTCTTGCTACGCTGGACCCTATGTAAAAATCTGAACAAGTGTTGCAGACTTCAGCAGTTCCAATGTTTTACCTGGATAGATACCCAGTAATCCAGATTGAAATCTTGTGTAACTCCTGGATAACTCCAGAAGTGACTCCCAATCGGTCCTACTAACCTGCTTGAACACCTGTGTACCTCCTCACCACAAACTACTTCCAGACATGATCCAACCCACACTACCCCCAGACCATATGATTATTTTCACAAAATTATTTACAGGATATGGAAGTCACTAGCTAGGTCATCATTTAGTATCCATCTCTATTTGCCCTTGAAAAGGTGATTTGAACTGGCTTCTTGAACTGCTTCAATCTTTGGGGTGCAGGTATACCGACAGTAAGTGAGTGTAAGGATTTTGGTTCTGTGACAGTGGAGCAGTGAAACAGTTCCAAAACAGAATAGTAGATGATTTGAAGGGAACCTTGCAGGTGGTGGTATTCACATGCATTCATGGCCTTTGTCCTTCTAGATAATAGAGGTCACAAGTTTGGAAAATGCAGTCAGAAGAGCCATTATGATTGCAGCAGTGCATCTTGTAGCTGGTACACTGCTGCAACTCTGCATAGGTGGTGGAGGGTGTGAATGTTGAAGCTGACGGATGTGGTACCAAATAAGCAGGCTACTTTGTTTTAGATGCTGTCGGGCTTTCTTACAGTTGTTGGAGGTGCACTTATTCAGAAAATGGAAGAGTGTTCCATCATTCTTCTGACTTGCGCATTATAGATGGACAGGCATTGGTGAGACAGGAGGTGAATTACTGTGATTGATGAAGCAGATGAAGATGGTTGCACATAAGACACCATCCTGAGGTGTAAGAGTGTGAAAGGTTAATATTGAGGATGCCCTTAAGCATGTTTGATTGTGATGATGGTGTCATATGGACTTGATGATAGGACAGCTTAAGATCTTGAATGGGCGAGATTGAACATCCAGGTCTTCCCTATGGTATCCGTAACAATATCTATCTTATTAATGTAACCTGTAGCTAGTTTTTTTCAGGCAAAAATTACTTCTTAATCAATACAAGACCATCTTCTACTTAAACAAGTACATGCTTTTCTTCAATCACACTAAACCAAGCAGTTCCTGTAGATCCCTATGTCCATAGAACATGGTGGTAGCAAAGTAACCACATGATGAAGTACAGACCAATTTAATTGCAAATACAATGTGATAAGCCATGGTGAAGATTCCATTTAACTGCTTTATACAACATGCTGGTAGGTATGATGATCAGATTGCACTATAAGTTACCTGTCCATAGATACAGGCAGTAGCAGCGAAGAGCTGAAGATGTATGAGCTGTACAGAGGAAACCCTTATGGCAAGGTTCAACAAGAAAGCATTTACGGTCAATGTTAAAAGTTCTTCAGATCTGGGAAGAGATGTGCTGCAACAGGACAGTTGGGAGCTCTCTGGAGAAAGACAATGAGTTACTCCAAAGTATTGTGTCGCAGTGGTCCGTAGAAATAGCTTGAGACAGCAATCAGCCTGAGAGCGAATGGATGTCAAAAACTCTGATGGTAAAGTTAAAGTACCTGCTGGCAAGGGAAGCCCTTCAAAAATGCACTTTACAGGCTGGAAAAGCAAAGTAAGGAAACTACTTCCAGCTTAGATCAAGTGTTAACACCATCGCAGACAGGCATGATGAGGCATGTTGATAGCAAGATACATCAAGGACCACAAAAACAATTTAAACAGAGGTGGTAGATCTCAGGATTTCACTAAGCTTGAGTAATGAAACAAAGCTGCAGATTAGAAACCTAAACATCCTTGGTTGAATGGAAAATGAAAAAGGTGGAACGTCCTTCATTAAAATTGCATTAAAGCTGGGAAGCATCTATTTAAATCACAAAGAGTGGGAATCATCTTCAAAGAAATTTTAAAAATTATTGGTTCCACAAACTGTGAAAATCATTGAGAATAAAACATTAAAGAAACCAGATTCATCTCTTAAAGCACCAAGTAGCGGGAGTCATTTGATAAAACTATGATTGAAGCAGGCATTATTTATTAAAAGTGCAGATTGTGGGATTCATTCAGTTTAACCACAAAGAGAATGGGGATCATTTATTAAGGCCATGAGCAACAGGATTCATCTGCACAAGCTGCAAAAAAAGGTAGGAATCTTCCAATTAAGCTGGAAAATGCCTCCACATTACCCACAAGAATGTGGGTATACTCCATTCTCGCATCAAAATGTAGTAAAACCTTCAAAAAAGTAGCACAGATCAGTAGATTCGCTATCACAGCATAACTAAAGCCTTTTAAGTAGGGAAACTATTCGTGTTACAACGACATAACACGGAATTAATATTGCCAGGAAGGGCTAAATAGAAAAGTGCAAAACAGAGCCCAGAAATGAACATTATGAAGAAATTTAATTCTTCAAAATAGCGTGCAAATTAAATACTAAATCAGAAGCTGAATAAGTAAACATGCTTCCCTGTACAATTAGGAGTCTAGTTAATAATGTTATAGCTCACTAAGGTGGAAAAGAAGCAACAGATACTTTTTACAACAATTACTTTAATCTCAGAACAAATAAGATTCTTGAAAGAGCAAGATTTAACAGAAGAATAAAGGTGAAGTCATCATAGTCCTAATAGACCATAGGGTACTCTCTCATTGGTTTTCACATCTCAGGCAAGGAGAGAGATTAAGAAGGAAAGTTCTTCATAGTAATCTCACCAATTCAGGAATTGAACCCATACAATTGGGACTCTGCATAGCAAACCAACCATCTAAGCTAACCATCCCTACAGACTAGTGGAGAATGCAATTATGGTAATTTAAAGTCAGAATTCATAAAAGAGAGTTGTCAGATTTACCAGAGTCAAGAGAAGATTTGATTCTAGAGAAAGCCATTCAGATGGTGAGTGAAGCAGAAGTTAGAAGAAACATAGATTAATCCTAAGGTGAAAAGTGAAATAACTCTGCCAAGCTGGTATCCCATCACCAAGTCATCCTTTATTTACATGTGCATCATACATGACACTGACCCAGCTAGCTCAGAGCCAACTCCTCGGGTAACAGAACTCCTGACATTGATTCAATAAAATATCTGGAATTAAGAATCTAATGATGACCGTGAATCCATTGTCGATTATCAGAAAAACCCATCTGGTTCGCTAATGCCCTTTAGGGAAGGAAACTACCATCCCTGCCTGGTCTGGCCTACATGTGACTCCAGACCCATGGCAATGTTCTTGACTCTTAACTGCCCTCTGGGCAATTAGGGATGGGCAATAAATGCTGCCTAGCCTGTGATGTCCTCATCCCGTGAATGAATAAATAAAAAAAAAATCTCCTCTTTATATCTGTCAGCCTGGACTTCCTGATTGGACCATGTTAGGGCAATGTGAGTAGGAGAATGCCTTCAATTCTAAGGTTCAAAACCAAAAATGATGCACACGAGAAACCAATACAGTGACTAGGACAAATACCAGAAACTAAAAGTCCTTGTCATTGTTTTGGAGCAAAGACACCTCACAGGCACAGAGAATACCTAGCAATTACAAGTGAGTGCTTTATCTGTCACCCAAAAGAAATGTGCAGTGGTTGGACACACTAACAGAAAAGTGAGAAATCTAATAGCTGTAATCATAGAGGTTAATGAGATGGTCTGTAATAGAAGAAAAACCTAAGATGCTGGACATTATTGCCCTTTTGGGTGTGTTTTTGCCATGATGACATGTAATATAAGGTGGGTAGCCAGCCAAGTTGTTTCCACCCACCCTTGAACTCATCTGCATAATCCCAATAGCTGGTGGGTGCCAAAATTGGCAGCTTGTACATCACCTGTATATAATTAAGAGACACTTGAGATTGTTAAAACTTATTTGACCTTATTAATACTTCCTATCCCACTATAAAATTGGAGTGGATGGGTGAGCAGAATAGTGAGCTCACTTTTTTTCAATGTTAAAATGGGAAACAGGAAGAGGTGTACAATTTTTGCCTGTTGTGGGGTAACTCTGAGAAGATAGTAACCCCCTTGCTACCTGCCTATGCTTCAAATCCCACTTCTACCACCCACTTCTTGAGATGGGCAAACACGTTGTACCAAAGCCCGCTAAATTTACCCTAAATGGATCTGATATACTTCAGGTCTGCCTGCAGTTCCAGCAATGGCTTCTACAGAGCTCTAGCACTGTGTGGTCTGTTGAATCTACCAGCCAATCAGATTGTGTGGTACCTCCAAGCTTGGAAGTAGTGCTCTTGTTGGAGCAGTGAGGTCAGTTAAGCCTCAGAAAGCATTATCTGACACCGAAAACTGGAATACTATAATTGAGAAGGAGGCACTCTCGGTTACATAGGATTGCAAAAGATTTTCAAAATGCATCTTTGGTCTGAAATTGGCCATGGATGTGAATCATAAACCTCCAGTTTTTCTACTGGATGAGAAAGAGCTGACAAAGATGCCTATAAAACTAAGCCTTCAACTCATGATTTTTGCTCATGTGTGGGGGAAAAATGGTGGAAGTGCATGATGTTGAGTTTGTTCACAAAATTGGGTCATGTTCTCAGTCCACGTCTAATTAACTCAACCAAATATGACAGGAGCAGAAGAGGGACTAGAAATGTCTCACCATCTGTCAGTGTTGTGTTGAAGGTTGGACAGATCCCAGTGGGCTGGTCACGAATACATATTTTGTTCAGCGACAACATTTCACAACTGGGGACAGCTTACTGGTGTATGATAAACAACTGGTCAACTGTGCTCCACCTCAACAAGATATTTTGGGGGAGCACCACCAGGGAAAGTTCGGAATCACCAAGTACCGAACCAGAGCTCTCTCTGCAGTGTAGTGGCTTAGGATGTCCAGGAGGATTTGAAGATCTCATCTGATTATGAAACGTGTGCTAATCATAGACCAAAGCAGTGAGTGTTGCTGTTACTCGTTACATTCTCTAGCAGACCTATTCATTTTTGAAAGGAACTCTTACATTTTTGCCATTGATTTGTACCTTGTGATAAATGGAGGTTAGGAAGCTGAATATTCTATCTACAGATGTAATCATCCAAATGTTGTATCACATAGTATGCCTAAGGTGGTAGTGTCAGATAACGGACCACAGGTTGTTAATGAGTGCATGAGCCATTTTACAGCCTGTTCTGGGTTTGACCATGTCTCAAGTTTATGGAGATACTGACAGTTGAATGGGAAAACTGAAAATGGGGATAAGTCACTTTTGAGGAAAAAGGCTGACTTATACGTGGCACTGCTAAGTTACAAATATACTGTGCCATCTATCATAATCAGAGTGCTGATGGGCTAGAAACCTAAGACGCAGCTCCCTTTGTACCAAGGAAATTGACTCCACATTTATATCCACGGGACTATGAAAATGTATATCAGGAACAATCCTACAGTGCGCATCAGGCCACACCCTATAACAGATGTCACCATGTGGTTGGCTGACACATTTGATCCAGGGGTATCAGTATGGATAAGGGATCTTAACAGGAACGGCACAGTTATCCAAGTAGCTTCAGATCAGCAGCGTTCGTATATTATTCATACAGTCAAAGGAGTGATGCAAAGGAACAACAGGAACATCATTCCATCGTGGATCAATTGTCCACTATGGCTAAATTTGGATTAACCTAATAAGTAACTTGCTAATGCAAGGAACTTTCAGACCCCGCACTGTGAAGAGAAGATTCAAAGTCAACAGTTTTCAACCATGAGATCAACCAGCCTTCCAAATCCAAAGAGAATGCATTCTGAGAAAATAGTGAAACTTCCAGACAGCCTTAATTTGTGACGTATGAAAATGTAAAATATTAATGGAACATAAACATCAATGAGTACAGCACAGGAGGAGGGTATTCAGCCCACCATGTCTTTGCTGACTATGATGCTATTTTAAACTAATCCTATCTGCCTGCATCTGGTCCATATACTTTTATTCTCTGCCTGTTCATGTGTCCAAATGCTTCTTGAACTTTACTATCATATCTGCTTCTTCCATCTCCCTTGGTAGTGTGTTCCAGGCCCCTACTACCCTCTTCGTAAAAAAATACTTTCCTTGCACATCTCGTTTAAACTTTCCCCCTCTCATCTTAAACCTATGCCCTATAGTTTTCGACATTTCCACCGTGGAAAAGAGACTGTGACTATCCACTCTATCCATGCCCTTTATAATTTTATATACTTGTATCAGGTCACCCCTCAGCCCCTGGCGCTCTAATGAAAATAGTTCAAGTTTGCCCGACCTCTCCATATAGCTAACACATTCCAATCCAGTAAACCTCTTCTGCAGTCTCTCCAAAGCCTCCACATCTTTACTTTGGTGCGGCAACCAGAATTACACCCAGTACTCCAAATATAGTCTGAGCAAAGTTTTATAGTGATGGAAAGAAATGCTTGAGGGGTATGTATAAAATGTAAAGGTCTGAAGGGGTCATATCGGAGGAATGCCATTAGCAATACCCATTCTGAAGATGTCACAAATAAACAAAAAAAACTGCAGATGTTGGAAAATTGAAGCAAAAAACAGCCAAAGAAACTCAGTAGGTTTGGCAGCATCTACATGGAGAAAGCAGAGTTAATGTTTCAAGACTGGTGACTCTTCATCAAGAACTGATGTATTTATGGCATCTTGAGATTGCAGAGGGAGTAAGACTTAACATCCAGGTTCTGTTCATATTTTCTCTAACCAATGTCTGTTGCTTCAATGTAACCTGTAACTAATTGCTGTAATGAGATATTATTTCTGAATTTCTGAAGAAGGGTCCCGACCCAAAACGTCAACTTTTTTGCTTCTCTGATGCTGCCTGGCCTGCTGTGTTCCTCCGGCTCCACACTGTGTTATCTCTGACTCCAGCACCGGCAGTTCTTACTATCTCTGAATGGGATAAACTACTTCTTTGGCAATGCAATGCCTCTTCTAATTAGACCAGTAAATGGTTTTCCTCTACCATATCTTATCAAACAGGTTTGTAAATCCCTACACCCTTAAAGAGGATTGTGGCAGTAAAACTCTCACATAGTGAGGTATTGACTCTTTTAAGTCACACATGCAACAGAACTGCGCATTTCAGAGGCAGAAGTATTACCAAATGAAGCACAGCTGACACAGGGACTAAAACTTTGCACTTCCAACAGACCAGTTTGTTTTGCTTTGTTGTAAGTGTGCAAGCTTTTCTTTTTCAGAAATTATTCTCTAATTTATTTTCTTCCACTTCTGTTATCCTGTTGCTGGAATGTGGGTAACACTGACAAAGCAATATTTGTTGTCTATTCCTCATTAACCTGTGGATAATAAGAGTGAGCCAATTGATGTGGGATTGGAGTCAAATCTAGGGCAGTACAAAGCCCCTTCTATGATGGATAATAGTGAACTAGTTGCCTTTCTACAAATGTTATAAAAACTTTCATTATCACTTTCTCTTGTGCAAGCAAACAAATCTTAATAGTCTTTGAATTCAGTTTTGAGCTTTATGCTGGAATTATAAACTCATAAACTCTGTAATGTTAGTGGCTAGCACCATAACTACTTAGACCCTCGCAGGCTAGCTATTTGCTAATTTGAGTGGATAGGTTTAGACAAAAATTATAAAATTTTTATTACTTAAATTCTCTCAACATTTTGCACAATGTACTGTTGAGTGGACATTTTGGAATTAGCAGAAAGCAATTTTCTACATTAAAATGCAAAAGTATTTACAACTGATTAACCGTTGAATAATCAGATAATCATCATACCCCAGTCTGAAGACTCTTTTGCAGCCATCACACTGTCTACCATGTCATTGTTCTAGTACTTTATGTAATGTGGGCAGACAGACTGACAATTGCTACGCAGGCTCACATCTACTGTAATTAGTCTTTTAGTTAATGTACACTAGATTAAAGCCGCTCATCATTGCTTTTCAGAAGTCTGAGGGCCTGCATTTTGATGTTTGTGTTCTGAGAGAATTGTCAGCACCAGTTCTAACAAATTGAAACACCAGGCTAATTATGGTACCTAATGAAGTGTGTGGAGTGGTTACAGCTCACTGCAAAACTGTTCCTTCGGCTTGGATTAGACTTTCATCAATCACTTTTTTTAACTGATCCAGAATTGCTTCTGCTGCACTTGGCATTTTAATGCTGTTTCTGTAATTGCTTTCAGAGCTTAGGCTATTTTGAAATATTATGTGTGCAGAACTGTATTTGGAGATTCTAATTTAAAATATCATTTCATTATAACTACTATCGGCTGATCAAGTGGTGAATGATTCATGAAAAAGATATCAAAATTAAATAAAAACTTTGATATATTACCTTTTTACACACTAAATATATTTTTCTTATTTAAGCATTTTAGCTGCAACACCTAATAATTATTGTAATGCAACTCCTTAAACTCATGTCACTTACTGTGCCTGTCAGTTATAGGAAGAATTGTGCACTTCAGATTTACAACAATGGATTTGAAATGAATTCTTTTTCATGATGTACCTCCAACCTTAACATTGTATATACCACAGGAAGATATCAATAGGGTGTTTCTAAGAGGCTTATGCATAGCATGAAGGTTTTGGCATCACGTGTAAAGGAAATCTGTGATAAAGTTTTTAAAAAATGTGTTTCACAACTCAACTTGCTATGCTTTATCCCTGTGCAATTCTCTTGATGACTGTTAATTTTGAAATTAGTTTGAAAATACAATGTGTAAAAGTCAACAAGATTTGACATCACATTAACAACTGAATAGTACAGTACAGGGAAGTTGATTGTCGTAGCCTTAGTCTCTTGGTAAATTGAAATAGTTAGTTAGGTTGTGACATTGTGTGACTTAACAACAGGGAGGTGATGCATTATTTAAAAACACTGATGTGACAGTTCATAACAGTTACATTTATTAAATGAGCGTATTAGTAGAGTTTAATGAAAATTTTAGATGTTTGTACACAAAGTACATTAAACTACATTTCATGAACAGGTCTCTAAAATATCAAATCATAGAATTGGATGACACAGGTTTTTTTAACTCATTGAGTCTATGCCAACTCTTTCAAAGCGACTCCCCTGCTCTTGACTGATACCTCTGTAATTTTTCTAATTTAAACACTTATTCAATTTGTTATGACCAAGATAGATTGAGTGAACTGTCTTTCTCTAGTTCCATCATTCCACAGTCACAACACAAATTGCATTGTTTTATTGGCTTCCAATAAGTCCAAATGTATAATCATAGAGATCTACAGCACAGAAAAAACTCCTTTGGTCCATCAAGTCTGCACCAGTCAAAACAAATAAGTGTTATTCTCTGGATAATTCCACTTAAAATAAAACTGTCTACCAAACAGATAATATATTTAAAAACAAAAGTTATTCAAAGAAGATGCAAAACTGGTTAAACATTTAGTTTGTAATATGAAAATTTAAATGTTTAACTCTTTAAATAACTGAGAATACAGACCAGGTAAAGGGGGAAAAGAAAAACCTGATACCTTACTACAGTGATTTCCTCTTGGGGAAGAAATGATTTCTGGCAATAAATCTTAGTTCTTGCAGGTATAAAAGGATATCCTACTGACATTCTGGTATGTGTAGATGGATCTCACCAATATTGGCATTTGTCAGTGGGATCTATATAAACGTAGCTTGCTCAGAAAACACAGTATTGGGCATTCTTCAGGAGGACAATCAGACTGGACCAGTGTTCCATCTACCAACTGGACGTACAGCAATAGTTTGTTAGGAACAGGAGCGCTGCAATCTTTCCCTTCCCTGGGCTAGCCACAAACTGAAAAGTCTTAACAATCTCCAAAGTAAAAGCTGCAACCTGGTAGTCATATACTGCAGTTAACAAGCTGTAATCACAAAACATGTGACTTTCAAGGAACTGCCTTCTTATAAATAATGTTCAACGTACTTTAATTGACTTTAAAAACATAGCAATCCAGGCATCCAGAATCCTCCAAACTCAAGTACACAAATTATTAAATATGAAGTATCTTCTTGACAAGTTCACTTTTGCAGAATGCTATTTAATTTATATCTACTAACCTGTTTGGTAGAGGATTCCAAATTTTAACCTCTTTGTTGTTTTTTTCTCTATCATTACTGGTTCCTTTGCCAATCAGTTTCATTCTATACCTTATGGTTACTGACCCTTCAGCCATAGAAACAGTTTCGCTTTATTTACTCTACAAAACCCTTAATGATTTTGAACATCTTTATAAAATTTATGGAATTTGTTTTACATTCATTTAGTATTCAATCAGTTAAAAAGTATGTTTGATAAACTATTTGCTCCATTTTTGATTAAGATTAATTGTTATCTGTAACAGTAACATTTGAAAGAAAAGCTTGACTTCCTTTGATTGGAGGACAGATTTGTAAGTTTATAAACTCTTACCTCTCAATTGATTGAAGCTTATTATTAAAGCAGACTTGTTCACAACCATTGGATACTAATACCACTGTGTCATCCTTCATGGGTTCCAGCAACAGTTTCACACAATAGAGGAATTTTACTTTAATTTAATTATACATGATAAAGAAATAGATAAAATATTACAATGAAGATTATTATTTGCTCCAACAATGTTCTCTCTTTTCATCACTTGAAGGCATTTTGTCCTTGCACAAATGCTGATTATTACTCTGCAAGCATAAGTGATATGCGATTTAATAATGGACTATTTTACCATGAGAGCGACACCACAGTTCAAACAATTCTATTCTTATTTAGAAGTCACCCATCTGTACTTGCAGTCATGATTATTAGACCATAATGCTAACTGATTCTCCTTTCATTCCAACTCAGAAATATTTAGCCCAATCTTACTAGTCTCACTTTCCCACCTTTTATTTACTATGTCACCTGATGTAGATCAGCTAACACAACACAAATGGAACCTGAGAGACTTTTCATCTATATAGCTGAGTTGTTTGCTGATAAATGAAATGAGCCATTAGAAAAACCCAACTAATGAGTTTAGAATGCATTACATTTGGGCTTTGTGTGACCATTATATCCTAACTCTTTGTGCCATTTAAATGTCACGGATACTGTAGGAGCAAACTGGAAACAAAGCTCAGCTATTCCTGGAGCCACCACAAAAGGTAAAGATTTTAAAAAGAAGTATGCAAAATCCTCAAACTCTCTGATTTTCAGACCCAGGTTGATAGAAAGCACAGACCAGGTTTCAGTCTTAAGAAGAATCACTGATTATTACAGGTCATTAGATTCTAGCTATAGGTAAAGAATTAAACAAAATGGAGTAAACTTTATAAATTAAAACTCTAGACCACTTATAAACTCCACTTTGTAAATGCACACATACACAAATACAAACAGGGAGAAAAAAACATGTAGACGTAGGGGAAACTGAGCAAACAGCTCTGTAGTCTTTGTCCACAAGATCTGTTGGGTTGGTCCTTGCTGATCTGAAGATTTTTCCTAGACCTTTTTCTGAATGCTTCCACAGGTTTACAAGAGACACAGGGTGCTCTCACACTTTTGACAGATCTCTGTCTTATCGAATTCAAAGTCACAACTTGCTGCATCCAATGAAGGAAACATAAGATTGTTTTCATCAGGTTTAAAGTGACTTCCTGCAGCTGCTGCCAGGCCTGCTGAGTTTCTCCAGCACTTTGTTTTTGTTGTACATAATGGAAATGCTGTGCTTGGTGCATAAATTGTAATTATCGTTTTTGCAAGATCCATTAAGCTATTTAGTGCCAAAAAGTTATGTTACAGATTTAAATCAATCTGCACTTCTACTCATTAAGCACTTAAGCAACCTACTTAAAACTTGTTTTTAAAAATATTATGGTACGTTCTAATTGTTAAACTTTTTTTTTTATATTCTCAAGAAATGTAGATTTCAGAACATTACTTGCGTGATTTAATTAGTAGATCAATGAAAAAAAAACCCAACATGATGAATAATTGTTTTGTCAAGTGTCACACTCAAGCATTTTATTATTCCCTACCTTTAGTAGCTATTCTATTTAATAGTGATTCTTAAAAGACAAAAGCCCTGAAATTTCTGGAAGGTTTTGATGTAACTATAGTTTAAGAGACAAATTGCACCGTATGTTTAAAGAGGCAATTAATGCATAACTGCTTTATAGCTTTTTTTGTGACTCTTTCATCCACGGCTCTGTGATAGAACTTTCAACAGTGAGTCACAATATTGTAGGTTCAAACCACTGCAGAGTTTTCAGCAGAAAACCTAGGTTGTCCCACCTGGATGGGGATGTGCTGTACTGTTGCTCACTCTTTTGAATAAGATGTTGAAGTGAGGACAGGATGACCTAAAAGATCCCAAGGCACTATTTTGGCAAAGACCAGAGAATTTTCCCAATGTCCTGGTCAATATTCATCCTTTAATCAACATCAATAACAAAAAAGATAATCTTTGCATTGTCACACTGCAGTTGGGAGGACTTTGCTACATGCAATATAATGCTGTGTTTTGTAACTTACGACACTAACTACATAACAAAAGTACTTCATTAACAGTGATAGCCTGAAGTTGTGAAAGGTTTTATTAAAATTCAAGTTTATCTTTTGTTGTATAGACTTCTCAAAATGTAGATTTACTTAATCATTAGTGCCATTTTTGAAAAATCCATGGAAATTTCAGTTCACTCATTAAATACTTCAACATTTCATGAAAAGGACGAGAGAACACAGATCTGTTGTGAGTGCACGTTTTCTCAATTGGTGTAAGTTTATGTCCAAGATTTCAGGTGGAGGAAAATTGAAAGTAACTACATTTGGTAGACTATATTAATTTTGTAAGCGCTTTTACATATTTTCATGGAATGTGGGCTTTGCTGTCAAGCAGACCCACATTCCTGAATTTAAATACATAAGACCCAAAGGGAAAAAATAGTAAAAGACCCCTAATGCTTGGAAATTAATACACTGGAAATACTGGAGCTCCATTTTGACGATTATGTGACAAGTCAGTCCAGTGTATCTCATTTACACATTTTAGTAGTTTTGCCTTCAAGCTGGCAAACTCAACCTCAAGCATACAAAGGAACATAGGAACAGGAGTTACTTATTCAGCCCTTGAGCCTGTTCCACCATTCAACGAGTTCATGATTGATCTGTGGCCTAATTCCACATACCTAACTTTGGCCCATATCCCTTAATACATTTGTTCAACAAAACATTATCTACCTCAGATATAACATTAATAACAGATACAGCATCAATTACTGTTGTAGAAGAGGTCCAAACCTCTTCCACTCTTTGTATGTAGAAGTGCTTCCTAACATAAGTATATTCAATGATCCAGCCTCAATCGTTCACTGGGGTAAGGTATTCCAAAGATTAATGACCCTGTGTGAGAAGAAATTCTTCCTCATTTTGTCTGAAGAAGGTGTCCTCTTACTTTTAAACACTGGCCCCAAGTTCTAATTCTCCCACAAGGGGAAACACTTTCTCAGCACCGACTCCGTCAACCAACATAAACCACTATCCTGATGTTACCTCAGAAACTTATTTGTTTCAATTAAGATAATTTCTCATTCATCTAAACTCCCCAATTATAGACCCAAATGCCTAATCCTTCCTCATAAAACAATTCCTTTAATGCCAGCAGTTAACTCCTGAAACGTCTCTAAATGCCCACAATGCCAATGTATTCTTACTTAAATAAGACAACCAAAACTATATGTATTAATCCAAGTGTGCTCTCACTCGTGTCCTGTAAATTCTCTATTTTTATGCTCTACTCCCTTTGCACTTAAGGCCAACATTCCAATTACCTTGCTAATTAAGATGACAGAGGATGCCCAGAACAGGAGATAGTAGGAACTGCAGATGCTGGAGAATCCGAGACAACAAGGTGCAGGGCTGAATGAACATAGCAGGCCAAGCAGCATCATAGGAGCAGAAAGGCTGACGTTTCGGGCCTAGACCCTTCTGATGAAGGTTCATCCAGCCCTGCACCTTGTTGCCCAGAACAGGAGTTCATTGAATGATTTCAGGACAATTTCTCAGATTAATAGTAAGGGAAGCAAGCATTGAGCTAGCTAAACTAGACCTGGTAGACTAGTTATGTGTAAAATGTGTAAAGTATGGAAAAATCTGCTCTTAAACTGGAGTTACTTCAAAACCTTCTAGGAATTTCAAGGCCACTATCTTGTATTAAATAGAATACCTGCTAAAAATATGAAAGAGTAAAATGCTTGAGTATGATACTTGACCAAACAATTATCCATCCATCTCATTGATCTATTAACTAAATCACACACATGTAAAGTTCTGAAATATGCATTTGTTAAGAATATAAAAACAAAATCCGTGGGGAGCAAGATAGAATTAATTAATGATCTCACTGCGAATGTGTCTCTAGATAGCAGTGATCATAGTATGATTGAATCTATACGCAGTTTGAGTGACAGAGAAGTGAGTCCGAAGCTATATTTTTAAACTTAAATAAGGGTAATTATGAAGATATAAAAGCAGAACTGGCTAAAGTGAATTGGCAAATTGGGTTGAAGGTATGTCAGTAGAGATGCAGTAGAAAACATTTCAGGGAATATCTTAGAATACACAGAAGAGAAACATCCTACCAAATAAGAACAACACCAAGGGACGGACCCACCAGTTGTGGTTATCTAGAAAGGTTAAAGTATTAAACTTTAAGAAAAAGACATATAATTATATAAATATGGGTAACCGGTCAAAAGATTGGTCAGACATGATAAACTGCAAAGAATAACTGAACAATTAATGAGGTGGGAAAAGATAGAGTATGAGAGAAAGCTAGCCAGAAATATAAAAATCAATAGTGATCCTATAAATATTTAAAAGATAAAAGTTAACAAAGTAAGCATTGGTCCTGTAGAAAATTGGTCTGAAAAAGGAATAACAGAAAATAAAGAATGGCTGATGAATTGAACAATATTTTGCATCAGTCTTCACTACAAGGGTATAAGGAACATCCTAGAAGCAGCTATACATCAGGAAATGGAAGAAACATCAAAATTCTGTAAAATTACAAACTCCAGAGAAATAATATTGAGTACATTGTTGGAGATGTGAGTGATTTCATGCTTGGGTCTTAAAAGAAGTGTCAAGTAAAATAATTGATGCATTGGTTTTAATCCCCTGAAACTCCCTAGATTTAGGGAAGATTCTATTAGTTTGGAAGATAAAAATATTCAAAAACAGAGGGAGATGGAAAGCAAGAAACTACAGGCCGGTTATATTAACATTTGTCATAGGAAGTATGTTAGAATCCACAATTAAAGAAGTTATAGCAGGGTACTTTGAAAAATCCAAGGCTATCAGGCAGAGTCAACAAGGTTTTGTGAAAGGGATATCATGTTTGGTAAATGTAAGTAATAAGTGTTTTGGATAAAGGGGAACCAGTGGCACTATACTTAGATTTTCAGAAGACATTTGATAAAGTCCCACCTCAAAGGTTATTGTGGAAAATAAAAAGCTCATGGGGTAGGGGATAGTAAATTGCATGGATAGAGAACTGGCTGACTGAAAGGAAGCATAGAGTAGGCATAAATTGGACATTTTCAGGTTGGCTAAATGTGTAGAATGATGTGATATAGGAACAGTACTAGGACTTCAATATTTTACAATTTATATAAATAATTTGAATGAAGAGCTTTGAACGTATGGTTGACAGTTTGATGATGATGCAAAGATAGGCAAGTGAGTAAATTATGAAGAGAGCACAAGGAGGTTACAAAAAGATATTAGGTTAAGTGAGTGGGAAAAATAATCTGGCAAATTGAGTATAAAGTGAGAAAATGTGACATTGTTCATTTTGATGGGAAAAATAAAGAAAGCATTGGACTGGATTTTCTGAGAAGTGGCAATCCTGTACAAGAGAGCAAAGGTTATCATAGATGGTTGGGAATGCGGATTTTTGGTTTTAATCAGATCAGCTATGATCTCATTAAATGACAGAATAGGTTCAAGGGGCAAAAAGGTCTTCTCCTGTTCCATGTTTCTATGCTCATGAGCCAGTTTTCCACTGTTCCCTAACTCCCTTCCTTTTACAGGAAGAAGTTATTGTGCCATGTGTGGAGGCAGGCGTTAATGAAATTCCTAGAGAAAAGCACATTCTCTGATATGGTCGGGATCATCGGAGTTTGAAAGCTGTTTGGTGTCCCACCTGTAGAAGTGCTGAAATAACTGCATTCGCTGCTAGAAGGGATGCCCACCAGAGCAGTGTAGAATGACCAGGGAGAGTGGCTATGTGGTTTAGAAGCAATGGCTACCTCTTTTGACAGGCCATGCCCTCAATCATGCACAGTTCAGAGCCGGTCAAGGAAATCCACCTCCCCACCCAGCCAACATGCAGCCTGTATTTAACCAGCCATTTAGGCTGTATTTTGACCAGCTTGCCTGGAGCTGGGAAAGTTTCAGCTGGGTGGAAACAGGCCCTTAAGTGACCAACTAAGGATCTTGTGACTGGCCAGGATGCCCATGCATGGGTCTTCCAGCACAGAACTTACATGCATGAAGGTAGGAAGGCATTGTGTATTGATCCCAATAACAACCTACCTAATTTTCAATGTCTGTTTCTTCCTTCCTCACCTTCTGTGGGCCCAGAGGATTATGCCTTATTATTCTCATTGTAACTTCACCTTTGCACAATGCCAGAAAAAATATACTGCAAATGTACTTATGTATCTTTTACATAATATATTTACAAGGTTGTCTTGAAAGTAAAAGCATATTAAGAGGCAAAATTAACAGCCATGAAGATCAGGATAAATTCAGAATCCGGCAGCAGAGGACTAAAAAGATAATAAAGACAGAAAACATAAGCTACAAGTGCAAACTAGCGAAGATTTTCAAGACTAATGATAAGAACTTTTTTCAATATATAAAAAGGAAGAAAGAGGTCAAAATAAACATAGACCCTTGGAAAATAAATCTTGGAGGTAGTTATGGGGAACAAGGAAATGGCAGAAAAGTTAGACATACTTTGTATCGGTCTTTACAGTGGAAGATACTTAAAATATCCCATTAATACTAAAGAATATGGGGGAGAAGTAGTATTGGACAAACTAGTGGGGCTAAATACAGATAAGTCCCCTGGCCCTAATGGCTTGCATCCAAGGACACTAAAAGAAGTAGCTACTGAGATAGTGAATGCTTTGGTTGTAATTTTCCAAAAATTGTTGGCTTCTGGAGAAATACCAGAGGATTGCAAATCTACCAATGTGACATCCCTACTCAAAAAGGGAGGAAGGCATAAAGAGAGTATCTTTGGCCGATCAGCCTAACATCTACTGTTGGAAAAATGTTGGAATCAATTATTAAGGAAGTAATTGCAACACATTGGGAAAATCATAATCTAATCAACCACAGTCAGCATAGAAAATAAGCTAATAGAGTGGGGGTAAGGTATTCTTTTCCAGCTTGACAATCTGTGAACAATGGAGTTCCAGAGGAATCAATGCTGAGGCCGCAACAATATATGTTAATGATTTGGAGGAAAGAAGCGAAAGTACTGTAGCTAAACTTGCAGATGATGCAATAATAAGTGGAAAGATAAGTTGCAAAGGGAACAAAAAAAATACAGAAAGATATTGATAAGTTAAGCAGGCAAAAAGTTGGCAAATGGAGTATAATGTGGGAAAATGTGAAATTAGTCATTTTGCAAAGGAGAACAACCACAGAAAACTACTACACAAAGGGACTTGGAGGTACTTGAGCATGAAACACAGAAAGCTAGTACACAGGTAGACTAATGAAATTTTGGGCCTTATTTCAAAGGGGATTATCTAGAGGAGTCTAGAGCCAGAGGGCATAGCGTCAAAATAAAGGAGCACCAATTTAAGACTAAGATAAGAAAGAATTTCTTTTTCAGAGGGTTGTGAGTTTTTGGAACTCCTTGCCACAGACAGCTGTGGTGACAGAGTCCTTGAATATATTTAAGGCTGAGATAGATACTTGATCAGGAAGGGAATCAAAGGTTACAGGAAAAGGGAGGAAAGTGGATGTAAAAATACCAAATCAGCCATGATCCTATTGAATGGCAGAGCACGCTTAAGGGGCCGAATGGCCTACTCTTGTTTCTCTTTCTTATGGTTTTATGGTCTTATGGTCTTGTAGACCAAAAATCTCTCAAACCTATCTTGAATATATAATTGTATGAATTCTGAAGTTGTTGGTATTGATGAGTTACTGGACCTTGTGTTCCTGAACATCTGAAACAAGAAAAATTTTATTGTTATTGGAGTGCCAGATCAGACATTTCATAGAACTCATTCAACATTTGAAAGGGTTTTTTTATGCATCATTTACATAATTATGTAACTTAGGCGCCTTACACCTATTGAAGAGTCTCCCACTGAAGATAATTACTGATAGCAAGGCAAACCTAGGGACTTCAGTATCTTGTTCCATAACACAAGAAAGACTTGCTATTGATTCTTCACATTGTAAGAAAGTGGAAACTTCTGTCATTGCTCTCCTGGTATTAATAAAACCATGTGTGCACAATGTCAAGTCCATCTAGTAGTATAACTCTGAGCATGCTCATTGTAGTTAGTAGAACAAAGTAAATGCCGCATTGTATTACATTAGCTTATACAAAATAAATTTAAACAGTGTGGTAATGATTGCATCATTGAGGTATTTGTTGTGAATGAATTACTAGGTTGGCCATGTAAAAGAGGTAAATGAACACAGACAATTCAACTAAATGCACACTGAATTAACAACTACGTCTCAATTTTACAACACCAACATAATGGGCTCTGCAAATCCTCCTACTTATGACTGTGCCAATGACATGAGCACTTAATATTAAAGAATAATTGTATTCAAGTCAATAGAACAGGTAGAGATAAAGTACACTAATGGTTTTCTAAAAGAAATATTGTGATGCAAATGGGTGGTGCAAAGGTTTAGCATAGGGATTAACAATTTCTGGCACCTCAGTTTGATGAGATGAATGTTCATTCTGTCTCTCTCTTTCTGCCACTTACAAGTGTACACTTCACATGCTATACATTTAAAACAGATGGCTCAAACTTCCGATTGGAATTTTCATTGTTTCCAGCAACATGGTATATTAAATCATAAGATATAGGACCAGAATCAGCTTTGCATTCGACCAGGGTTATATGTTTCTCAGCCCTATTCTTCTGCCTTGTCCCTGTAATCTTTGATCCCCTTACCAATCAAGAACCTATCTTTCTCAGTCTTAAAGACACTCAATGGTTTGGCCTCACCAGCCTTCTGTAGCAATGAGTCTCACAGATTAACCACCCTCTGGCTGAAGAAATTCCCCCTCATCCTGGTTCACTCTGAGGCTGTGCCCTCTGGTCTTAATCTCTTCTACCAGAGGAAATATCTTCCCCATGTCTGCTATATCCAGGCCTCTCAGTATTTTGTATGTTTCAATGAGATTCCCTGCTCATCCTTCTAAACTCAATTGATTGTGGAGCCAGAGTTCTCAACTGCTCCTCATTTGACAAGCCATTCACCCTTCCTGTGAACCTCCCCTGGACCACCTCCAAGGACAGCACATCCTTCCTTAATACAGGGCCCAAAATAGCTCACAATATTCCACATGTATTCTTACCCCACCCTCATCATTTTGCAAACATCCAATTCTAACATTCTTCCTTCCAATCTACAAATGCTCTACCCAACTTCGCAACACCTTCCCCCTTTAAAAAAAGAACCATCATTATGAAAAGATAGCTTCATTTTCTTTCTAAATCTTAATGCCATTATTACTAGATAGGTAGGCCATTAGTCTAGAGTTACACATTTCATACTAATTCTATGTACATATATGTAACATTGAACACTACCGTTTCTATATTGTACACACATTTTCCTTTTAAACCCGTGATAATGCATCCACAATAACATTTTCATGACCTGCAACATATACAATCTGTAAATTAAGTGCTTGTAACATAAGACTCCAATGAAATAGACTGGTGTTCTTGTCTTCAAATCTTTCTAAAAATGTCAAAAGATTGTGATCAGTGTACACAACCGTGTCCGATACATTGTTTGCGACATAAACATTAAAATGTTGTAAGGCCAGTACCAAACTCAATAACTCTTTTTCAATGGTTGAATATTTTCTCTGGTGGATATTGAGTTTCTTTGAAAAATAACCGATTAGCCTTTCAATTCCACAATTATTCCCTTGTAACAACACAGATCCAACCTCTACATTAGTTGCATCGATAGTGACTTTAAAAGATTTCAAGAAATTTGGCATAGCTAAAATGGGTGTGGTGGTTAACACTGCTTTTAAATTCTCAAATGCTCCTGGCATCGTTCTCTCCACTGGAATTTTGTGTTCTTTTTTAACAAATCAGTGAGTGGTGCCACCACGCTACTAAAGTTTTGTATAAATTTCCTGTAGAATCTGCTCAGTCCCAAAAATTGTAGCACCTCCTTCTTCAAGGATGGTCTTGGAAATTCCTCAATGGTCTTCATCTTCATGTTCCTCTATGTCATCCATCCGTGTCCGATGTTTCATCCTAAGAACGTCACTTCCGCATTCACTAATTCTGTTTTTGCCAAATTTATGACCAACTTTACTTTCCGTAGCCTCTCAAAGAGCTCTGCCAAATGCACCATGTGATCTGTCCATGAGTGGCTAAAGATCACTAAGTTATCTATATAGATGGCACAATTAGTCAATCCCGCCACAACTCTGTTCATAAGTCATTTAAATGTGACTGGTGCGTGCTTCATTCCAAAGGATATTACTTTAAACTAACACAGGCCGTTTGGGGTTACAAACACAGAAGCTTCTTTCCCTCTCTCTGACAAAGGTACTTGCCAGTAACCACGAAGTAGGTCCAACATTTTCCACACAGTCTTCCAGCCTTCGAATTGGGTATGAGTCTGATTTAGTCACAGTGTTGACCTTCCAATAATCTATGCAGAATCGTTGAGTACCATCAAGTTTGTGAACCAACATGATTGGAAAACTTCACTTGCTTTGACTTGGCTCAATGATGTCTTCTTGGAGCATTGCTTCCACTTCCTTCCGTACCTCTGCTGCTTTGAAAGGATTAAACCTGTTGGGGTGTTATTTTATTGGAACAGCATTCCCTACGTCAACCTCATGTACTATAGTATCAGTCCTTCCAATTCTATTTCTTCATATGTCCTCATAGTGCTACAACAAGTGTTTCAATTCAATTCTCTGTTCCTGATACCGACAGCTTACTACTCTATCCCATTTTTAAAGGACTTCCTCATTATTCAATTTATTCAGAGGCACATCAAAATCCAAATTATCTGGATTTGATTCCGCACTCTGAGTGGCAGTAACTAATACTTATTTCTCCAGTTGCTTTTCCCTGTCATAGCAAGGTTTCAGCATGTTCACGTGACATACCCGATAATTCCTTTTCCTATCTGGCTTCTTTACCAGATAATTCATCTGACTTAACTTCTTCTCAATCTGATAGGGACCACTAAACCTTGCTTTGAAGGGATCTCCTACCACTGGTAATAATACCAATACTTTATTCCCCACGGGCAAACGTACTAATTTTTGATTTCTCATCTGCTTCTTGCTTCATTAGAAACTGTGCCACCTTCGAATGTTGTCTAACTAATTCACCTACTCTGTTTAATCTTTCTCTCATCTCAGATACAGAGTGAGATCTCTGACTTTGGACCTATCAACTTTTCCTTAATTAATTTTAAAGGCCCTCTTATGTCAGGTCCAATTATTAATTTAAATGGAGTAAACTGAGTTGATTCATTTGGAGCATCTCTAATAGCAAATAATATAAATGAAATATCTTTATCCCAATCATTTGAGTAATCCTGGCAATAAGCCCTCAGCATGGCCTTTAGGGTCTGATGCCACCTTTTCAATGCTCCCTGGGATTCAGGATGGTATGCACTTGATTTAAAGTGTTGGCTGCCTAAATTGTCTATGATCTCCTTAAACAATTTGGCAGTCAAATTGGGCCCTTAGTCTGATTGAATCCCCCTGGGTAGTTCATAATGGGTAAAGAAAGCAAGTAACTCCTTCATAACCATTTTTGCCTTGACATTCAGTAATAGAATTGCCTCCGGAAATCTGGTAAACGTATCCATTATGATTAGCAAATATTGGTTCCCACTTTGGTTTTAGGGAGGAGACCTACACAATCATTAATAACCTGCATTAATGGTTCTTCAAATGTGGGAATTGGCATCAACGGCGATTTTATTACTGGTTTTATTACTGCCTGTGTCTTACCTACCATTTGACATGTATGGCAGTTACGGCAAAATTCAACCACATCTTTAAGAAATCCAGGCCAATAGAAATGCTTTTGTATCTTAGCCTGAGTCTTCCTCACTCCTAGATGATCTGCCACAGGTAATTTGTGTACTGCCCGTAATACTTCCTGTCTGTGTGCTACCGACAACACAATCTGGTGAGCTTCTGCCCATTTCTCCTTTGTACTAACTTGCCAAGGTCTCTATTTCTGCTTCAAGCTTTTATCCTTAATATATTTACGTTCTGGAATACATTCTGATTCATTTTCCGAGTAGGGTTTATGCTATAAATCTTTTATTGTCTCATATTTTTGTTATAACTCAATTAGTCTTTCAGAACTAAACACCTCTGCCTGATCCTTTAGCTGCTCAGGTTCTTCCTTGACCATTTCATCAAACGGGGTGTCAGCTAACTGGACCTCGACTCCTTCATCTTTCTGTTTGGTTTTCCCTTCTTGCTTTAACTTACAACTATGGGATCTTGTCACCACACACTCTGGGAAAAATTATTGGGTATTTTTCTTTTAACTCTTCAATTCCCTGGTTTTCTTTTGGCTTCTCCACTACAAGGGGCATCACTCCCACGTTTGATCCGGCTAGGTTGTTTCCTGGAATGGACTCTCTTTCAATCACTCCCACTGTCACTTCCCCAGTCTTAATTAGACTTTCCAGTCTGATCTTAAACAGGGAGTGCTAAATCTTTCCACATTTATTCCACAGATTATCTACCTCTCGGGTAACATTTCAAAAGGAGTGCAAATACTTTCATCTCTTACTGTTACAGACTGACCAGCTCCTGTATCTCTCAATATTTTAACTTCTTTACGTTCCCCAACCCCCACCCCTCCCCATTCTTCCTGAGTAAACCTTACCCACAGAAGTGAAGTCTTTGAACAGATCAGGCACTATCTTACGATCCAGCCCGTGACTAGGCTGTGCACTCTCCTGCAGATCCTCAACTTCTCTTGAGATTTCCTTCACTCTCTCAACTAATTCCACTGATTTAGCCTCTTTTAACATATCCTTTTTCTCAATGCTTTTCTTAACCCACAGGCACTGCGACTTTGTGTGTCCCTCTCTATTACAGTGGAAACACCTGAGGCCTTTTGCCTCTTTCTCACCCTCTTGGATTTCTTTTTAAACCTGTAGTAAACTGTTCCCAGTGTGATTTACTTATTGTCTTTCATTGAAGAATCTCCTTTTTTCCCAATTTCTATTGTTCATGGAATGAAATTGCTGTCGAAAGCTAGATTTCGATTTATGCACTAATGCATATTCATCCGCCATCTCTGCAGCTCTTCTCGCTGTTTTAACTTTCTGTTCCTCAGCATGAGTTCTTATCATCTCTGGAAGTGAGTTTTCGAACTCATCCAGCAGAATAATCTCTCTAAGATCCTCATATTTTTTCTGTCTTTCATGCTCTCACACATCTATCGAAGTTGCTATGTTTTAATTCTTTCAAACCTGACATAAGTCTGACCTGGTTCCTTCCTTATATTTCTGAACCGTTGTCCATATGCTGCTGGTACCAATTCATAAGCACTCAAAATAGCCTGTTTTACTTCCTCATATTCTTTTGAGACCTCATCTTGACAGTGCCGCAAACACCTCACTAGCCCTACCTACCAATGTGGTCTGAATTAACAGTACCCACACAGTCTCTGGCCAGTTCATCTGTTTAGTCAATTTCTCAAAGGAATTGAAAAAGGCTTCTACATTTTTTTCATCGAATTTTTGTAATGTTTTGACATATTTGTATATATCCATATCAGGTATTTGGTTACAATGGGTTTGCTCATCATCACTCTCCTCTTCACTAAGTCAATCTTCTACCTTCATTTGCATCCTTTTAAATTGACTTTCCTGTCGAATTTGCAACTTCTGAAGTTGAAACTCTCTTTCTTTATCTTTTAATCTTTCCTGTGTTTGTGACCGTAATTCAAACAGTTTCAGTTCCCTTTCTTTCTCTTCTGCCCTGGCTCTTCTTTCCTTTTCCTTGTCTTCTAACTCCAATTGTCTAAATTTAAATTTAATTTTTTCTAACTCCACTGCACTTGACAGTTTCTCTGGTATACCTAAATACGTGACACTCTTCCTTTACAATTTCAGCTTTCCACTTGTCCCTAGTTAAAGCCAAATCTAGCCTGTTTTCTAAGTCTAAAAGTATATCCTTCCTCTGGATTTCTAAACTTTCTTGGAAAATTTGGGAAGCATCCTCAAACCCCATAACCTCTTTAGCAATGTTAAGAGCCATTTCCCTCACTTTTGATTGAACCAACCAGAAGTAACCGAAATTAAACAGATTTTCTACTTTTCAGAGACAACAAGGTGCAGGGCTGGATGAACACAGCAGGCC